>NC_092708.1:116788004-117463737 GCF_047496885.1 Scyliorhinus torazame
TGAAGTCTTCCTGAATTTTTTGACCAGCACAAATGCTCAATCCTCAACTAAATAAAATGCTGGTCAGTTATAGTTTAGAATTATACTATTGTTAATTTTCATAGAACATAGGACATACAGTGCAGAAGGAGGCCATTCGGCCCATCGAATCCGCAACAACCCACTTAAGCCCTCACTGCCACCCTATCCCCACAACCCAGTAACCCCTCCTAACCTTTTTGGTCACTAAGGGCAATTTATCATGGCCAATCTATCTAATTTGCACGTCATTGGACTGTGGGAGGAAACCGGAGCACCCGGAGGAAACCCACGCAGACACGGGGAGAACATGCAGACTCCGCACAGACAGTGACCCAGCGGGGAATCGGACCTGGGACCCTGGTGCTGTGAAGCCACAGTGCTAACCATTGTGCTACCCTGCTGCCCAAAACAGATTTCAAAACAATAGCCAGTATGAATGATTAACCAAATATTTTATTTGGCCACAAACTGGTTTTACTACCACAACAAATGTGTGTGTGGGGAGGGGGGGGGGGTTTGAAGATGCGTTTTATTTTTTTAAATCTGTAAATCTCATCCTTAAAGCCAATGAGCAGAGTGGACAGGGCAAACCCCTATTTCAATCTTATTGCCCTCTCCAAAAAATAAACAATTCAGACCCAAATTGAAGCCAATTCATGGTCTCCACAAGAGAGACACGCAAGATTCAAGCGAACAAGAAAAGGCACGGCATCTCATCCCGGCCCTCATCTGACGCCCGATCTGAGCCAACGGCCGAGAACCGATTTTTTTTTTTGAAGATGCTTATAGTAGCTTTCCAATTCTTATATATTTGGGTAATAAGATGATTGTGATAAAAGCATTATTGAAAGGTTTTAATTGTGCGATCTTTTCAGGAATCCCCTGTAAATAACCCTTTTATCTATTGACGAGCTTTAGTGCCAAGAACTTGTGAAGATATGTGTTCCTAATATAACTGTTGGCGTTTGTGCTAAATATATTCCCTAATATCCCATTACATTGGCCGTTTTCGGGTTAATCGGTACTATGATTGCAACATCGTTAGTTTCCTGAATGTTCTGAATAATATTTTATGTAAAAATTTTCTTTTTTCAAAAAGAATGATTTCGGTTCATAAGCTTAATTGTAGCTGTAGTTGGGACAAAAAACGGAGTCAGTTGTTTATAAATAGCCACTAAGCAGGCAGTGGACATACACAAAGACATTTGAGTCGATCTTCAAAGCTCAGTACCCATACGTAGGAAGCAATAACTAAGTATACCTTTCGAATGATTATTTTCACCACCACACAGAAGTAAACATTTTCAGAAGGTATTGTTTGCAGATCTTCCACTTACCGGATGGAATACACTAAATGGTTGTGTGGGGGCTGGGCAGCAGATGGGGTCTATTTAATCCAGTGTACTCGAGGGCTCCAACCCTATTTTGGAATAGCAAACAGTTGAGCTGATCAGCTGCCACAGTTCACTGAGAGCAGACAGCAGCTCCCTTTCAAGCTAAGAATATTCAAAAAAAAACTCCCAGGGAACGAATCTGCATTTTGGGAGAGTTTGATGACGGTTATAAAGAATCTTTAACCAGTTAAAAATGCATGCAAATCAAGATGTGCTGTGAAGTCCTATTTGTTTTATAACGTTAGGTTTTCTGTAAAATCTAGGCGAATGAAATGGAGTTTGAGTTGGTTTTAACAAATAGCATTGTGGAATTTAGGGAAGGCATATTCTCTCAGCCTCAGATCATATTGCAATAATGGATTGTCATTTTGTAAACCTGCACTGCACCAATCCGACTCAATGTCTGCTGGGGAAAATATTACTTTTTAAAATAAATTTAGAATACCTAATTCTTTTTTCCAATTGAGGGGCAATTCAGCGTGGCCAATCCACCTACCCAGCACATCTTTGAGTTGTGGGGGTGAGACCCACGCAGACACGGGGAGAATGTGCTAACTCCATACGGGCAGTGACCCGGGGCCGGGATCGAACCTGGGACCTCGGCGCCGTGAGGCAGCAGTGCTAACCACTGCGCCACCGTGCTGCCCTCCCCTGGGGTCAATATTCAAGGGTTCGGCTGAAGTAATTATTTTTGGACATATATAAATGTTTGTGGAGAAAATCATGGAAGCAATGCTCGCAGTCATTACCATGGCAATCCAACAGGATCACAGCAAGGTTAAATCCAAGGGACAACATTTGCCTATTTTTGATTCACACTGTGTAGTTATGTTTGTTCATTTTGTCAATGTGATTCCAACATATGTTCCACAAACTGTTTATAATCATGCACTTACAGAAACTTAATTTGCAAAAAAAGGCTTATTTTCAATTATCGACAAGAGCTGTATGTTTGCAGCTAATTCCAAAATACCTCTGCAGGAGGAGAATTCCGCCCCCTGGGCTGATAACCACCCTCTGAGTCCTGATTGGTCAACCAGGTCAGGTGACCCTTACTCTGCTGTGTTGTCCTTAAAGGGACAATCACTACATTGTTGTAAATATAATGTGAACCAGTTCGGTGGTAGGATGAATCTGTGGCTTCTGATTACTGCTTCCAAGATCCCCAGAGGTACAAAGCTCTGCTCTTGTGGTCTGATCCAAAGAACAAAGAACAAAGAAATGTACAGCACAGGAACAGGCCCTTCGGCCCTCCAAGCCCGTGCCGACCATGCTGCCCGACTAAACTACAATCTTCTACACTTCCTGGGTCCGTATCCCTCTATTCCCATCCTATTCATGTATTTGTCAAGATGCCCCTTAAATGTCACTATCGTCCCTGCTTCCACCACCTCCTCCGGTAGCAAGTTCCAGGCACCCACTACCCTCTGCGTAAAAAACTTGCCTCGTACATCTACTCTAAACCTTGCCCCTCTCACCTTAAACCTATGCCCCCTAGCAATTGACCCCTCTACCCTGGGGAAAAGCCTCTGACTATCCACTCTGTCTATGCCCCTCATAGTTTTGTAGACCTCTATCAGGTCTCCCCTCAACCTCCTTCGTTCCAGTGAGAACAAACCGAGTTTATTCAACCGCTCCTCATAGCTAATGCCCTCCATACCAGGCCACATTCTGGTAAATCACTTCTGCACCCTCTCTAAAGCCTCCACATCCTTCTGGTAGTGTGGCGACCAGAATTGGACACTATACTCCAAGTGTGGCCTAACTAAGGTTCTATACAGCTGCAACATGACTTGCCAATTCTTATACTCAATGCCCCGGCCAATGAAGGCAAGCATGCCATATGCCTTCTTGACTACCTTCTCCACCTGTGTTGCCCCTTTCAATGAACTGTGGACCTGTACTCCTAGATCTTTGACTTTCAATACTCTTGAGGGTTCTACCATTCACTGTATATTCCCTACCTGCATTAGACCTTCCAAAATGCATTACCTCACATTTGTCCGGATTAAACTCCATCTGCCATCTCTCCGCCCAAGTCTCCAAACAATCTAAATCCTGCTGTATCCTCTGACAGTCCTCATCGCTATCCGCAATTCCACCAACTTTTGTGTCGTCTGCAAACTTACAAATCAGACCAGTTACATTTTCCTCCAAATCATTTATATATACTACAAACAGCAAAGGTCCCAGCACTGATCCCTGTGGAACACCACTGGTCACAGTCCTCCAATTAGAAAAGCATCCTTCCATTGCTACTCTCTGCCTTCTATGACCTAGCCAGTTCTGTATCCACCTTGCCAGCTCACGCCTGATCCCGTGTGACTTCACCTTTTGTACTAGTCTACCATGAGGGACCTTGTCAAAGGCCTTACTGAAGTCCATATAGACAACATCCACTGCCCTACCTGCATCAATCATCTTAGTGACCTCCTCGAAAAACTCTATCAAGTTAGTGAGACACGACCTCCCCTTCACAAAACTATGCTGCCTCTCACTAATACGTCCATTTGCTTCCAAATGGGAGTAGATCCTGTCTCGAAGAATTCTCTCCAGTAATTTCCCTACCACTGAAGTAAGGCTCACCGGCCTGTAGTTCCCTGGATTATCCTTGCTACCCTTCTTAAACAGAGGAACAACATTGGCTATTCTCCAGTCCTCCAGGACATCCCCTGAAGACAGTGAGGATCCAAAGATTTCAGTCAAGGCCTTAACAATTTCCTCTCCAGCCTCCTTCAGTATTCTGGGGTAGATCCCATCAGGCCCTGGGGCCTTATCTACCTTAATATTTTTTAAGACATCCAACACCTCGTCTTTTTGATCCACCAGAAGTAAACATCACAGAATAAAAATCAAATGCGCCCTTGTGATACAGGTTTTTTTTGGTAGAGGGTGGAGAGAGGGGGGAGATTACTGTAAAGAAACTAAATGCTACAATTCCATTAAGTTAGTTGACTGTGCTCAATGATTTGCATATTCATCTTTGGCATTTGTTAATAGTTACATAATATACAAGACAAAAGCCTCTTTGGCCCAACTGATGTTCCCCGACATTGCACAAAGTTCAACATCATAACGACTCCTCAGATATTGAAGTTCATGTCCAAATGCAGCAAAACCTGGACAATATCTAAGCTTGGCTGGCAAGTGGCAGGTAACACTTGTGCCACACAAGTGTCAAGCAATAACCTTCTCCAAGAAGAGAGAACCTAACCATTGCCCAGGGTTTAGAAAATTCCAAAGTATATCATGGAGTTCACCTGACCTACAACTATTTATTGAATTTGGTTACGATGAGCACAAGAGACTGCCTTTCAGGTGTTATTCAACAGAGGCCGTAAGCACTTTTAATCAAAAACAAGCTTTATTCTACGAATTTAGTTAACATTTTTATAAACACACAGTGAAACTTATATCAATTACAAACATAAATACCCCACACAGCTACAGTAATCTATGTCTCACCCTTAATAAATTCCCCCCTTTAACTGTTCCAATTTAATAACAAGATCCCATAAACCAGTACCCCCTTTTTAAAGGTGTGGCCCAGCACACAGCACTCAAGACCTGGTTTGGATGCTCTTGTTTCCTTTCCAAAACAGCAGGTTTGAATTCCTTCCAGAAAACAATTATTTCTTTAAAGTTATCAAGTAACCTGGAAAGAGCTTTTAAATTGAAGATAGAGAAACAGGCCAAGACTTCTCTTTCTGAGCACAGCAGCCAAATGTGAAAACGGAAGCAAAAACTCAGAGCCACAAACAAGTCACAAACAAGCCCCAAACCAAAATGAAAGTCAATCCAACTCTCAGAGCCACAGCCCAGCTCCACCCACACAATGACATCACTAAAGCCATGTGATAAGACAAAAACATTTCTTAAAGGGACACTCCCATGACACCCTTGACATTCAATGGCATTATTATAATTGAATCATAGAATTTACAGTGCAGAAGAAGGCTCTTCGGCCCATCGAGTCTGCACCAGCTCTTGGAAAGAGCATCCTACCCAAGCCCACACCTCCACCCGATTCCCGTAACCCAGTAAACCCACCCCACATTTTGGACACTAAGGGCAATTCAGCATAGCCAATCCACCGAACCTGCACATCTTTGGACTGTGGGAGGAAACCGGAGCACCCGGAGGAAACCCATGCAGACAAGGGGAGAATGTGCAGACTCCGCACAGACAGTGATTCAATTACCACCATCCTGGGTGTTATCATTAACCAGAAACTTAACTGCACTAGGCATATAAAACTTATAGCTAAAAGAGCAAGTCAGAGACTGGGAATTCTGCAGCGATGCACTGCAGGTACTCACCAAGGCTCCTTAGACAGCACCTTCCAAACCCACGACCACCACCATCTAGAACGAAAAGGGCAGCAGATACATGGAAACACCATCACCTGGAAATTCCCCATCAAGTCACTCACCGACCTGACATGTAAATATATTGATGTTCCTTCACTGTTGCTGGATCAAAATCCTGGAACTCCCTCACTAACAGCACTGTGGCTGTACCTACACCACATGGACTGCAGCGTTCAAGAATGCAGCTCGCCACCATCTTCTCAAGGGCTATTAGGGATGGGCAATAATTGCCAGCCTTGTCTATGTCCACATTATGCTCCACAAGAACCTCCTCCCACTCTCCTTTCTATCAACATATCCTTTTATATCCTTCTCCCTCATCTTATCTAGCCTCCTCTGTTACTGTTAGATCCCCTGGGCTAATGCGTTGTCAGTTCCAACCCCAATTGGCCCGGAGTTGCAACACAATTGAATTAACCAATAATTCTTAGAAAAATACCCAAATTGGTTGCCCAATCATCCCAGTCATCAGAGTTTGTAAATTTAAACACAATTACTTTTTATCTATGACAAGAACTATAATGCAATATGCAGAAAGTACAACTGGTTAACTATGATCCCTAATTCCCCACAGTTTCAGAAATAGAGCAACTCACAGCCTTTCTGGATGAAACATAAGGGAGAGGAGAGCAGGTCCTTTTCACTGAGTGTCCAGGATTCAAACTGAGCTCCTTGAATTTCTGAAAATCATTCTACTCAAGTAGGACGCAATGTTACCGGACAGAATACGACCTTTTGGCCAATTCATTGGCCACCAATCAATCAATCAATCAAACTGAGTTCCACCCGATCTCTCCGATGACAAAAAGTCTCCGATGACTTGCTGTCCAAAGCTAGCAGCACCGTATACTGTGCTGCAACTTTTCTTTTAAATTTAAAGTGCCCAACTCTTTTTTTTCCTCCACATTGAACACCACTTGGAGGAAGCACTGAGGGTGGCAAAGACATAGAGTGTACCCTGGGTGAGGGACTTTAATGCCCATCATGAAGAATGGTTGGTAGCACCACTACTGACTGAGCTGGCCAAACCTTAAAGGACATAACTGCTAGATGGGCATGCATCTGGGGGCTTGTGCCAAAATTGAGAGAGCTCTCTGACAGACTAGGTTAGCAACAGCCTGACATAGTCATACTCACAGAGTACAGATAATATCCCAGGCACCACTATCACCATCCCTGGGTCCTGTCCCACCGGCAGGACAGACCCAGCAGAGGTGGCGGCACAGTGGTATACAGTCGGGAGGGAGTTGCTTTGAGAGTCCGCAACATCTACTCTGGACCCCATAAATCTCAGGTCAAACATAGGCAAGGAAACCTCCTGCTGATTACCACATACCATCCACCCTCAGCTGATCAATCAGTATGCCTCCACGTTGAACACCACTTAGAGGAAGCATTGAGGGTAGCAAGGACATAGAGTGTACTCTGGGTGAGGGTCTTTAATGCGCATCATGAAGAATGGTTGGTAGCACCACTACTGACTGAGCTGGCCAAATCTTAAAGGTCATAACTGCTAGACCTCACCAAACTGCCTGTTACAGATGCATCTGTCCATGACAGTATCGGTAGAAGTGAACACCACACAGTCCTTGTGTAGAAGAAGTTCCGTCTTCACATTGAGGATACTGTTCACTGTGCTAAATGGGATAGATTCAGAACACATCTAGCAACTCAAGACTGGGCACCCATGAGGTACTGTGGGCCATCAGCAGCAGCAGAATTGCACTCAGCCGTAATCTGTATACTCATAGCCTGGCATATCCCCCACTCTACTATCACCACCAATCTAGGGGGTCAAATGTGGTTCAATGAAGAGTGCAGGAGGACATGTCAGGAGCAGCACCAGGCATATCAAAAAATGAGGTGTCAACTGGTGAAGCTACAGTACAGGACTACTTGCGTGCCAAATAACATAAGCAGCAAGTGATAGAGCTAAGCAATTCCACAAACAACGGATCAGATCTAAGTTCTACAGTCCTGCCACATACAGTTGTGAACGGTGGTGGGCAGCACGGTAGCACAGTGGGTAGCACAGTTGTTTCACAGCTCCAGGGTCCGAGGGTCGATTCCAGGCTTGGGTCACTGTCTGTGCGGAGTCTGCAAGTTCTCCCCATGTCTGCGTGGGTTTCCTTCGGGTGCTCCGGTTTCCTCCCACAAGTCACAAAAGACGTGCTGTTAGGTAATTCTGAATTCTCCCTCTGTGTACCCGAACAGGAGCCGAAATGTGGCGAGTAGGGGCTTTTCACAGTAACTTCATTGCAGTGTTAATGTAAGCCTACTTGTGACAATAAAGATTATTATATTATTATAAACAAGTCACTGAAGGAGGAGGCTCCACAAATATTCCCATCCTCAGTGATGGAGGAGTCCAGCACATCAGTGCAAAAGACAAGGGTGGAGCATTCACAATAATCATAGAATCATAGAAATTACAGTGTAGAAGGAGGCAAAAGTGCTGAGTGAATAATCCATCTCTGTCTCCTCTGGAGGCCCCCAGCATCACAGATGTCAGACGTCAGCCATACGATTCACTCCACGTGACAGGATAGAAGGCACTGGATACTGTAAAGGCTATGAGCCCTGACAATATTCCAGCAAGAGTACTGAAGACTTGTGTTCCAGAACTTGCTGCGCCCCTAGCAAATAGTTCTAATACAGCTATAACACTGGCATCTCCCGGCAATGTGGAAAATTGTCCAGGTGTGTCCTGTACACAAGAAACAGGACAAATCCAACCTAGCCAATTACTGCCCTATCAGTCTACTCTCCATCATCAGCAAAGTGATGGAAGGAGTCAGCAACAGTGCTATTAAGCAACACTTAGCTATAACCTGCTCACTGACGCTCATTTTGGTTTTGTTAGGGTCACTGAGCTCCTGACCTCATTACAGCCTTGGTTCAAACATGGACAAAAGAGCTGAACTGCAGAGGTGAGGTGAGAGTGACTGCCCTTGACATCACGGCAGCATTTGACCGAGTATGGCACCAAGGAGCCCTAGCAAAACAGGAGTCAATGGAAATCAGGGGGGAAACTCTCCACTGGTTGAAGTCAGACCTGGCACAAAGGAAGATGGTTGTGGTTGTTGGAGGTCAGTCATCTCAGTCCCACGATATCACTACAGGAGTTCCTCAGGGTAGTGTCTTAGCCCCAGCCATCTTCAGCTGCTTCATCAATGACCTTCCTTCCAACATAAGGTCAGATACGGGAAGTTTGCAGATGACTGCATAATGTTCAAGGCCATTTCCAACTCCTCAGACACTGAAGCAGTCTACGTGCAAATGTAGCAAGACCTGGACAATATCCAGACTTGGGCTGACAAGTGGCAAGTTCCATTCACGCAACACAGGTGCCAGGTAATGACCATCTCCAATAAGAGAGAATCAAACCATCACCCCTTGACATTAAATGCCATCACTGAATCCCCCAACATCAACATTCTGGGGGTTACTATTGACCAGAAACTGAACTGAACTAGCCATATAAATACTGTGGTGCAAGAGAGGTCAGAGGCTAGGAATCCTCTGGCGAGCAACTCACCTCCTGACTTCGCAAAGCCTCTTCACCACCTATAAGGCACAAGTCAGTGTGATGGAATAGTCCTCACTTGCCTCGATGAGTGCAGCTCCAACAACACTCAAGAAGCTTGATACCATCCAGAACAAAGCAGGTGGTTTGATTGGCACACCAGCCACAAAAAAACATTCACTCCCTCCATCACCAACGCACAGTATCAGCTGTTCGTACCATCTACAAGATCATAGAATTTACAGTGCAAAAGGAGGCCATTCGGCCCATCGAGTCTGCACCAGCTCTTGGAAAGAGCACCCTACCCAAGCCCCATGCCATCACTCTACTCCCTAACCCAGTAACCCCACCCAACATTTTTGGACACTAAGGGCAATTTAGCATAGCCAATCCACCTAACCTGCACATCTTTGGACTGTGGGAGGAAACCGGAGCACCCAGAGGAAACCCACACAGACACGGGGAGAACCTGCAAGACTCCGCATAGATAGTGACCCAAGCTGGGAATTGAACCTAGGACCCTGGAGCTGTGAAGCAACAGTGCTAACCACTATGCTACCGTGCTGCCCACTGCACTGTGGATGCATTGCAGGAACTCACCAAGGCTCCACAGGTACCAAAACCATGACCACTACCATCTAGAAGGACAAGAGCAGCAGATACATGGGAACACCATCACCTGGAAGTTCCCCTCCAAGTCAATCACCATCCTGTCAGGGCCGGGGGGAGTAGTGGAGGGTGGCCAGGAGGGAGGCTATGGGGTCGGGGTGGACCGGAACGGAGCACCATTGTCACAGCCTGTAAGGCAGCCATGCAACTGCGCACACCGCTAACAGCCCACTTTGAATCTGGTGCCGTGGATCGTATAGGTGTCCCCCCAGGCCCCCCCCCCCCCCCCCCAGGTGCCCTCTGGCCCCAGACAAGCCCATCAGCCTTCTGGGCGAACTCCAGCAAAACCAGTGGCATCTTTTTGGCTGGGATAAGTGCGTGTAGGGAATGTAATGTGTCTGTGCGGCTGCAGCTTGTCAGCCTCCTGAGTGTCGATCACGGACCCGGTGAATCCTGTACCGTTTTTCATTTGTTATGGGCCAGGGTTCAGAAAACCCCAAAGTATATCATGGAGTTCATCTGACCTACAACTGTGTATAGATTTTGGTTATGAAGAGCACAAGGGTCTACCTACAGGTGTTATTCAACCTTAACAAGAGACCTTAAGCACTTTTAATCAAAAACAAAGTTTATCCTACAAATTCAGTTAACATTTTTACCAACTACAAACATAAGTACCCCACACAGCTACAGTACTCTATATATAACCCTTAACAACTTCCCTTTACTGTTTCAATCAAGTAACAACATCCATAAACCAGAAAACCCTTTTACCAAAACAGTAGGTTTGAATTCCTTCCAGAAACTATTTATCACTGTTAAATTATCAAATGATCTGGAGACACCTTTTAACATGCAGAGAGAGACACACACACGGCTTCTCTGTCTGAATCTAGCTTCCAAAATGAGTAAACAAAAGTAAAACTCAGATCCACAGCCAGCTCCCAGCTCAAAAACGAAACAAAAAACCCAGAGCCACATCCCAGCTCCACCCACCCAATGACATCAATAAAGCCATTTGATAATATAAAACATTTCTTAAAGGGTCCGTGTTCCATGTGGCACCAGTGCTTGTCCCTTAATAGTAGCGGAATTGGTGCAGATGTGGCGCCGATTTTTCTGTCGTGAACGTCCATGGATTCTCCGTTGGCAACAACACTTAGGGCTAGATTCTCCGAATGCTGACCCCGAAATCACGTTCGGCGATTGGCCGGAGAATCCGTTTTTACGCGAATTAGGGGGTGGCGTGTTTTTCACATGCTCCGCCCCATCAGAAACGGCATCATCGCTGTGTACACCGCACGCCATTGGAACGGCCTCAGGACATCACCTGAGGCCCTCCCCCGATGCGCTGCCCCACATGGGCCGCTTTCCCGACGGCATGGGGCGCGTGTGCTCATAGTTTTCGGCGTTCCCGCATGGCAGCTGCAGACTATGTCCACCGCCGCCACAGTTGTGGGGGGGGAGCCATTCCGCTGGCTGGGGGGGCTTCAGCGGAGGCTGGAGGGATGGTGGGGGTGGTCCGGGGATGATGAGGGGATTACAGGGGGACACTATCTGGCAGGTCTGGTCCGCGCGCGGCCGCCGCCAGAGTGTGAATGCACGGCCACGGACTCAGCATTTATCTGTCCGTATCTGCGGAGCATCAGTGCGGGGCGGCCCCAACCTTTTGGTTATAAGACCAGACGCTTCTTCCGGACATAGGCGCAATATCGGAGAATCCAGCCCTTAGTCTCAGAAACAGAGATTCCTGCCCCTGGTCATCTGAGCCAGGGTTCATTTCTGGAATCTTCTCGTCCAGTCACAACACCAACTGGGTTCGTAACAGTACTTAAATGCATCTACTGTATACTCTTGCCTCAACTACTCCTTGTGACCACATTCCACATTCTTGCTGCTCTTTCGTTAAAATTGTTTCTCCTGAAATCGCGATTGGATTTATTAGCATCTTGTCTTATATCTGTTATCTTATATTCATGACCTCTAGTCTGAACACCTATGTAAGTAAAAGAAAATTATCCTCATCTATCCTATCAAACCCTCTCAAAGACCTTATCCGGTTACCCCTCACCATTAGCTTTTCCAAAGAAAAGAACTCCAACCTGTCCAGCCTTTCTTGATAAGCCAATCTTCTCAGCTCTGCAATCATCCTTGAGAATCTTTTTTGCATTTTCACCAATGCTCCTATATTATTTTTTAGAAATTTAGTATGGAGACCAGAGATGTGCACAATATTCATTCCATTGTAGCCTGTTATGTTATTATAATGATATAATACCTGGGGTTATTGGACACCAATCACTCATACAGATTGGGTAAACATTTGTGGATTCATTTATTAAGACTAGGCACATTAGAACCATTATACATAGGTATGAATAAAGCTTGAAGGCATCATATCTGTGCTTCTTTTGGTTAATAAAACAAACAAAAATCAAATTGAGGGATAAATTAAAATGCAGCTCCTTAAAGGAGCTTAAAACATCAAAATAACATTTGACTGAAGGGATTGATAAAACATCCCAGTCCCTGCCATGCCTACTGGACATGGAAAGCCTCAATGGTGCTGCCAGACATCGCGTGATCCCTTTAAAGGGGCACCCAGCAGCAAACATAGCTGCAGAAGAGGGGCAGACAGTTGGGAAGACGACCACCTCGATCACCTTCTGCTATGACCTATTAAGGCGAGCTTGGCTAGGCCCAGGAGCAGGTCTATGAGGAGGTGTGTCCCCCCCCCCCCCCCCCCCCCCCGCCACACTGGGTGTCGAAGATCAAGAGAGTGGGGCTGAGGGGCAACCAGAAAGAAAGTTATAGATTTTTCACAAAACTAAAAGGGAGCCTCGGACATGTACATGTTCCACGGACTTCACAGAGCTGCAAAAGACACATTCATCTTGGGAGTCCCTGATCCAATACAATCTACAGTTGTATGGGACTGCTGCACGCAACACCCTCCACCCCAGGTCCCCAATGGAAAAGGGAGTTCTCCCACGTAGAGAGCCTTTCACCAGGGTCCTCTGTGCCGTCTCAAGGGGCATTTTCCGGAGGGTATATTTGCAAGGCAATTCAGATTCTGGGGCACCAGCACCTGAGGGATGTTTAAGGGCTTGGGGCCACTGCAAAACTCCATCCAAGCAGGGGTACGGTCAGACAGGGTTCCAGCGCGCACCTGAGCATCCTTGAGACCTCGTGTGCCATCAGGGTGGGCAACATCATTTTAGGGCATTGGATGACATCGACCATGAGATGGATGCCCCAAAAGCCTGATGCACCAGTTCAAAAGGGATCTTCTGGCACCCAGCATGTCCCTGATTCTGGTCAGCCTCCTCTGGGCCAGCTACCTGAAGTTATAGAGGTGGAGATATAGATTATTGAGCAGCGACTCCTTGACGACAGCCGCTACTCCTGATGGGGAAGATTGTAGTGTGAGACAACAGCACTCCAGACTTTGATCAGGTCTTGGTAAAAGATGGGTAGCACCTGTAAGGAGCTATGGAGACCCTTCAGGAGCTGCAAGTTATAATTCAGGTTGTGCACCTAGTGGAAGAAATACGTCACTGGGCACGCCATCTATTTTTTTAAAATATAAATTTAGAGTACCCAATTCATTTTTTCCAATTAAGGGGCAATTTTAGCATTGCCAATCCACCTACCCTGCACATCTTTGTATTGTGGGGGCGAAACCCACGCAAACACGGGGAGAATGTGCAAACTCCACACAGACAGTGACCCAGAGCCGGGATCGAACCTGGGACTTCGGCGCCGTGAGACAGCACTGCACCACAGTGCTGCCCCTGGGCACACCATCTATGACAGGACCCAACATAAAGGAATCGCTGCGGGTCTGAAGGTCACTATCTGAGTGTAGAGATATAACAGAGTCTGACCACCCTCCCTAAGCAGGAGACTCAGAAGTGCCTTTTGTCACAGAAGTCGCTGAATATCTTCTGGATTTTTGTGACCATCTCCGGGGAGAGGTCAAAGTGACCAGCCGATACCACAACATGGAGATGATTAACTGGTTTATAATCAATACTCGATTCCTGTAGGACAACTATCCTGTCCAGTTTCAGGCGAGAGGTGACTTTGGCCTTAAGCTCATACCAGCTCTGGCCAGGATTTCTCAGTAGAGATGGACTCCCAAGAGAGGAGACTGGTCTTACTCCAAATGAGAGGCCTGAGCTCCTCTGGTAGGGAGCCACTGCCACTGACCTACCAGGAGTCCAGAACACTTGTCCCAGTTGATCCTTGCAGAGGATGCAACGGAGTACTTCCTGGCACTCATGTATCCTCCACAGGTCAGCTGTGTCTATGAACATGAGGAGCATGTTATCAGTGTGGCCCGACTTGTACGAAAACCAATCTCAAGAACCTCCTCAGTAAGAGGTGTAGGAAAGCTTCACACAAGTAGAATATAACTGGCCAGACCTAGGGCAACCCTGGCCCACTCCCCTTCCAAAGTGAAGGGGTGCCGTCAAGGGCCAGTTCACCTTAATTAGACTGCGGCAGCATACCAAAGTCAGATCTGGGCAATAAAATGTGTCCTGAACCCAAAAGCTTGCAGAGTCCCAGATAAATATTCATGACCACTGTAGCCACGTAAAATGGCTGCGTTCCGATTAATCTGGCCAAAACCCAGTTTGAAATGGCTAACCCGAAAGACTGCTGGGAAAAGCAGCTAACAAGACACAAGGAGGCAGCTGCAGACAGTATTGCATATTCGGCTCTGGGGAAGTTAGCCCAGATCGATACTGAGGGCTATCAACAGCCCATCAACCCAGGTATTTGCAGTTACATTCAGGACTGTTTGCAGCCCATCTATTCAGACATCTGCAGTTAAATCGGCTATCCTCGGGAACAATTGCAACATATTAGCAATTGAATACCGGGCCAGACCTGTCGGCGCCTGCAGTGGCCGAAACAAAGACAGGTGAACGACCACCCCCCGATCGAGGAATCGCCTCACCATTGGACACATCGACCCCAGGGATTGGGGACAAATCCAATCACTTGGGACTCAGGGTCAAGGGCCGCCCCGGGAGGCGGGAAGCCCCTGGGCCCTATAAAAGTGAGGGGCCAAGTTCAGATCGCTCTCTCTCTCCTCTTTGCCTGCTCGGGACCTTCGCAAGAACAGCAACCGGCAAAAGTAAGTTTGAATCCAGCGATCGCTATCCGGTAGAGACACCTAGCCACCGACCTGTAGCAGCCTTTTGAATCCCGCGGGCCAGATCTGATTGGACAAGCCATTCATTTCCCTGACCTGGTGGGCTCTTCCTAAGTTAAGTATTGGCCAGTAGTGATAGGTTTATTATATAGATAGTTGTATTAGTGTATTAATATTGCTTGTTGTATATAATAAATGACCGTTGTTTTAATCCTTACTAAGCAGTAATGCTGTATTATTAATCATAAATTGAACTTGAACCACGTGGCGGTATCATAAAGATACCTGGCGACTTGTGAGCAAAGGTGACGTAATCAGAGCCAATAGACTAAAGCTAAAAAGAGCAACATAATTGGCGACCCAGATGGGACCCGACTTAGAAGTGGAAAACCACTCCGGGAGAACCCCAACATTTCGAATTAGAATCCAATCGGAAACAAAAAAAAACACAAGTGTTCAAGCGGTTCTGGTTAATAATTCACAATTCGGAAGTGTGTGTATGCATGCGTAACTAACAGGGTTATAAGGCAAAACTGATAGATTTTTTGTTGCGTCAAAACTATCGGCAGTTGGTATTTCGGAAATTAGCGCAAGCCGTACCCGCATCTACCACCACCACCTTAGCCCCCTGTTCCAAATTCGAACGTAACGAGCAGATAAGAGAGAGCCATGCAGGCAATGCAAGCGATGCAGCGCCTCATGAACCTCGAAGATTTTGCTGTCGCACCAGTCAGCAGTGTAGGAGCGGGACAGTGTCCCGTTTGGGAGGTGGAAATCCGCAAAATTCTGCAGGGCAAAGGATGGCCCATGTGGAAGGATTTCTGCAATAACGACGACTCAGATCCTGGAAGTATAGGGCATACTTGGTGGGAGAACCTGATTGAGGTCCACAAAAAGAGTTTAGCAAAAGCGCGCAAGCCGATGGCAATTGTGTCCTGTCTGGCACAATTGCGAGGCACCGAGGAGGTCGTCAGGACGCTCCGCAAGGAAATAGAAAGCATACATCGGATGAGTAAAATCGATGTATGCGAAATTGAGAAAGAGAACCTGGAGTTAAAAGGGAAATTAGCAGCAAAAGACGAAGAGGTGGTTGACGCCAAACGGGGTCACCAATCTTGTCTGGCGCACTTGAGTAGTTTCCAGTCACAGTATGAAAAGGCTTATCAGCACCTGCAGCGTACAGTCCTGGTAAAGAAGGAAACAGAAAACCAGTTAGAGAAGCTCCAGAAACAACGCAGTGATCTCAAGGCAGCCTTGAGAGCGCTCCACGCCACAACCACGGAACAAAGGCAGAGAGTACTTTGGACCATGCAAAGTGCCGAAAGCAGATTGCAGACTTGAAAGCACTGCTTTCTGTCCAAAAGGGATTTCAAGAAACCTTTGGGGAAAGCTTAGACCAGGAAGACGGCCCTGATTGGGAAGAATTGCAAGAGACAGCGCAGAGATATGTTCAGGGAGCATGTGCGCAGGGAAAACCCCAAAGGAGGAAAGCACCCCCACCCCCCACACAACAGATAATACAGGCTCCCATGAACCCTGTAACAACCCACCGCACCGCCACAGCAGACGAGGCGGAGGTCTTATATTCCACCCCCCTCACAGTGACCCAATTACGGGACGCGTGTGCCAAAATCACACCGTTCCTCCCCGCTTCAGACCCACACCATTTCTTTGCCACCGTCAAACACCAGGCGACCATGTACGGCCTGGATGAGAAAGAGCAGGTAAAGCTCACGGTCCTCAGCTTAGACCCATCGGTCGCAGCAGCCCTTCCCGACCCACAGAATGTAGGAGGAGGCACCCTTGCAGAAATGCATACCGCGATCCTGGATGCGATCGGGTACAACCGGGGCGACCCCGTAGACGGTCTGAATAAATGCAGACAGAAAAAGTCTGAACACCCCCACAGCGTTCGCAGGACGCTTGTGGATTCATTTTGAAGCCGTTTTCGGCAACGTAGATCGTGCCCATTTGTCCCCAGACAATATGGCCAAGTGGACCCGCACCCTTATCTCCCATGCCACGGAAGCAGGACAGAATGCCTGTAGCAATTATGACCCCTCGGAGGAGGCTCAAAATGAGAAGTGGGTGGTCAAAAGATTGTCCCGCGTTTGGGAATAAGCGGCTCACGGCAAATCAGCAGCTAGAACCCCCGAGGAAAACCAAGCCGCCGCAGACGTGCAGGCAGTAAGAACCACTCTCCACAACCCCGCCTTGGTAAACGAGGGAAAGAACAGCCCCCCAGCCAAACCGCAAGAGTGCTACAATTGCGGACAGTTGGGACATTTTGCTAGAGAATGCAATGGCCCTAAAAACCCACAGAGAGCCTATCAGACCGGCGCTCCCAATAAGAAAAGGACAGAGCCCATACATAGCGTTTAGAGCCCAGCCTGATCAGACAGACTTGACCGGAACGGACTGACGGTGTATAGGCTCCCCCAGCTGGGTCTGCGATACCCTTTGGGATAGGTCAGGACGACCCGTAGTCGCAGCAAAGGTTAGGGGACAGCCGATCGAGCTTCTCTGGGACACAGGAGGGTCCCGCACAACCTTAAATTCCTCCACCCTTGGTAAGGACACATGGCCCACCACATCCACTATCACCCTCAGCGGCTTCACAGGCCAGTCACAACAGGGGCATATCACAACCCCTGTACCCATCCAGATCGGAAATATTAATACAAAGCACCCCGTAGTGTTAGTCGACCTGCCCCCAACAGCAGAGCACATTTTAGGGATTGATTTTATGAACTCACACCACCTCTCCTTCGATCCAGTCAACCAGTGTGTCTGGAAGATGGCGAAATCCGCTAGAGCCCCTGCAACACTCAATCTCGGGGACTACATGAACAAAATCAGCGCCGTAGGCGAGTTTTGGTTTCACCCCAGCACACTCAGCACGGACCGACAGGTTAGGGCAGTCCTGCAGAAAAACAGGGCAGCATTTTCAACCCATAAACGCGACTGTGGACGGATGACCGGCTCCATACAGATAACCGGACCGGACCCAAGACCCCAGAAACAGTACGGATTTCCCCTAGAAGCAGAGGGAGAAATCCTAAAGGTCATAGAAAGCTTGTTAGAACAGGGCGTCCTAAGACTGGTAGCGTCGACTAACAATGCCCCCATTTGGCCAGTAAGGAAACCCGACGGATCATGGCGTTTAACCATTGATTATCAGGAACTCAATAAAGTCACCCCCGCAGCAGCCCCCACCGTTGCAACAAGTCCCGAGACCATGCTCAAACAGGGACTCCATGCCCGATATTTCACGGTTTTGGACGTCAGTAATGGGTTCTGGTCCATTCCATTGGCAAAGGCGTGCCAGTACAAATTTGCCTTCACTTTCAGAGCTCAGCAGTACACGTGGACATGCCTGCCACAAGGCTTCCATAACTCCCCCTCCATTTTTCAACGACAGCTGGCAAATGGACTAGCAACATTTTCTCGCCCCGAATGTCTGGTACAGTATGTAGACGATCTACTACTGCAGACAGATACAAAGGAAGAGCACATTGAGCTTCTGTCCGAACTCCTGGAGTTACTACACTCCATTGGCTGTAAAGTAAACCCCAAAAAGGCCCAAATATTGGAAGAAAAGGGTGATATATTTGGGTACTATCATCACACGGCAAACGCGAGATCGAGCACAAAAGAATTGACTCGATCGCTAAATTGCCCCTTCCCCAACACGTGTCAGCCCTCCGGTCGTTTTTAGGATTGGTTGGCTACTGCCGAAACCACATTGACGGTTTCGCCAGCAAGGCAGCGCCCCTCTCAGACCTCCTAAAGAAAGGAACCCCCTGGGAATGGCTTCCGCAGCATACGGAGGCTGTGGAATCACTAAAACAGGCACTCATAGCTGCCCCCGCACTACAAGTTCCCGACCCGCTTTCCTCTTTTGCCATAGAGGTAGTGACCACAGAGCGCACCCTTTCAGCTGTGCTCCTGCAGGAACGGCACGACCAGCTAAGACCCGTAGCTTATGCCTCCCGAATTTTAGACGCTGTGGAGCAGGGATTTTCAGCCTGTGAGGGGCACCTGCTCGCAGTTTTCTGGGCAGTCCAGTACTTTTCCTACATTACCAGACTGAACCCATCACCATCTTGACCGAACACACCCCCACCCAACTTTTACTGGACGGACGACTTAAAGACGGTACCGTCAGCCAGATACGCGCTGCGAAGTGGACCCTTCTCTTACAAGGACGGGACATCACAGTCAAACGGACAAAGACTCACACATACTTAGCGGACAATCTACAGTACCCCGGAACCCCCCCATGAGTGTGAAATCATCTCGCCCCACCATAATACAGGCCCCTTTATAGCCAGAACACCCCCCAGAAAACTAGCCACTCCACTGAAAGTTGCCACCCAGGTTGATAGGGTTGTGAAGAAGGCCTATGGAGTGTTGGCCTTTATTGGTAGAGGGATTGAGTTCCGGAGTCGGGAGGTCATGTTGCAGCTGTACAGAACTCTGGTACGGCCGCATTTGGAGTATTGCGTACAGTTCTGGTCACCGCATTATAGGAAGGACGTGGAGGCTTTGGAGCGGGTGCAGAGGAGATTTCCCAGGATGTTGCGTGGTATGGAGGGAAAATCTTATGAGGAAAGGCTGATGGACTTGAGGTTGTTTTCGTTGGAGAGAAGAAGGTTAAGAGGAGACTTAATAGAGGCATACAAAATGATCAGGGGGTTGGATAGGGTGGACAGTGAGAGCCTTCTCCCGCGGATGGAAATGGCTGGCACGAGGGGACATAACTTTAAACTGAGGGGTAATAGATATAGGACAGAGGTCAGAGGTAGGTTCTTTACGCAAAGAGTAGTGAGGGCGTGGAATGCCCTACCTGCTACAGTAGTGAACTCGCCAACATTGAGGGCATTTAAAAGTTTATTGGATAAACATATGGATGATAATGGCATAGTGTAGGTTAGATGGCTTTTGTTTCGGTGCAACATCGTGGGCCGAAGGGCCTGTACTGCGCTGTATTGTTCTATGTTCTATCTCAGAACCCCCCTCACCCGGACACGTGTGACCCCATCAGGATTTATGTGGATGGATCTTCCACAATCCTGGATGGGCAACGCATAACAGGTTGTGGGATTTATGTGGAGGACGCGCAGGGACGCGCCCTCGAAGAAATCGCAATAAAATTGCCCGGGCATTTAGGCGCGCAGGCAGCAGAGCTTGCGGCCATCGCCTACATTGTAGACCACCCAGATTCCTTCCCCAGCCCAGCAGACATATATTCAGACAGTCTGTACGTCTGCAACAGCCTCACCGAATTTCTGCCCCTCTGGGAAATAAGAGGATTTGTTTCCGCGGATGGAAAACCCCTCCCTCAGCCCCATTACTCCGCCATAATCTGGAAAAGGCCAAGAACAGGACTTTTGGCATTATAAAAGTCCGCAGCCACCATCGTTCCTCCCCCCCTGGAAATGTAAAAGCCGACGCGCTGGCTAAGGCAGGATCCAGGCATGGGTACTTTTGGAAGCCCCCCGGGAGCGCCCCAGTGAGTGCGCCAGTGAGTGCAGTTCAGGTCACGCAGACTAGGATCGAGGATCTAGTAGCGGCCCAGAAGCAGGATAGTGCTCTCACTGAGGTCGTGAAAGGGAAGTTTCCAGCCTCATACGAGAGGTTCCGGAATACCATAACCACACATGATGGTATGGTGCTAAAAGACAGCCTTTACGTGGTTCCTGTACAAGATAGGAATCAGATGATCTGTCTTTTCCATGACGGCCATGGACACCAGGGAATAGAATCCACCGCAGCCCACCTCAAGCAGCTTTGTTGGTGGCCAAATCTTCAAGAGGATGTATCCCATTACATCGAAAATTGCCTCATCTGCACGCAAAAGAACCCAGATAGGTATGCCAAAAAGGCACATCTCAGCCACACCCGACCCGTTAACGTCCCCTGGACTAACCTCCAGATCGATTTTATAGGTCCATTGCCCCCTTGCAGGAATGGCTATAAATATGTTCTGGTGGTCATAGACACTTTTACAAAGTGGGTGGAAGCATTTCCAGCCCGCACCAACACCGCGAAAACCACCGCCAAAATCCTAACCCACCACATCTTCACAAGATGGGGACTCCCCCGCAGTATTGAATCGGACCAAGGTTCTCACTTTACGGGACGGGTCATGCAGAACGTCCTCACGATATTTGGCATAACCCAAAAATTTCACATTGCGTACCACCCTCAGTCGAGTGGTATAGTGGAGCGCATGAATCGGACCCTAAAAACCACCCTTAGGAAAATGGTCCAGCAAAACAACACCACTTGGGATTCGGTCCTTCCCTTTGCGCTGATGTTTTTGCGTAACACTGTTTCCACCTCCACAGGTTTCACCCCGCACACCCTCATGACCGGACGCCCCATGAAAGGGACAGAATACTTGCTAGGTTTAGACCTAACCAGCCCCGAAGTCACGGCCCTCACCCACGAGAAGGCCGTGGAACAACTACTTGCAAATATAAAAACGGCTCAGTTAGCAGCCGCTGTTCAACTGGGCACTAAAAGAAAACAGAGCAAGGCCTGTTTTGCTAAGGCAGTACATGCCACGGAGTACAACATAGGACAGCAAGTAATGTTGTCCGTGTACAACCCCAGCACGTTTCTGTCTCCAAAATACTCGGGTCCCTATTCAATTACAGACAAAATAAGCCCGTCGGTATATAAAATTAAATACCAAAATGGTAAGACTGCATGGTTTCACATAAACCAGCTCAAGGTTGATGGAGCACAGTCAAACCACTCCCACCACGTCATGCTTGACGCAGCCGACCAAACCCCACCCACATCCAACGTGACCACTCCCACCCCTTCCACGTCCAGCCCAGACATGGACTCTCCACCGACTCCACCCACGAACTTTACGCTCCGCCCCAGAACGCCACAGACTGCAGCCGCACAGACAGCGACTGTGACTCTGACGACAGCCACAGCACGCCTCCCTACCATCCTGGTCCCACACCCAGCAACTCCGACCTCGATTCCAGTGACCCCTTCCTCATCACCTACTTAAATAAACCCCACCACCGACCACCGAACTACACGGACGACACGGACTTTGTCCCCACCCAACTCAACACCACTCATTGGCACCGTGACAACTCCTGCAGACTTGTCCCCAACGACGAGGACGATCCCAACTCACACCAAGCAGCCCTTTCCGCCCTGATCCACTCCAGAGTTTGGCACCCGGGAGAAGGTGACGACCTCGGGCCTGACTCCGCCAACCCTTTTGCGACCCTGTTCGCAACCGAGAACTGAGGTGTCCACATGATGATTTAAAGGAGACACTTGGTGAAAAGTGTTGTCCTTCCTGATGGAACCTGCAGAATGTTTTATGTTGTCTGTCTGTTTGTTCAATGTTGTTCGTCCTACAGGAGAATGTTCTCACTGCCCCACACCCATTCACCTGAACTTTCTAGCTCTTTTCTAATTGGACAAGCCAGACGCTTGTTCAGCGGTACCAACTTGTCCACAGATACCTGGTCACCAGACCAGACGCCCATTCAGAGGAACTAGCTTTTCAGCTGATACGTGGTCACCAGACCAGACGCCCGATCGTAGCTACTCTTCTGACTTGATGGTAGAATCAGAACAGTAACCCCACCATGATGACTACATTTTTGTCCGTTCTTTGGTCCCTCAGGCAGTGGAGAAACGGCGTGAGGCCCGCCCTGCCTGGGGACCCCCCACGTTGGTCAAAAACGCTCGGGTAGGGAAGATACGGTATTGGTAGCCGTCCTACCCGGGGACTCCACCCAAATCTTACCCGTCGCGGCCCACACGCACCTCATTCAAACTTTTCTTTCAAAAACAGTTTTATTTTATTTAGGCAACCTTTGGGTTGCTGCCACATGCTATTTACATCCTAGAACATTTGGATGATAAACCTAGCACTGGTCCACCATTGGGAAGTGTGCCGTGTCCAAACATTTGTTTTGGAAAAAAAATGGGGGGGGGGGGAAGAGTCACATACTGTGACCAATTATCAGGGTTTAATTGGCCCCAAGAAGGACAGGCACACTAACACACCAGATATTAAACCGAAGTATTTACACACACTACGCTTGTCTTACAGAACTCCAGAAGCTCCAAGTCCGGAGAAAACCAGCGAACACAGGAAAAGGAAAGAAAGAAGACAGCCATGAGGACTCCTTTCTTCGTGCTCAACATGTTTGTGCTGGACTTTTGGTTGCGCGGGAACGCGGACCCCATCACTCCAAACCCCTTTACTGTTAACACTTCACGGCCCAGTAGTTCCGAGGGCCCAGTCACCAACCACGCTGCATTATCCTGGTGTGCCAAGTTCATAACTTGGTACTCCCTATCGTACGTCATTGAGGCACTGTTGGCATTGGCTATACTCAGTTGTGCAGTACAGACCATGCGCCTCCGCAAATGTAAAAGGAGAGCGTGCCGCGTTCGAACCCTGGTCTATCGGATCCGATCCCCGATATTTGTCTATGACCAGACCCCAGACCCCCACGACATATGAATACTAAAACATGCACTGGCGGTTTTTCCTGTAAATAAAAAGAAAATGTATGGAAATGTATGATCCTGAGCTTGACTGCCAAGCCAGGAAAGAGTATATTAAATGTTGTGATTGTTATTGTATGTTTAGAGAGATAAGATTGTATAATGCTTGAAGAATTGTTCAGGTAAAATTAGAGGTTCCCAGTTTATTTTTTTATAGATACATGCCCCTGCCTGACATAGCGCCCTCAAGAATTGTTTAGGTAAATTTTTGTGCATAGCTAGGGTCAGAGTAGTGGCCATGTAGGAGGTGCCCCCCCCCCCGGTCAGGGAACGAAGAGGACAAAATTTATGTGATCCTTCACGCTTCGCGTTAGGATCACAAGGCGGGAATGTAGCCACATAAAATGGCTGCGTTCCGATTAATCTGGCCAAAACCCAGTTTGAAATGGCTAACCCGAAAGACTGCTGGGAAAAGCAGCTAACAAGACACAAGCAGGCAGCTGCAGACAGTATTGCATATTCGGCTCTGGGGAAGTTAGCCCAGATCGATACTCAGGGCTATCAACAGCCCATCAACCCAGGTATTTGCAGTTACATTCAGGACTGTTTGCAGCCCATCTATTCAGACA
The DNA here is from genome assembly GCF_047496885.1 of Scyliorhinus torazame. Classification (NCBI taxonomy): domain Eukaryota; kingdom Metazoa; phylum Chordata; class Chondrichthyes; order Carcharhiniformes; family Scyliorhinidae; genus Scyliorhinus; species Scyliorhinus torazame. The sequence continues at coordinate 116,812,220 of NC_092708.1, forward strand.
TCTGCAGTTAAATCGGCTATCCCCGGGAACAATTGCAACATATTAGCAATTGAATACCGGGCCAGACCTGTCGGCGCCTGCAGTGGCCGAAACAAAGACAGGTGAACGACCACCCCCCGATCAAGGAATCGCCTCACCATTGGACACATCGACCCCAGGGATTGGGGACAAATCCAATCACTTGGGACTCAGGGTCAAGGGCCGCCCCGGGAGGCGGGAAGCCCCTGGGCCCTATAAAAGTGAGGGGCCAAGTTCAGATCGCTCTCTCTCTCCTCTTTGCCTGCTCGAGACCTTCGCAAGAACAGCAACCGGCAACTGTAAGTTTGAATCCAGCGATCGCTATCCGGTAGAGACACCTAGCCACCGACCTGTAGCAGCCTTTTGAATCCCGCGGGCCAGATCTGATTGGACAAGCCATTCGTTTCCCTGACCTGGTGGGCTATTCCTAAGTTAAGTATTGGCCAGTAGTGATAGGTTTATTATATAGATAGTAGTATTAGTGTATTAATATTGCTTGTTGTATATAATAAATGACCGTTGTTTGAATCCTTACTTAGCGGTGTGCTGTATTATTAATCATAACTTGAACTTGAACCACGTGGCGGTATCATAAAGATACCTGGTGACTCGTGAGCAAAGGTGACGTAATCAGAGCCAATAGACTAAGGCTAAAAAGAGCAACACCACCTTGTTGAATGCCTTCTCGTGGCCGAGAATACGGAAAGTGCTCGTAAGACCAATCCCCTGGGAATAATGGATCACAAGAGGGGCATCCTCCTGGTCGCGATACATTCCCCAGGACCTGTGTGTAGTTGTTCCCCATGACTTCCCAGAATGCCCGGAAGAACTCTACAGTCAGTCCATCCAGCTCCAGGTCCTGACCCTGGAAAGTCTGTTGAGGGCGCCAGTCAGTTCCCCCAGCCTGATAGGGACATCCAGCTTTCTAGCTTGCGGCAGGTCTGTGATGATATGCCTGTGAATAATATTGTACATAGTTAGCAATGCGACCCCCAACCAGCTGGTGGCGTCAGACATCGGTCGTGAGACATCTGACTCTCGCCAGTTGGGAGTCAGGCGTACAACAGGACAGTCGCACATTGGGTAGTTCCAGGGAAGTTCACGAAACTCAAATAGTAACCTAGTCTGTATAGCACTCTGTTCGTTATCTTTCCACTTGTTGATCAATAAATCATCATTCGAGTTAAGTCCCCAGCAGTTCTGTGTGCATCATTGCAATGACAAGATCACAGAACACACCAAGGTCCTCCCACAAAACTCTGCGAGTATCCTTGCTGGACAGATCTAGAGAGATCAGAGGGGAGTAATAGACTTGAGTTTGATCTCTGACTCCCTCCGGATCCAAGACAAGGAGGGAAGCCTTCCTGCTTTTTTCTCCAGCTGGCGCAGAAATGAGGGAATGAGTCTGGGAACTGCTTCCCGTCCAGCAGCAGGTTGTAAAAGTGCCAGCATGCGGACCCCATCCAAGAGCAGAACAGAATGGATTTTGCCCACACTACGGCGACCACAATAGCTCGACCAAAGACCTGGGGCTGCCGTGTGAACGGGAGGAAAGGTTTAGATGTGGTGCCAGCCTTAGTAGTGCTCGGAGCCTTGGAGGTGGGGCAGTGCTTCCATAAGTGCCCCACCTACTTACTTGACTACCTTGCCCACTTGTGTTCCCACTTTTAATGATCTGTGGACCTGTATGCCCAGATCTCTCAGACTTTCTGTATTCCTAAGAATTTGGCCATTTACTGTATATTTCCCCTCTATGGTAGAGCTCCAAAAATGCATTGCCTCACATTTGTTCGGATTAAACTCCATTTGCCATTTCTCTGCCAAGGACTCTATCCAAGTCCTGCTATATCCTCTGACAATCCTCAACACTATCTGCCACTCCACCAACCTTGGTGTCATCCACAAACTTACTAATCAGACCGGCTACATTTCCCTCCAAATCGTTTATGTACACCACAAACAACAGAGGCCCAAGCACAGATCCCTGTGGAACACCACTAATCACAATCTTCCATTCAGAAAAACACCCTCCTACTGCTACCCTCTGCCTCCTGTGACCAAGCCAGTTCTGTATCCATCTTGCCTCCTCACCTCTGATCCTGTGTGACTTCACCTTTTGCACCAGTCTGCCATGTGGCACCTTGTAAAAGGCTTTACTGAAGTCCATGTAAGCAACATCCATTGCCCTCCCCTCATCAACAATCTTTGTCACCTTGTCAAAAAACTCGATCAAGTTAGTGAGACACGGGCGGTACGTGGTACATTGGCCTTCCTAATTTCCCGCTTAAGTACCTTCCTACTTTCTTTTTACTCAAGGGTTTTGACTGTCCCCACCCTTCTAGACCATACAAAAGCTTCCTTTTTCTTTTTGATGAGGTTCACAATATCCTTCATTATCCAAGGCTCCCTAAACTTCCCATACTTATCTTTCACTCTCTCAGGAATGTGACTATCCTGAATCCTAATCAAGAAAGATTCCCACATGTCCGACATTGATTTACCCTCCAACAGCCGCACCCAATCCAAATTCTTCAATTCCTGTCTAATGTTATTGTAATTTGCTTTTCCCCAGTTTAGCACCTTAACCCTTACCCTCATTCCTATCCAAAAATAGCCTAAAACCTACGGAATTGTGGTCACTATTCCCAAAATATTCCCCTACTGAAACTTCAACCACCGTCCAGGCTCGTTCCCCAATACCAGGTCCAATACTGCCCTTTCCCTCATTGGACTATCTGCATATTGCATCAAGAAGCCTCCCTGGATACACCTTACAAACTCTGTCCCATCCAAGCCCCTAGCATTCAGTGAGTCACAGTCAATATAGGGACTCTCTACCCCAAATCTCTCTACCTATCTGCTCCTCTATCTCTTGTTGGCAGTTAGGGGGCCTGTAATAATCCCCCAATATTGTCCCTGAGCTCTACTCAGATTGCATCATTGTATGAGCCCTCCGAGGTGTCCACCCACAGAACGGCTATAATATTTTCCTTAACCAGCATCTATATCCTCCAACATTCAGCTGCCAATCCTGTTCTTCCTTTAACCACGTTTCTGTGTTAGCCACAACATTATAGTTCCAAGTACTAATCAGTACTCTAAGTTCATCTGCCTTACCTGCTATACTTCTGGCGTTGAAACAAATGCACTTCAGACCACTGCGTTTGAGCAGAGGGTAATGTTGTTCTTTTATTTTTGTTCTCTATTTCTTCTTCAGTTATTACACCTTCTAAGCGAACGCTCTGGTTCCCATCCCACCTGCCATACTAGTTTAAATCCTCCTGAGTGAATCTAGCAAACCTCTCAGCCAGGATATTGGTGCTCCTCCAGTTTAGATGCAACCCGTCCTTCTTGTATAGGTCCCACCTGCCCCGAAAGAGATCCCAATGATCCAGAAATCTGAAACCTTCCCACCTACACCACCAGTTTAGCCACGTCCTCCTATCACTATCCTGCACTATCCTCCTATTTCTACCCTTACTGGCACGTGGCACAGGGAGTAATCCTGAGATTACAACCCTAGAGGTCCTGCTCTTTAGCTTACTGCCTAACTCCCTGAACTCCCTCCACCATGGGAGGAGGACTCACTGGGGGTGAAGGGCAGAACGTTCGATAATGTTACCCTCTGCACGGTGGCCTCCAGCCAGAAACATCCTGCCTACAGTTGGCCCCTTGGCCAGGGCCAGGTGCACCTCTGCTCAGTTCTCGGGAAAAGCACCACCTTGCCATACTTACGCGAGGCTGCGACTATAGCTGAGGAGCTGACAATCCCAGCTATAGATTTTACAGAAGCATTGATGGTGATTTCAGGCTGGGTGTAGCTCTTCACACCGAGACTATTTGTGACGGGGTCACAAGAGCAGCAGAGGCCGCAGAAGCAGCTGCTCCTGCATACGATCTTGTGGAGGGCCCAGCCACTGGTGATGGTGTTCCGGCCATGGGATACTAGCTACACTCACCCCAAACCCTTGTGTTTGTGACAGTATCTATACGCTGGTAGGAGAGGGAAAAGGTGGTATAGAGAGGCAGGAGGAGGAGAAAGAAAAGTGAAATGAGCAGGGAGACATGGGAGGAGATGGAATGTGTGGTGGGTAAGTAGGTGGGAGTCACTGGGTGAGAGGGATTTATCTTATTGTGGTTGTTTGTCCAAGGTGGGGGAGGAAGATGTCTTCACCAGGCAGCTGGTATTGTCTGGCACACAGATGGTTTCTTTTCCTTCTTCACCAGGCAGCCCCAGCTACCTGGATTTAAACACAAAGGGAGGGAGGGGAGGGAGGGGATGGAAGCTAGGGCCATACACACACACATGCCTCCCTCCTCTCTCGTCTTTACATTATCTTCTTTTCCTCACCCTTCAAAATATACATAGTTCTTCAGAGACCTCCCCTCAAAAGGTCCAGACACACACTTTTGGTTGTTATAATAAATTATTTTTTCTCCCAGTGTTCCAGCTCCTCTCTCCCCATAAAATCCTCAGGCCTTGCGGACTCCAAGCCCCTGCAACCAAGCAATTACAACGGGCTCTTAATTAGGTAGCAGCAGGAGCAGGCTTTCTTACAGTTGGAGTCCCAAGGCAGGTTTTAGATAAAGCAGGTTGGTAGACACTTCCAGCTCCTTCCACAAAGCCAAGTAAGGAGACAGGAACAGGCTTCCAGCAAAGCCGTGTGAAAGTAAATGGGAGGCGCGGTAGCACAGTAGTTAGCACTGTTGCTTTACAGCTCCAGGGCTCCAGGTTCGATTCCCGGCTTGGGTCACTGACTGTGCGGAGTCTGAATGTTCTCCCCGTGTCTGCGTGGGTTTCCTCCGGGTGCTCCGGTTTCCTCCCACAGTCCAAAGATGTGCAGGTTAAGTGGATTGGCCATGATAAATTGCCCTTAGGTTAGGTGGGGTTACTGAGTTATGGGGATGTGTGGGCTTAAATGGGGTGCTCTTTCCAAGAGCTGGGACAGATTCGATGGGCCGAATGGTCTCCTTCTGCACTGTAAATTCTATAAAAGTACACTGTTCAAAGTAAATGTAAAATTAAGACTGGATCACATGACAAGATATCAAGATGATAGCCCTTAAAGGCATACTGCAGCAAGCCTAACCAAATAAGTGATTTGCTTTTCAGTATAATTGTGTTTAACCAACTTGATTGAGCTTTTTGATGAGGGAGCAGGGATGATGAGGATAATGTAATTGCTGCGGGGTTCATGGACCTCCAAAGGCTACTTGATAAAGTCACATAAGAGGTTTGTCAGCAAGTCAAAAGCCATGGAATAAAAGAGACGGTGGTTGGAAACAAAGTAGTGGTGAATGGTTGTATTTTTGGGCTGGAGGAATATATGTATACTGACTCCCAAAGGGATAGTAATAGAATCACTGTTTTCTTCATCTCTATTACCGAGGGTGTACAGGGCACAATTTCAAAATTTGTAGATGACATCGATATTTTCCAGCATTTTCTCTTTGGTTTTAGATTCCAGCAACTGCAGTAATTTGCTTTAATTGGAATTGTGGTCAACTGTGAGGTGGATAGGGATCGACATCAAGAAGACACAGACAGTCTAATGGAATGAGCAAACACATGGCAGATGTAATTTAATGTGGAGAAGTGTCAAATGATACACTTTGGTAGGAAGAATGAGGAACATAGAACATTACAGCGCAGTACAGGCCCTTCGGCCCTCGATGTTGCACCGACCTGTGAAACCACTCTAAAGCCCATCTACACTATTCCCTTATCGTCCATATGTTCGATTCCGGCTTGGGTCACCGAGATCTCTCTGCTCATCCACACTGCCAAGAATCGTACCATCGGGCGGAGTCTGCACATCCTCCCTGTGTCTGCGTGGGTTTCCTCCGGGTGCTCCGGTTTCCTCCCACAGTCCAAAGATGTGCAGGTTGGGTGGATTGGCCATGGATTGCCCTTAGTGTCCAAAATTGCCCTTGGTGTTGGGTGGAGGTGTTGAGTTTGGGTAGGGTGCTCTTTCCAAGAGCCGGTGCAGACTCAAAGGGCCGAATGGCCTCCTTCTGCACTGTAAATTCAATGATAATCTATGATTAATCTCGGACAAAGGTTCAGCACAACATCGTGGGCTGAAGGGCCTGTTCTGTGCTGTATTTTCTATGTTCTATGTTCTATGTCTATCCAATGACCATTTGAATGCCCTTAGTGTTGGCGAGTCCACTACTGTTGCAGGCAGGGCATTCCACGCCCTCACTACTCTCTGAGTAAAGAACCTACCTCTGACATCTGTCTTATATCTATCTCCCCTCAATTTAAAGCTATGTCCCCTTGTGCTAGACATCACCATCCGAGGAAAAAGGCTCTGATCATCTTGTATGCCTCAATTAAGTCACCTCTTAACCTTCTTCTCTCTAACGAAAACAGCCTCAAGTCCCTCAGCCTTTCCTCATAAGATCTTCCCTCCATACCAGGCAACATTCTGGTAAATCTCCTCTGCACCCTTTCCAATGCTTCCACATTCTTCCTATAATGCGCCGACCAGAATTGCACGCAATACTCCAAATGCAGCCGCACCAGAGTTTTGTACAGCTGCAACATGACCTCATGGCTCCGAAACTCAATCCCTCTACCAATAAAAGCTAACACACCGTACACCATCTTAACAACCCTCTCAACCTGGGTGGGAACTTTCAGGGATCTATGTACATGGACACCGAGATCTCTCTGCTCATCCACACTGCCAAGAATCGTACCATTAGCCCAGTACTCTGTCTTCCTGTTATTCCTTCCAAAATGAATCACCTCACGCTTTTCTGCATGAAGCTACATTTGCCACCTCTCAGCCCAGCGCTGCAGCTTATCTATGTCCCTCTGTAACTTGTAACATCCTTCCACACTGTCCACAACTCCACCGACTTTAGTGTCATCTGCAAATTTACTCACCCATCCTTCTACGCCCTCCTCCAGGTCATTTATGAAAATGATAAACAGCAGTGGCCCCAAAACAGATCCTTGTGGTACACCACTAGTAACTGGACTCCAGTCAGAACATTTCCCATCAACCACCACCCTTTGTCTTCTTCCAGCTAGCCAATTTCTGATCCAAACTGCTAAATCACCCTGAATCCCATGCCTCCGTATTTTCTGTAGTAGCCTACTGTGGGGAACCTTATCAAACGCTTTACTGAAATCCATATACACCACATCAACTGCTTTACCCTCATCCACCTGTTTGGTCACCTTCTCAAAGAACTCAATAAAGTTTGTGAGGCACGACCTACCCTTCACAAAACCGTGTTGACTATCTCTAATCAAATTATTCCTTTCCAGATGATTATACATCCTATCTCTTATAAACCTTTCCAAGATTTTGCCCACAACAGAAGTAAGGCTCACTGGTCTATAGTTACCGGTTGTCTCTACTCCCCTTCTTGAACAAGGGGACAACATTTGCTATCCTCCAGTCTTCTGGCACTATTCCTGTAGACAAAGATGACTTAAAGATCAAAGCCAAAGGCTCAGCAATCTCCTCCCTAGCTTCACAGAGAATCCTAGGATAAATCCCATCCGGCCCAGGGGACTTATCTATTTTCACACTTTCCAGAATTGCTAACACCTCCTCCTTATGAACCTCAAGCCTTTCTAGTCTAGTAGCCTGAATCTCAGTATTCTCCTCGACAACATTGTCTTTTTCCTGTGTGAATACTGATGAAAAATACTCATTTAGCACCTCTCCTATCTCCTCGGACTCCAAGCACAACTTCCCACTACTGTCCTTGACTGGCCCTACTCTTACCCTCGTCATTCGTTTATTCCTGACATATCTATAGAAAGCTTTAGGGTTATCCTTGATCCTACCTGCCAAAGACTTCTCATGTCCCCTCCTGGCTCTTCTTAGCTCTCTCTTTAGGTCCTTCCTAGCTAACTTGTAACTCTTGAGCGCCCTAACTGAACCTTCATGTCTCATCTTTACATAAGCCTCCTTCTTCCTCTTGACAAGTGTTTTGACTGCTTTAGTAAACCACGGTTCCCTTGTTCGACCACTTCCTCCCTGCCTGACAGGTACATACTTATCAAGGACACGCAGTAGCTGTTCCTTGAACAAGCTCCACATTTCCATTATGCCCACCCCCTGCAGTTTTCCTCTCCATCCGATGCATCCTAAGTCTTGCCTCATCGCATCATAATTGCCTTTCCCCCATATATAATAACTCTTGCCCTGCGGTATATACCTATCCCTTTCCATCATGAAAGTAAACGTAATCGAATTGTAGTCACTATCACCAAAGTGCTCACCTACATCCAAATCTAACACCTGTCCTGGTTCATTACCCAGTACCAAATCCAATATGGCCTCACCTCTCGTTGGCCTATCTACATACCGTGTCAGGAAACCCTCCTGCACACATTGGACAAAAACGGACCCATCTAAAGTACTCGAACTATAGCGTATCCAGTCAATATTTGGGAAGTTAAAGTCCCCCATAACAACTACCCTGTTGCTTTCGCTCCTATCCAGAATCATCTTTGCAATCCTTTCCTCTACATCTCTGAAACTTTTCGGAGGCCTATAGAAAACCCCTAACAGGGTGACCTCTCCTTTCCTGTTTCTAACCTCAGCCCATACTACCTCAGTAGACGAGTCCTCATCAAATGTCCTTTCTGCCACCGTAATACTGTCCTTGACTAACAATGCCACCCCTCCCCCTCTTTTACCACCTTCCCTGAGTTTACTGAAATATCTAAACCCCGGCACCTGCAACAACCATTCCTGTCCCTGCGCTATTCAGGTCTCCGAAATGGCCACAACATCGAAGTCCCAGGTACCAACCCATGCCGCAAGTTCACCCACCTTATTCCGGATGCTCCTGGCATTGAAGAAGACACACTTTAAACCACCTTCCCGCCTGCCGGTACACTTCTGCAACTTTGAAACCTTACTCATGACCTCACTACTCTCAACCTCCTGTTCGTGGAGCTACAATTCAGGTTCCCAAGCCCCTGCTGAACTAGTTTAAACCCTCCCGAAGAGCATTAGCAAATTTCCCCCCCAGGATATTGGTACCCCTCTGGTCCAGGTGTAGACCATCCCGTTTGTAGAGGTCCCACCGACCCCAGAATGGGCCTCAATTATCCAGAAATCTGAAACCCTCCCTCCTGCACCATCCCTGTAGCCACATGTTCAACTCCTCTCTCTTCCTATTTCTCATCTTGCTATCACGTGACACGGGTAACAACCCAGAGATAATAACTCTGTTTGTCCTCGATCTAAGTTTCCACCCTAGCTCCCTGAATTCCTGCCTTACATCCCTATCCCCTTTCCCACCTATGTCGTTGGTACCTATGTGGACCATGACTCGGGGCTGCTCCCCCTCCCCCTTAAGGATCCCAAAAACACCATCCGAGACATCACGCACCCTGGCACCTGGGAGGCAACACACCAACCGCGAGTCTCTCCCGTTCCCACATAATCTCCTATCTATCCCCCTAACTATGGAGTCTCCAATGACTAATGCTCTAGTCCTCTCCCCCCTTCCCTTCTGAGCAACAGGGACAGACTCTGTGCCAGAGACCTGTACCCCATGGCTTACCCCTGGTACGTCGCCCCCCCCAACAGTATCCAAAGCGGTATACTTGTTACTACGGGGAACGACCACAGGGGATCCCTGTACTGGCTTTCACCCAGCCCTTCTCACCGTCACCCATCTATCTTTATTCTTCGGAGTAACTACATCCCTGAAGCTTCTATCTATGACCACCTCTGCCTCCCGAATGATCCGAAGTTCATCCAGCTCCAGCTCCAGTTCCCTAACGCGGTTTCTGAGGAGCTGGAGATGGGTGCACTTCCCACAGATGAAATCAGCAAGGACACTGATGGCGTCCCTCACCTCAAACATTCTGCAGGAGGAACATTGCACTACCTTCCCTGCCATCCCCTCTAGATAAAAAAAGAAAAAGAAAGAGCTTACCTGTTCTTCACTACCCTTCTCAGCAAGCACTAACTCAGCAACCTCTGCTCCCCGCACGATAACACCTGAGGGAAAATAAAAGAGAAACTACTTACCAGTCACCAGCCAATCCCTTACCTGCAGGCTGTGACTTCACGGTTCAACTTCTTACTACTGCTACCTGCCCTCGAGCCTTTCTCTTGATCTTTACAGCAGTTGTTTTTTTTGGTTAGAGGAGGGGGTAGGGAGAGAAACACTGAAGAAGTGTTTCAGGTTTAAGTGTCACTTGACAACAGCTCCTCCACAAACTACCTTCAAGTTAGGGTGAGCACAACAGACGTATGCAAATTGCCCCCGCAACATCCAATCAGCAGCTCCGCTCTACTGCCCTCTGCTGGATGCTTGTCTTCACTTGAACAGCTAGGGTCTCTTGCTCGGGTACACCTTCAAGTTAGGGTGAGCACAACAGACGTATGCAAATTGCCCCCGCAACATCCAATCAGCAGCTCTGCTCTACTGCCCTCTGCTGGATGCTTGTCGTCACTTGAACAGCTAGGGTCTCTTGCTCAGGTACACCTTCAAGTTAGGGTGAGCACAACAGACGTATGCAAGTTTCCCCCGCAGCAGCCAATCAGCAGCTCTGCTCTACTGCCCTCTGCTGGATGCTTGTCTTCACTTGAACAGCTAGGGTCACTTGCTCAGGTACACCTACAAGTTAGGGTGAGCACAACAGATGTATGCAAATTGCCCCTGCAACAGCCAATCAGCTGAAGGACAATGCAAAATAAAGGATAGAATTCTGAAGCGGGTGCAGGAGGAGAAAGGCCTGGAATATTTGCACAAATCATTGAAGGTATAGGGCAGGTTGAGAAAGCAGGTAATAAGGCATACAGTATGTGTGGCTTCATTAATACAGGCATCGAGTGCAAAAACAAGGAGGTTATACTGCACCTTTATAAAATATTGGTTCAGCCTCAGTTGGAATATTATTTCCAATTCCAAGCACCAAATGATCGGAAGGATGTGAAGGCATTAGAGAGGGTGCAGAAAAATAATTACATGAATAATTCTCAGGATGAGGAACTTGAGTTACAAAAACAGATTAGAGAAAGTGGGGCTGTTCTGCATAAAGAGAACGTTGAGCCGAGATTTGATGGAGGAGTGCAAAACCGTGAAAGGCCCGGACAGAATAGATGGGGAGAAGCTATTGATGGAAGGATCCAGAGCCAGAGGACACCAATTTAAGGTGATTGGCAAAAGGCGACAGGAGGGAAAACCTTTTGATGCTGTGAGTGATTGGGATCTGGAATGCACTACCTGAGCCTGCTGAGGAAGATTCAATCATGGCTTTGAAAAGGAAATTGAATAATTATCTATGGGAACGAGCAATGGAATAGGAGTGGCTGAGTTTCTCGTACGGATAGCCAGAAAGGACATGATGGGCCAAATGGCTTCCTTCCATGCTATAGTTTTTTGATTACCTGCTTCCCACAGAGGAAAAGGCAGTATTTCCCTTGAGGACAAAGTATTGCTCACTTGCTTTATGCATCTGTTTACTCTTATTGAGTGGTACGTATAGATCCTTTACTGTGCTTGAAAGGATGCAGTCTTGTAAAAGTTCGAGGCAGTTGCTGTCTTGATAGTAACTGACATACCTGTGTCCCACTGTAAAATTTGGTCTCAATCAAGAAGACATAATAATTCCATAACCACACTGCCGGTGAAATGTAGATAGCAAAGGCTGATCTTGCCTGATGGCTTGGTAACTGTACTTTGGTCTGTCTGCTTGAGTCTGGCAGTTTGTCTCTCCTTCCTCACATCCCCTTCCTCACTCAAGTATGATACAGATAGATATACTAAGTGAGAAGGCCATCTTCTTAATTGTACTTGCAGCAGTTTAAATGTCAGACGCCAACAAGGGAAAAAATATAGGACCCAGAAGAAGCAATAAGAATGAGCAACCAACAGATCTGAAGTGAAATCAGAAGTGCAGACAATGTAAAACAGACAATAATTCAATAAGAAATTGATTATTGGAGGAAATCTGACGTCGAAAGGTATTGGTGAAAATCATTTCTAAGAGTGTTGCCCAATCTATGTAACTCTATCACATCTGTTACAATTGGATGCTCAATTTCAGCAAATTTCTACTGAGAAACCCAGGAAATAACAAAGCCAAATACAATTAGTTTTGTATAGTGAAATATATAGCCTTGTATAGTGAAATAGTGCTCGCCTTGCCTGCTAAAAACACAAGACCTGGTCACAGCACTGAAGTAATAAGTCAAATGTTTGCTCAGTAGATTTTATTCTCCCCATTCACCCAATTGGCACCAAAGCATTTGGTTGAAAATTGGCCCTGACTTAATGTTTACAATATAAATATATTTTCCTGAAAAAGACATTACAAAAGATTTAAAATTGTCATAACAGGAAAGTGCAATGAAATTCACATTTTCTACAGAGATCAAGATGCACTCTGTTCCTTGAATTCAGTAATAAGAGTTACAGACATTTCAATATTTTTGTTACAGAGGGTACAATTCTGTTCAAACTATATACATTGGTCATGTTGCAGTCTGCAGTGCTTCAATACAAATACAACCAGTTAGGATTAAGCACACAGTCCGAGGGGGTTTACATGGTTACCAGCCCCTCGGTCTACATTGGCTGAAAGGCCTTACACAGTGACCTTTCCCCAATGCTCCTTGGTGATGTCTGCCTCAAGCTTGAGTGCGTCCCTCAGCATGTAGGCCTGGATCTTGCAATGTGCCAGTCTGCAACATTCGGCCGAGGACAATTCTTTGCACTGGAAGATGAACAAGTTTTGGGCAGACCAAAGTGCGTCTTTCACCGAACTGATGATCCTCCAGCAGCAGCTGATGTTTGTCTCAGTGTGTCCCTGGGGAAAGCCCTTAGAGCACTGAGTCCTGCTTCACAGAGCAGCTCGGGATGAACTCCGGAAAATACCACTGCACCTCTCCCCAGACCATCTTTGCAAAGGTACATTGCACAAGGAGGTGTGTAACTGTCTCATCTCCCTCGCAGCCGTTTCGAGGGCAGTGTGCCGTGGTGCAGAGACTTTGGGCATGCTGAAGGATCTGAAGGGGGGTTCCCTTCACACCACCAGCCAAGCTGGGTCTTGATGCTTGTTTGAAAGTTCTGGTGATGAGGTGTCATGCCAGATGACTTTTGACAGTGTGCTCAGGGAGCCACCTGACATGATCCATCATCCTCTTTTCCTCAGGGCTTCGAGGACGTTACGCACAGACCACTGCTTGATCACCTCGCTCTTGCCACTGTTTACATTTGATCCCGAGGCCAGTTCGAACTGGTCGCAGATGTTCATTAGCCTGTGCACCAATATCAGATCCAAGCTAAAGATGGCGACATTGTCCATGTAGGAAGGTTATGATCTGGGTGCCTCCACTTCCTGGGATCATCACTCCTCTTATGCCCGAGTCCTTCCTGATGGACACAGCAAAAGGTTCTATACACAAACAGGACAGGAGAGAGAGGGCAACTCTGCCTTACTCCTTATTTGATCTGACCTGTTGGTTGCTGTTGATTGAAACTGCGCCTCTGAAGTTTGTGTAGTGCACTTGGATACAATTGAACAAACCCCATTATGGAGAGCACTTCCATCATGTAGGTGTGTGATATTCTGTCAAACGTCTTACCCTGGTCCAGGCTGCTGAGGCAGGTGTCCAACCTCCTGCTGTGCACAGAGGTAATTGTATCCCTGAGTTTCCTACAAGTATAAGCATGCCCTTGCTTTACTGAGGTAATCTGTATTGTTGCCATGGCAATGCATTTCCTGGGACAAGCACCAAATACAAACACACTGTAAACATAAGGTTGCATCACCCACTCTTACAGTAGCAGACAGCAGCACAAATGTATCCACTCTAGGGACCAATGACTTGCAGGAAGAAGCACTTCAAGATACACAAAGCATGTGTGAATAGGTTCAGATGCAGGTGAAAGTAAAGGGGCGGGAATCTCTTTCTGAGACTAAGTGTTGACGCCAACACAGAATTTGTAGACTTTCATGAGAGCAAAACTGGCGCCACACCTGGACCTATTCTACTACTGTTAAGGGGCTAGCACTGGTGCCACGTGGAACACAATTGATTGAAAAATATATATATTTTATTGAGGCATTTATATATCAACACAATAGACAGAAACACAACCCAAATCCAACCCACATGGCTGTACATAACCAGCTCAACAAAATACCCCACCAACCTGTGGTAAACCACTGATATACACTCAATCATGACACGAGAGAGTGTACTCGTATACAGAGAATTTCGCCAGCCGGAGAGATGAGTGCTCACTGAGCGCTGTCCACAGGACGTCACCTTATATCCGGCTCCTGGGAGGTGGAGCCTGAGGCGGAGTCCCCCGGGGTTCCAAACCCAGTCTTAAAGGGACATTACCCATTCATCACATTCACCCCCTGTTTAAGAAAAACACAGAGTCCGTCGGGGGTGAAGTGGGATTACATGTCCATTCTCTTTGGAGACCTGATCGTCCTTGTCGACCTTCTCAGCTCGGGCGGTGGTGCGGCGGACATGGACGTCTTCGATGAGGGTACATCCGGGAGCTTTTGTGCCGTGTGGGGTAGGGGGTTGGGGAGTAGGGAGAGTAGCTGGGGGTGGCGGTGACATCGTCGGCGTGGAGGAAGGAGGAGGAGGCGCGAGGGGAGGTGGACGGTTGGTTGCGACAGGTGGTGTGGGGGTGCAAGGGGGAACATTGGCGAGGGGGGGGAGTGTCAGTAGGGAAACCAGCAGGCGATAGATCCCGCACGAAAACCGTATCTTGGCGTCCGTCCGAGTGCGCGATGTAGGCGTACTGGGGGTTTGGATGTAGCAGCTGGATCCTCTCGATCAGAGGGAGGGTCCGTCTTATGGCTCCTCACGTGCCTCCGGAGAAGGACAGGTCCCGGCATCATCAGCCAAGGTGGAAGCGAGACCCCGGAGGTGGACTTCCTGGGGAAGACAAACAACCGATTGTGAGGGGTCTCGTTCGTGGCCGTGCAGAGGAGCAACCTGATGGAGTGCAGCGCGTCGGGTAGGACCTCCTGCCAGCGGGTGGTTGGGAGACTTCTCGACCGTAGGGCCAAAAGGACAGCCTTCCAAACTGTCGCGTTCTCCCTCTCCACCTGCCCGTTTCCCCACGGCTTGTAGCTGGTCGTTCTGCTCAAGGCGATGTCCTTGCTGAGCAGGTACTAATGCAGCTCATCGCTCATGAATGATGTACCCGGTCGCTGTGGATATAAGCGGGGAAACCGTACAGGGTGAAGATGCTGTGTAGTGCCTTTATAACGGTGGCCGAGGTCAAGTCGGGGCAGGGGACAGCGAATGGGAAGCAGGAGAACTCGTTGACGACGGTTAAAAAATAGGTATTGCGGTTGGTGGACGGGAGGGGCCCTTTGAAGTCCACGCTTAATCGCTCAAAGGGCCCCGAGGCCTTTACTAGGCGAGCCTTGCCTGGTCGATAAAAGTACGGTTTGCACTCCGCGCAGATTTGGCAAGCCTTGGTCATGGCCCTGACCTCCTCGGTGGAGTAGGGTAGGTTGCGGGACTTAAGAAAATGGGCGAGCCGGGTGACCCCCGGGTGACAGAGGTCATTGTGGATAGCCCACAGGCGATCCTCCTGCATGTTGGCGCACGTGCCACGGGACAGGACATCTGGGTGCACGTTGAGCTCCCCTGGACGATACTTAATATCGTACGTGTAGGTGGAGAGCTCGATTCTCCACCTCAAGATCTTGTCATTTTTGATCTTGCCCCGCAGCGCATTATCGAACATGAAGGCGACCGACCGTTGGTCAGTGACGAGGGTGAACCTCCTACCGGCTAGGTAGTGTCTCCAGTGCCGCACGGCCTCCACAATAGCTTGCGCCTCCTTCTTGACTGCAGAGTGCCAAATCTCGGAGGCGTTGAGGGTTCGGGAAAAGAATGCTACTGGCCTGCCGGCCTGGTTGAGGGTAGCAGCCAGGGCGACATCTGACGCATTGCTCTCGACCTGAAAAGGGATGGTTTCGTCCACCGTGTGCATAGCGGTCTTGATGATGTCGGCCTTGATACAGCTGAAGGCCAACCGGGCCTTAGCCGTGAGGGGAAAAATCGTGGTCTTTCTGAGTGGGCGGGCTTTGTCCGCGTATTTGGGGACCCACTGGGCATAATAGGCCTTGAGACTATGGGGTAGGGGGAGTTCCTTGAGGGGGCGCATGCGTTCGGGGTCAGGCCCTAGGACCCCGTTTTCCACGATGTAGCCGAGGATGGCTAGTCGGGTTGTGTGGAAAACGCATTTTTCTTTATTGTAGGTTGAGGGCCCGGGCGGTCTGGAGAAACTTTTCAAGGTTTGCGTCATGGTCCTGCTGATCATGGCCGCAGATGGTGACATTGTCCATGTATGGGTAAGTAGCCCGCAGCCCGTACTGGTCCACCATTTGGTCCATCGTCCTCTGGAAGACGGAGACCCCATTGGTAACGCCGAAGGGGACACTGAAGAAGTGGAAAAGCCGGCCGGCTGCTTCAAAAGCAGTATAGAGGCGGTCTTCCGGGCGGCTAGGGAGCTGGAGGTAGGCAGATTTCAGGTCGACCGTGGAGAATACCCGGTATTGCGCGATCCGGTTGACTATCTCTGTTATGCGGGGGAGGGGATACGCATCGAGCTGCATGAAGCGGTTTATGGTCTGGCTATAATCCACGACCATCCATTTCTTTTCTCCGGACCGGACTACCACCAATTGTGCCCTCCAGGGGCTGTTGCTAGCCTCGATGACCCCCTGTTTCAGTAAACGCTGGACTTGATGAAAGTCATATCTTGGGCACGGTACCGCCGGCTCCTGGTGGCGACGAGCTGACAGTTGGGGGTGAGGTTCGCGAATAGTGAGGGGGGTGCAACTTTCAGTGTTGCGAGGCTGCATACCGTGAGGGGGGCAAGGGTCCGCCGAACTTCAGGGTCAGGCTTCGGTGGCGACATTGGAAATCCAGGCCGAGCAGCAGGGGGGCGCAGAGGTGAGGGAGTATGTACAGCTTAAAACGGGCATATTCGGCACCCTGGATCGCGAGATTCGCAATACAGTACCCCTTGATTTGGACTGAATGGCACCCAGAGGCGAGGGCAATGGTTTGGGATGTGGGATAAATGCGCAGGGAGCAGTGCTTTACCGTTTCTGGGTACACAAAACTCTCCGTGCTCCCAGAGACAAAAAGGCAAGGAGTGTCGCACCCGTTGATCTAGACGAGCATCATGGAGTTCCGCAGGTGCTTTGGCCGTGACTGGTCGAGGGTGATTGCTCCCAGATGTGGGTAGTCTGAGTCTTCTGCCGAGTCGGAGTCACAAAATGGCCGACCCCGTCGGTCGCACGTGTCAGGTTTAGAAGATGGCCACCCCCATGACTCGCTCGAGGCCGATGACGCGTCAGAAAGGGGCGGCAGGCACGCAGCCACATTGCGAGGCCTGCGGGCCGGTGAGCACGATTTTCGGGCCTGTTGGGCTTTTTGTTTCTGGGCCTTGGGCCCCTTCTTTCCGCAGTCGCTACAGGTCGCGGAACGGGCTGGGAAGCGCTGTCGTGGATGCTGGCCCTGCCCACAGAAAAAGCACGGTGTGCCCCTGGTCTGGGCGGGTCGCCGCGTGGCGCAGGCCCGTGGCATGGCCGAGTCTGGGAAGGCCGAGGGGCTCGCAGGGTCCACGGGATACGTGCCGAGGTTCTGGTAGGCCACCTCCAGAAGGGTGGCGAGCGTTACCGTTTCCTGTAGATCTTTCACCCTGTTTTCCATGAGTCGCTGCCTAATATAATTCGATCGGATTCCAGACACATAGGCGTCGCGGATGTGTAGGTTCATGTGGACCTCCGCGGTCACATCTTGATGGTTACAGTTTCTAGCGAGCATGGTGAGCTTTTCCAAGTACTCGTCCAGCGATTCCCCTGAGCGCTGCCGGCGACTAGAGAGCAGATGCCGTGCATGTACCTTATTGATGGATTTTACGAAACGCTTCCTCAGAATCTTGATCGCCGCGCTGTAGTTGGCCGCCATCTCGATCAGGCCAGAGATTCTGTAGCTCACCCGGGTGTGGAGTAGGCGCAGCTTGCGAGGCTTGGTGACGGGGTCTGCCGAGGAGTCCAGCTGGGCCTCAAAACACAGAAGCCAATGTTCACAAATGTCTTTGACTTCCGGCGTACGTGTGTCCAGGTCGAGTTTTTCTGGCTTGAGATCTCAATCCATCCTATCGTAATCTGTTTAGTAAATTGATATACCCTCAATTATGACACGAGAGAGTGTACTCGTAAAATGAAGGCTTTAATAAACAGAGAACTTCGCCAGCCGGAGAGATGAGTGCTCACTGAGTGCCGCTCACGGGACGTCACCTGGGAGGTGGAGCCGGAGGCGGAATCCCCCGGGGTTCCAATCCCGGTCTTAAAGGGACATTACATGCATGATCTTAAAGGCACATTCGTCACAACCCCTGTATTGTATTGTACTGTTGTATTGTGATATGCCATCAATTAAGACGGAAAACGCAGAGTGAATTAACTATGGCTTTAATTGACTTACAACAGAGTTGGCAGTGTGCCCCAGAATGAGGCAGTGTGAGAGGTCGGCACCTTATATACCCAGGCCCTAGGGGGAGGAGCCACGGGCAGAGCCAAAACCGTACAACATGTAATATAGTGGCAATACTATACAACACGTAATACTGTGGCAGCAAATACAACACAGTGGTTTCACCACATTCACCCCCTGTTTAAAAAAAAGTCCGAAGGGGGTGAAGTGAACAAGTTGCGTCAGAGATTGAGTCTGACAGGGGCTTTGATTTTCCGCCGTGACCACCTCAGTTCCGGCTGTGGTGTGGGTATCAAAGTCGGCTGAAGCGTTGAGGCCTGCGTGTCCGGGAGCAAGACAGCTTCTGTGTTCTCAGGCGGGTGGGCAGCAACGAGGGAAGGGGGTATAGGGTCGGGTCAAGTAGTAGTGGAGAGGGGAGGAATAGAGTCGGGAGCGCCGGTGACAGTCGCTAGGCAACCTGCAGGTGCCAAATCCCGAAGGGAGACTGTGTCCTCCCGCCCGTCATGGTGAGCCACGTAGGCGTACTGGGGATTCACATGGAGGAGAAGGACCCTCTCTACCAGAGGATCCGACTTATGAGTCCTCACATGTTGTCGGAGGAGGACGGGCCCTGGAACCGTCAGGTCGGGAGTGAGACCCCTGAGGTGGACCTTCTGGGGAAGGCAAACATCCTCTCGTGGGGGGTCACATTAGCGGTGCAGAGAAGCGACCAGATGGATTGGAGCACATTGGGAAGGACCTCCAGCCAGCGGGAAACTGGGAGACCTCTAGACCGTAGGGCAAGAAGGACGGCCTACCAGTCCGTCGCGTTCTCCCTCTCCACCTGTCCGTTCCCCCGGGGATTGTAGCTGGTAATCCTGCTTGAGGCGATGCCCTTGCTAAGCAGGAACTGACGAAGCTCATCACTCATGAAGGAGGAACCCCGATCACTATGGATGTAAGTGGGGAAACCGAACAAGGTGAAGACACTGCTCAGGGCCTTGATGACTGTGGCAGAGGTCATGTCTGGGCATGGGATGGCGAAAGGGAAACGCGAGTACTCGTCAAGGATGTTGAGGAAGCACACGTTGCGGTCAATGGAGGGGAGGGGCCCTTTGAAATCAATGCTGAGGCATTCAAAGGGGCGTGAGGCCTTTACCAGGCGTGCTCTGGCTGGCCGATAGAAGTGTGGTTTGCACTCCGCGCAGACCCGGCAGTCCCTAGTCATGGTCCTGACCTCCTCGATGGAGAAAGGCAGGTTGCGGGCCTTGATATAATGGAAAAGCCAGGTGACCCCCGGGTGACAGAGGTCATTGTGGAGGGCCCGCAGTCGGTCTACTTGTGCGCTGGCACATGTACCGTGGGAAAGGGCATCTGGGGGCTCATTGAGCTTCCCAGGACGATACTGGATATCATAGTTGTAGGTGGAGAGTTCGATCCTCCAATATCTTATCGTTCTTGATCTTGCCCCGCTGTGTGTCACTGAACATGAAGGCAACCGATCGTTGGTCAGTGAGGAGAGTGAATCGCCTGCCGGCCAGGTAATGCCTCCAATATCGCACAGCTTTAACAATGGCTTGGGCTTCCTTTATGACGGAGGAGTGCCGAATTTCGGAGGCATGGAGGGTACGGGAGAAGAAAGCCATGGGCTTTCCTGCCTGGTTGAGGGTAGCGGCCAGGGCAAAGTCAGACACATCGCACTCTACCTGGAACGGAATGGATTCGTCCACAGCGTGCATCGCGGCTTTGGCAATATCCGCCTTGATGCGGTCGTAGGCCAGGCGAGCCTCAGCCGTCAGGGGAAAAACAGTGGATTTGATGAGTGGGCGGGCCTGGTCCGCATAATTGGGGACCCACTGGGCATAGTACGAAAAGAACCCCAGGCATCTCTTCAGGGCCTTGGGGCAGTGGGGGAGGGGGAGTTGCAGGAGGGGGCGCATGTGGTCGGGGTCGGGCCCTAGGATTCCATTTTTCCATGATGTAGCCAAGGATGGCTAGTCGGGTTGTGCGGAAAACGCATTTCTCCTTATTATATGTCAGATTAAGGAGCTGGGCAGCGTGGAGGAATTTCTTGAGGTTAGCGTCGTGGTCCTGCTGATCATAGCCGCAGATGGTGACATTATCCAGATACGGGAACGTGGCCCGCAGCCCATACTGGTCAACCATTCGGTCCATCGCTCGCTGGAAGACCGAGACCCCATTGGTGACGCCGAAGGGAACCCGGAGAAAGTGGTAGAGGTGGCCAGCTGCCTCAAAGGCAGGGTACTGGCAGTCCTCCGGGCGGATAGGGAGCTGGTGGTACGCAGACCTCAGGTCCACGGTGGAGAAGACCCGGTACTGCGCAATCTGATTGACCATGTCAGATATTCGGGGGAGAGGGTACGCATTGAGCTGCCTGTACCGGTTGATGGTCTGACTGTAGTCGATGACCATCCGATGCTTCTCCCCAGTCTTGACAACCACCACTTGAGCTCTCCAGGGGCTGTTACTGGCCTCTATGATCCCTTCCCGCAGGAGCCGCTGAACCTCCGACCTGATGAAGGTCATGTCCCGAGCACTGAATCATCGGCTCTTAGTGCCGACGGGCTTACATTGTGGGGTGAGGTTGGCGAAGAGCGAGGGAGGGGCAACCTTAAGAGTCGAGAGGCTACAGACGATGAGTGGGGGCAGGGGTCCATTGAACTTCAGGGTGATACTCTGGAGGTTGCACTGGAAGTCGAGTCCCAGAAGAACGTCCGCGCAGAGGTGTGGGAGGACGTAGAGCCTAAAATTTTTGAAATCTACGTGAGAGTCATGACACAGTACCCACGGATTTGCACGGTATGCGACCCAGAGGCCAGGCAGATTCTCTGGGCTGCGGGTAAAATGGGAAGGGAGTAGCGCCGTACTGTGTCTGGGTGTATGAAGCTGTCTGTGCTCCCGGAGTCAAAAAGGCAGGCCGTCTCGTGGCCGTTGATCCAGACCGCCATCATAGATTTTGCGAGGTGACGAGGCCAAGGCTGGTCTAGGGTGGTCTAGAGGCGGCCACGGGACGGCGGGCTGGTTGGTTCGGCGGGCGGGCTTCGGACAGCAGGCGGGCCGGTCGAGAGTAGCAGAGGCCAGCTGACAGACGGTCGAGCCGGGGTTCCGGGAGGCGGCGGCGGACTTTGAAAATGGTGTCAGAGATGCGGCGGTGGACTTCAAAAATGACGTCAGAAATGCGGCCGCGGACTTCAAAAATGGCGTCGGCGATGTGGCCGTGGACTTCAAAAATGGCGTCGGAGATGCGGCGGTGGACTTCAAAAATGGAGTCGCAGATGCGGCGGTGGACTTCAAAAATGGCGTGGAGATGTGGCGGCGGACTTCAAAAATGGCGTGGAGATGTGGCGGTGGACTTCAAAAATGGCGTGGAGATGTGGCGCCGGACTTCAAAAATGGCGCCGAAGATGGCGGTGCCCCCGACGTCCACGAGGGTGCGCGGCGTCAGCGCCCTGGAGAGTCGCTGGCAGAATTTCTGCGCATTTTGCAGGTGCTCGGAGGGGTCTGCAACTGCGAGGCAAGGAGGTGCCTGGCGAACAGTCCATTAACCCGTTTCACATACCGTCCTTTCAAGAGATTAATGGCTTCATCAAACGAGGCCGCGTCCCGGAAGATGAGAAACATTTGCGGGCTCGCCCGGGAGATGAGGACTCGCAGCTTGTGCTCCTCGGTGACGGCGACGGCGGCAGAATTGATGAAAGATTCTAGACAGCGTAGCCAATGTGCGAAGATGACATCAGCATCGGCTGATTGGGGGTCTATCTGCAGGAGCTCCGGTTTGAGGCCCAGATCTATGTTAAACAGCTCTTTAATTTAATTCTGGGGCATGCTGCCAGCTCTGTTGTAAGTCAATTAAATCGATATGCCATCAATTAAGACGGAAAACGCAGAGTGAATTAACTATGGCTTTAATTGACTTACAACAGAGCTGGTAGCGTGCCCCAGAATGAGGCAGTATGAGAGGTCGGCAGCTTATTTACCCAGGCCCTAGGGGGAGGAGCCACGGGCAGAGCCAAAACCGTACAACATGTAATATAGTGGCAATACTGTACAACACGTAATACTGTGGCAGCACAATACAACACAGTGGTTTCACCACATATTGTTACATGCCTGGGCTTGTCCCTGCTGGCTCCGCCTGTGGCTCCTCCCCTTGGGCTCATGTATAATGGTGGCCAGCTCCAGCCCTGCGCTCATTCTGGGACCGGCTGCCAGCAGGTGTCTTTAAGCTGATTAAAACCACAGTTTTTCTCCCGACTCCTCGTCTGTCGTGAATTGATGGTCCATCAATTTAATCAGCTTAAAATTTTCAGATGGATCCATCGCTAAAACCTGATCGCCTGGAGCTGGACCTCCAAGCAGCTGACGGCACTATTACGTTTGAACACTGGCTACGCTGCTTCGAATCGTACGTCGAGTCCTCCGCGATCGCCATCGCCGAGACCCACAAGCTGTGACTCCTCAACTCCCGGGTGAGCCTGCAAGTATTCCTTATCATCAGGGATGCTGACTCGTACGAGGATGCGATAACGCTGTTGAAAGGACAGTATGTTAAGGGAGTCAACGAGGAGTACGCTAGGCATCTCCTTGCCATGAGGCGACAGCACCCCGGAGAATCGCAAGCTGAATTTCTGCGCACATTGCGGGTACTCGGCTGGAACTGCAGTTGTAAGGCGGTATCGGCTGTCGAGCAGACAGAGCTGCTGATCCGGGACGCCTATGTCGCAGGCATAAAATCGAATTACATCCGCCAGCGCTCACTAGAAGGGGGTACACTCGACCTTCAAGAAACAGTCCAGATTTCGGACTCGTTAGAAGTGGCCTTCCGCAACTTGGATGTCTATACCTCCGACCACGCGGCACCCTCGTGGAAGTCGTGGGCACCGCCATCACCCGACCCGGGGGCACCGCAACCCTGTGCCATGCAGCAACCTGCCAATCTCGGAGGCCCAAAATGCTACTTCTGTGGCCAGGGTAAGCACCCCAGGCAACGCTTCCCAGCGAGGAGCGTGATCTGCAACAGGTGCGGTAAGAAGGGCCACTTCTCTAAAGTCTGCCAGGCCCGACCTGTTTGTAAGCCCAGCAGCTCTGCGTGTAACTTGTGGGGGCCGCCTTCTTCAACACCACCCGCCATGTGCGACCCGTGGGGATCGCCATCTTTGCCGCCACCCGCCCCGTGGGGGCTGCCATCTTGGCCGCCATCTTTGACGCCACCTGCCACGTGCGACTCGTGGGGGCCGCCATCTTTGATGAGCCCCGCTGCCTCCCGGACCCCTGCTCATCCGATCGGCCCGCCCACCTCCGAAGATCGCCTTCATCACCCTCGACCAGTCTCAACCTCATCACCTCGCCAAATCCATGATGGCAGTCCGGATCAACGGTCACGAGACGACCTGCCTGTTCGACTCCGGGAGCACAGAGAGTTTTATTCACCCAGATACGGTATGGCGCTGCTCCCTCCCAATCTTACTCGTGACCCAGAAAATCTCCCTGGCTTCCGAATTTCATTCCGTGGAAGTCTGTGGGTACTATGTTGCAACCCTTACAGTACGGGGCGTTGAGTTCAAAGGGTTCAAACTCTACGTCCTCCCACAACTCTGCGCGGTCGTGCTACTAGGTCTTGACTTCCAGTGCCACCTCAAAAGTCTTACCCTGGAGTTCGATGGACCCCTGCCTCCCCTCACCATATGTAGCCTCTCGACCCTTAAAGTAGCCCAACCCCCACTCTTCGTTAACCTCACCCCGGACTGTAAGCCCGTCGCCACTAGGAGCAGATGATACAGTGCTCGGAACAAGGGCTTTATCAGGTCGGAGGTCCAGCGACTCCTGCGGGAAGGGATCATAGAGGCCAGTACTAGCCCCTGGAGAGCCCAAGTGGTGGTCGTCAAATCTGGGGAGAAGCACCGGATGGTCATCGATTACAGTCAGACCATCAACCGGTACACGCAGCTTGATGCGTACCCTCTTCCCCGCATATCTGACATGGTCAACCAGATTGCGCAGTACCGAGTCTTCTCCACCATCGACTTGAAGTCCGCATACCACCAACTCCCTATCCACCCGGAGGACCGCCAATACACTGCCTTCGAGGCAGATGGCCGCCTCTACCACTTCCTCAGGGTCCCCTTCGGCGTCACCAATGGGGTCTCGGTCTTCCAACGGGAGATGGACCGAATGGTTGACAAGTACGGGCTGCGGGCCACGTTCCCGTATCTGGATAATGTCACCATCTGCGGCCATGATCAGCAGGACCATGACGCC
Source organism: Scyliorhinus torazame (assembly GCF_047496885.1). Classification (NCBI taxonomy): domain Eukaryota; kingdom Metazoa; phylum Chordata; class Chondrichthyes; order Carcharhiniformes; family Scyliorhinidae; genus Scyliorhinus; species Scyliorhinus torazame. Next base: position 116,836,981 of record NC_092708.1, read on the forward strand.
AACCTCCAAAAATTCCTCCACACCACCAAGCTCCTTAACCTTACATACAATAAGGAGAAATGCGTTTTCCGCACAACCCGCCTAGCCATCCTTGGCTACGTTGTGGGACACGGAGCCCTAGGGCCTGACCCCGACAGCATGAACTTCCTGAACTTCCCCTCCCCCACTGCCCCAAGGCCCTGAAGAGATGCCTGGGGTTCTTCTCCTACTATGCCCAGTGGGTCTCCAATTATGCGGACAAGGCCCGCCCACTCATTAAATCCACCCTTTTTGCCCTGACGGCTGAGGCCCACCTGGCCTTCAACCGCATCAAAGCAGATATTGCTAAAACCGCGATGCACGCAGTAGACGAGTCCATCCCGTCGGACTTTGCCCTGTCCGCTACCCTCAACCAGGTGGGCAGGCCCGTGGCTTTCTTCTCCCGTATCCTCCAGAGCTCCGAAATTCGACACTCCTCTGTCGAAAAGGAAGCCCTAGCCATTGCGGACGCTGTGCGACATTGGAGACATTACCTGGCCGGCAGGCGATTCACTCTCCTCACTGACCAACGGTCGGTTGCCTTCATGTTCAATAACACACAGTGGGGCAAGATCCTAAGGTGAAGGATCGAACTCTATACCTATAATTATGATATCTTATATCGACCTGGGAAGCTCAATGAGACCCCAGATACCCTATCCCGCAGTACATGTGCCAGCTCACAAGTAGACCGACTGCGGGCCCTCCACAATGACCTCCGTCACCCGGGGGTCACCCGGTTCTTCCACTTCATCAAGGCCCGCAACCTGCCTTACTCCATCGAGGAGGTCAAGACCATGACCAGGGACTGCCAGGTCTGCGCATTGTGCAAACCGCACTTCTATCGGCCAGACAGAGCACACCTGGTAAAGGCCTCCCGCCCCTTCGAGCGCCTCAGCGTCGATTTCAAAGGGCCCCTCCCCTCCACTGGCCGTAACGTGTACTTCCTCAACATCATTGATGAGTACTCACGTTTCCCTTTCTCCATCCCATGCCCTGACATGACCTCTGCCACAGTCATCAAGGCTCTGCACAGTCTCTTCACCTTGTTCGGTTTCCCCACTTATATCAATAGTGATCGGAGTTCCTCTTTTATGAGTGATGAGCTGCGTCAGTTCCTGCTTAACAAGGGCACCGCCTCAAGCAGGACGACCAGTTACAACCCCCGGGGTAACGGACAGGTGGAGAGGGAGAACGCAACGGTCTGGAAGGCCGTCCTTCTTGCCCTACGGTCTAGAAGTCTCCCTGTCTCCCGCTGGCAGGAGGTCCTTCCCGAGGCGCTCCACTACATCCGGTCGCTCCTGTGTACCGCCACCAATGTGACCCCTCATGAGAGGATGTTTGCTTTCCCCAGGAAATCCACCTCGGGGGTCTCGCTCCCGTCCTGGCCGACGGTTCCAGGGCCCGCCCTCCTCCGGAAGCATGCAAGGAATCACAAGTCGCATCATCTGGTCGAACAGGTCCTTCTCCTCCATGCTAACCCCCAATATCCCTACGTGGCACACCATGACGGGCGGGAGGACACAGTCTCCCTTCGGGATTTGGCACCCGTAGGTTCCCCAGTGACCATCACCACTACCCCCGACACTACACCGTCTCCCCCCATTGCTACTCATCTACTACAAGATGCAGAAGACGACACGCTTCTGGACACGCAGGCCTCAACACCTCATCCGACAACAATATCCACACCACAGCCGGGACTGAGGCGGTCACAGCGGAAAGTCAAAGCCCCCGACAGACTCGATCTATAACTCAACCCATCCACTTCACCCCCGCCGGACTCTTCTTTTAACAGGGGGTGAATGTGGTAAACCACTTTATTGTATTGTATTGTATTGTACTGTTGTATTGTTACATGCCTGGGCTTTTCCAGGCTGGCTCCACCTGTGGCTCCTCCCCTTGGGCTCATGTATAAAAGTGGCCAACCTCCAGCCCTGCCCTCATTCTGGGACCGGCTGCCAGCAGGTGTCTTTACGCTGATTAAAGCCACAGTTTTTCTCCCGACTACTCGTCTGTCATCAATTGATGGTACATCACAACCCGCCCCCACATTACCCAACTCCCTCTTTTAACACCCCCAGCCCCCACACTGCTGACATCTTAACTTTTCCCGAAGAAGTCGATACTGTGCAGGGGTATGCCCATCTCCGGGCATACCCCTGCACAGAGACCCTCAAGGCGAACTTTATTTTCTCTAGCCTGAAAAACCCTCCCAGGTCACTCACCCACACCCCCCGGTTTCGGGGGTCCCCGAGTCCCTCCTTTCTAACAATATCCGTCTCCGGGCTACCAGGGAGGCAAAGGCTAAGACTTCGGCCTCTCTTGCCCCCTGGACTCCCGGGTCTTCTCACACACCAAAGATCGCCACCTCTGGACTTGGGACCATCTTCACCTTCAGGACCTCCGCCATAACATCGGCAAACCCCAGCCAGAATCCCCCAAGCTTCGGACACGCCCAGAACAAGTGGACACGGTTCGCGGGCCCACCTGCGCACTGCCCATATCTATCCTCCACCCCCTCAAAAAACCTGCTCATCCTGCCCATAGTCATATGTGGTCTGTGGACCACCTTATACTGTATAAGGCTAAGCCTAGCACACAACGAGGATGCATTAACTCTCCTCAGGGCATCCTCCCACAGCCCAGCCTCCAACTCTTCCTCCCACTTACGCTTCGCTATCCCTATCAGGGCTTCCTCCCAGTCCATCAGTTCCTTATAAATTTCCGACACCTTCCCCTCCCCTACCCCTGTTCTTGACATCACCTTACCCTGTAACCCCTGGGGCGGCTGGTGAGGAAAGGACTGTAACTGCCTCCGAATAAAGTCCCTCACCTGCAAATATGGAACCCAATCCCGACAGGCAGCTCAAATTCCTCTTTCAATTCCTCCAAGCTTGGAAAGCCGCTATTGATGAACAAATCCCCGCCCGCTGCCACCCCCGAAACCCCCCATCTAGCACCCCCCCTGAAACAAACCGGTGATTGCCACAAATCGGTGCCCAAACCGAGGCCCTCCAGCACCAGGTGCCGCTACTGTCCCCACACCCTGAAGGCTGCCACCTGGCCGGCGAGAACGGCAGAGGTGCCGTTACCAGTGCCCCCAAACTAGTGTCTTTACATGATGCTGCCTCCATCTGCTCCCATACCGACCTCTCCCCCACTACCCACTTCCTGACCATCGCTATGTTCGCCGCCCAGAAGTAATTCACGAAGTTCGGGAGAGCCAGCCTCGACCACCCCCCCCCCCCCCCCCCCCGGCCCATCGACCCCACTCCGGGAGCATCTTCTTCACTCACAAAGTTTTACCTGCCCAAACAATTTATACTCCAAGAACCGGCTGAATTCCTCTAAAATCTCCATTACCCCCCCAATACCTTCCAACAGGTCCGAAATATACAGCAGCAAGTCATCTGCATACAGTGAAACCCTATGCTCCACCCCCCGTACTATCCACTGCCAGTCCCTTCATGCTCTCAGTGCCATCACCAGTGGCTCTATAGCCAAGGCAAAGAGTAATGGGGAGAGTGGACATCCCTGCCTCATCCCCCCGATGCAGCCTGAAATAATCCGAGCTCACCCAGTTTATCCACACACTCGCCACTGGTGCCTGGTACAGCAGCTGAGCCCAATCCACAAAACCCTGCCCAAACCCAAACCGCCCCAGCACCCAACCACAAATAGTCCCACTCCACCCGTTCAAAGACCTTCTCCACATCCATGGTGACCACCACCTCCACATCCTGTCCCTCGGGGGGCATCATTATCACAGTCAGTAATCTCCTAATGTTGGCTAATGATGCCTCCGGATGTGGAAGGGGAGGCAGGATTGGAGACATATACAGGTGGCTGGGCGAACAGGGAGGTGAATGGGTGGTAAAGATTTAGGAGAAGTGGAAAGAGGGGTTGGGAGGTGAGATAAACTGGGGAGTATGGAGTGAGGCGCTAGGAAGGGTAAATGCGACCTCCTCGTGCATAAGAATGAGCCTGATACAATTCAAGGTGGTACACAGGGTACATATAAAGTGGGCAAGAATGAGTGGTTCTTCCAGGGGGTGGCAGATGAGTGTGAGAGATGTGGGCGGGGACCAGCGAATCACGCACATATGTTCTGGGGCTGCAAAAAGTTGGAGATTCTGGGTGGCAGTGCTTGCGGCGCAAGCAAAGATAGTAGAGGAGGCGATGGCGATATTTGGGATAGCGGAGAAGCTGGAGCTAATGGAGGGAGGAAGGCCGATGTTGTTGCCTTCACTTCTGATTGCCCGGCGACAAATCCGATTGGAATGGCGGTCAGCAACACCACCGGGGGTAGCGGCCTGGCTGGGTGACTTATATGACTTTCTTCGGCTGGAAAAGGTCAAATATGAGTTAAGAGGCTCAGCCCAGGGTCTTGAGGCAAGATGGGGGATGTCCGTGACCGTGTTTGAGTTGTTCAACATGGAGGGGGAGGGGGAGGGAAAAAAGGGGGAAACATTTGTACAAACTGTAGTTGTGTGTTGGGTAGTTTGTTTCCTAAATTGTGTATGTGTTGTAACGTTTTATATATGTTTGGAATAAAATACAATTTTTAAAAATGCTATCCATTCTGTAGGAGGTCTATGCTCCAGAGAGCCACAACCATTCCTCCGATGCAGCACGTTAGCAATCCTAGTAATCTGTTGTATAACTAGAGGTGATAGGCCATAACAATCACAACTGTGTAGCATAAGGACAGCCTCAACTTCTGCTGAAGCCAAATAAATACATATAGTTAGAAGTGTAAGTTGAAAAATTGTGATTCACCAAATGTATGCACATGGGTGGTAGACCAGTAGAACTAGTGTTGTTTCCTTTTTTAATATTGCCACCAAAGTTTAACGATTAGCACCATTTCCATATCTTGCCCATTCTTGGGTAATGAAAGCTAAATTGGGCTGGATTCTCCAGCCCGCGCCGCCAGTAGCGGAGTTCCCAATGTGGCAGAGAATCCACCACAGGGAGAAAATGGGATCAGTGCCAATCAGTTTCCAATGCTTCGGCCCCCCCCACTGGCGTCGGATCGAGGTTCGCACCCCGCATCAGGATGCAAATGGTTCATTAAGACCATTAATTTGTATAGCTAAGGATTGGGAATCGCTTTCTGATTTTGTGCTCAGATGCAATTTAGCTCCAGCGGAAGAACAGTATCCCGAACAGAGAATCCTGTCCCTTGTCTATTCAAACTTGTTTCATGAGTAACATCAACACAGATGTGTAACATGCATGTTGAGTGGTTGAATGATCATTTAGTGTGGGAGGATTCAGTGGTGGAAGTGACCACAGGTTTAATTTGGGCATTTCTAGATGAAACTTCAATGTTATTGGAACACCCCAGGCAACAATTACCTGGTATGTAATGCAGACCACATCTTCTTCCTCCTCCATGTTCCCTTCATCCAAAGATGAATCATGTTCTCCTCCACCTACAATATTGTACAATATCCACCTACAATACACATTGTGCATGAGGTGTCAACAGTGCTATCGGGTTGTGCTTACTCAATCAGTTTGGGTCCCCTAGAGCCACTCATCTCTTGACCTAATTTCAGCCTCAGTCCAAATATCAATAAAACGAGCTGAACTCAGAGCTGAGACAACATGTCCTTGATATCAAGGCACCATTTGACCAGGTGTGGCATCAAAGAAGCCCTTGCAAAATTGAAGTAAATGGTAAGGTGACCCTCTCCACTGGTCTTATGGTTGGTGTCATACCTTTAAAAAAAATGTATTTATTGAAGTTTTTACATTTTATACACTGTACAAAGTCATTTCCCTTTTTATCGACCCCCCCCCCCCCCCCCCCCCCCCCCCGTTTCTTGTGGCCTTATTCTAGGCCTCCAGGCTTCTGTATCGGCCGTTTTCCTACCTTCCCCTCCCCTCTCTCTCTGGCCTCCCCCCTCCATGTGTTCCCCGTTGTCTTGTTGGCTCCTGTGCAACCCCCCCCCCCCCTTTGCTCTATTGGCTGTTGGCCTCGGACAGGTCCTGGAACAAGTTGGTGAATGTCCTCTACGCTTTGTGGAAGCCCTCCTCTGACCCTCAGGTAGTGACTTTGATCTTCTCCAGGTGGAGAAATTCCGACAGGATTGCCAGCCAGTCTGCAGCTGTGGCTGGTGCTGCCGATCGCCAGCCGAGCAGGCGATTAGGGAAACAAAGGCAAGAACATTGGCCCACTTCCCCAAGAATAGTTCTGGCTGGTCCAATACCCTGAAGACTGCCACACTTGACAAGGCTCCACCCTCACAATCTTGGACATGGCCTCGAAGAAGGCAGTCCAAAACCCGATAAGTCTGGGCATGCCCAGAACACGGGGGCGTGGTTGGCCGGGTCTCCCTGGCACCATTCACATTTATCCTCCACCTCCGGGAAGAAGCTGCTCATTTGGGTTCTGATTAGGTGCGCTCTATGCACCACTTTCAGCTGCATGAGGCTTAGCCTTGCACCGGAGGAGGTGGAGTTGGCCCTGTTCAGTCATTCACTCCAGAGTCTCCCACCTTATTTCTGTCCCTAGCTCTTCCTCCCATTTTTCCGGTGTTTCGGCCAGTGGGGAGTGTGTCCATTCTTTTTTTTTTAAATAATATTTTATTGAAAATTTTTGGTCAACCAACACAGTACATTGTGCATCCTTTACGCAACATTATAACAATACAGATAATAATGACCTTTTTTATTTAAACAAGAACAAAAGAAAACAACAACAAATAAATAAATATTAAATAACAAAAAATAAAAACTAGCCCTAATTGGCAACTGCCTTGTCTCAGGCCACACACAGCCCCCCCCCCCCCCCCCCCCCACCCCCCACCCCCCAAGTCCTGGGCTGCTGCTGCTGCCTTCTTTGTTCTCCCCTATCTATCTTTCCGCAAGATATTCGACGAACGGTTGCCACCGCCTAGTAAACCCTTGAGCCGACCCCCTTAGGACGAACTTAATCCGCTCTAACTTTATGAACCCCGCCATATCATTTATCCAGGTCTCCACCCCCGGGGGCTTGGCTTCTTTCCACATTAGCAATATTCTGCGCCGGGCTACTAGGGACGCAAAGGCCAAAACATCGGCCTCTTTCGCCTCCTGCACTCCCGGCTCTTGTGCAACCCCAAATATAGCCAACCCCCAGCTTGGTTCGACCCGGACTCCTACTATTTTCGAAAGCACCTTTGTCACCCCCATCCAAAACCCCTGTAGTGCCGGGCATGACCAAAACATATGGGTATGATTCGCTGGGCTTCTCGAGCACCTCGCACACCTATCCTCCACCCCAAAAAATTTACTGAGCCGTGTTCCAGTCATATGTGCCCTGTGTAATACCTTAAACTGAATCAGGCTTAGCCTGGCGCACGAGGACGACGAGTTTACCCTGTTTAGGGCATCTGCCCACATCCCCTCCTCAATCTCCTCCCCTAGCTCTTCTTCCCATTTCCCTTTTAGTTCGTCCATCATAGTCTCCCCTTCGTCTCTCATTTCCCTATATATATCCGACACCTTACCGTCCCCCACCCATTTCTTTGAGATGACTCGGTCCTGCACCTCTTGTGTCGGGAGCTGCGGGAATTCCCTCACCTGCTGCCTCGCAAAAGCCCTCAATTGCATGTACCTGAATGCATTCCCTTGGGGCAACCCATATTTCTCGGTCAGCGCTCCCAGACTCGCAAACTTCCCATCCACAAATAGATCTTTCAATTGCGTTATACCTGCTCTTTGCCACATTCCATATCCCCCATCCATTCCCCCCGGGGCAAACCTATGGTTGTTTCTTATCGGGGACCCCCCCAGTGCTCCGGTCTTTCCCCTATGTCGTCTCCACTGTCCCCAAATCTTCAGTGTAGCTACCACCACCGGACTCGTGGTATAGTTCCTTGGTGAGAACGGCAATGGGGCTGTCACCATAGCCTGCAGGCTGGTCCCCCTACAGGACGCCCTCTCTAATCTCTTCCACGCCGCTCCTTCCTCCTCTCCCATCCACTTACTCACCATTGAAATATTAGCGGCCCAATAATACTCACTTAGGCTCGGTAGTGCCAGCCCCCCCCTATCCCTACTACGCTGTAAGAATCCCTTCCTCACTCTCGGAGTCTTCCCGGCCCAAACAAAACCCATAATACTCTTTTCTATCCTTTTGAAAAAAGCCTTCGTGATCACCACCGGGAGACACTGAAACACAAAAAGGAACCTCGGGAGGACCACCATCTTAACTGCCTGCACCCTCCCTGCCATTGACAATGCTACCATGTCCCATCTCTTGAAATCTTCCTCCATCTGTTCCACCAACCGCGTCAAATTTAGCCTGTGCAATGTGCCCCAATTCTTAGCTATCTAGATCCCCAGGTAACGAAAGTCTCTTGTTACCTTCCTCAACGGTAGGTCTTCTATTTCTCTACTCTGCTCCCCTGGATGCACCACAAACAGCTCACTCTTTCCCATGTTCAATTTATACCCTGAAAAATCCCCAAACTCCCCAAGTATCCGCATTATTTCTGGCATCCCCTCCGCTGGATCCGCCACATATAGTAGCAGATCATCCGCATATAAAGATACCCGGTGTTCTTCTCCTCCCCTAAGTATTCCCCTCCATCCCTTGGAACCTCTCAGCGCTATCGCCAGGGGCTCAATCGCCAGTGCAAACAGTAATGGGGACAGAGGACATCCCTGCCTTGTCCCTCTATGGAGCCGAAAATATGCCGATCCCCGTCCATTCGTGACCACACTCGCCACTGGGGCCCTATACAACAGCTGCACCCATCTAACATACCCCTCTCCGAACCCAAATCTCCTCAACACCTCCCACAGATAATCCCACTCCACTCTATCAAATGCTTTCTCGGCATCCATCGCCACTACTATCTCCGTTTCACCCTCTGGTGGGGCCATCATCATTACCCCTAACAACCTCCGTATGTTCGTGTTCAGCTGTCTCCCCTTCACAAACCCAGTTTGGTCCTCATGAACCACCCCCGGGACACATTCCTCTATTCTCATTGCCATTACCTTGGCCAAGACCTTGGCATCTACATTGAGGAGGGAGATTGGTCTGTAGGACCCGCATTGTAGCGGATCCTTTTCCTTCTTTAAAAGAAGCGATATCGTTGCTTCTGACATAGTCGGGGGCAGTTGTCCCCTTTCCTTTGCCTCGTTGAAGGTCCTCGTCAGTAGCGGGGCGAGCAAGTCCAAATATTTTCTGTAAAATTCAACTGGGAATCCGTCCGGTCCCGGGGCCTTTCCCGTCTGCATGTTCCTAATTCCTTTCACCACTTCTTCTACCGTGATCTGTGCTCCCAATCCCATCCTTTCCTGCTCTTCCACCTTGGGAATTTCCAGCCGATCCAAAAACTCCATCATTCTCTCCCTCCCATCCGGGGGTTGAGCTTCATACAATTTTTTATAAAATGTCTTAAACACTTCATTCACTCTCTCCGCTCCCCGCTCCGTCTCTCCATCTTCGTCTCTCACCCCCCCTATTTCCCTCGCTGCTCCCCTTTTCCTCAATTGGTGTGCCAGCAATCTGCTCGCCTTCTCTCCATATTCATACTGTACACCCTGCGCCTTCCTCCATTGTGCCTCTGCAGTGCCTGTGGTCAGCAAGTCAAATTCCACATGCAGCCTTTGCCTTTCCCTATACAGTCCCTCCTCCGGTGCTTCCGCATACTGTCTGTCCACCCTCAAAAGTTCTTGCAACAACCGCTCCCGTTCCTTACTCTCCTGCTTCCCTTTATGTGTCCTTATTGATATCAGCTCCCCCCTAACCACCGCCTTCAACGCCTCCCAGACCGCTCCCACCTGAACCTCCCCATTGTCATTGAGTTCCAAGTACTTTTCAATGCACCCCTCACCCTTAAGCACACCCCCTCATCCGCCATTAGTCCCATATCCATTCTCCAGGGTGGACGCCCTCTTGTTTCCTCCCCTATCTCCAAGTCTACCCAGTGTGGGGCATGATCCGAAATAGCTATAGCCGTATATTCCGTTCCCCTCACCCTCGGGATCAATGCCCTACCCAACACAAAAAAGTCTATGCGTGAATAGACTTTATGGACATAGGAGAAAAACGAGAACTCCTTACTCCTAGGTCTACTGAATCTCCACGGGTCCACCCCTCCCATCTGCTCCATAAAATCCTTAAGCACCTTGGCTGCTGCCGGCCTCCTACCAGTCCTGGACTTCGACCTATCCAGCCTTGGTTCCAACACCGTGTTAAAGTCTCCCCCCATTATCAGCTTTCCGGTCTCTAGGTCTGGGATGCGTCCTAGCATTCGCCTCATAAAATTGGCATCGTCCCAATTCGGGGCATACACGTTTACCAACACCACCATCTCTCCCTGTAATTTGCCACTCACCATCACGTATCTGCCCCCGTTATCCGCCACTATAGTCTTTGCCTCGAACATTACCCGCTTCCCCACTAATATAGCCACCCCCCTGTTTTTCGCATCCAGCCCCGAATGGAACACCTGCCCTACCCATCCTTTGCGCAACCTAACCTGATCTATCAGTTTCAGGTGCGTTTCCTGTAACATGACCACATCTGCTTTAAGTTTCTTAAGGTGTGCGAGTACTCGTGCCCTCTTTATCGGCCCGTTAAGCCCCCTCACGTTCCACGTGATCAGCCGAGTTGGGGGGCTTCCCACCCCCCCCCCCCCCCCCCCCCTTGCCGGTTAGCCATCATCTTTTTCCAGCTTCTCGCCCAGTTCCCACGCGGCTGTATTTCTCCCAGACGGTGCCCCCCCGCCCATCCTTTCCCGCACCCACTCCCCCCTTTCCCCAGCAGCAGCAACCCAGTAATTCCCCCCTCCCCCCCCCCCCCGCTAGACCCCCCGCTAGCGTAATTACTCCCCCCATGTTGCTCCCAGAAGTCAGCAAACTCTGGCTGACCTCGGCTTCCCCCCGTGATCACGGCTCGCCCCGTGCGGCGCCCCCTCTTTCCTGCTTCTCTATTCCCGCCATAATTATCATAGCGCGGGAACCAAGCCCGCGCCTCTCCCTCGGCCCCGCCTCCCATGGCCAACGCCCCATCTCCTCTCCCTCCCCACCTCCCCCCATCACCACCTGTGGGAGAAAGAAAAGTTACCATACCGCAGGATTAATCATACAATCCCTCTTCGCCCCCCCCCCCCACCACTCGTCCCACCACTTTGTCCAAACGTTCATTTTCGTAGTCCAATCATTCCAATTTTTCTTCTACAATAAAAGTCCACGCTTCATCCGCCGTCTCAAAGTAGTGGTGCCTCCCTTGATATGTGACCCACAGTCTTGCCGGTTGCAGCATTCCAAACTTTATCTTTTTTTTGTGAAGTACCGCTTTGGCCCGATTAAAGCTCGCCCTCCTTCTCGCCACCTCCGCACTCCAATCTTGATAGACGCGGATCACCGCGTTCTCCCATTTACTACACCGAGTTTTCTTCGCCCATCTAAGGACCATTTCTCTATCCTTAAAACGGAGAAATCTCACCACTATGGCTCTGGGAGCTTCTCCTGCTCTCGGTCCTCGCACCATAACTCGGTATGCTCCCTCCACCTCCAACGGACCCGTCGGGGCCTCCACTCCCATTAACGAGTGCAGCATCGTGCTCACATATGCCCCGACGTCCGCCCCCTCCACACCTTCAGGAAGGCCAAGAATCCTCAAGTTGTTCCTCCTTGCGTTATTTTCCAGTGCCTCCAACCTCTCCACAGATCGTTTCTGGTGTGCCTCCTGTATCTCCGACTTCACCACCAGGCCCTGTATGTCGTTTTCATTCTCTGCTGCTTTCGCCTTCACGACCCGAAGCTCCTGCTCCTGGGTCTTTTGTTCCTCTTTCAGCCCTTCAATCGCCTGTAATATCGGGGCCAACAACTCTTTCTTCATTTCCTTTTTTATCTCCTCCACGCAGCGTTTCAAAAACTCTTGTTGTTCAGGGCCCCATATGAAACTGCCACCTTCCGACGCCATCTTGGTTTCTGCTTGCCTTCCTTGCCGTTGTTCCAAAGGATCCGCTGCAATCCGGCCACTTTCCTCTCCTTTTTCCATCCGTGTCCAGGGGGAACACCCTTCTGGTTTACCGCACGGTGTTTTCAGCCGTTAAAATTGCCGTTGGGGCTCCTATCAAGAGCCCAAAAGTCCGTTTCACAGGGAGCTGCCGAAACGTGCGACTCAGCTGGTCATCGCCGCACCCGGAAGTCTGAGTGTGTCCATTCTAATAGTCATCCATACAGATCCCCGCAGTTTCCTCTCCCCACTGTTCACATCCAGTAGTTACTCAAGCATCGTGTCTCTCGGGATTCCTGAGTAAGCTGCCGTCTCCTTGCGGAGGTTTGTGACCAGTAGTTGTCGGAGTTCATTCCCGTTAGGTAACACCAGTCTCTCCGTCAGTTCCTCTAGAGTTGCTAGTCTGTCTGCAGTGTAAAAGAGTTCATTTCCATTAGGTAGAGCCAGTCCTCTAGCGTTGCTAGTCTGTCCTCAGTGTACAAGTCTCTAACGGTCAGTGTGTCCCCCCCTCCTCCCCCTGTCTCCACCTCTTATAGGTGGCATTAAGCATGGCTGGTGCAAACCTATAGTTTGGAACCCACCTCTTTATTCACCTGAGGAAGGAGCAGTGCTCCGAAAGCTAGTGATTCGAAACAAACCTGTTGGACTTTAACCTGGTGTTGTAAGACTTCTTACTCTTTCTGATGTGGCTGCTCAGTGGTAGTACTGTAGGTTCAGGAGGGCCAAGCCCCCCCATGTTTCTTCTTCTTTGTAGGACTTTTTGGGGATCCCTGAACTCTTTCTCCAGCCCCCCCCCCCCCCCCCAACACACACACACACAAACACCATAACCATCGTGTTTAGAGTTGTAAAAGGCCTGGAGGATGTCAACCGGTATGGACTTGAACGGGACGAGGAACCTGGGCAGTACATTTTTTAAAAAAATATTGTTTTATTCTCCTTTTTCACGTTTTCTCCCAAATTTACACCCAACAATAAACAATAATCAGCAACGAATGTAATGTCAATCCCCATATCAATAACAACAATCCCATCCTCCCACCAAACCCCAGACATTAGCCCGCATGTTAACATAAATGACAAAAAGGAATCAGGAATCGCCCATAGTCACCATTAACACATACAGTCCCACTCCCCCAACCCTCCCACCCCCCAACCGCCCTAATGTTCGATGTGATCCAATTCTCAAAAGTGCATAATGAATAACGCCCCTGAATTGTAGAACCCCTCCATCCTTCCCCTCAGTTCAAATTTGGTCTTTTCAAGCATCAAGAATTCCAGCAGGTCCCCCCACCACGCCAGGGCACAGGGTGGAGAGGTTGCTCTCCACCCTAACAGGATCCGCCTTCAGGCAATCAACGAGGTGAAGGCTACAACATCTGCCTCCGCGCCAGTTTCCAACCCCGGCTGGTCCGACACCCCGAATATGGCCACCTGGGGGCCCGGGTCCAGTTTCACGTGCACCATTTTAGATATTACCCTAAAAACCTCCTTCCAGCTTTGGACAGGACCAAAACATATGAACGTGGTTTACCCCCCCCCCAATGTTCACACACATCTACTCCCTCAAAGAGCCGGCTCATCCTCACCCTTGTAAGGTGCACTCTATACACCAACCTCGCACACGAGGTGGAGACGTTCATCCTCCGGAACACCTCACACCAGAACCCCTCCTCCTTACCCTCTCCCAACTCTTTCTCCCACTTTGCCTTGATCGCTTCGAGTGGCGCATTCTCCCCCTCCAACATAGCCCCGTAAACCACCGATACTACCCCCTTTTCCAGTCCCCCTGTTGTCAGCACCTCCTCCAGCAATGTGGAAGCCGGCTCTACTGGGAAGCTCTGTATCTCCTTTCTGGCAAAGTCTCGAACCTGCATGTATCTAAATATTTCCCCCTGCTCCAGCCCATACTTCGCTTCCAGCTCCTTCAGCCCTGCAAACCGACCCCTTTTTACTTCTGGCCACCTTCCCTCCCCATATGAACGAGGTAATCATCCCTTCCATCTCTCTAAAAAATGCCTTTGGCAGGAAAATCAGCAGGCATTGAAAAATAAACAGGAATCGCGGCAGCACATTCATTTTAACCGCCTGCACCCGACCCGCCAGTGACAGAGGGAGACCATCCCACCTTGCCAGATCAGCTTTCACTCTCCCCACCAAATTAGAAATGTTGTACTTACGGACCCCTCCCCAATCTCAGGCAACCTGCACCCCCAGGTATCTAAAGTGAGTCCCTGCCTTACAGAATGGCAGCCCCGAACCCCTGCTCCCACCCCTGGCTGAGACACCACAAAATATTCACTCTTGTCTAGATTTAATTTGTACCCTGAGAAAGACCCAAACACCCGAAGCAGCTCCAATATTCCCCCTATTGACACACTTGGTTCCGACAGGTATAGTAAGTCATCGGCAAAGGGCAGCACGGTGGCGCAGTGGTAGCACTGCAGTCTCATGGCGCTGAGGTCCCAGGTTCGATCCCGGCTCTGGGTCACTGTCCGTGTGGAGTTTGCACATTCTCCCCGTGTTTGCGTGGGTTTCGCTCCCACAACCCAAAGATGTGGGAGGTAGGTGGATTGAACACGCTAAATTGCCCCTTAATTGGAAAAAATTAATTGGGTACTTTAAATTTATTTTAAAAATAAGTCATCGGCATAAGGACACCCTATGCTCTATCCCCCCCCTGCACTATCCCTTTCCATACCCCCAAACTTCTTAGTGCGATGGCCAATGGCTCAATCGCGAGTGCAAACAGCAGGGGGGCATAGGGCATCCCTGCCTAGTCCCACGGTGGAGAGGAAAGTATTCTGAGCGGAGTTATTTGTGCGGACGCTGGCCCTCAGCTCCTTATATAATAGCCTTACCCAGTCCACAAATCTGGGTCCAATTCCAAACCGCTCCAGAACTGCCATCAAGTACCCCCATTCTACCCGGTCAAATGCTTTCTCGGTATCCAATGCCACAACCATCTGTTTCCTTTGTAGCCACCTAAAATGGCTGATTCCATATTAATTTGGCCAAAACCCGATTTAAAATGGCTAACCGAAAAGGCTGATGGGAAAAGCAGCCAACAGGACACAAACGGACAGCTGCAGACAGAATAGCGTATTCGGCTCTGGGGAAGTCGGCCCAGATCGATACTCAAGACCATTAGCAGCACATCAACCCAGACATCTGCAGTTTAATCGGCTATCCCCGGGAACAATTGCAACATATTAGCAATTGAATGCCGGGCCAGACCTGTCGGCGCCTGCAGTGGCCGAAACAAAGACAGGTGAACGACCACCCTCCCGATCGAGGAATCGCCCCATTATTGGAGCATATCGAACCCAGTGATTGGAACAAGTCCAATCACTTGGGACTCAGGGTCAAGGGCCGCCCTGAGAGGCGGGACGCCCCGGGGCCCTATAAAGTGAGGGGCCAAGTTCAGATCTCGCTCTCTCTCCCTTCTTCTCGTGCTCGAGACCTTCGCAAGAACATCAACCAGAAACTGTAAGTTTGACTCCAGCGATCGCTACCCGATAAAGACTCCTAGCCATCGACCTGTATCAGCCTTTTTGAATCCCGCGGGCCAGATCCAATTCGATAAGCCATTCGTTTCCCTGACCTGCTGGGCCCTTCCTAAAGTTAAGTATTGGCCAGTAGTGGTAGGTTTCTATATAGATAGTAGGATTATTGTATAAGCATTACTTGTTGTATATAATAAATGACCGTTGATTTCAATCTTACTGAGCGGTGTGCTGACTTATTAATCATAACTAGAGCTTGAACCACGTGGCGGTATCAGAACGATACCTGGCGACTCGTGAGCAAAGGTGACATAATCAGAGGTAATAAAACTAAGGCTAAAAAGAGCAACATAATTGGCGACTCCGGCGGGACCCGACATAGAAGTGGAAAACCACTCCGGGAGAACCCCAACAATTTGAATAGAATCCAATCGGAAACAAAAACAAAAAAACCACAAGTGTTCAAGCGGTTCTGGTTAATAATTCACAATTCGGAAGTGTGTGTATGCATGCGTAGCTAACAGGGTTTTAAGGTAAAACTGATAGTTTTTGTTGCGTCAAAACTGTCGGAAGTCTGTATTTTCGGAAATTAGCACAAGCCGTATCCGCATCTACGACACCACCTTAGCCCCCTGTTCCAAATTTGAACGTAACGAGCAGATAAGAGAGATGGCCATGCAGGCAATGCAACACCTCATGAACCCCAAAGAATTTGCGGTCGCACCGATCAGCAGCGTTAGAGTGGGACAGTGTCCCATTTGGGAAGTGGAAATTCACAAATTTCTGCAGGGCAAAGGATGGCCCGTGTGGAGCGGTTTCTGTAATAACGACGACTCAGGTCCCGGAAGTATAGGGCATACTTGGTGGGAGAACACGAGTGAAATCCATAAGAAAAGCTTAGCGAAAGCGCGCAAGCCAATGGCAATCGTGTCCTGCATGGCACAATTGCGAGGCACAGAGGAGGTCGTCAGGACGCTCCGAAAAGAAATAGAGGGCATACATCGTATGAGTAAAATCGGTGTATGCGAGATGGAAAAGGAAAACCTGGAATTGAAAAGGCAGTTAGAAGCCAAGGACAAAGAGGTGGCTGACGCCAAACGGGGTCACCAGTCTTGTCTGGCGCATTTAAGCAGTTTTCAATCCCAGTATGAGAAGGCTTATCAGGACACGCAGCGTGCCATCCTGGTTAAGAAAGAGACAGAAAAGCAGGTGGAGACACTACAGAAGCAATGTAGTGATCTCAAGGCAGCCTTGAGAGCTCTCCACGCTGCAACCACGGAACAAAGGCAGAGTACCTTAGACCATGCAAAGTGCCGAAAGCAAATTGCAGACCTGAAATCACTGCTTTCTGTCCAAAAGGGATTCCAAGACACCTTTGGGGAAAGTTTAGACCAGGAAGGCGGCCCTGATTGGGAAGAACTGCAAGAGACAGGGCAGAGATATGTTCAGGGAGCATGTGCGCAGGGAAAACCCCAAAGGAGGAGAGCACCCCCACCCCCCACACAGCAGGTAATACAGGCTCCCATGAACCCTGTAACAACCCACCGCACCGCCACAGCAGACGAGGCGGAAGTCTTATATTCCATCCCCCTCACAGTGACCCAATTACGGGACGCGCGTGCTAAAATCACACTGTTCCTCCCCGCTTCAGACCCACACCATTTCTTTGCCACCGTCAAGCACCAGGCGACCATGTACAGCCTGGATGAAAAAGAGCAGGTAAAGCTCACGGTCCTCAGCTTAGACCCATCGGTCGCAGCAGCCCTTCCCGACCCACAGAAAGTAGGAGGAGGCACCCTTGCAGAAATGCATACCGCGATCCTGGATGCGATCGGGTACAACCGGGGCAACCCCGTAGACGGTCTGAATAAGTGCAGATAGAAAAAGTCTGAACACCCCACAGCGTTCGCAGGACGCTTGTGGATTCACTTTGAAGCCGTTTTCGGAAATGTAGACCGTGCCCATTTGTCCGCAGACAATATGGCCAAATGGACCCGCACCCTTATCTCCCATGCCACGGAAGCAGTACAGAATGCCTGTAGTAATTATGACCCCTCGGAGGAGGCTCATAATGAGAAGTGGGTGGTCAAAAGATTGTCCCGCGTTTGGGAACAAGCGGCTCACAGTGAACCCGCAGCTAGAACCCCTGAGGAAAACCAAGCCGCCGCAGACGCGCAGGCAGTAAGAACCACTCTCCACAACCCCGCCTGGGTAAACGAGGGAAAGAGCAGCCCCCCAGCAAAACCGCAAGAATGCTACAATTGTGGACAGTTGGGACATTTTGCCAAAGAATGCAAGGCCCCTAAAAAACCACAAAAGGCCCAACAGACCAGCACTCTCAATAAGAAAAAGGCAGAGCCCATACATAGCGTTAGCGCCCAGTCCGATCAGACAGACTTGACCGGAACGGACTGACGGTGTACAGGCTCCCCCAGCTGGGTCTGCGATACCCTTTGGGATAGGTCAGGACGACACGTAGTCGCAGCAAAGGTTAGGGGACAGCCGATCGAGCTTCTCTGGGACACAGAAGGGTCCCGTACAACCTTAAATTCCTCCACCCTTGGTAAGAACACGTGGCCCACTACAGCCACTATCACCCTCAGCGGCTTCACAGGCCACTCACAACAGGGACATATCACCACCCCTGTACCCATCCAAATCGGCACCATTAATACAAAACACCGCGTAGTGTTAGTCAACCTGCCCCCAACAGCAGAGCACATTTTGGTGATCGACTTCATGAATTCTCACCACCTCTCTTTCGATCCAGTCAACCAGTGTGTCTGGAAGATGGCGAAATCCGCTAGAGCCCCCGCAACACTCAATATAGGGGATTATATGAACAAAATTAGCGCAGTAGGCGAGTTTTGGTTCAACCCCACCACACTCAGCACGGACCGACAGGTTAGGGCAGTCCTGCAAAAGAACAGGGCAGCATTCACAACCCACAAACACGACTGTGGACGGATGACCGGTTCCGTACAAATAACAGGACCGGACCCAAGACCCCAAAAACAGTACGGATTTCCCATAGAAGCAGAGGGAGAAATCCTAAAGGTCATAGAAAGCGTCCTAAGATCAGTAGCCTCAACTAATAATGCCCCGATTTGGCCAGTAAGGAAACCCGACGGATCATGGCGTTTGACCATTGATTATCGGGAACTCAATAAAGTCACCCCCGCAGCAGCCCCCACCGTTGCAACAAGTCCCGAGACCATGCTCAAACTGGGACTCCATGCCCGATATTTCACGGTTTTGGACGTCAATAATGGATTCTGGTCCATTCCATTGGCAAAGGCGTGCCAGTATAAATTTGCCTTCACTTTCAAAGCGCAGCAATACACGTGGACAAGCTTGCCACAAGGCTTCCACAACTCCCCCTCCATTTTCCACCGACAGCTGGCAAATGGACTAGCAAAATTTTCTCGCCCCGAATGCCTGGTACAGTACGTACACGATCTACTACTGCAGACAGACACAAAGGAAGAGCACATTGAGCTTCAGTCCGAACTCCTGGAATTACTACATTCCATTGGCTGTAAAGTCAACCCCAAAAAGGCCCAGATATTGGAAGAAAAAGTGGTATATTTGGGTACAATTATCACACACAGCAAACGCGAGATCGAGCACAAAAGAATTGACTCGATCACAAAATTGCCCCTTCCCCAACACGTTTCAGCCCTCCGGTCGTTTTTAAGACTGGTTGGCGACTGCCGAAACCACATTGATGGTTTCGCCAGCAAGGCAGCACCCCTCTCAGACCTCCTAAAGAAAGGAACCCCCTGGGAATGGTTTCCGCAGCATATGGATGCTGTGGAATCATTAAAACAGGTGCTCATAGCTGCCCCCGCACTGCAAGTTCCCAACCCGCTTTCCCCTTACGCCATAGAGGTAGCGACCACAGACCGCACCCTTTCAGCTGTGCTCCTGCAGGAACGGCACGACCAGCTAAGACCCGTGGCTTATGCCTCCCGGATTTTAGATGCTGTGGAGCAGGGATTCTCAGCCTGTGAGAGGCACCTGCTCGCAGTTTTCTGGGCAGTCCAGTACTTCTCATACATTACCAGACTGAACCCCATCACCATTTTGACCGAACACACCCCCACCCAACTTTTACTCGACGGACGACTTAAAGATGGTACCGTCAGCCAAATCCGCGCTGCTAGGTGGACCCTTCTCTTACAAGGACGGGACATCACAGTAAAACGGACAAAGACTCACACATACTTAGCGGACAATCTACAGTACCCCGGAACCCCCCATGAGTGAGAGATCATCTCACCCCACCATAATACAGGCCCCTTTATAGCTAAAACACCCCCCCAGAAAACTAGCAACCCCATCTCAGAACCCCCTCACCCGGACACGTGTGACCCCATTAGGATCTATGTGGATGGATCTTCCACAATCCTGGATGGGCAACGCATAACAGGTTGTGGGATTTATGTGGAGGACGCGCAGGGACGCGCCCTCGAGGAAATCGCATTAAAAATGCCCGGGCATTTAGGCGCGCAGGCAGCAGAGCTTGCGGCCATCGCCTACATTGTAGGGCACCCAGACTCCTTCCCCAGCCCAGCAGACATATACTCAGACAGCCTCTATGTCTGTAACAGCCTCACAGAATTTCTGCCCCTCTGGGAAACGAGAGGATTTGTTTCCGCTGATGGAAAACCCTCCCCTCAGCCCCATTACTCCGCCATATTCTGGAAAAGGCCAAGAACAGGACTTTTGGCATTATAAAAGTCCGCAGCCACCATCGTTCCTCCCCCCCTGGAAATGTAAAAGCCGACGTGCTGGCTAAGGCAGGATCCAGGCATGGGTATTTTTGGAAGCCCCCCCGAGTGCGCCCCAGTGAGTGCGCCAGTGAGTGCAGTTCAGGTCACGCACACTAGGATCGAAGATCTAGTAGAGGCCCAGAAGCAGGATAGTGCTCTCACTGAAATCGTGAAAGGGAAGTTTCCAGCCTCATACGAGAGGTACAGAAATACAATAATCACACATGATGGTGTGGTGCTAAAGGACACCCTTTACGTACTTCCTGAGCAGGATAGGAATCAAATGATCTGTTTATTCCATGATGGTCATGGACACCAGGGAATCGAACCCACTGCAGACCACCTCAAACAGCTTTGTTGGTGGCCTAATCTCAAAGAGGATGTATCCCATTACATTGAGAATTGCCTCATCTGCGCTCAGAACAACCCAGATAGATATGCCAAAAAGGCACATCTCAGCCACACCCGACCCGTTAACTGCCCCTGGACTAACCTCCAGATCGATTTTATAGGTCCATTGCCCCCTTGCAGGAATGGCTATAAATATGTTCTGGTGGTCATAGACACTTTTACAAAGTGGGTGGAAGCATTTCCAGCCCGCACCAACACCGCGAAAACCACCGCCAAAATCCTAACCCATCACATTTTTACAAGATGGGGACTCCCCCGCAGTATTGAATCGGACCAAGGTTCTCACTTTACGGGAAGGGTCATGTAGAACGTCCTCACGATATTTGGCATAACCCAAAAATTTCATATTGCGTACCACCCTCAGTTGAGTGGTACAGTGGAGCGCATGAATCGGACCCTAAAAACCACCCTTAGGAAAATGGTCCAGCAAAACAACACCACTTGGGCCTCAGTCCTCCCTTTTGCGCTGATGTTTTTGAGTAACACTATTTCCACCTCCACAGGTTACACCCCACACACCCTCATGACTGGACGCCCCATGAAAGGGACAGAGTACTTGTTGGGTTTAGACCTGACCAGCCCTGAAGTTACGGCCCTCACCCATGAGAAAGCCATTGAACAATTACTCGCAAATATAAAAACGGCTCAGGTAGCAGCCGCTGTTAAACTGGGCACTAAAAGAAAACAGAGCAAGGCCTGTTTTGATAAGGCAGTACATGCAACGGAGTATAATATAGGACAACAAGTGATGTTGTCTGTGTATAACCCCAGCACATTTCTGTCTCCGAAATACTCGGGTCCGTACTCCATTACGGATAAAGTAAGCCCATCGGTATACAAAATCAAAATGGTAAGACTGCCTGGTTTCACATAAACCAGCTCAAGGTTTATGGAGCACAGTCAAACCACGCCCACCACGTCATGCTTGACGCAGCAGACCAAACCCCGCCCACAGCCAACGTAACCATACCCACCCCTTCCACGTCCAGCCCAGACACGGACTCGCCCCCGACTCCACCCACAAACTTTACACTCCGCCCCGGAACGCCCAGAGACTGCAGCAGCAGAGACAGCGACTGTGACTCTGACGACAGCCACAGCACGCCTCCCTACTATCCTGGTCCCACACCCAGCAACTCCGACTTCGACTCCAGTGACCCCTTCCTCATCACTTTCTTAAACAAACCACACCAACGACCACCAAACCACACGGATGACCCCGACTTTGTTCCCACCCAACTCGACCCAACTCATTGGCACCGCGACAACTCCTGCAGACTCGTCCGGATAACACACCGGATATTAAACCAAGGTAGTTACAGATGCTATGCTTGTTTTACAGAACTCCAGAACCGGAGAAAAACAGAGAACACAGAGAAGGAAAAGAAAGAGGACAGCCATGAGGACTTCTGTCATCGTGCTCAACATCTTTTTGGACATTTGGTTGCGCGGGAACATTACTCCAAACCACCCTGCCGTTAATGTTTCACTGCCCCGCAGTACCGAGGGCCCAGTCACCAGCCACGCTGCATTACCCTGGTGTGCCAAGTTCATAACTTGGTACTCCCTGTCATACGTTACGGAGGCACTGTTAGCATTGGCCATACTCTGCTGTGCAGTACAGACCATGCGCCTCCGCAAGTGGAAAAGGAGAGCGTACCGCGCTCGAACCCCGGTATATCGGATCCGATCCCCGATATTCGGTTATGACCAGACCCCAGACCCCCGCGACCTATGAAGCCAGAATAATAAAACATGCACTTGTGTTTTTCCTGTCAATAAAAAGTAATGTATGATCCTGAGCTTGACTGCCAAGCCAGGAAAGAATATATGGAATATTTTGATTGTTGTTGTATGTTTAGAGAGATAAGATTGTATAATGCTTGATGAGTGTTTTAGGTAAAATTAGAGGTTCCAAGTTTTTATTTTTTTAGATACATGCCCCTGCCTGACATAGCGCCCTCAAGAATTGTTTAGGTAAATTTTTGTGCATAGCTAGGGTCAGAGTAGTGGCTATGTAGGAGGTGTCCCCCCACCCTGGTCAGGGAACGGAAAGGACAAAATTTATGTGATCCTTCACGCTTCGCGTTAGGATCACAAGGAGGGGCTGTAGCCACCTAAAATGGCTGATTCCCTATTAATTTGGCCAAAACCCGATTTAAAATGGCTAACCAAAAAGGCTGATGGGAAAAGCAGCCAACAGGACACAAACGGACAGCTGCAGACAGAATAGCGTATTCGGCTCTGGGGAAGTCAGCCCAGATCGATAAGCGGGACGCCCCGGGGCCCTATAAAGTGAGGGGCCAAGTTCAGATCTCGTTCTCTCTCCCTTCTTCTCCTGCTCGAGACCTTCGCAAGAACATTAACCAGAAACTGTAAGTTTGACTCCAGCGATCGCTACCCGATAAAGACTCCTAGCCATCGACCGGTATCAACCTTTTTGAATCCCGCGGGCCAGATCCGATTCGATAAGCCATTCGTTTCCCTGACCTGGTGGGCCCTTCCTAAAGTTAAGTATTGGCCAGTAGTGGTAGGTTTCTATATAGATAATAGGATTATTGTATAAGCATTACTTGTTGTATATAATAAATGACCGCTGATTTCAATCTTACTAAGCGGTGTGCTGACTTATTAATCATAACTCGAGCGTGAACCACGTGGCGGTATCAGAAAGATACCTGCCGACTCGTGAGCAAAGGTGACATAATCAGAGGTAATAAAACTAAGGCTAAAAAGAGCAACGCCTTCCCCTCCGCCGGTACCATAACCACGTTCAATACCTTCGAAAAGAGCTGCCTCCCTCTCACAAACCCAGTCTGATCTTCACCCATCACCTTCGGGAGGAACTCCTCCAGCCTACCCGCCAGTACCTTCGCCAATATCTTTGCATCCATGTTTAAAACTGATATGGGCCGGCACTGGAGAGGAGTGGCGGGAGCAATATCTCAGGTGGTGAAAGTCCGGATCAAGCCAAGCTGGGGGCTAGCAATATTTGGAGTAGTGGACGAACCGGGAGTGCAGGAGGCGAAAGAGGCCGGCATTCTGGCCTTTGTGTCCCTAGTAGCCCGGCAAAGGATCCTGCTAATGTGGAAGGAGGCGAAGCCCCCCAGCCTGGATAAATGATATGGCTGGGTTCATAAAGTTGGGAGAGGATTAAGTTCGCCTTGAGGGTCTGCGCAGGGGTTCTACAGGCGGTGGCAACCGTTCCTAGACTATCTCGCGGAGCGTTAGAGGAAGGTCGGTCAGCAGCAGCTGCAACCTTGGGTGGGGGGGGCGGGGGTGGAGGGGACGTCCTGGGAGGGGGGGGGAAACTGCCTGGGAGGGTGGATGAGCAAGAGATAACATGAAGTGTTGGGGAAACTGGCACGTACGGGTGAGGGCCAGTGTACAAAGCTGTGTAAATATATCATTTTGCTATGTATATATCTTGCTCTGCGCGATTTCTCATTTTTTTTTGTTATGGGGGGGGGGGGTTATTGTTTGTAAGGGAGAAAAATTGTGTTAAAAAACTTTAATAAATATATATATTTTTAAAAACTGATATGGGCCAATACCACCCACACTCCGTCGGATCCTTATCTTTCTTAAGTAACAGGGAAATCGATGCCTGCCCCAAGGTTTGTGGTAACACCCCCTTCCCTAACGCCTCCTCAAACATCCCCACTATCAGCAGTACCAGCTTATTTTTGAATTTTTTATATTCCACCGGAAACCCATCCCGCCCTCCACCTTCCCCGACTGCATCCTCCCAATCGCATCCTTCATCTCCTGCTCTACTATCGCCCCCTTTAATGTAGCCCTGTCCCCCTCCCCCAACCTTGGGTACTCCCACCCATCTAGAAATTCCTGCATTTCCCAGCCTCCCCCAGGTGGCTGACCTGTACAATCTTGGGCAGTACATTCATGTTGATCGTTTGTACTCTCCCGGCCAGGGAGAGCAGGAGTGTATCCCATCTCTGTCGGTCCTTTTTTACTTCCTCTGCCAAAGTGGTCAGGTTACACTTGTGGATCCGTGTCCAGTCATGGGCAATCTGGAGCCCCAGGTAGGGAATGTGTTTTGGGCTAGTTTAAATGGTCCTCCCTCCAGCTCTGCCCCTCCCCCTCTCGGGTTCACAGGAAATACTTCACTCTTGCTCGCGTTGAGTTTGTAGCCCAAAAAGGCTCCAGGAGCTTCATGATTCCGTCCATGCTGCTTTGCGGGTCCAAGATGTAGAGGAACAGGGCATGCGCATAGAGTGAGACTGTGCTCTCTGCCTCCTCTTCAGATTCCCTGCCAGCATCTTGCTGCTCTGAGGGTGATTGCCAGCGGTGCGATTTCCAGGGCGAATAAGAGTGGAGACAGTGGACATCTCTGCCTTGTGCCTCTGTGCAGCTGGAAATACTCAGAGCTGGTGGCATTGGTCTGCACACTCACCTTGGGGGCGTTGTACAGAGGTTTCACCCATGAGGTGGATCCGATCCCTAGCTCAAACCGCTCTAGCATCTCAATGAGGTATTTCCACGTGACTGTGTCAAAAGGCCTTTTCTGCGTCCAGGGAGACGATCACCTCAAGTATTCTCTCACCAATGGGGTCAATATCACATTCAGCAGTCGTCTGATGTTCGTAGTTATCTGGCTACCCTTAACAAAGCCCGCCTGGTCCTCTGACCACTTCTGATAGCAGTTCTCCAGCCGCTTTGCCAGGACTTTTGAGAGTATTTTTGCATCTACATTGAGCAGTGAAATGTGTCTGTATAATCCGCATATCATTGGGTCTTTATCCTTTTTGGGTATCAGTGATATAGAGCCCCAGGGTGCACCTCGTTAACGAGTCTATGAACATCTCCCATAGATGCGGGACCAGTGCCATTGGGTCCCGGCGCCTTCCCCGTCTGCATGGAGTTGATGCTCTCTATGACTTCTCTCAGTCCTAGTGGTGCTTCCAGCCCCCTCCTTCGATTGTCCCCCATGACTGGCATATCCAGTCCGTTGAGGAACTGTTTCATCTCAGTCTCCGTTGGGGGGGGCTCGGAGGTGTAAAGCCCCCAGTCGAAGGCCTCTAATGCTTCATTGATACTTTTTGGATCGGCTAACAATCTGCCTCTGCTGTCCTTATGTGTGTTATTTCCTTGGTGGTTGCCTGCTTTCTCAGCTAGCAGGTAGCTAGCCTTGACTCCATATTTGTAGAAGGTCCCCCGTGTCTGGCGGATTTTGTGCACTACGTTCCTGGAGGACAGCAGTTTAAAGTCCATTTGTAGCTTTTTCCTCTCCGCCAAAAGCTCTCCAGTTTGGACTTTGGGAGTATCTCCTGTTGACCTCCAGAATGGAGTCAATCAGTTGCTGCCTAGCCACCCTCTCTTCCCTGTCTCTACATGCCTTATAGGTAATAACTTCTTCCCCATCTCTACATGCCTTATAGGTAATAACTTCTTCCCCGTCTCTACATGCCTTATAGGTAATAACTTCTTCCCCGTCTCTACATGCCTTATAGGCGATAATTTCTCCTCTCATCAGCCTTCAGTGCCTCCCAAAACGTGGAATGCGAGACCTCCCCGTTCTGGTTGTAACATACACGCCTTTGGCACATGCCATTTCATGGCAGAAGACCTTGTCAGCCAATAGAGCTGTGTCTAACCTCCATGTGGGGCGCTGGGCATGGCCAGTCTCCAGCCTCACATCACATAATATGGAATGTTGTCTGAGATTACAATTGCGGACCATTCTGCTCTATCTCTGGCAGCACTGATTTCCCCACTACAAAGAAGGCGATGCAGGTGTAGACCCCGTGTACTGGCAAGAAAAAGAGAATTCCTTTTCATCTGGGTCCACTGCCCAGTCTGTTCCATAAATGCTCCCAATTCTCCAGCTATTCCTGTCATTTTCCAAATTCTGGGGTTTGACCTACTGGTTAGTGGGCCCTGTACACAGTTGAAGTCTCCCCCACGATCAGTCGGTGCATGTCTATGTCGGGGATTCCCGCCCTGTTCTTCTTTACGAAACTGGGTCATCCCAGTTGGGCCCGTACATGCTTACCAGGACCACCGGTGCCCCGCCCCGGACGCTGCTGACCATGACATATTGTCCCCATGGTCCATAATTGTCCGCGTCACAGTAAACACCGTCCTCTTACTTATATGGTTACCCCCCCAGCCCCCAGCTCTCATCCCGTAGTAGGAATGGTTGGTCTGTCCCATCCAGTCTTTCCTTACCAACAATCGGTTATTCTCCCTCAGGTGCGTCTTTTGGAGGAAGACGGTCAGCTTTCATACTTTTCAGGTGGGTGAAGGCTCTGGATCTTTTCACCAAGCCGTTAAGTCCCCTGACGTTTCAGGTGGCTATCCTGATGGTTTTCTTTTTGTCCCCTTCCTCCTGCAGATCAACCAGACTTATCTTGTGGATGTGCCCCTGCACTTCGGGGTTTCCCTTTCTTAGGGGGCCATCCAAAATGGCCACTATCACCATTCTCATCATGAGGCTGGGCCCCTGCCGGAGTTTCCCTTTGCCCAGGGGCCACCCAACATGGCCACCAACTGTGTACACACTCCGGGGTTCCCTTTTGTTCAGGGACCCTCCAAGTGGCTGCTTGCAGAGCCATCTTGTTCCACTTTTCCGAGAGTGACCTGCTGAAGCCAGTCTCGATCCCTTCCCCTCCTTGTCGTTTAGTTCTCCCTTGACTCCTCTTGGTGCCGCCCCACCCCCAAACATGGTGTCCCTCCCCTCTGCCAGATGCTCTCTCCCCGGTGGGAGATGCACCGCAGCCCCCCTCTCACTCATATCTCTTTACGCTAGCTTTCCCGCTAGTGCCCCGTGGTGCCCCCTCCCCCGGGTCAATCTGACCAGGGCCCATTCTGCTGGTTTCCCTACTTTCCCCTCCTCACCCTCTCCTGGGCTCTGCTGCACTCGCGCCCTCTCCTGGGCTCTGCTGCACTCGCGCCCTCTCCTGGGCTCTGCTGCACTCGCGCCCTCTCCTGGGCTCTGCTGCACTCGCGCCCTCTCCTGGGCTCTGCTGCACTCGCGCCCTCTCCTGGGCTCTGCTGCACTCGCGCCCTCTCCTGGGCTCTGCTGCACTCGCGCCCTCTCCTGGGCTCTGCTGCACTCGCGCCCTCTCCTGGGCTCTGCTGCACTCGCGCCCTCTCCTGGGCTCTGCTGCACTCGCGCCCTCTCCTGGGCTCTGCTGCACTCGCGCCCTCTCCTGGGCTCTGCTGCACTCGCGCCCTCTCCTGGGCTCTGCTGCACTCGCGCCCTCTCCTGGGCTCTGCTGCACTCGCGCCCTCTCCTGGGCTCTGCTGCACTCGCGCCCTCTCCTGGGCTCTGCTGCACTCGCGCCCTCTCCTGGGCTCTGCTGCACTCACGCCCTCCTTTCTTTGAGCTGGCTCCCCTTTTCATAGCAAGGCGATGCAGTCCTGCGCAAAATTGTCCATTGATTTCCTCCACCTCCTCTGCTTTCCTCACCACTGCCTCTCTTTGTTATCTGTCCAAACTGTTCTGCTGGACGAACTCGCCCACCTCTGCAGACAGTAATAGTGTTCCTGACTCTGATATGTTACCCAGCGCCTGGCACCCCGAATCGGATTTTGTTTTTATATAGGGTTGACTTTGCTTGGTTAAATTCCATCCTGCACTTTGCCTGGTCCGCCACAATGTTTTGGTAGACTCACATTCTCCCAGTGTCTGCATGGGTTTCACCCCCACAATCCAAAGATGTGTAGGTTAGGTGACCTGTGAGCCATATTGATCTCTGGCAGCTTAGAGAAGCTGTCACTCCCCACTATGTTGCCCAGCATTTGGGCCACGTAATCGGTCGGATCCCTGCCCTCGATTCCCTCTGGCAGGTCCACTATTCGGATGCTCTGCCGCCTCGACCACTATTCATAGTACTCGATATTCCCTTTCAGACTCCCCATGGGTCACCACCAACCTCTTGATTTGGGCCTCCAGAGCGACAATTCGGTCACTCTGGTCCATCGATGCCTTTTCTGGCTCATATATAGTGCTCCCCTGAGCTTCCAGTCTCTTTCCTATGCCGTTGAGAGCCATCTGTATGGTGGCTAGCACCTCCACCAACTTTATCTCAGCCTTGATATCGTTCCTCATCACCTTCAATTCCCTGGTGAGGAACACCTTCCATCCATCGCCCTATGGGGTGGGGGCTCGCTTTTCGGGTCCGCAGACCTGCTTGCTCACCGCTCATGTCCCTTGCCGCTCATGACTACTCAGCACATCCCTGTCACCAGAAGTGTTAGTGTCATATCTAGCACAAAGGAAGGCGATTCCCTCTATTGGAGGCTAATCATCTCTGCCAGAACATGATTGCAAGATTGTGTCCCAGGACCAAACATCTTCAACTGCTTAATTAATGACTTTCACCCCATCATAATGTCAGAAGTGGAGATGTTTGCGGATGGTTACACAACATTTAGCAACCTACACAACTCCTGATACAGAACACTTTAAATCAATTATCACATTCTGAAGTGCAGTCGTTGCCGGAAAATGCAACAGTCAATTTTCATACACCAAACTGTAGCATGGCGTTAGCTGATGGATAAATGTTGGCTAGAACAGAAGAACTTCCCAACTGCCATGGGATCTTTTGCATCTCATCCATAAGACAGCACCTCCAAAAGTGGAGTGTAAACCAAGACTGTGCTCAAATTCAGAATGGGGCTTGAATCCAAAACCATCTGACTCACCACCAAGCCTTTTGTGTCAAGTCTCTTTCACCTTCACATTGTCACCTAAAGTGCTGAATGATAGGACGTGCAGGCCCATCAGTGAAAGCTGTCTTTTGTCATGAACAGTGTTGGGAAAGATTGTGACATGTACCATCAAATGACCAGTGATTCATTATCTTAAACAAATTTATCTGATACTTCGCAAGAAGTGGTCATATTCAAGCTGATGGTTGTCTGCTCACTGCTCCGGAAATGATTCAGTCGGCAAGGCAAAAAATAATTGACTAAAAGGTTGCATTAGGGCAGTTGTGGCCAACAATGATTAGGACTGAAGAGCTTCAGCAGTTCAATATCTCTCAATCTGGCTTCAAAATGATATTTATTACTGCAACAATGACATATTTTGCAACAAAACCTTCACGGTTAATGATGGAGCTAAAAGAAACCGACAAGTTGGTCAATAAACAATGTACACTTTATACAATGGCTTTGCTTTACTTTAGCTTTTTAACATTTTATCATCTTAATTGCACTAGATTTGATAAGACAATAATTTTTTGAAAAGATTGAAAGAAACGGCATCGTGGTTGAAGTGCAATCCTGTTTTTTCTTACAGTAAATTCAAGTTATCCACCACTTTTTGATCAAACCTACTTCTAAATTACACTGTAGGTTTTTAAAATGGAATATGGTTATTCATATTGCCAGCTGTGTCACCATTTTCACATATTGTCTGAGGGGATTCAGATCTACTAATAATGAAGCAATGCTCAAAATACTCCACTGTTCTCCATCCAAAACAGCTGAGACATTGTACGACTCGATCTGGATTCCAGCTGAAGCAAGCACACCTGAATAAAAAAAGCTGCATTGTTATTTTCACCTGAGCAGTCACCAGTTATATCACAATGCCAAGATTATCCAATGTCAATCATTTAAACTGTTCTTTTAATAGCATCTTAAAACTCTTTAAATCAATACCAATCATTCTTAAGTGTAGAAGTGCGATCACACAAGATGAATTTAGCAGAAATATAGGCATATTAAATATGAATTTAAGAGAAGGAAGATATACTGAGAATTTTTTTTAAAAAAATGACAGAGATCTTTTAGCTGGGTTCGACAAGTGTTTGTGTGACAGAACAGCATTCACGAATACATCAGGAAAATGTTCCGGGACTATGGGATGTGATTTAAAAAAAGTATAAAGAACATCCAGGCTGGTATAGAAATACCAGATCATGCCCTACTAATCTACTGGAACTCGAGGATGCAACTAAGTTGCTGGATGAAGGTAATCCACTTGATGTAGCTTACTTTGGTTCTTAAACTGTTCAATAAAGTTTCTCATGTGAGGCTAGTAAGAAAAATTAAGATTCATGGATACAGGAAACAATTATCTATATTGGCTGAGAATTATTTTAACAGAAAACAGGGTAATGGATAAATGGAACATGTTCCATCTAGGAAAAAACTGATTGAATAAAGAATTTCCTTTCACATAACAATTTTCATTTTCTCAGAATGTCCAAAAGCACTTTATAACAACATTGTTGTTAGCTGTCCCTTGATTCAAGGGTGATCTCTACTCAGAGTTGCAAATTTCTTCAAGTGGGTCTTCAAGTGACTGAAAAGGCCGATTCTCAACACGCAAGATGTTTGGATCCCAATACCTCAAGGGATGTCCTACCTCATGTATGTAAAGTGCAGGATTTTCTTTTCTTTCGTTGCTGCTCTGCTTTACCATTAAGTCATTTGGACTCAATGCATGATGCAGCTTGGACAGGTTTTTGGCATTTTGAACGATTGGTAGCAAGCGTAACCCAGTCATTAAAGCCAATGCTGCAACGTATCAAGGTGAGCTTCAGAGTGTCTTGGAAGTGTTTTTTTCATCTTCCCCTAGAATGTTGGCTTTTTGAGAGGCTTTTTTCTTTATTCGTCCATGGCATGTTGGCGTCACTGGCTGGGCCAGCATTTATTGCTCATCCCTGACGGCACTTATGAGTCAACCACATTGTTGTGGGTCTGGAGTTACATGTAAGCCAGACCAGGTAAGGATGACAGATTTCTCTGCCCTAAAGGACATTAGTGAACCAGATGGGTGTTTAAGACAATTGACAATGGTTTCATGGTCATCATTCAACTTTTAATTCCAGATTTTTATTGAATCCCTGGTGGGATTCGAACCCGGTGCCCCAGAGCATTACCCAGGGTCTCTGGATTACTAGTCCAGGGACAATACCACTATGCCATTGCCTCCCCCAAAGTTGAGAAAACAAGACCTGGCAGGGGAGGTGCTTCTATGTCATCTAGACATAAACCCATGGAAGCAGATTTTGCAGGAGTTTTGCCTGAAAGCTTGTGGAGCTGGCTTCAATAGCACACTGCTGTTTGTTCAATGGTCATTTCAATGATCTGAAGGATGCAGCAGAGACATTGCCGATGGAATTTCTCGAGCCCTCTTATGTATCGTTGATGCACAGTCCAGGTCTCACTGCAGTACAGGATGTGGTGACGACAACTGCCCTGTAGGTGACAACACCTGGTGGTGTTGGTTGAGAACTGGTCAGACAAAGAACTCAGTCCTTTAAAATATTGCTGTGGTATATTTTACATCCCCCCCGAATAGAGAAGATGGAGGCCCAATTTAACATTTCATCTCAGATATGGTATTTCCAAAAATACTGTACTGCACTGAACTGGAAACCTGGATAATGTGCTCAGGGCCTGGAGCAAAGACAAAATTCATGAGCTTCTGAATCAGAAGCACAGGTGCCACTACTGAACTATGCATAATTCAATTGTAAATAAATGAACTTATTTGGAGGGATGGGGTGGCAGCTCATAGTGGCCACCTCCTTTCGGGGAAGTGTCAGTATTGCTGATTTTGCACACCAAAACTGAGTTTTAACAAAATAAAATTATGTAATCCATGGAATAAGGAATGATAATATGATACCAACTGCTTAATATTGAAACCCAGTAGAGACATTGTTTTACTTTCTACCAGAGAGAGTAAAAATTTAACCTAATCAAGTCCTAATAGCTTCAACTGGAACTGCTGGAAATTTACAAGATGTATATCTGTTAGCTGGGCTGGTTAGAAGGGCATGTGTAGTTCCTTCAGGGCTTAATGGATAGTGATTAGGAATGAGAATTCCACAATCCAAGTATGTAGGAACGAGGCTAATTGTAGTTCTTGTTGTAATACGCCAAATTAATACAGACCAGGGACCAAACCTATATGGGCTTAAGACTCAGTAATGCACTACCTGATGCATTTACCCATTGCAAATCTATCATTTAACATTAATTGGTATAATTTGAACTTTATTCCTACATTTAACCATATCAAGAGCAAGTAATCAAAACAATTAGATAAACACGGACGCTAAAAAGGCAATAACGATTCCGAAGGATGAGAACAATTAGCTGCATTACTTACCAATAACAGATGGCAACGTTTGAGAATTTTGCACAGCTTTGTAAATCAATAGATTTCCTTTCAGGGGAACTACGTGTCCAAACGTTGCTCCATCAAGTTCCAGTAGCACAGGAATATCTGCTTGTACAGAACCCAGAAGTTTATGGGAGCCACGAGGAGTCGAGATCTCCAGTGCACACACATTCATGGGAGATCCTGGCATAGAGTTGCTGTGCTTAGTGGTTATCTGGAAGAAAGAGAACACACATTTATAAAGCATCTTAATTAAAATTTCACAAGGTGCTACATGGTCAATTATTACTATTGTTATATTGGCAAATGTAGGAACCAATTTGCAAAGGCATCCCCCCCAGCAGCAAATGGATAAATGACCAGATAATGCCTTTTTACTGCTGATGGAGGAGGGAAAAAGGTCGGCCAGGGCACCAGAATATGCGGTTCAGTCAAATTGTGTCATATGAATTTTTGTACATTGCAGACAATTGAAGACCTCCCTTCAACCTCATTTAAAAGATGGCACCTCAAACAATGCAGCATCCCTTTAATGTCACCCTAGAATTAGCATCACGTTCAACAGTAGGGTTGGAACCTAATTCAGACAAATTTGGCACTACGCAAGATGAGCAGACACCTCAAACAAGAACTGTGGAAAGAACAATTTCAAGTTATTTCCTCTTCAGAATGCTTCTGGTTTGATGGATTGTAAAACAGCAACAGAATCTTAAACATCTTCATGTGTACAGCAAACAATTTTATGTGGTGAAACACTTAACAAATAACACAATTTTTGTATTTTAACACGGATGGTGAAATTTGATGTTCGAGTGCTACAAATTTTGCAAGGACAGTGAAAATTCTGCTTTGTGAACTGGCTTGAACGATGAGTTACAATAGGCACCTGACCAATCCATAGAGATAATTAACAGTTATAAAGGTACACTTTGCAAAGGCATCACAATGGAAGATGTGGTGGCTCTTTCATTAATTTATAATACCGTTAGCCATTGGCTAATTTAAGGTTCAGTTTATCCTCATTTATCCCATCGTCTCCCACTACCCTCCTTCAGGCGCTCATCTATCCAATCAGAAGGAATACATTGAAGCTTTGTTAAAATATCCAATATTATTTATTGCCTTCTGGACTTTATTTATCCTGTAAGGAAATTGCCATGAAACAAGTAGGGAGCTCAAATGAAAAGCAGAGGACAACTTAGGCCAAGAAACCAAAGACAACTGCATAATTACACCACCAATGGCAGTAATGCCTTCAGGTGACCTGGTTATAAACTCTGGAATTCCCTTTCTAAAGCTCTGTTTCCGTACCTCTTAACCCAGTAAGGCTTCTTAAAACTAGTGTTTTGACCATGTTTTTTTATCACCTGTCTTAATATCTACTTGTGCGGCTCGGTGTCCAATTTTGTTCCATATCACTCCTGTGAAGAAACTTACTGCATTTTATTACATTAAAGGTGTTACATAAATATAAGTTGTTGTTGCTCAAAAGAATACTCATTCAGCCAGTGTTATAAGGCAGACACTAATGAACACTATGGCTGGGACTTTCTGCTTCCGTTCGCATGGGGCAGGTTCAGTGACAGGAGCAAAACATATCGCGAGAAAGACAAAGTCGCATTTTATGTTGGTGTGAAAGCTTGCTGTGATCGTTCCTTCCCCCATCAGCAGTGGGCTGCGTTTCCCGTTGTTGAACTTTGGGAACCTCATTTGAATACATTGGCATCTCATTATGAGGCCCACATGCCAGAATCGTACCTACCCCGTCAAAATATCCATCCAAGGCAGCGTGATGCCAGAATGGTGCGACGTGTGACTGGCTTCAAAAGACGCGCACCTGATGAGCAAACTTTGGAGAGTGGCTCTGTGCATTCAAGGGCGAGAGGGAGTACTTGGGTTTGGCTCAGGGATACCAGGGTAAGACAGGTAGGGTACTGGGACTTGGGAAACACTGGGACAAGACTTAGGAAACACTGGGATAAGACTCGGGGGTTTCCGGAGCAAGACCATTTCCAAACTGTTTTCTTTCAATTGGAGGAAGTGATGTGGATGGCTGCTGCCAGTTGGTCAATATATGCATCTAGGGACAAAGTGATCCCCTTGTATTTGGTCCTAAAACAATTTGCCGCAGGCAATGATATAGTGCTTATATGGATTTTGTGTTATGCAACATATCTGCAATCATTAAAAATCAGGGCATTTATAGGACACAGATGTACCTTTGGCCTGAGAGAAAACATCATCTCAGTCATTTCCTGCCAAGCCGATGCCACTGGGTACTCCCTCAATCGGAATGGCATCAAATCAACAGGCAGTGATGAGGCACTGAAGCCTGCTACATAATTTGTTCTCCGTCATAGTAAATGCAAAGACTGCTCAAGGCCACTAAAGCCCCAAACACAGCATTTGTTACGTGAGTTATGACTGAAAGTAGGGAACTTGAGCAAACAAGGGCCGTGCTGTATAGGACTCTGATGCGTTCAAACACTCCATGGTGATCTGCAGAGTGGACCATAATGATGCAGAAATCCCCAAACAAGTGTATGTTGTAAACATGTTCCAAAATGGCAGTGAGATCTGCTTATGCTGAGCTATTAAATCACATTTGTAGCCTGGCCCTGTGAGGTCCAATTTTGGACAACTCAGTTGCTGGAGCTCTGACTGACCCTCTAGCCAATGGATTGCAGCTCCTCCAATTCACCAGGCACCCATTTCTTTTCAGTTACGCTCTTCCCTTCACTAACTGACATTGCAGTGCTTTCTGCTGTATGAGTGGGTGATGCAGAGTGCTCAGTTGAGTCTAGAGAATGGTCTCTCCCATTTACCTCTCTTGGGAACCTATTGCAACAGAAGAATGGGTTTAGAATAAATGATGACATGACATTCTTTGAATAAGAATAATGAAGACACTTAATATTCGGTGACCCACACCTCCTTCCAGAGCTACACATCCTGCTGCTTCTGCAAGCAAAGAGAAAAGTGTCTCATGCTAGAACGAGGAAGCTATCCAGCCAAATATCCAAACCAATAGCTGGCAGGTTAGTCTATGAACATACAGGCAGCTCAGTATGCAGTATGTTCTGCTTTTTGCCGCTTGTAGCAACGATACCTAGTGCTCCAAAACACAGAGCTTGTGCATTTGGCTAGTTGTCAAGAGCGCTGTGGGCCATCAGCAGCAGCAGAGTTGTATTCAGCCACAATTGACAACCTCATGACCTGGCATATCACCCATTCTTCCATTACCACCAAACCAGGAGATCAACCCTGGTTCAATGACGAGTGCAGGAGTGCATTTTTGGCATACCGAAAATGAGGTGTCAACCTGGTGAAACTACAACACAGGACTATTTGTGTGCCAAACAGCATTAGCAGCAAGTGATAGACTGAGCTAAGCAATTTCACAATGAACGCATCAGATCGAAGCTCTGTGGTCCTGTCACATCCAGCCGTGAATGGCAGAGGACAATTAAACAACGCACTAGAGGAGGAGGCTCCACAAATATCCCCATCCTCAATAATGGAGGAGCCCAGCACACGTGTGCAAAAGTCAAGGCTGAGGCATTTGCAAGTTGGCCAGAAGTGCCGAGTGGATGATCCACCTCGGTCTCCTCCAGAGGTCCCCAGCATCACAGATGCCAGTCTTCAGCCAATACAATTCACTCCACGGGATATCAAGAAACGGCTGATGGAGCTCTGTTCGGAGGTGTATCCAAAGCTATGTGGAGACCAATGATAATGGGGAGGTTTCGATGAGTGGGGTCTGGGAGGCGCTGAAGGCAGATGTCAGAGGGGAGCTAATTTCAGTCAGGGCCCACAGAGAGAAGAGGGATAGGATGGAGGGGGAGAGATTGGTGGGGGAGATACTTAGGGGGCACAGGAGGTATGCAGAATCCCGAGGAGGGGTTGTTGAAGGGGCGCCGGGGCCTGCAGGCGGAGTTTGACTTGCTTACCACGGGGAAGGCGGAGGCTCAGTTGAGGAAGGTACAGGGAGCAGTGTACAAGTATGGGGAGAAGGCAAGTAGGATGCTGCCGCATCAGCTGCGGAAGAGAGAGGCGGCCAGGGAGATTGGGGGAATTAGAGATAGGGGGAGTAACATGGTGCTGAGCGTGGTAAGGATTAACGAGGTCTTCAAGGACTTTTATGGCAAATTGTACGAGTCAGAACAATTTTCTGGGGGGGGGGGGGGAGAGAAGAAGAAGAAGAAGAGAGAGAGAGAGAAGAGATAAGGCAGTTCCTGGACCAACTGAGGTTTCCACAGGTGGAGGAGGGGCGAGTAGAGGGATTGGGGCCCCCGATTGAGATGGAGGAACTTGTTAAGGGGTTAGGGGGTATGCAGGCGGGCAAGGCCCCGGGATCGGATGGGTATCCCGTAGAGCTTTACAGGAAATTCTCGGAGCTGCTGGGTCCGCTGTTGTTGAGGACTTTCAATGAGGCGAAGGAAAAGGGAACCCTTCCCCCGACGATGTCGCAGACTCTGATCTCGCTTATCCTCAAGCGAGATAAGGACCCGTTGCAGTGTGGCTCCTATAGGCCAATTTTGCTCCTTAATGTGGATGCCAATCTGTTGGCCAAGATTTTGGCCACTAGGATTGAGGACTGTGTCCCGGGAGTGATCAATGAGGATCAGACGGGGTTTGTGAAGGGCAGGCAGTTGAATACGAATGTGCGGAGGCTCCTGAATGTGATCATGATGCCCTCGGAAACAGGGGATGTAGAAGTTGTAGCGGCAATAGACGCAGGGAAAGCCTTTGATCGGGTGGAGTGGGAGTACCGGTGGGAAGTGTTAGGCAGATTTGAGTTTGGAGAGGAATTTATAGGGTGGGTCAAATTATTGGATCAGGCCCCGGCAGTGAGTGTGTCGATGAACCGGCTGCGGCCGGGGTACTTTAGATTACATCCGAGGGATGAGGCAGGGGTGCCCCCTGTCTCCCCTGCTGTTTGCCCTGACAATCGAGCCACTGGCCATGGCATTGAGGGAGTCCAGAAACTGGAGGGGGTTGGTTCGGGGGGGGGGGAGCATATTGTTTCACGTATGCGAATAACCTGCGTACGTTGCGGATCCGGTGGAGGGGATGGGGGGAGGTCATGCAGATTATTAGGGATTTTGGAGACTTTTCGGGGTACAAGCTGAATGTTGGAAAAAGCGAGCTTTTTGTGATACATGCGAGGGCCAGGCAAAGAGTCTGGGCGAGCTACCGCTTAAGATGGTGGAGAGGAGCTTTCGCTACTTGGGCATTCAGGTGGCTAAGAGCTGGGGTGTCCTGCACAAGCTCAATTTAGCACGGCTGGTGGATCAGATAGAGGAGGACTTTAAGAGGTGGGACATGCTGCCACTTTCCCTGGCGGGCAGGGTGCAGTCCATAAAGATGACGGTCCTCCCCAGGTTCTTGTTCGTCTTCCAGTGCCTTCCCATTCTTATCCCCAAGTCCTTTTTCAAGCGGGTAAATAGGATTATTATGGGATTTGTGTGGGCAAACAGGACCCCGCGCGTTAAGAAACTGTTCTTGGAGCGCAGTCGGTGGGGTGGGGGGTGGCGCTGCCGAACTTTTGCAGCTATTACTGGGCAGCGAATATATCCATGATTCGGAAATGGGTAATGGAGGGAAAGGGGGCAGCGTGGAAACGGCTGGAAGCGGCGTCTTGTAAAGATACTAACTTGGAGGCACTGATAACGGCACCGTTGCCGCTTCCGCCGAAGCGGTATACCATGAGCCCGGTGGTGGCGGCGACATTGAGGATCTGCGGGCAGTGGAAACGGCACAGGGAGAGGTAGGGGTTTCAGTCTGGGCCCCGATACGGAACAACCACATGTTCGTTCCAGGTAGGATAGACGGTGGTTTCCTAAGTTGGCACAGGACGGGTATCAAAAGGATGGGGGACTTGTTCATTGATGGGACTTTTGCTAGTCTGAGGGCGCTGGAGGAGAAATTTGGGCTGCCCCCGGGGAATATCTTTAGGTACATGCAAGTTTGGGTGTTCGTGAAAAAGCAGGTGGGGGAATTCCCGCTGCTGCCTGCCCGGAGAATACAGGACAGGGTGGTCTCGGGCGTGTGGGTAGGGGATGGAGCGATATTGGAAATATATCAGGAGTTGCAGGAGGCGACATGGGTCAGTGACATGGCGGGATTTCTCAGGTTGGAGTGGATAAAGTTTGCCTTGCGAGGGTCCTTGCAGGGGTTCTCCAGGCGGTGGCAACCCTTCCTTGACTTTCTCGCGGAACGTTAGGTGAAGGTCAGCAGCAGCAGCAAACCAGAGGGGGGGGGGGGGGGGGGGGGGGGTAGTTTGGGCGGCGGATGGATTTTGTTTGTAACGGGCAGATACCCCACCTTGTTTTGTTAAATGGTTAAGTTGTTTTCTGTTTTATTGCTATGTTTTCTTTTCATTGTTTTTTTTTGTAGTGGTTTGTAAAAATTATTGAAAAATTGTGAATAAAATCAAATGAAAAAAAAAACGGCTGATGGCACTGGATACTGCAAAGGCTATGGGCCCTGATAATATTCTGGCAATAGCACTGAAGATGTGTTCGCCAGAACTTGCCACACCCTGAGACAAGCTGTTCCAGTACAGCTACAATACTGGCATCTACCCGGCAACGTGGAAAATTGCCTCGGTGTGTCCTGTACACAAGAAACAGGACAAATCCAACCCGGCCAGCAAAGTAATGGAAGGAGTCATCAACAGTGCTATCAAGCGGCACTTACTCAGCAATAACCTGCTCACGGATGCTCAGTTTGTGTTCCGCCAGGATCACTCGGCTCCTGGCCTCATTATAGCCATGGTTCAAAAATGGACAAAGAGCTGAACGCCTTGGTGAGGTGAGTGTGACTGCCCTGGACAGCAGTAATAATAATAATAATATAATCACTTATTGTCACAAGTAGGCTTCACAGAAGTTACTGTGAAAAGCGCCTAGTCGCCACATTCCGGCGCCTGTTCGGGGAGGCCGATACGGGAATTGAACCCGCGCTGCTGGCCTTGTTCTGCATTACAAGCCAGCTATTTAGTCCACTGTGCTAAACCAGCCCACTATGCTAAACTATCGAATATGACATCAAGAAGCCCGAGCTAAACTGGAGTCAATGGGAATCGGGGGGAAAACTATCCGCTGGTTGGAGTCTTACCTGGCACAAAAGAAGATTGTTGTGGTGGGTGGGCAATCATCTCACCTCCAGGACATCACTGCAGGAGTTCCTCAGGGTAGTGTCCTAGACCCAACCATCTTCAGCTGCTTCATCAAATGACCTCCCTTCCATCATAAGGCCAGAAGTGGGGATGTTTGCAGATGACTGCACAATGTTCAGCACCATTCGTGACTCCTCAGATAATGAGGCAGTCCATGCTCAAATGCACACTATCCAGGCTTGGGCTGACAAGCAGCAAGTTACATTCGAGCCACACAAGTGCCAGGCAATGACCATTTCCTACAAGAGAGGATCTAACTACCGCTCTAGGAGCTTTTCACAGTAACTTCATTGAAGCCTACTTGTGACAATAAGCGAATATTATTATTAAGAGAGGATCTAACCACTGCTCCTTGACCTTCAAAATGGCATTACCATCCCTGAATCCCCCACAATCAACATCCAGGGGGTTACTATTGATCAGAAACTGAACTTGACCAGTCATATTAATACTGTGACTACCAGGGCAGGCAAAGGCTAGGAATCCTACAGCGAGTAACTCACCTTCTCGCTCTCCAAAGCCTGTCCACCATCTGCAAGCACAAGTCAAGAGTATAATGGAATACTCTCTACTTTCCTGGATGAGTGCAGCTCCAACACCATTCAAGAAGCTCAACACCATCCAGGGCAAAGCAGTCCACTTGATTACTTCCCCTTCTGCAAACATTCAAATCCTTGACCACCGACGAACAGTGGCAGCCATGTGCACCATCTACAAGATGCACTGCAGTAACTCACCGAAGTTCCTTAGACAGCACCTTCCAAACCAACGACCACTAGCATTGAGAAGGACAAGAGCAGCAGATACCTAGGAACCCCACCACCTGGAGGTTTCCTTCCAAGTCACTCACCACCCTGACTTGGAACTAAGTCGCCGTTGCTTCACCGTCGCTGGGGCAACATCCTGGAACTCCTTCCCTAACAGCACAGTTGGTGTACCTACACCTGAAGGACTGCAGAGGTTCAAGAAGGCAACTCACCACCACCTTCTGAAGGGCAACTAGGGATGAGCTATAAATGCTGGGTTAACCAGCGATGCCCACATCCCCTAAATTAATTTTTTTAAAGTCTTACTAAAATTAACAATATCTAGGTGTTAATAACAGATGTACTAACACATCTGTTGATACATTATGTTAGGGGAACAGCTTTTCTGACCATGAACAGACAATTCATCACCAGGTTATAATAATAATAATCTTTATTGTCACAAGTAGGCTTACATTAACACTGCAATGAAGTTACTGTGAAAAGCCCCTAGTTGCCACATTCTGACGCCTGTTCGGCTACACAGAGGGAGAATTCCGAATTCTCAGCTGGTACAGGAATTGAACCTGCGCTGCTGGCCTTGTTCTGCATCACGAACCGGCTGTCTAGCCCACTGAGCTAAACCAGCCCCCTAGGTTAATGCGGAAGGTTAACATAATGCATTATTTTCATGATAAAAATCACAAAGTAACTTACAGTAAGTCCTGCTTCTTTTGCAAACAGGGATGCATTGATGAGATTGACGTGGTTCTTGAAGTCTCCTTTAAGCAGCCCTACCATCACAGCTGTGGCAACACAATTTCCAGCATTTTTCAAGAACGTACCTTAAAAATTACAGAAAAAACTTCATAACTTAAATCATAATTATATTCCTTCACAATTCTTTATCCTTTTGTTTACATGCCTTCAGCTGTGAATCACAATTCCAGTACAGCTAATTTCCTTTATACTCCCAACATCATGTATTTTAGATTTGCAAGCCAAACAGCAAAAATATATTTTTCTAGGCATTAAACTTCCTTACATTTTTCTCGAAGTCCCGGAAGCTCAATCAAAGTAGTTATGGAAAATACATTGGGCTATTCCACACAATACAGATTAGAAAACCAATCATCCATGAATTTCCTCCATTTCATAATCAGAAACTTTTTATTAGACAAATTTAATTATAGATAACTTCCTCAGATAAAGTGAAACCCATGGCCAGCTGTACCAGTGCAATAGTGTAGGGCAACACAAAGTCTGGCATCCTGGACCTCAAAACAAGTCAACACTGTTACTCACAGTCTGGAAAAATACTAAGAATTGGTATTGTGTTTAAAATCTATTTTCATGTCAGGACCCAGAAAATATAAGCTAAGACCTGAGAGGGACCACCTTATAACTAGGCCATGCCACATTTTCCTACAGCCATTCCCCTCAAATACTGCATCCATCTCAACCAGGAGTGGATTGCTCTCACAAAACTGTGCAGAACTCTTACAGACAAAAGGACAATGTTTGCCCACATTGTGTCACTTACCTAGCGTTGTAACTTGCACTTTCATTTGACCTTGTCCAGCCCATGCTTTTGCCAATGAACCCAGTGCTTCCCCAAGGTGGATCCAGGGTTTGGTTTCTGGGGCCATGGCGTGGCTAAGAGCTTGGGCATTAATCTAACAAAGGACAATAAATAATGTCAATTAGTTAACTTTACCATTGAAAATAGATTAAAAGTAATATGAAACCACAACAACGAATCTCTTTTCTTCAATAGTCAATAATAATTCTATTATTGACTACCGAACAACTTTTCTTGCATGGCCAATTTCGGTAATACAGCTTTTGGCTGAAATATTCTGTCCTCGTTTGCGGCTGGGATTTTCTGCTGCTGCTTAAAGTTAACGTAGTTTTGGATAGAATGCCAAATTTTCCATTCTTGCTCGCAACAGGTCCCACCACAATGAAAACTGGAGCATCCCACCCCTTTTCTTCTCATTTTTGGTTAATGATAGTTCCCGTTTAAAGTACTTAAACAACACAGGAACAACACTACATACCACTCCAACAAGTGACCTTCCCTTCACCATGTCCACAATTTGATTTGCAATGTCCTTTCCACAGCGTCCCTGGGCTTCATGGGTGCTGGCACCTAGATGTGGACAACAGACTACATTTGGATGCTTCACAAGAGAAAGATTCTTCGGTGGTTCCTGAGAACAGTAATATAAAACACAAAACATTAACAGAACTGCAGAACCGTTTGCTTCCATTTTTGATGGTTGAAGTGCAATGAAAATTGCACTCTGTAGTTATTGATACAAAATACACTTTATTATAAGACATCAATACTTACAAGCTTAATCTACCATAACAACGGAAATGCTAGTTTAGAACAAGAAACACTGGGCTCGATTCACCCAAATGGGAACAAAGTTCCAGAGGGAGCGTATTTCCCGGTGCTTGCAGTGCTGAGAAACACATGTTATTCAACACGACTCGTGCTGTATATAAGGGGCCTCAACAGGGAACGTGCGGCCGAGGCCGCACATAGCCCCGTTTTGTAAACTGGGGAGCCTCCCCTTGCCAGAACACCCCCAGTGTAGCTAAGCCAAGGAAGCGACCCCTGACCGTTCTTCCCTGTGTCTGTGTGGGTTTCCTCCCACAGTCCAAAGATGTGCAGGTTAGGATTGGCCATGCTAAATTGCTCCATAGTTTCCAAGAAAAAGGTTAGGTGGGGTTACTGGGTTACAGGGATAGGGTGGAGGTGTACGGTGCTCTTTCCAAGGGCCGGTGCACACCCGATGGGCCGAATGGTCTCCTTCTGCACTGTAAATTCTATGAAAGTCACTGGTGAATCAGCCGAAGATGGTTGGGCCTAGGACACTACCCTAAGGAACTCCTGCAGTGATGTCCCAGGACTAAAATGACCGACCTCCAACCACCATAACCATCTTCCTTTGTACTAAATAGAACTCCAACCAGTAGAGTTTTCCCATTGACTCCAGTTTTGCTAGGGCTCCTTGATGCCATACTCGAGCAAATGCTGCCTTCATGTCAAGGGCAATCACTCACCTCACCGCTGGCATTCAGCTGTTTTGTCCATGTTTGAACCAAGGCTGTAATGAGGTCAGAAGCAGAGTGACCCTGGCAGAACCCAAACTGAGCGTCCAGGAGCAGGCTATTGCTAAGTAAATGCCGCTTGATAGCACCGTCGATGACCCCTTACATCAGTTTACTAATGATGGAGTGGACGGATAGGGTGGTAATTGGCTGGTTTAGAATTATCCTGCTGTGTGTGTACAGGACATACCTGGGCAACTTTCCACATTGCCTTGTAGATGCCAGTGTTGTAGCTGTACTGGAACAGCTTGGCTGTGCGTGCAGCAAGTTCTGCAGCACAAGTCTTGCCGTAATATTGTCAGGATCAGGATATTGCCTTCAGCGTTTCTTGATATCATGTGGGGTGAATCGAATTGGCTGAAGATTGGAATATGTGACGCTGGGACCTCTGAAGCAGACTTAGATGGATTATCCACTCGGCACTGCTGGCTGAAGATTATTGTGAATGCTTCGGCCTGGTAATTTGCACAGATGTGCTGGGCTCCCCAATCATTGAGGATGGGTTATTTGTGGAGCCTCCTCCTCCTCCAGTGAGTTGTTTAATTGTCCACCTCCATTCACGACTGGATGTGGCAGTACTGCAGAGCGTAGATCTGATCCGTTGCTTGTGGGATCACTTAGCTCCATCTATCACTTGCTTCTTATGGTGTTTGGCATGCAGGTATTTCGGAGTTGTAGCTTCACCAGGTTAGCACATCATTTTCGGTATGCCTGGTGCTGCTCCTGGCATGCCCTCCTGCACTTTTTTGAACCAGGCCTGTAATCAATGTAATTACATGGTGGTAATGGTAGAGTGGAGGATATGCTGGGCCATGAGATTGCAGATTGTGGTGGAGTACAATTCTGCTGCTGCTGATAGCCCACAGCGCCTCA
This sequence comes from Scyliorhinus torazame, assembly GCF_047496885.1. NCBI lineage: Eukaryota > Metazoa > Chordata > Chondrichthyes > Carcharhiniformes > Scyliorhinidae > Scyliorhinus > Scyliorhinus torazame. The sequence continues at coordinate 116,881,702 of NC_092708.1, forward strand.
CGGAAGCCCAGTCTGGAGTTGCTAGATCTGTTCCATTTAGCACGATGATAGTGCCACACAACACAATGTAGTTCTGACATATACTAAAAATCTAGTGAGATAAAGCAAACACCTGATATTCATGTAGCAAGATTTAACTAAATTTGACCATATTTACCAAATAATCTCCTACTATATTCACAGGCTGTTGCCTATGTGCACTTAAGTATCAATTTTTAAAGGGTGTTTTCTGGCAGGTTTGCTGAGTGAAAAGCTATAACAAGGGTTCTAGTTATAATTATTGATCTATGCTGACCAGGGTGTTTTCAGTAGAGTTTGGGGTGTCCAAAAGGTGAACAATTTTCCTTAAGCCTTAAACATTGACCTGTATGCCTCAGTTGACTGAGGCCTAACATTAAGGCCGTTGTCAGATCATTGGGCACTTTGACCCTGGTCACTCCTTAAATTCACTTTCAGCACTGTCTAAATGCTGCAGCAATGCATTTTCCAACCCCCAGCAGTAGCATCCTCCTTGTTACAGGATACTCTTTATATGTAATGAGCACATACTCAGAAAAATGTCTCAAGGTCATAGTGGGATGCAGGCAGGCAGGCTGATGGTCAGAGAAGGAAAATCTAACCCCAAGTCTGACATGGTAAAACCTTATGTAATAACGCAAGAAATAGGAATTTGAGTAGGCCTTGTGAGCTTTCAAGTCAGCTCTGGTCATTCATTAAGATCATGGCTGATCCTCTACCGCAACCCCAGCTTTCAGCATTAACCCCATATCTCTTAATTCTCTTTGTATCCAAAATCTCTCTCACAAGTGTCACTGCTCTCCAACAGAAATTCACTGAAGCATTTTGAGATGTTTCAACTTGATAAAGTGCAATATAATGCAATTACAATAAACAATTATACTTTTGAAAATTGTTAGAGAATGCCAACTGTAGGGGAGAAAAACCCATAACTCTAATGAAAGGCAATGCAATATACAATTTTCTTCATACCTCTTCAAATACATCAAGTCCTGCACCACCACACTGTCCAGATTCCAATGCCCGAAGCAATGCTTCCTCATCAATAATACCCCCTCGAGCACAATTAATAACTTTGACTCCTTTTTTACATTTGGCAAAGGTTTCATCATTCAACAGTCCTAAAGATTAAAAAGATTCAAAGCAAAATCATTTGGTCAGGCTTGAAGGACGTACTTCCAAGCTGCTGGTTTAAACAAAATTATTAGATTGTTTGGAATCATTGAGAAGCTTCACCTTAAAATAATACAACATAATTCCACTAAGACTCAATAAGTTTATCCAATATGTCACTCAGCCATACAAGCCAAGATAATCCCAGGGCTAAATTGAATACGGTGATATCAGCTGAAGTGGAAGCAGGGACAAAAAACATACATCTGAATTAGGAGTAGGCCATTGGCCTTTTGTGCCTGCTCCGCCATTTGTTCAGATCATGGCTGATCTACCTGTGGCCTCAACTCTACCACCCCATTTATCCTCAAAATCCTTTGACCACTGCCCCCCCCTTTAAATCATTGAATATATTCAAAGTGGAGTTAGATTAATGACCCTGCCTCCACTACTCTCCACAGACTAAATTATCCTGAGGGGGGAAAATAAATCTCATCTCCATCTTAAATTTGAGGCCCCTTATTTTTAATCTGGGTCTCCCCATTCTAGTCTCTTTCTCTCTCTCTCTCTGGGGAAACACCCCCTCAGCTTGCACCATGACAAGCCCCTTCAGAATCTTAGATGTTTCAATGGGATGACTTCTCATTCTTCTAAACTCCAATGGCTGCAGGTCAAACCTTTACTCATTGGATATTTCCTTCATTCCAGCAATCAGTCAAGTGAATCTGCTCTGATCTGCTTCAAATGCAATTATATCCTTTCTTAAGTAAAAAAGACCAAAATTGTATACAGTACTCCAGATGTGGTCTCACCAATGCCCCATACAACTGTTGCAAAATTTTCCAACTTTAATTATTCCATTCCCCTTTCAATAGCACCAAAATTCCATTTGCCAGCCTAATCATTTGCTTACTTGGGATACTAAACTTACGTGATTCATGTACCAGGACACCCAGATCTCTCTGTACCACAGAGTCCTGCAATCTCTTTCCATTCAAATAACATTCTGCCTTTTTATTCTTTCTTCAACCATTGTTCTTCATATGTATTTAATGATGATAATATGATCAGTATGTCTGAGAGCTTAATTCCAGATGGACCATTTTCAACAATCTTCCTTCTCCCTATATCCTCACCATGTTGGAAAATTTACAACCATTTAATCTCTATTCGATTGTTTTGGACTTCAAAATTCTGTAACTCTGTAATGGTAGCACAGTGGTTAGCACTGCTAGTTCACAGCGCCAGGGTCCCAGGTTCGATTCCCTGCTTGGGTCACTGTCTGTGCGGAGTCTGCACGTTATCCCCGTCTCAGCCTGGGTTTCTGCTGGGTGCTCCAGTTTCCTCCCTCAAGTCCCGAAAGACGTGCTTGTTAGGTGAATTGGACATTGAGTTGTCCCTCAGTTACCCGAACAGGTGCTGGAGTATGGCGACTAGGGGATTTTCACAGTAACTTCATTGCAGTGTTAATGTAAGCCTATTTGTGACACTAATAAAGATGATTAGATTATTATTATTTGCCTCAGTCTTCCTTTCATTGCAATGATGTGGAGATGTAGGTGTTGGACTGGGGTGGGCATAGTAAGATGTCAACACAAGATTAAAGTCCAACAGGTTTATTTGGAATCACTAGCTTCTTCACTCACCTAATGAAGGAGCTACACTCCGAAAGCTAGTGATTCCAAATAAACCTGTTGGACTTTAACCTGATGTTGTAAGACTTCTTACTGCTTCATTGCAATATCCAAGCTTTTAAAATATGTTTTTGTCACTGTTTCTTGATTTGTCGTGTTCTTTTTCTTTACTGTTTTCAAATTTGGTGTAACTGCACAATGGATATTGGCCCATAACCTTGATTTACATGAATAAAAAACCATCAATCTGCTTCTCACCGTGCACATCCAGAATGTTGTCATCTTTCTTCAGTTTTAGAACTTTTCAGCTTTTCTTTAACTCAGATCAGTTAGAATGTGATACGGTTTAAAGGGGTAGTAATAAATCCAACCAGATAATTTATTGTTCACAGCTTTAATTTCATTAAAAAGAAGTTGCTGACAGAAATTTCCCCAGTGCCAGCGGTGTTATTGTGGCGGCTGACAAGGTAGGTCTCCACTAAGGTTCAACATTTAAAATATATTATACACCACTTGCAACAACAGTAAAGCTTCAAGCGCACATAAAAATGAAAATATCCCTTAACATGCGAGACACCGACTTCTGGGAGCAACATGGGGGGGTGCAATTATGCTAGTGAGGGATCTAGCGGGGGGAGGGGGGGGGGGTTAACTGGGTTGCTGCTGCTGGGGAGAAGGGGGAGCTGGTATGGGGTGGGGTGGTCGGGGCGGGAGGGCGCCGTTGGGGGGAGATACGGCTACGTGGGAACCGGGTGAGGAGCTGGATTGAAAAAGGAGAAGGCTAGTCGAAAAGGGGGGGGGTTAAAGAGCCCCCCAACCCGGCTGATCACGTGGAATGTGAGAGGGCTGAACGGGCCGATAGAGGGCACGGGTACTCGCACACCTAAAGAAACTTAAGGCAGATGTGGTTATGCTGCAGGAGACGCACCTGAAACTGATAGACCAGGTCAGACTACGCAAAGGATGGGTGGGGCAGGTGTTTCATTCGGGGCTAGACGCAAAAAAACAGGGGGGTGGCTATATTAGTGGGGAAGCGGATAATGTTTGAGGCAAAGACCATAGTGGCGGATAGTGGGGGCAGATACGTGATGGTGAGTGGCAAATTGCAAGGGGAGGCGGTGGTCTTAGTGAACGTATATGCCCCGAACTGGGATGATGCCAACTTTATGAGGCGTATGTTAGGACGTATCCCGGACCTAGAGGTGAGGAAGTTGGTAATGGGTGGAGATTTTAATACGGTGCTGGACCCAGGGCTGGACAGATCGAGGTCCATGACCGGAAGGAGGCCGGCTGCAGCTAGGGTGCTTAAGGACTTTATGGAGCAGATGGGAGTAGTAGACCCCTGGAGATTTAGTAGACCTAGGAGTAAGGAGTTTTCGTTTTTCTCCTATGTCCACAAAGTTTATTCACGGATAGACTTTTTTGTTTTGGGAAGGGCACTGATCCCGAAGGTGACGGGGACGGAGTACACGACTATAGCTATTTCGGGTCACGCCCCACACTGGGTGGACCTGGAGATAGGGGAGGAAAAAGAACAGCGTCCACCCTGGAGAATGGACATGGGATTATTGGCAGATGAGGGTGTGTGTTTAAGGGTGAGGGAGTGTATTGAAAGGTACTTGGAACTCAATGATAATGGGGAGGTTCAGGTGGGAGTGGTCTGGGAGGCGCTGAAGGCAGTGGTTAGAGGGGAGCTGATATCTATTAGGGCACATAAAGGAAAGCAGGAAGGTAGGGAAAGGGAGCGGTTGTTGAAAGAACTTCTGAGGGTGGACAGACAATATGCGGAGGCACCGGATGAGGGACTGTACAGGGAAAGGCAAAGGCTACATGTAGAATTTGACTTGTTGACTACGGGTAACGCAGAGGCACAATGGAGGAAGGCACAGGGTGTACAGTACGAATATGGGGAGAAGGCGAGCAGGTTGCTGGCCCACCAACTGAGGAAGAGGGGAGCAGCGAGGGAGATATGGGGGGGGGGGGGGGGGGGGGTGAGAGAGGAGGAGGGAGAGATGGAGCAGGGAGCGGAGAGAGTGAATGGAGTGTTCAAGGCATTTTATGAAAGATTATATGAAGCTCAGCCCCCGGATGCGAAGGAGAGAATGATGTGCTTTCTGGATCAGTTGGAATTTCCAAAGGTGGAGGAGCAGGAGAGGGCGGGACTGGGAGCACAGATTGAGACGGAGGAAGTAGTGAAAGGGATTGGGAGCATGCAGGCGGGGAAGGCCCCAGGACCAGACGGATTCCCAGTTGAATTCTATAGGAAATATATGGACTTGCTGGCCCCGCTACTGATGAGAACCTTTAATGAGGCGAGGGAAAGGGGGCAGCTGCCCCCGACTATGTCAGAGGCAATGATATCGCTCCTCCTAAAGAAGGAAAAAGACCCGCTGCAATGCGGGTCCTATAGGCCTATTTCCCTCCTGAATGTGGACGCTAAGATTCTGGCCAAGGTAATGGCAACGAGGACAGAGGATTGTGTCCCATGGGTGGTTCATGAGGACCAAACTGGGTTTGTGAAGGGGAGACAGCTGAATACAAATATACGGAGGCTGCTAGGGGTAATGATGATGCCCCCACCAGAGGGGGAAGCGGAGATAGTGGTGGCGATGGATGCCGAGAAAGCATTTGATAGAATGGAGTGGGATTATTTGTGGGAGGTGTTGAGGAGATTTGGCTTCGGGGACGGGTATATCAGGTGGGTACAGTTGCTGTATAGGGCCGCGATGGCGAGTGTGGTCACGAATGGACGGGGGCTGACTATTTTCGGCTCCACAGAGGGACGAGGCAGGGATGTCCTCTGTCCCCGTTATTGTTTGCACTGGCGATTGAGCCCCTGGCCATGGCACTGAGGGGTTCCAGGAAGTGGAGGGGAGTACTTGGGGGGGGGGGGGGGGGGGCGGGGGGGAAGAACACCGGGTGTCTCTGTATGCGGATGATTTGTTGCTATATGTGGCGGACCCGGCAGAGGGGAGGCCAGAGATAATGCGGATACTTGGGGAGTTTTCAGGGTATAAACTGAACATGGGGAAAAGTGAGCTATTTGTGGTGCATCCGGGGGAGCAGAGCAGAGAGATAGAGGATTTACCGTTGAGGAAGGTAACAAGGGACTTCCGGTACCTAGGGATCCAGATAGCCAAGAATTGGGGTACATTACATAGGCTTAATTTAACACGGTTGGTGGAACAGATGGAGGAGGATTTCAAGAGATGGGACATGGTGTCCCTGTCATTGGCAGGTAGGGTGCAGGCGGTTAAAATGGTGGTTCTCCCGAGATTCCTTTTTGTGTTCCAGTGCCTCCCGGTGGTGATCACGAAGACTTTTTTCAAAAGAATTGAGAAGAGCATTATGAGTTTTGTGTGGGCTGGGAAGACCCCGAGAGTGAGGTGGGGATTCTTGCAGCGTAGTAGGGACGGGGGGGGGGGGGGGGGGGCTGGCACTACCGAGCCTCAGCGAGTACTACTGGGCCGCCAATGTTTCAATGGTGTGTAAGTGGATGGGAGAAGGGGAGGGAGCAGCGTGGAAGAGATTGGAGAGGGCGTCCTGTAGGGGGACTAGCCTGCAAGCAATGGTGACGGCGCCGTTGCCGTTCTCACCAAAGAAATACACCACAAGCCCGGTGGTGGTGGCTACATTGAAAATTTGGGGACAGTGGAGACGGCATAGGGGAGGGATGGGAGCTTCGGTGTGGTCCCCGATAAGAAACAATCATAGGTTTGTTCCGGGGAGAATGGATGGGGGATTTGGAGCATGGCAAAGAGCTGGGGTAGTACAATTAAGAGATCTATTTGTGGATGGGACGTTTGCGAGTCTGGGGGCACTGACGGAGAAATATGGGCTGCCCCAAGGGAATGCATTTCGGTATATGCAATTGAGGGCTTTTGCGAGGCAACAGGTGAGGGAATTCCCGCAGCTCCCGACGCAGGAAGTGCAGGATAGAGTGATCTCAGAGACATGGGTGGGGGACGGTAAGGTGGCGGACATATACAGGGAGATGAGGGGCGAGGGGGAGATCATGGTAGATGAGCTGAAAAGGAAATGGGAAGAAGAACTGGGGGAGGAGATTGAGGAGGGGCTGTGGGCTGATGCCCTACCTAGGGTAAACTCATCATCCTCATGTGCCAGGCTAAGCCTGATACAATTTAAGGTGCTACACAGGGCGTATATGACTGGAGCACGGCTTAGTAAATTTTTTGGGGTAGAGGATAGGTGTGCGAGATGCCCAGCGAATCACACCCACATGTTCTGGTCATGCCCAGCACTACAGGGGTTCTGGGTGGGGGTGACAAAGGTGCTTTCGAAGGTGGTGGGGGTCCGGGTCGAACCAAGCTGGGGGTTGGCTATATTTGGGGTTGCAGAAGAGCCGGGAGTGCAGGAGGAGAGAGAGGCTGACGTGTTGGCCTTTGCGTCCCTCGTAGCCCGGCGCAGGATATTGTTAATGTGGAAGGAAGCCAAACCCCCGGGGGTGGAGACCTGGATAAACGATATGGCAGGGTTCATAAGGTTGGAACGGATTAAGTTCGTGTTAAGGGGTTCGGCTCAGGGGTTCACCAGGCGGTGGCAACCGTTCGCCGACTACCTCACAGAAAGATAGAGGGAACGGAAAAGAAGTAGATAACAGCAGCAACCCGGGGGGGGGGGGGGGGGGGGGGGGGGGGGGGGGGGAGGAGGAGGAGGAGGAATCGGACGGACTCTCAGGGATGTTATTGTGTATGTATAGGTATATGTAACTGTATATTGGATTGTTGGAACTGTACCCACCTGATATACCCGTCCCCGAAGCCAAATCTCCTCAACACCTCCCACAAATAATCCCACTCCATTCTCGGCATCCATCGCCACCACTATCTCCGCTTCCCCCTCTTTTGGGAGAGTATTTATTTTGGACAAGGCAGTTGCCATGTAGTTTTGTTTTTGTTTATATATTATTTATTTATTTGTTTAAAACTGGCCACCTTTATTTATATTGCTTTATTGTTGTGTAAAAGAAACACTACGTATTGTTATGTTTGGCCAAAAAAACTTGAATAAAATATTTTTTTAAAAAAAAACATGCGAGACACCAAACATGGACTTACCTTTGGTAGATGGCATTAAAGGTGTGTGGACAGTGATGAAGTCACATTGTGGCCAGAGGTGTTCCAGAACCAGGAATTCCACTCCAAACGTAGCTGCCACTTCAGCAGGAATGATTGGATCATAGCCTACGGTCTGAAATAATACTTTCAAAATGTATTTGTTTTTTTATTCACAAGAAGCATTTCAATTTCAAAAATTCTAAATTGGCACTGGATTCAGAGATCCAGCAACCAAACCTCATTGAATGGCTAAAAGACAATAACCTGCACTTAATATAATGTCCGTAATAAAACATTTAAAATGTGTTTCATAATAATGAAAACACTCAGATACTATGGAGTATTGAAGGGTTATGAATCGTGTTCCAAGGCAAGATCAAATTAGTTGAATATTGAAGGAAGGTCTAGAGACAGGGGTGCAGAGGAGTTCAGGCACCGCAATCTAAAGTGCATGACTGAGAAAGCTGAAGGTTTTGTGACCAAAGATAGAGTAGAATAGAGGGGAGGGATGATGAGAGTCAGAACCCAGGTAAAGTGAGGCACTGACAAAATCAGTAAACACTGGGCCAAGGGTAGTTGTTGCATGTAGGGCAAGGGCAGATTTCTATGTGAATACAACCACTCCCCTCCCCCAGCTGAAGGGTTGAGGCAAGCCCACCACTGATTGGCCGGGTCACCCCCCAGACATTTTAATGACCATTGGGAGATGCAAATAGCTGCTGGTCAATGATATGTTTGCAGCTGTCTGGTCCCAGCAGGGCCACAGCTGCAATGCCTTGGCTTTAGATTTCAAGGTGTCCTGGTTTCACCATTGCCAGGCGGACAAACCCCTGCAAATCAAGGAGTGGTCAGGGAATGTGGGGTGACAGGACGCATACAACACCCAGTCAGCAACAAAGTCACCAGATTTTACCTGACTTGGCCCTGACACCCATTGCCACGGGAAGGTCCCAACAGTGGAAGGAGGGCACCCACAGACAGACAGGTAGGCTGACCCCTCCCCACCGCAGGGGAAATCCCAGCTGAGCCAGGTAGGTGCCAGGCATGGGCCTGTTGTCATGACACCAATTTTTCACCAGTACCCCAGCAGGAGGGGTGAAATTCCAGTCAGAGTCAGGACAGAGAAAGGGAATTAAATGATTAGATGGATGGTTGCAACTGATGAGACAAAACAATTTATGAGATCTTCACATTGGGGTTACATGGTCACAAAGCAGCTTCATGAATGCTTCATTCATGAAACGTTCATTAAACTAAATCTGAAACAATACGTTAAAAATTCTAGCTCTGTCTAATTAATAGCTTTCTGGCATGCAGAAATACAAAGAAAGCACTGTTTCAAATGTAGTTTGCTCAGCTGCTATTTACAGTAGGAATGAAAATTAGATTAGAGAGGGGGGAGGCGAGGGGCAGAGGGGGGAGGCGAGGGGCAGAGGGGGGAGGCGAGGGGCAGAGGGGGGAGGCGAGGGGCAGAGGGGGGAGGCGAGGGGCAGAGGGGGGAGGCGAGGGGCAGAGGGGGGAGAGAGGGGCAGAGGGGGGAGAGAGGGGCAGAGGGGGGAGAGAGGGGCAGAGGGGGGAGAGAGGGGCAGAGGGGGGAGAGAGGGGCAGAGGGGGGAGAGAGGGGCAGAGGGGGGAGAGAGGGGCAGAGGGGGGAGAGAGGGGCAGAGGGGGGAGAGAGGGGCAGAGGGGGGAGAGAGGGGCAGAGGGGGGAGAGAGGGGCAGAGGGGGGAGAGAGGGGCAGAGGGGGGAGAGAGGGGCAGAGGGGGGAGAGAGGGGCAGAGGGGGGAGAGAGGGGCAGAGGGGGGAGAGAGGGGCAGAGGGGGGAGAGAGGGGCAGAGGGGGGAGAGAGGGGCAGAGGGGGGAGAGAGGGGCAGAGGGGGGAGAGAGGGGCAGAGGGGGGAGAGAGGGGCAGAGGGGGGAGAGAGGGGCAGAGGGGGGAGAGAGGGGCAGAGGGGGGAGAGAGGGGCAGAGGGGGGAGAGAGGGGCAGAGGGGGGAGAGAGGGGCAGAGGGGGGAGAGAGGGGCAGAGGGGGGAGAGAGGGGCAGAGGGGGGAGAGAGGGGCAGAGGGGGGAGAGAGGGGCAGAGGGGGGAGAGAGGGGCAGAGGGGGGAGAGAGGGGCAGAGGGGGGAGAGAGGGGCAGAGGGGGGAGAGAGGGGCAGAGGGGGGAGAGAGGGGCAGAGGGGGGAGAGAGGGGCAGAGGGGGGAGAGAGGGGCAGAGGGGGGAGAGAGGGGCAGAGGGGGGAGAGAGGGGCAGAGGGGGGAGAGAGGGGCAGAGGGGGGAGAGAGGGGCAGAGGGGGGAGAGAGGGGCAGAGGGGGGAGAGAGGGGCAGAGGGGGGAGAGAGGGGCAGAGGGGGGAGAGAGGGGCAGAGGGGGGAGAGAGGGGCAGAGGGGGGAGAGAGGGGCAGAGGGGGGAGAGAGGGGCAGAGGGGGGAGAGAGGGGCAGAGGGGGGAGAGAGGGGCAGAGGGGGGAGAGAGGGGCAGAGGGGGGAGAGAGGGGCAGAGGGGGGAGAGAGGGGCAGAGGGGGGAGAGAGGGGCAGAGGGGGGAGAGAGGGGCAGAGGGGGGAGAGAGGGGCAGAGGGGGGAGAGAGGGGCAGAGGGGGGAGAGAGGGGCAGAGGGGGGAGAGAGGGGCAGAGGGGGGAGAGAGGGGCAGAGGGGGGAGAGAGGGGCAGAGGGGGGAGAGAGGGGCAGAGGGGGGAGAGAGGGGCAGAGGGGGGAGAGAGGGGCAGAGGGGGGAGAGAGGGGCAGAGGGGGGAGAGAGGGGCAGAGGGGGGAGAGAGGGGCAGAGGGGGGAGAGAGGGGCAGAGGGGGGAGAGAGGGGCAGAGGGGGGAGAGAGGGGCAGAGGGGGGAGAGAGGGGCAGAGGGGGGAGAGAGGGGCAGAGGGGGGAGAGAGGGGCAGAGGGGGGAGAGAGGGGCAGAGGGGGGAGAGAGGGGCAGAGGGGGGAGAGAGGGGCAGAGGGGGGAGAGAGGGGCAGAGGGGGGAGAGAGGGGCAGAGGGGGGAGAGAGGGGCAGAGGGGGGAGAGAGGGGCAGAGGGGGGAGAGAGGGGCAGAGGGGGGAGAGAGGGGCAGAGGGGGGAGAGAGGGGCAGAGGGGGGAGAGAGGGGCAGAGGGGGGAGAGAGGGGCAGAGGGGGGAGAGAGGGGCAGAGGGGGGAGAGAGGGGCAGAGGGGGGAGAGAGGGGCAGAGGGGGGAGAGAGGGGCAGAGGGGGGAGAGAGGGGCAGAGGGGGGAGAGAGGGGCAGAGGGGGGAGAGAGGGGCAGAGGGGGGAGAGAGGGGCAGAGGGGGGAGAGAGGGGCAGAGGGGGGAGAGAGGGGCAGAGGGGGGAGAGAGGGGCAGAGGGGGGAGAGAGGGGCAGAGGGGGGAGAGAGGGGCAGAGGGGGGAGAGAGGGGCAGAGGGGGGAGAGAGGGGCAGAGGGGGGAGAGAGGGGCAGAGGGGGGAGAGAGGGGCAGAGGGGGGAGAGAGGGGCAGAGGGGGGAGAGAGGGGCAGAGGGGGGAGAGAGGGGCAGAGGGGGGAGAGAGGGGCAGAGGGGGGAGAGAGGGGCAGAGGGGGGAGAGAGGGGCAGAGGGGGGAGAGAGGGGCAGAGGGGGGAGAGAGGGGCAGAGGGGGGAGAGAGGGGCAGAGGGGGGAGAGAGGGGCAGAGGGGGGAGAGAGGGGCAGAGGGGGGAGAGAGGGGCAGAGGGGGGAGAGAGGGGCAGAGGGGGGAGAGAGGGGCAGAGGGGGGAGAGAGGGGCAGAGGGGGGAGAGAGGGGCAGAGGGGGGAGAGAGGGGCAGAGGGGGGAGAGAGGGGCAGAGGGGGGAGAGAGGGGCAGAGGGGGGAGAGAGGGGCAGAGGGGGGAGAGAGGGGCAGAGGGGGGAGAGAGGGGCAGAGGGGGGAGAGAGGGGCAGAGGGGGGAGAGAGGGGCAGAGGGGGGAGAGAGGGGCAGAGGGGGGAGAGAGGGGCAGAGGGGGGAGAGAGGGGCAGAGGGGGGAGAGAGGGGCAGAGGGGGGAGAGAGGGGCAGAGGGGGGAGAGAGGGGCAGAGGGGGGAGAGAGGGGCAGAGGGGGGAGAGAGGGGCAGAGGGGGGAGAGAGGGGCAGAGGGGGGAGAGAGGGGCAGAGGGGGGAGAGAGGGGCAGAGGGGGGAGAGAGGGGCAGAGGGGGGAGAGAGGGGCAGAGGGGGGAGAGAGGGGCAGAGGGGGGAGAGAGGGGCAGAGGGGGGAGAGAGGGGCAGAGGGGGGAGAGAGGGGCAGAGGGGGGAGAGAGGGGCAGAGGGGGGAGAGAGGGGCAGAGGGGGGAGAGAGGGGCAGAGGGGGGAGAGAGGGGCAGAGGGGGGAGAGAGGGGCAGAGGGGGGAGAGAGGGGCAGAGGGGGGAGAGAGGGGCAGAGGGGGGAGAGAGGGGCAGAGGGGGGAGAGAGGGGCAGAGGGGGGAGAGAGGGGCAGAGGGGGGAGAGAGGGGCAGAGGGGGGAGAGAGGGGCAGAGGGGGGAGAGAGGGGCAGAGGGGGGAGAGAGGGGCAGAGGGGGGAGAGAGGGGCAGAGGGGGGAGAGAGGGGCAGAGGGGGGAGAGAGGGGCAGAGGGGGGAGAGAGGGGCAGAGGGGGGAGAGAGGGGCAGAGGGGGGAGAGAGGGGCAGAGGGGGGAGAGAGGGGCAGAGGGGGGAGAGAGGGGCAGAGGGGGGAGAGAGGGGCAGAGGGGGGAGAGAGGGGCAGAGGGGGGAGAGAGGGGCAGAGGGGGGAGAGAGGGGCAGAGGGGGGAGAGAGGGGCAGAGGGGGGAGAGAGGGGCAGAGGGGGGAGAGAGGGGCAGAGGGGGGAGAGAGGGGCAGAGGGGGGAGAGAGGGGCAGAGGGGGGAGAGAGGGGCAGAGGGGGGAGAGAGGGGCAGAGGGGGGAGAGAGGGGCAGAGGGGGGAGAGAGGGGCAGAGGGGGGAGAGAGGGGCAGAGGGGGGAGAGAGGGGCAGAGGGGGGAGAGAGGGGCAGAGGGGGGAGAGAGGGGCAGAGGGGGGAGAGAGGGGCAGAGGGGGGAGAGAGGGGCAGAGGGGGGAGAGAGGGGCAGAGGGGGGAGAGAGGGGCAGAGGGGGGAGAGAGGGGCAGAGGGGGGAGAGAGGGGCAGAGGGGGGAGAGAGGGGCAGAGGGGGGAGAGAGGGGCAGAGGGGGAAGAGAGGGGCAGAGGGGGAAGAGAGGGGCAGAGGGGGAAGAGAGGGGCAGAGGGGGAAGAGAGGGGCAGAGGGGGAAGAGAGGGGCAGAGGGGGAAGAGAGGGGCAGAGGGGGAAGAGAGGGGCAGAGGGGGAAGAGAGGGGCAGAGGGGGAAGAGAGGGGCAGAGGGGGAAGAGAGGGGCAGAGGGGGGAGAGAGGGGCAGAGGATCAGGAAGTGGGTGGTGGGGGAGGGGTTGGCATGGGAGCGTATGGAGGCGGCTTCATGCAAGGGCACCAGTTTGGGGGTGTTGGTAACTGCGCCTCTGCCGTTCCGGCCGGCAAGGTACTCCACCAGCCCCGTGGTGTTGGCGGCCCTGAGAGACTGGGGGCAATGGAGGAGACTTGTGGGAGCATCGGTCTGGTCCCCAAACTGTAATAATCACCGGTTTGCCCCGGGAAGTATGGATGGCGGAGAGCAGGGATTGAGAGGATGGGGGATTTGTTTATAGAGGGGAGCTTTCCGAGTAGGAGGGCGCTGGAGGAGAAGTTTGGGTTGGCGAGGGGAAACAAATTCAGGTATCTGCAGGTGCCGGACTTCCTTTGTAAACAGGTGTCAACCTTCCCGCTCCTACCGCGAAGGGGGATTCAGGACAGGGTAGTTTCAGAGGGTGGGTAGGAGAAGAGAGTGTCTCTGACATTTACAAGGAACTTATGGGGTCAGAGGAGACGCCGATCGAGGAGCTGAAGTGCAAGTAGGAGGAGGAGCTGGGAGGAGAGCTATAGGATGGTCTATGAACAGACGCGTCCGCAACATGTGCTAGGCTCAGCCTGATACAATTTAAGGTTGTTCACGGGGCTCACATGACAGTGGCCCAGATGAGCAGATTCTTTGGGGTGGAAGACAGGTGCGCAAAATGTGGGGGGGGACTGGCGAACCATGTCCACATGTTTTGGACATGTCCGAAGCTGAGGGGATTTTGGCAGGGGTTTGCAGATGTCATGTCCACGGTGTTAAAAACAAGGGTGGCACTGAGTCCAGAGGTGGCGATTTTCAGGGTGTCGGAAGACCCGGGAATCCAGGAGGAGAAAGAGGCAGACGTTCTAGCCTTTGCTTCCCTGGTAGCCTGGAGACGGATATTATTAGCTTGGAGGGACTCAAAGCCCCTCTGGCTATCGGACATGGCTAGCTTTCTCTGTTTGGAGAAAATCAAGTTCGCCTGGAGACGGTCACTGTTAGGGTTCACCCGGAGGTGGCAACAGTTCGTCGACTTCTTCGCGGAAAATTAATCGTCAGCAGAAGGGTGGGGGTTAGTTTAGCTTAGAGTAGGGGGTTAATAAAGGTGGGACCTGTAAGGAAGGGAGATGGCTTTTGCACTACGTTTATCATTTCATGTACATTGTTTATTTGTTTATTTTGTTGTTGTTACAATACCAAAAATACCTCAATAAAATGTTTATTAAAAAAAAACTGCTGTACCCTTACTGCACGCATCTCTAATTTCTTTTTGGTGCCATCCACAATCTCACAACTACTGTTTGATGGTCAGTACACAACTCCCACTAACGTTTTTTGTCCTTGTGTTCCGCAGCTCCACCCATACAGATTCCACATCATCCAGCCAAATGTCCTTCCTTACTATTATGTTAATCTCCTCTTTAACCAGCAACGCTATCCCACCTCCCTTTCCTTCTATCTTTCCTGAATATTGAATACACCTGGATGTTGAGTTCCCATCCTTGGTCATCCTGGGGTCAGGTCTCCGGATTCCAATTACATCATATCTGTTAATGATTGTCAGCGCAGTTAATTCATCAACCCGATTACAAATGCTCCTCGCATTGAGAAACAGAGTCTTCTGGGTTCTTTTTTAAAAACATTTATTGCCCTTTTAGAATGATGATGTAATGTGGCCCTTTTTGATTTTTGTCTTTGGTTTCTCTGCCTTCCACTTTTTCTTTTACTGCCTTTAGTTCCTGTCCCCACCTTACTTCCCACCCCCCATCATATTAGTTTAAACCCTCCCCAACAGCACTTGCAAACACTCCCTCTACGGCATTGGTTCCGGTCCTGCCCAGACCATCCGGTTTGTACTGGTCCCACCTCTCCCAGAACAGGTTCCAATGTCCCGGGAATTTGAATCCCTCCTTCATTTAGCACAGGGCTAAATCGCTGGCTTTGAAAGCACACCAAGGCAGGCCAGCAGCACGGTTCAATTCCCGTACCAGCCTCCCCGATCAGGCGCCGGAATGTGGCGACTAGGGGCTTTTCACAGTAACTTCATTTGAAGCCTACTTGTGACAATAAGCGATTTTCATTTCATTTTCATTTCATGCACCATCTCTCACAGCCATGTATTCATCTTAGCTATCCCGGCATTCCAACTGACTAGCTTGAGATTACTACCTTTGAGGTCCGACTTTTTAGTTTAACTCCCAACTCTCTAAATTCAGCTTGTAGGACCTCATCCTGCTTTTTTAAAAAAACGATATCGCTGGTGCCTATTTGCGCCACGACAATTGGCTGTTCACCCTCCACCTCCAGAATGTCCTGTAGCCACTCCCAAGACATTTTTGACCCTTGCACCAGGGAGGCAACACACCATTCTGGAGTCTCATTTGCATCCGCAGAAATGCCCAACTACTCCCCTTACAATCGAATTCCCTATCACTATATCTCTGCCACTTTTTTTTACCTGCCCTCCTATGCAGCAGAGCCAGCCACAGTGCCATGAATCTGGCTGCTGCCCCCTTTCCCTAGTGAGCAATCTCCCCCAATAGTATCCAAAAGGGTATATCTGTTTTGGAGGGAGATGACCACAGGGGACCCGGCTCTGTCTTCCTACTCTTCGTATGTAGGAAAATTGTATAGATTGCAGAGTTATATTTCACTGATTCGGAGAACCCATAGCTCACTGCAATAGTCATCCAAAATAATAGAATAATTGTTTTTATATCATTCAGTCCTACTTTTTAAATCACCCCACCGATTAAAAGCACAGCTGGATGCTTGCTCCAGTTGCAGCATTGTTCACACTTCACTGGGAAAACAAAGACTGATCATGGCAAAGTAGAAATCAGACTTCAGAATATTCCAGCTGCAGTTTGAAGAATAGCACAGCACGAGTGATTAAATCAAATTCCTAAAATTTCCAAATTTTCTGTACTGGTCTTTTGGGGGGAAAAAAAATGTAAAATATATTTTATTCCAAACAATACAGAAAATTCCACAAACATAAAACACACTCAGTTATATTATAACAGGTGGTGAGGCGAGCGAGAGCTTTCTCACATTTGAAGTTTGTCTCTTTTTTTATACAAACTAATTATAACCCCAGACCCCCAAACCCCCCAACAGGCCCCCCCCCTTTAGTTGCTGGCGACAAATAGATCTTTAAAGATAGCAATGAATAGCCTCCCCCCACTTGATATTTTTCTCTCGTTGCAGCAACTCCACCAGACCCCTCCCAACCACACAGAGGCCCTGGGTGGCATCATCGACCTCCATCCAAGTAGGATTCGTCACCGCGTAATCAGAGAGGCAAAGGCCAAGACATTGGCTCCCTTCCCCTCTAGTAGCTCCGGTAAATCATCACCAATGAGCAGGCGCCAGCCTCACCCCAACAATCACCGAAATAGAGACGGAGGCCTAGAACTCGACCAATTTTGTACAGGACCAGAACATACAGGAATGATTCGTTGGCCCCCCTTAAACATCTCTCGTACCTAACCTCCATGTTGGGGAAGAATCCACTCATGCGCACTCTAGTCATGTGAGCCCCGTGAACAACTTTAAACATCAGGCTCAACCTGGCACAAGAGGAAGCAGAGTTCACCCGATACAGTGC
Source organism: Scyliorhinus torazame (assembly GCF_047496885.1). Classification (NCBI taxonomy): domain Eukaryota; kingdom Metazoa; phylum Chordata; class Chondrichthyes; order Carcharhiniformes; family Scyliorhinidae; genus Scyliorhinus; species Scyliorhinus torazame. The sequence continues at coordinate 116,898,498 of NC_092708.1, forward strand.
CTCACTCCAGGTCCCTCCCTACAGCACCAAGCCCAATTCTTCCTTCCACTGCTCCTTTGTCTCTTCTAATGGAGCATTCCCCCAGCTCATGGCATGATAACAACCCACCCATCAATGTGTGACTTGGCAACTGAGGGAACGAAGGGGGCTCTTTGCGAACAAGGTCCCGCACCTGTATATAAGTGGGCAGCACGGTAGCATGGTGGTTAGCACAATTGCTTCACAGCTCCAGGGTCCCAGGTTCGATTCCCGGCTTGGTTCACTGTCTGTGCGGAGTCTGCACGTTCTCCCCGTGTCTGCGTGGGTTTCCACCGGGTGCTCCGGTTTCCTCCCACAGTCCAAAGATGTGCAGGTTAGGTGGATTGGCCATGATAAATTGCCCTTAGTGTTGGGTAGGGTTACTGGGTTATGGGGATAGGATGGAGATGTGGGCTTGGGTAGGGGGCTATTTCAAAGAGCCGGTGCAGACTCGATGGGCCGAATGGCCTCCTTCTGCACTGTAAATTCTATGATTCTACCTAAGCTCACTCCCCCTCAGGAGTTGGTATTTTTCCATCAACTCCTCCAGTCCAGCAAACTTAACCTCCACAAACCTCCCTAATCCTTCCGACCCCATCATCTTCCAAATCCTATAAGTTGCACTGTCAGGGTTAGATGCAAATCTATGGTTTCCGCAGATTGGCGACACTACCAACAAACCCCCCCATCCGAAAGGCCACCCAAGCTGATTCCAAAGTTTAAGGGATGCCACCATTACCGGGCTCTTGTATACTTGGCCGGGGAAAACGGAAGAGAAGCAGTGACTAAAGCTCTTAAACATGACCAAACAAAGACTTCCGATAGCGACATGCAAGTGGAGCTTGCACATTGGGTGGTTCCTGCTAGAAAGTTCTTTTTTTTTTTTTTTTTAAAACCTTTTTCCACCCAGAGTTTGGTGAGAATTTTATGTGACTGATTGGTAGAAAAGTTGCGGCAACCAAAAGGATGTTGAAATACCAGAAGGAGAATACTGGAAGAAAGGGCGTGAGCGATAATCCGCCAATGAGCTCGCGTTCGGCGGGCAGTTCAGTGGGAGGAGAGATGGCGGGAGCAATTCGCCAGGGAGGGCTGCATCCATTACAGTGGACACGCTAGCCAAAGTGATGCCAATTGAGTTTGACCAGCAGTTCGCCCAGCATTTCGATCGACATCGAAAGGAGATAACGGCCTTGGTCAAAGAGTTGGTGGATGACACACTTGCCCCGATTAAAGAGGCCTTGAGGAAGACGTCCACGTCAGTGTGGGAGCAAGGCGGTTTTGAAGGGGGTGGAGGAGGCACTGTCGCGACAGTGACCAGTTCACCTCAATAGGCGAGGAGCTGCACAAGGTGCAGGAGACTAACAACAGATCGAGAGCCAGAGTGGAGGACCTGGAGAACTGGTCACGAAGGCAGAACTTGAGGATGGTGGGTTTTCCCGAGAGGCTGGAGGACCAGAGGCCAACAAGTATTTTGTGGAGATGTTCACCAAGTTGTTGGGGGTGAAAACATAGGAAATGGAAGCAGAAGAAGGTCATTTGGCCCTTCGAGTCTGCTCCCCTATTCATTATGATCATGGCTGATCATCAAGTTGAATACCCTGATCCCGCCTTCGATGAGCCCTCCTTCTATGAGCTGGACAGGGCTCACACCGCTCTGGCCGAAGCCGAATGAACCACCACGACCTATGATAGTCTGCTTTCATAGCTTCCAGGCGAAGGGAAAAAGTGTTGAGGTGGACAAAGCTGAATCGAGAGGGGAGGTAGGAAGGCAATGGTATTCGTATACACCAGGATCTCACGGCAGAGCTGGCAAGAAGGCTGGTCGGGGAAGGCTGGTCGGGGAAAGACGGCATTGTATAAGAGTAATGCGTGGTTTGGGGTGGTCTACCTGATGAAGCGGAGGGTCACATACAACTCCAGAGATTACTACTTTGAGACGGCAGAGAGACGGAGGTGGTGAGGTGAGCGCATTTTCTCACATTTGAAGAGCTTGACAGCCAACGTGGTGCTGCTGCAAGAGACCCACCTGAGGGTGAAGGACAAGGTGAGGCTTTGGAAAGGCTGGGTGAGTCAGGTAGGGTTGGGAGGGTGATGATATTGGTGGGTAAGAGAGAGGAGACGGTGGTGGCTGACCATGGGGGCAGGTACATTATAGTAACGGGTGCTTTGGAGGGAGATTGGTGGTGTTAGCATGTACACCCAAAAGTGTGTGTGTGTGTGTGTGTGTGTGTGTGTGGGGGGGGGGGGGCTGAATTTGAAGGTGGATAGGTCAGACGCCTGCGTGGAGGTTGGAAATGGGGTTATTGGCAGACCCACATTTTTGTGCAAGGATGGGAAAGGTGATTGAGGATTAGGTCTTCAGGGGATGTCCCGGAGGACTGGAGAATAGCCAATGTTGTTCCTCTGTTTAAGAAGGGTAGCAAGGATAATCCAGGGAACTACAGGCTGGTGAGCCTTACTTCAGTGGTAGGGAAATTACTGGAGAGAATTCTTCGAGACAGGATCTACTCCCATTTGGAAGCAAATGGACGTATTAGTGAGAGGCAGCACGGTTTTGTGAAGGGGAGGTCGTGCCTCACTAACTTGATAAGAGTTTTTCGAGGAGGTCACTAAGATGATTGATGCAGGTAGGGCAGTGGATGTTGTCTATATGGACTTCAGTAAGGCCTTTGACAAGGTCCCTCATGGTAGACTAGTACAAAAGGTGAAGTCACACGGGATCAGGCGTGAGCTGGCAAGGTGGATACAGAACTGGCTAGGTCATAGAAGGCAGAGAGTAGCAATGGAAGGATGCTTTTCTAATTGGAGGGCTGTGACCAGTGGTGTTCCACAGGGATCAGTGCTGGGACCTTTGCTCTTTGTAGTATATATAAATGATTTGGAGGAAAATGTAACTGGTCTGATTAGTAAGTTTGCAGACGACACAAAGGTTGGTGGAATTGCGGATAGCGATGAGGACTGTCAGAGGATACAGCAGGATTTAGATTGTTTGGAGACTTGGGCGGAGAGATGGCAGATGGAGTTTAATCCGGACAAATGTGAGGTAATGCATTTGGGAAGGTCTAATGCAGGTAGGGAATATACAGTGAATGGTAGAACCCTCAAGAGTATTGAAAGTCAAAGATCTAGGAGTACAGGTCCACAGGTCATTGAAAGGGGCAACACAGGTGGAGAAGGTAGTCAAGAAGGCACACGGCATGCTTGCCTTCATTGGCCGGGGCACTGAGTATAAGAATTGGCAAGTCATGTTGCAGCTGTATAGATCCTTAGTTAGGCCACACTTGGAGTATAGTGTTCAATCCTGGTCGCCACACTACCAGAAGGATGTGGAGGCTTTAGAGAGGGTGCAGAAGACATTTACCAGAATGTTGCCTGGTATGGAGGGCATTAGCTATGAGGAGCGGTTGAATAAACTCGGTTTGTTCTCACTGGAACGAAGGAGGTTGAGGGGAGACCTGATAGAGGTCTACAAAATTATGAGGGGCATAGACAGAGTCGATAGTCAGAGGCTTTTCCCCAGGGTAGAGGGGTCAGTTACTAGGGGGCATAGGTTTAAGGTGAGAGGGGCAAGGTTTAGAGTAGATGTACGAGGCAAGTTTTTTTACACAGAGGGTAGTGGGTGCCTGGAACTCACTACCGGAGGTGGTGGTGGAAGCAGGGACGATAGTGACATTTAAGGGGCATCTTGACAAATACATGAATAGGATGGGAATAGAGGGATACGGACCCAGGAAGTGTAGAAGATTGTAGTTTAGTCGGGCAGCATGGTCGGCACGGGCTTGGAGGGCCGAAGGGCCTGTTCCTGTGCTGTATATTTCTTTGTTCTTTGTTCTTTGTGGGGTTTAATAGGAACAGGGAGGTTTTATCATCAGTGGTGTGGGAGGCGTTGAAGGCGGTGGTAAGGGACGTGATCATCTCGTTTAAAGCTCAGGTGGACAGGGAGGCAAGAGAGGAACAGCAGCGGCTGGTTGAGGAAATTTTGGAAGTGGATGGAAGGTATGCGGAGGATCGTACTCCGGATCGTCTGGCGAGGAGAAACGAATTACAGGCAAGGATGACCTTCTGTCCGTGGGAAAGGTGGTTCGGCAATTAAAGCAGGAAAAGAGGGTTGTGTATGAGCATGGGGAGAAAGCCAGTCACTTGCAGGTGGGCCAGCTCCACCGGCAGGTGGCTGAGAGAGAGAGATTGTTCGGGTCCAAGATGGGACAGGGGAGTTGGTGGTGGTTCTGGAGCAGGTGAACAAGGCATTTGAGAAGTTTCATTAAAAAAAAAGTTGGATAGATCGGAGCCCCAGAGGTTGAGTCACACACAAGGGATTTGTTTGAGCGGTTGGAGTGTCCTAGAGTAGGAGAGAGCAGGGCTGGAAGAGCCAGGGGGGATGGAAGAGGTTTGAGCGAAGTTTTATTAAACATTTCTGGATAAATTGGCGCTGCTGTTGGTGGGAATGATTCAAGATGCTGTGGTTAAGGGGGTACTGCCAGAGTCGATGGCATAGGCAACATAATATTCAGATCAGTTGGTTTGTTAACAAGTTCAATTGAGGGACCTGTACGAGAGGTAAATGGCTTTTGCACTGATTATGGTTTCATGTATATTGTTTATTTTGTTGTTGTTACTATACCAAAAATAACTTTAAAAATCTTTTTTAAAAAAACGAAGTTCAATTGCTTATTAATGTTTTCAAAACTGCGAGCTGCATTTCATTGCTGCTAAGAAAAAGGATTACGAGACTTCCGGTTGCGGCAATGCGGAGCTAAGCCGCACGATTCTGCAGCTCCCGCGATCACGGACTTTTGGGCTCTCCAGAGGAGCCCCAACGGGAGTTTTTGAAGACGTTCCGTGTGGGAAGGTGAGAGTGAGGTCTCCCTTCACTGTATATGGAACGGACAAGAAGCGAAACGGCAAAAAAAGCGGCGTTGGAGCAGAGAGAGAAGCGAGGGAAGAAAAACAAGATGGCGGCGGCCAGAGGAAGACTGTACAAGACAGTGGGCGCCGGTGCTGGAGGGAGGGGAGGCTCGGGGATGGGGGAAAATGAGACAAGGCTGCGCCAGAGGGGGCGGGGCAGGCTTAGGAAAGCGCGGGCTTTTTCCCGCGCTAGGGAAGGACGGAGGGGGGGGGGGGGGAAATGGAGGAGCGCACACTGATGGGGAGATTCCCACACGGGGGGGTCAATGGGACGGCGGGGGAAGCCGGGGTCAGCAGGAGTCAGCTAGCTGACTTACAGGAGTGCTATGGGGGGAGCAAAAGAGCGAGACATGGGTTTAGTGGGGGGGGGGGGGGGGGGGAAGAAAGAATAGGGTTGCAGCTGCACTGGCCGAGGGGGAATTGGACATAGAAGAGGTGGTCGGGGCGGGGGTCCCCCGCCTGGGGGACTGGAGGGTGAGGGCGGAGCGGGCACGGGATGGCCTAGAAAAGGGGATGGCTAGGGGGGGAAAGAGGCCCCCCAATCTGGCTGATAACGTGGAATGTGAGGGGCCTGAATGGGCCGGTAAAGAGGGCCCGAGTGTTCGCGCACTTAAAGGGACTGAAGGCAGACGTGGTCATGCTCCAAGAGACACATTTGAAGGTGGCGGATCAGGTCAGGTTAAGAAAGGGATGGGTAGGACAGGTATTCCATTCGGGGCTGGATGCGAAGAACAGAGGGGTGGCAATATTGGTGGGGAACCGGGTGCCGTTTGAGGCCAAGAATATCGTGGTGGACAATGGAGGTCGATACGTGATGGTGAGCGGTAAGGTGCAGGGGACGTGGGTGGTATTGGTAAAAGTATACGCCCCGAACTGGGATGATGCTGGATTCATGAAGCGAATGTTAGGGCGCATTCCGGACCTGGAGGTAGGAAACTTGATAATGGGTGGGGAGTTTAATACGGTGTTGGACCCAGCACTGGATCGCTCCAGATCCAGGACCGGAAAGAGGCCGGCTGCGGCCAAGGTGCTTAGGGGGTTTATGGACCAAATGGGGGGAGTGGATCCGCGGAGGTTTGCCAGGCCACAGGCCAGGGAATTTTCTTTTTTCTCCCACGTGCACAAAGCCTACTCCGGATAGATTTTTTTGTTCTGGGCAGGGCGCTGATCCCGAAAGTGGAGGGAACGGAGTATTCGGCTATAATTCAGATCACGCCCCGCACTGGGTGGAACTGGAGTTGGGAGAGGAGAGGGACCAACGCCTGTTGTGACAGTTGGATGTGGGACTGCTGACAGATGAGGTGGTGTGTGGGAGGGTGAGGGGGTGTATTGAAAGGTACTTGGAGGCCAACGACAACAGGGAGGTGCAGGTGGGGGTGGTATGGGAGGCGCTGAAGGCGGTGATCAGGGGAGAGCTAATCTCCATCAGGGCTCATAGGGAGAAGATAGAGGGCATGGAAAGGGAGAGGTTAGTGGGGGAGATTTGAAGAGTGGACAGGAGATACGCAGAGGCCCCTGAAGAGGGACTACTTAGGGAAAGGCGACATCTCCAGACGGAGTTCGACCTATTGACCACAAAGAAGGCAGAGGCACAGTGCAGGAAAGCGCAGGGGGCGACGCACGAGTATGGGGAGAAGGCTAGTCGGATGCTGGCGCACCAGCTCCGTAAGAGGATGGCAGCGAGGGAGATAGGTGGAGTCAAGGATGGAAGTGCGGAGTGCGACAAAAGTAAATGAGGCATTCAAGGCCTTCTATGAGGAGCTGTACAGATCCCAGCCCCCAACGGGGGAAGAGGGGGTGCGACGATTCTTGGACCAACTGAGGTTCCCGAGGGTGGAGGAGCAGGAGGCCGCTTGTTTGGGGGCACTGATTGGGTTGGAGGAGCTGACCAAAGGTCTGGGGATTTTGCAGGCAGGGAAAGCCCCGGGACCGGACTGGTTCCCGGTCGAGTTTTATAGGACGTACGTAGACCTGTTAGCCCCGTTGCTAGTGAGGACTTTTAATGAGGCAAGGGAGGGAGGGACCCTGCCCCCGACAATGTCTGAGGCGACGATCCCTTTGATCCTGAAGCGGGACAAGGACCCACTGCAATGTGGATCGTACAGGCCGATCTCGCTCCTCAACATGGATGCTAAGTTGCTGGCAAAAGAACTGGCTACGAGGATCGAGGACTGTGTCCTGGGGGTGATCCACGAGGACCAGACGGGATTTGTAAAGGGCAGGCATATAAACACCAATGTGCGGCGGCTCCTAAACGTGATAATGATGCCATCGGTGGAGGGAGAGGCGGAGATAGTGGCGGCTATGGACGCGGAGAAGGCCTTTGACCGAGTAGAGTGGGAGTACCTCTGGGAAGTGCTGCAGAGGGTTGGGTTCGGGGGAGGGTTTATTAGTTGGGTTAAGTTCCTAGACAGAGCCCCGGTGGCGAGTGTGGTCACGAATCGGCGGAGGTCGGAGTATTTTCGGCTGTGTCGTGGGACGAGGCAGGGGTGCCCCCTGTCCCCTCTGCTGTTTGCATTCGCAATTGAACCCATGGCCCATGTCATTAAGGGAGTGGTCCGAGGGGGAGAGGAGCATCGAGTGTCGCTTTATGCAGATGACCTGTTGCTGGATGTGGCAGATCCAGTGGAGTGGATGGTGGAGGTCATGCAGATTCTAAGGGAGTTTGGCGATTTTTCGGGCTATAAGCTTAATGTAGGGAAGAGTGAGCTTTTTGTAGTACAGTCAGGAGACCAGGAAAGGGGGATAGACGATATACCGCTGAGGAGGGCGGAGAGGAGTTTTCGGTACTTGGGGATCCAAATAGCTAGGAGTTGGGGGGCCCTACATAAACTGAATCTGACGAGGCTGGTGGAGCAGATGGAGAAGGACTTCAAACGATGGGACATGTTGCCGCTCTCGCTAGCGGGTAGAGTGCAGTCGGTCAAAATGGTGGTCCTCCCGAGGTTTCTTTTTGTGTTCCAGTGCCTTCCAATTGTAATCACCAAGGCCTTTTTTAAGAGGGTAGGCAGGAGTATTATGGGTTTTGTGTGGGTGAATAAGACCCCGAGGGTAAGGGGAGGGTTTCTGGAGCGCAGTAGGGACAGAGGAGGGTTGGCGTTGCCGAATGTGGGTGGCTACTACTGGGCAGCCAATCTGGCGATGATCCGTAAGTGGGTGATGGAGGGAGAAGGGGCGGCATGGAAGAGGTTGGAGATGGCATCCTGCAAGGAAACGAACCTGGGGACGCTGGTCAAGGCACCGCTGCCGCTCTCACCGACAAGGTACACCACGAGTCCGGTGGTGGCGGCAACGCTAAAGATCTGGGGCCAGTGGAGACGGCATAGAGTTGCTCCCAGCACAGGAGATTCAAGACAGGGTGATCTCGGGTGTATGGGTCGGAGAGGGCAAGGTGCCGGCGATATACCAGGAGATGAAAGAAGAGGGGGAGGCTTGGTAGAGGAGCTGAAGGGTAAATGGGAGGAGGAGCTGGGGGAGGAGATTGAGGAGGGGCTATGGGCTGATGCCCTAAGTAGGGTTAATTCCTCTTCTTCGTGTGCCAGGCTTAGCCTGATACAATTTAAGGTGGTTCATAGAGCGCATATGACGGGGGCGAGGCGGAGTAGGTTTTTTGGGGTAGAGGACAGGTGCAGGAGGTGCTGAGGCAGTCCGGCAAACCATGTCCACATGTTTTGGTCATGCCCGGTACTGGAGGGGAGTTGCGGGAACAGTATCTAAGGTGGTGAAGTCCGGGTCAAGCCAAGCTGGGGGCTAGCACTATTTGGAGTAGTGGACGAGCCGGGAGTGCAGGAGGCGAAAGAGGCCGGCATTCTGGCCTTTGCGTCCCTAGTAGCCCGGCGAAGGATCTTGTTAATGTGGAAAGAGGCAAAGCCCCCCAGCGTGGAGGCCTGGATAAATGATATGGCAGGGTTTATCAAGTTGGAGCGGATAAAGTTTGCCTTGAGGGGGTCTGCGCAGGAGTTCTACAGGCGGTGGCAACCGTTCCTAGACTATCTTGCGGAGCGTTAGATGAAGGTCGGTCAGCAGCAGCAGCAACCCGGGGGGAGGATGTCTTGCGTTTGGGGGGGGGGGGGCAGGAGGGAGGGAGGGGGACTTGTTTGGGGGGTATTCGAGCAAGAAAATACATGAAGGATCTGGAAAACTAACATGTACGGGAGGAATCCATTGTACAAAGCTCTGTATCATATCGTTTTACCATGTTCATGTCTTGCTATGTGCGCTTTCTTTCTTTTTGTTACGCGGGGGGGGTTGTTTGTAAGGGTGAAAAACCCGTGTTAAAATTCTTAATAAATTTTTTTTTTTTTTTTTTTTAAAAAGAAAAAGGATTACACCCAGTAGAATGTGGGCTGTATCGGTCAATGCCGCTGCTAAACGTGGATGCCAAGATTTTGGCTAAGGTGAAGAGTGCTAAGGTTGAAGAGTGTCTCCCGAAGGCGATTGGGGAGGATCAGACAGGGTTCGTAGAGGGCAGGCACTTGCCGTTGAACGCATGCGTTGCGATCACTGTATCCAGAAGGTGTACCTGAGCAAGACACCCTCCGTGTTCAAGTGAAGGCAAGCATCCAGCAGAGGGCAGCAGAGCGGAGCCGCTGATTGGCTGTTGCAGGGAATATTTGCTTCAGTGCATTGCAGTCACTGTATCCAGAAGGTGTACCAGAGCAAGACACCTTCCGTGTTCAAGTGAAGGCAAGCATGAAAGGAAATGAAATGAAAATCGCTTGTCACAAGTAGGCTTCAATGAAGTTACTGTGAAAAGCCCCTAGTCGCCACATTCCAGCACCTGTTCGGGGAGGCTGTTACGGGAATCGAACCGTGCTGCTGGCTTGCTTTGGTCTGCTTCCAAAGCCAGTGATTTAGCCTTGTGCTAAACAGTCCCTATGCATCCAGCAGAGTGCAGCATAGCGGGGCCACTGATTGGCTGTTGCGGGGAAAATTTGCATCAGTGCATTGCGGTCACTGTATCCAGAAGGTGTACCTGAGCAAGACATCCTCCGTGTTCAAGTGAAGGCAAGCATCCAGCAGAGCGGAGCCGCTGATTGGCTGTTGTGGGGATAATTTGCATCAGTGCATTGCAGTCACTATATCCAGAAGGTGTACCTGAGCAAGACACCCTCCGTGTTTAAGTGAAGGCAAGCATCCAGCAGAGCGGAGCCTCTGATTGGCTGTTGCGGGGAAAATTTGCATCAGTGCATAGCGGTCACTGTATCCAAAAGGTGGTTTGTGGAGGAGCTGTTGTCAAGTGACAGTGCACGGGTCAGGGATGTCTCAGATCGACTGCAGAACATTCTGAAGGGGGAGGGTGAACAGCCAGTTGTCGTGGGGCATATAGGCACCAATGATATAGGTACAAAATGGGATGAATGAAATGAATGAATGAAAATCGCTTATTGTCACAAGTAGGCTTCAAAGGTCCTACAAGCAGAATTTAGGGAGTTAGGAGCCAAGTTAAAAAGTCGGACCTCAGAGGTAGTAATCTCAGGATTGCTACCAGTGCCACGTGGTAGTCAGAGTAGAAATGTAGAGGGGCTGCTTAGCACAGGGCTAAATTGCTGGCTTTGAAAACAGCCCAAGGCAGGCCAGCAGCATGGTTCAATTCCCGTAACAGCCTCCCCGAACAGGTGCCGGAATGTGGTGACTAGGGGCTTTTCACAGTAACTTCATTGAAGCCTACTTGTGACAATAAGCGATTTTCATTTTCAAATGAAAGAATAGGCAGGATGAATGCGTGGCTTGGGAGATGGTGCAGGAGGGAGGGAGTTCAGATTTTTGGGACATTGGGACTGGTTCTGGGGGAGGTGGGACAGCAAATTGGACGGTCTAAACCTGGGCCGTACTGGAACCAATGTCCTTGGGGGTGCTTTTGCTAACGCTGTTGGGGAGGGTTTAAACTAACGTGGCAGGGGGATGGGAACCACATGAGGTGGTTAGTGGACAGTAAGGAGGTAGGAACTAGATCATGAAGTCAGCGTGACTAAGGGGAAGAGTAGGCAGGGAGCAGATGATGAACGCAAAGGGACTGGTGGTCTGAGGTGCATTTGTTTTAATGTAAGAAGTGTAGTAGGTAAGGCAGATGAACTTGGGGCTTGGATTAGTACCTGGGAGTATGATGTTATTGCTATTACTGAGACTTGGTTGAGGGAAGGGCATGATTGGCAACTAAATATCCCAGAATATTGATGCTTCAGGAGGGATAGAGAGGGAGGTAAAAGGGATGGAGGAGTTGCATTTCTGGTCAGAGAGGATATCACAGCTGTGCTGAAGGAGGGCACTATGGAGGGCTCGAGCAGTGAGGCGATATGGGCAGAGCTCAGAAATAGGAAGGGTGCGGTAACAATGTTGGGGCTGTACTACAGACCTCCCAACAGCGAGCGCGAGATGGAGGTAAAATATGTAAACAGATTATGGAAAGATGTAGGAGCAACAGGGTGGTGGTGATAGGAGATTTTAATTTTCCCAACATTGACTGGGATACACTTGGTGTCAGAGGTCTAGATGGAGCAGAATTTGTAAGGAGCATCCAGGAGGGTTTTCTAGAGCAGTATGTAAATACTCGAGAAGGGGCCATACTGGACCTGGTGTTGGGGAATGAGCCTGGCCAGGTGGTTGAAGTTTCAGTCGGGGATTACTTTGGGAATAGTGATCACAATTCCCTAAATTTTAGAATACTCATGGGCAAAGACGAGAGTGGTCCGAAAGGAAGAGTGCTAAATTGGGGGCGGGGGGGGGGGGGGGGAAAAGGCCAACTATACCAAAATTCGGCAGGAGCCAGGGAATGTGGTTTGGGAGCAGCTGTTTGAAGGTAAATCCACATTTGATATGTGGGAGGTTTTTAAACAGAGGTTGATTAGAGTGCAGGACAGACATGTCCCTGTGAAAATGAGGGATAGAAATGGCAATATTAGGGAACCATGGATGACAGGTGAAACTGTGAGACGAGCTAAGAGGAAAAAGGAAGCATACATAAGGTCTAGGCGACTGAAGACAGACAAAGCTTTGGAAGAATATCGGGAATGTAGGACCAATCTGAAACGAGGCATCAAGAGGGCTAAAAGGGATCATGAAATATCTTTAGCAAACAGGATTAAGGAAAATCCCAAAGCCTTTTATTCATATATAAGGAGCAAGAGGGTAACTAGAGAAAGGGTTGGCCCACTCAAGGACAAAGGAGGAAAGTTGCATGTGGAGTCAGTGAAAACGGGTGAGATTGTTAACGAGTACTTTGCATCGGTATTCACCGAGGAGAGGGACATGACGGATGTTGAGGTTAGGGATAGATGTTTGATTACTCTAGGTCAAGTCGGCATAAGGAGGGAGGATGTGTTGAGTATTCTAAAAGGCATTAAGGTGGACAAGTCCTCAGGTCCGGATGGGATCTATCCCAGGTTACTGAGGGAGGTGAGAGGGGAAATAGCTGGGGCCTTAACAGGTACCTTTGCAGCATCCTTGAACATGAATGAGGTACCGGTGGACTGGAGAATTGCTAATGTTGTCCCCTTGTTTAAGAAGGGTAGCAGGGATAATCCAGGTAATTATAGACCAGTGAGCCTGACGTCAGTGGTAGGGAAGCTGCTGGAGAAGATACTGAGGGATAGGATCTATTCCCATTTGGAAGAAAATGGGCTTATCAGTGATAGGCAACATGGTTTAGTGCAGGGAAGGTCATGTCTTACCAACTTAATAGAATTCTTTGAGGAAGTGACAAAGTTGATTGATGAGAGAAGGGCTGTAGATGTCATATACATGGACTTCAGCAAGGCATTTGATAAGGTTCCCCATGGTAGGCGGATGGAGAAAGTGACGTCTCATGGGGTCCAGGGTGTACTAGCTAGATGGATAAAGACCTGGCTGGGCAACAGAGAGTAGTAGTGGAAGGGAGTTTCTCAAAATGGAGAACTGTGGCAAGTGGTGTTCCACAGGGATCTGTGCTGGGACCACTGTTACCTGTGATATACGTAAATGATCTGGAGGAAGGTATAGGTGGTCTGATTAGCAAGTTTGCAGATGACACCAAGATTGGTGGAGTAGCAGATAGTGAAGGGGATAGTGAAGAGAATACAGCAGAATATAGATAGATTAGAGTTAGGTGGAGAAATGGCAGATGGAGTTCAATCTGGGCAAATGCGAAGTGATGCATTTTGGAAGATCCAATTCAAGAGCGAACTATACGGTAAATGTTAAAGCCCTGGGGAAAATTGATGTACAGAGAGATCTGGGTGTTTAGGTCCATTGTACCCTGAAGGTGGCTGCGCAGGTCGCTAGAGTGGTCAAGGCATACGACATGCTTTCCTTCATCGGAAGGGGTACTGAGTACAAGAGTTGGCAGGTCATGTTACAGGTGCATAAGACTTTGGTTCAGCCACATTTGGAACACTGCGTACAGTTCTGGTCACAACATTACCAAAAGGATGTGGATGCTTTGGAGAAGGTGCAGAGAAGATTCACCAGGATGTTGCCCAGTATGGAGGGCGCTAGCTATGAAGAGAGGTTGAGTAGATTAGGATTATTTTCATTAGAAAGACGGAGGTTGAGGGGGGACCTCATTGAGGTCTACAAAATCATGAGAGGTATAGACAGGGTGGATAGCAAGAAGCTTTTTCCCCCAGAGTGGGGGACACAATTACTAGGGGTCACGAGTTCAAGGGGAGAGGGGAAAAGTTTAAGGGAGATATGCATGGAAAGTTCTTTACACAGAGGGTGGTGAGTGCCTGGAACGCATTGCCGGAGGAGGTGGTAGAGGCGGGCACGATAGATGTATTAAGACAGATACATGAATGGGCAGGGAGCAGAGGGATACAGATCCTTAGAAAATAGGCAACAGTTTTAGATAGAGGATCTGGATCGGCGCAGGCTTGGAGGGTCGAAGGGCCTGTTCCTGTGCTGTAATTTTTCTTTGTTCTTTGTGTGCTCTCTGTTAAATGCGATGCTTTCTCCAGAAGAAGGGAATCGGACATGGTGGTGGTAGTTGGATGCGGAGACAGCATTTGGGGGCACATGTGGCAAGTCGCCAGCCCACCTCTCTCCCACCAGCCCCCTACCCAGTCCCCATAAATTGGCAGCCCGCCTGCAATTTTGAAAACATTAACAAGCAATTGAACTTGTTAACAAATCAACTGATCTGAAGATTATGTTGCCATAATACAGCTGACATGGGCAGGCGGATGGCAGTGAGACGGCTGCTTTAAAAGAAAGGTTGTGTAAAAGGGGCATATCAATGGGGGGGGGGGGGGGGGGGGGGGATGGAAACGAGTACATCAGAGGCATTCCACACCAACCCCTCCCTAGGCCCCTCGCTCAAAACCCAAACCTGCAACTTTTCATCGCAGGGCCTCCTTGCAGTTCAAGCAGCATTAACTACGGAGTTCTGGCAACTCACAAGGCCGGGACTTCCATTCTCTCGGAGGCTTGTTTAGCCTATTGGCAGCACATTATCATTGCAGGGTTAGGTTTTTAAGTTGCCTGGCAACAGACCTTTGCAACTGGGGATGGCAAACAATCCCCCCACTGCCACCATGAATTTCAGCCTTTGATTTAGCAAAGCTCCCTAATTGATATTGGCCACACACGTACTACAGCACGACTGAAAAGAAATGCTTTGACCGGTAGAGCAAGAATTAAAATTCAATGCATTCAATTTTATATTTGGCAATTGATATTCTATCTTGTGATATCAGTTGCTCATTTCAAATACATTTTAGCATGTTTAGCTTCTTCATATAAAGTAGTAAAGCATTGAGCTTCCCATCAGGGCATAACAATTTGAACATTCAAACTTCTATCACAAAACCCTTCACCTTGAAGTAGCTGTGGCACAGGAAAGTAAATCACCTCTTAAAATATATAGTTTTATTATGCTTTACATTTCAAATGTACATTTGCATGCTGCAATAAGTTATGAATGAGGATTTGGAATTTAATTAAACTGGTGCCTTACCACAGTGGCATTACCTTCATTCCAAATGATTGCATTCTTGTTGCTACTTCCTTGCCAATTCTACCAAGTCCCACAATTCCAAGGGTTTTCCCAAACAGCTCCATGCCCATGAACTACATTAAAAAATGAAGATCAAAACAATCTGGTTAAAAGTCTGGGCTGGAGCAGGGGGAAATGTTTAGATACATGCAGGTTCAAGATTTTGCCAGGTAGGAGATACAGCGCTTTCCCGAGGAGACGGCCTCCACATTGCTGGAGGAGGTGCTGACGACAGGGGGACTGGAGAAGGTGGTAGTGTCGGCGGGTTACAGGGCTATTTTGGAAGAGGAGAAGGTACCATTGGAAGGGATCAAAGCAAAGTGGGAGGAAGAGTTGGGAGAGGGTATGGAGGGGTGGTTCTGGGGGGAGGTGCTCCAGAGAGTGAACGCCTCCACCTCATGCATGAGGTTGGGGCTGATACAGATGCAGGTGATATACAGAGCACACCTCACAAGGGTGAGGATAAGCTGATTCTTTGAGGGGGTAGAAGATGTGTGTGAAGGTTGAACTGAGTGGAAGAATGAAGGGGTTCTACAATTCATGGCCGTTATTGATTATGCACTTTCAAGAATTGGATAACATCGAACATTAGGGGGGGGGGGCGATTGAATTTCAGAATAGGGGTAATAGGATGAATACATCTCCTGCTGTTTGTGCTTTCTCATGTTCTTTCCCAACCCAAGTTCTAAATATGCACTCGTCCAATTCACCCGGGGCCCAGGACTTACTGGGCTCGCCAGCGAGGCCTCAGCCATGCACCGTTTGCCACAGGTTAACAAAGTCGTGAACTAGTCACAATGCACCTGGGAGGGTTGAGGCCCCAAGGTGGTCGGGGACAGGGGCAGGGTGGTACCCAAGCACTGTCAGCCTGGCACCTTGGCAAGAATTGGCATGGGGGGGGGGGGGGGGTCCTGAAGCCGCAGTGGGGCGCAGAAGGGGGTCAAAAGGTAGTGGCCTCGACGGGGAGTTCCTCACCAAGGCCAAATAATCTGGCAAAGTGTCATTTAGCGGTCTTTAACGTTATGCCGCTGAATCGCACCCATTAACGGAGCACATTACATATCATAATAGAGATATTTCCAGGTGACTTTAGCAAAGTAGCAAAATTGCAACAATCAATCAAATATATGGGCAGTGGCTTCATATTTGATCTTGAGATGAACTTATGACTACGTAGCTGCATAATCAACATGGCCAGTTATTTCCACTTGCGTAACTTCCTTTCTCCCTTCCTAACAGCACTGAGTGTACCTAAACCACAGCGGCTGCAGTTCAAGAAGATGGCTTACCACCAACCCCTCACGGGCAATTAGGGATGGGCAACAAATCCTGGCCCTGCCAGCAACACCCACATTCTAGGAAACAATGTTTAAAAATTGCCTGACTTAGCTTCTGCTCATCCGCTGCTGAAACACTCACTCGTGCCTTTGTTACCTCTCGACTTAACTATTCAAACACACTCCTTGCTGGCATCCTCGGTCTACCTTCCTTAAACTGCAGGTTATTCAAAGCTTTGCTGCCCATGTTCTTACCTGTGCCAAGTTCCAATTTCATAGAACATAGAAAATACAGCACAGAACAGGCCCTTCGGCCCACGATGTTGTGCCGAACCTTTGTCCTAGATTAATCATAGATTATCATTGAATTTACAGTGCAGAAGGAGGCCATTCGGCCCCGAGTCTGCACCGGCTCTTGGAAAGAGCACCCTACCCAGGGTCAACACCTCCACCCAATACGAAGGGCAATTTTGGACACTAAGGGCAATTTATCATGGCCAATCCACCTACCCTGCACATCTTTGGACTGTGGGAGGAAACCGGAGCACCCGGAGGAAACCCACGCAGACACGGGGAGGACGTGCAGACTCCGCACAGACAGTGACGCAAGCCGGAATCGAACCTGGGACCCTGGAGCTGTGAAGCAATTGTGCTATCCACAATGCTACCATGCTGCCCTTAAGAACAAATAAATCTACACTATATCATTTTACCGTAATCCATGTACTTATCCAATAGCTGCTTGAAGGTCCCTAATGTTTCCGACTAAACTACTTCTACAGGCAGTGCATTCCATGCCCCCACTACTCTCTGGGTAAAGAACCTACCTCTGATATCCCTCCTATATCTTCCACCTTAAATTTATGTCCCCTTGTAATGGTTTGTTCCACCCGGGGAAAAAGTCTCTGACTGTCTACTCTATCTATTCCCCTGATCATCTTATAAACCTCTATCAAGTCGCCCCTCATCCTTCTCCGTTCTAATGAGAAAAGGCCTAGCACCCTTAACCTTTCCTCGTAAGACTTACTCTCCATTCCAGGTAACATCCTGGTAAATCTTCTTTGCACCTTTTCCAAAGCTTCCACATCCTTCCTAAAATGAGGTGACCAGAACTGTACACAGTACTCCAAATGTGGCCTTACCAAAGTTTTGTACAGCTGCATCATCACCTCACGGCTCTTAAATTCAATCCCTCTGTTAATGAACGCTAGCACACCATAGGCCTTCTTCACAGCTTTATCCACTTGAGTGGCAACTTTCAAAGATGTATGAACATAGACCCCAAGATCTCTCTGCTCCTCCACATTGCCAAGAACTCTACCTTTAACCCTGTATTCCGCATTCATATTTGTCGTTCCAAAATGGACAACCTCACACTTTTCAGGGTTAAACTCCATCTGCCACTTCTCAGCCCAGCTCTGCATCCTATCTATGTCTCTTTGCAGCCGACAACAGCCCTCCTTACTATCCACAACTCCACCAATCTTCGTATCGTCTGCAAATTTACTGACCCACCCTTCAACTCCCTCATCCAAGTCATTAATGAAAATCACAAACAGCAGAGGACCCAGAACTGATCCCTGCGGTATGCCACTGGTAACTGGGATCCAGGCTGAATATTTGCCATCCACCACCACTCTCTGACTTCTATCGGTTAGCCAGTTTGTTATCCAACTGGCCAAATTTCCCACTATCCCATGCCTCCTTACTTTCTGCAGAAGCCTACCATGGGGAACCTTATCAAATGCCTTACTAAAATCCATGTACACTACATCCACTGCTTTACCTTCATCCACGTGCTTGGTCACCTCCTCAAAGAATTCAATAAGACTTGTAAGGCAAGACCTACCCCTCACAAATCCGTGCTGACTATCCCTAATCAAGCAGTGTCTTTCCAGATGCTCAGAAATCCTATCCTTCAGTACCCTTTCCATGACTTTGCCTATCACCGAAGTAAGACTAACTGGCCTGTAATTCCCAGGGTTATCCCTAGTCCCTTTTTTGAACAGGGGCACGACATTCGCCACTCTCCAATCCCCTGGTACCACCCCTGTTGACAGTGAGGACGAAAAGATCATTGCCAACGGCTCTGCAATTTCATCTCTTGCTTCCCATAGAATCCTTGGATATATCCCGTCAGGCCCGGGGGACTTGCCTATCCTCAAGTTTTTCAAAATGCCCAACACATCTTCCTTCCTAAAAGGTATTTCCTCGAGCTTACCAGTGTGTTTAACACTGTCCTCTCCAACAATATCGCCCCTCTCATTTGTAAATACAGAAGAAAAGTACTCGTTCAAGACCTCTCCTATCTCTTCAGACTCAATACACAATCTCCCGCTACTGTCCTTGATCGGACCTACCCTCGCTCTAGTCATTCTCATATTTCTCACATATGTGTAAAAGGCCTTGGGGTTTTCCTTGATCCTACCCGCCAAAGATTGTTCATGCCCTCTCTTAGCTCTCCTAATCCCTTTCTTCAGTTCCCTCCTGGCTATCTTGTATCCCTCCAATGCCCTGTCTGAACCTTGTTTCCTCAGCCTTACATAAGTCTCCTTTTTCCTCTTAACAAGACATTCAACCTCTCTTGTCAACCATGGTTCCCTCACTCGACCATCTCTTCCCTGCCTGACAGGGACATACATATCTTTCACCCCTGTGCTCGCTAACCCCCTGGTATTATTTTAAAAGTCTCGTTCTTGCTTTCAAGTTCCTTCATGGCCTCACCCTCTTCCTAACTCAGTCACCTCCTCCAAACTCATAACCTCCACGATGTCTGCATCCCTCCAATTCTGGCACCTTGAGCATCCTGGATTTTAATTCCTTGGTAGCTATGTTTTCAGCTGCCTAAGTGGTCAGGACTGGAATTCCCTCCCTAAACTTCTCTTTCTTTCTACCTCTTTTTCCCCCTTTAAGACACAACTTTAAACTTACAGCTTTGACCAAGCTTTTGGCCATCTGCCCCAATGCTGGTGTCAAATGTTTTATAATGCTCACGAGAAGCACCCTGGAATGTTTTATTATGGATTGGATTAGTTTGTCACGTGTACAGACGAACTGTGAAAAATATTGTTGCTGGATACTTTGCAATTTTGCCCTCCACTTCCTGGTTATGCATTTGTACTATCCGTACCACCCCGCCTTACCTTCTTTCTCTCCCAGTTTCCAGCTCTCATGGAAGCAGTTCCCTGAGGAATTTGCCTGCAATATTAAGTTAAATCTTATTTTGATTCATCACAGCTGCAAAAACAAAACACCACATTGTTACCCTTTACTGAAATCATGCTGCAGTCAGCAGCAAATCAAGTTATGAGAATAGAACAGGATCAAGCTGCATGGGGTTAATATCCATTGTTGGAAAAAGGCTTAAAGATAGTCTGAACATACAAAAATGGCAGACAAGACCGACTTGTTTGCCAAACCTGTGCTACCCTGCATGATGCAACCTGTACACATCATTCAACTCTACTCCCATGGCTCCGGTTGTGGAATCCCCTGGGAAAAGCAGAAGGTTAGAAAATCTGCCTATCTCAATAAAGTAGTATCCCCATGGATAGAATCGTATATCATTGAAGTCTTTGTTTTTCAGAATTAAAATTCCCAGCTCTCCAAACTTGTCCTAATATGGGCACTTCTCTGAAATTCTTTCATGGCATTTTAAAAAATATATATATATTTTATTCAAATTTTTTGGCCGAACAAAACAATACAAAGGTTTTCCTTTTTACAACAGTAAAACAGTATAAATAACAGTGGCCGTTTTTAACAAATAAATAAAATAATATGTAAACTAAATGGCAACTGCCCTATCAAAAATAACTCTCCAAAAATAAAATCAAACAATCCAGTATACATAGCCTAATACAAATATTTATACAAAAAAACACACCCTGAGGATCCGCCCCCCCACCACCCTCCCCTCCCCCCTGGGTTGCTGCTGTTACCTTCCCATTTCCTTTATCGTTCTGCGAGGTAGTCAATGAACGGTTGCCACCGCCTGGTGAACCCTTGAGCCTAACCCCTTAGTGCAAACTTTATCCGTTCTAGTTTTATAAACCCTGCCATATCATTTATCCAGGTCTCCACGCCCGGGGGTTTGGCTTCCTTCCACATAAGCAATATCCTTCGCCGGGCTACTAGGGAAGCAAAGGCCAAAACATCAGCCTCTTTCGCCTCCTGCACTCCCGGCTCTTCTGCAACCCCAAATATAGCCAAGCCCCAGCTTGGCTCGACCCGGACCCTCACCACCTTCAAAAGCACCTTTGCCACCCCCACCCAGAACCCCTGTAGTGCCGGACATGACCAAAACATGTGGGTGCGGTTTGCTGGGCTTCTCGAGCATCTCCCACACCTATCCTCTACGCCGAAAAATTTACTGAACCGTGCTCCAGTCATATGCGCCCTGTGTAAAACCTTGAATTGTATCAGGCTTAGCCTGGCGCACGAGGACGACGTGTTTACCCAACGTAGGGCATCAGCCCACAGCCCCTCCTCAATCTCTTCCCCCAGCTCTTCTTCCCATTTCCCCTTCAGCTCATCCACCATGATCTCCCCCTCGTCCTTCATTTCCCTGTATATATCCGACACCCTACCATCCCCCACTCATGTCCCTGAGATCACTCTATCCTGAACCTCCTGCATCGGGAGCTGCGGGAATTCCCTCACCTGTTGCCTCGCGAAAGCCCTCAGTTGCATGTACCGAAATGCATTCCCTTGGGGCAACCCATATTTTTCCGTCAGCGCTCCCAGACTCGCAAACGTCCCGTCTACGAACAGATCTCTCAGTTGCACAACCCCAGCTCTTTGCCATGCTCCAAATCCCCCATCCATTCTCCCCGGGACAAACCTATGGTTATTTCTTATCGAGGACCACACCGAGGCTCCCGTCCTTCCCCTATGTCATCTCCACTGCCCCAAAATGTTTAGTGTTGCCACCACCACTGGACTTGTGGTGTTATTTCTTCGGGGAGAACGGCAACGGCACCGTCACCATTGCTTGTAGGCTGGTTCCCTTGCAGGACGCCATCTCCAATCTCTTCCACGCCACTCCTTCCCCTTCTCCCATCCACTTACACACCATTGAGATATTGGCGGCCCAGTAGTATTCACTTAGGCTCGGTAGTGCCAGCCTACCCCTATCCCTGCTACGCTGCAAGAACCCACTCCTCACTCTCGGGGTCTTCCCGGCCCACACAAAACTCATGACACTTTTCTCACTTCTCTTGAAAAAAGCCTTCGTGACCATCACCGGAAGGCACTGAAACACAAAGAGGAATCTCGGGAGGACTACCATTTTAACCGCCTGCACCCTACCCACCAGTGACAGGGGCACCATGTCCCATCTCTTAAAATCCTCCTCCATCTGTTCCACCAATCTTGTTAGATTAAGCCGGTGTAAGGTTCCCCAACTCCTGGCTATCTGAATCCCTAAGTACCGGAAATCTCTTGTCACCTTCCTCAGCGGTAAGTCATCTATTCCCCTGCTCTGCTCCCCCGGATGCACCACAAACAGCTCACTCTTACCCATATTCAATTTGTACCCTGAAAATTCCCCAAACTCCCTGAGTGTCTGCATTATCTCAGGCATCCCCTCCACTGGGTCCGCAACATACAGCAATAAATCATCTGCATACAAGGATACCCGGTGTTCTTCTCCTCCCCTGAGCACTCCCCTCCACTTCCTGGAGCCCCTCAGTGCTATGGCCAGGGGCTCAATCGCCAATGCAAACAGTAACGGAGACAGGGGACACCCCCGCCTCATCCCTCTATGAAGACGGAAGTAATCAGACCTCTGTCTGTTCGTGACCACGCTCGCCACCGGGGCCCTATACAGCAGCTGTACCCATCCGATATACCCTTCTCCAAAACCAAATCTCCTCTGCACCTCCCACAGATAATCCCACTCCACTCTGTCGAATGCTTTCTCGGCGTCCATTGCCACCACTATCTCCGCCTCCCCCTCTGGTGGGGGCATCATCATTACCCCTAGCAACCTCCGTATGTTCGTGTTCAGCTGTCTCCCCTTAACGAACCCAGTTTGATCCTCGTGGACCACTCCGGGGACACAGTCCTCTATCCTCGTCGCCATCACCTTGGCCAAGAGCTTAGCATCTACATTTAAAAGGGAAATGGGCCTGTAGGACCCACACTGCAGCGGGTCTTTTTCCTTCTTCAAAAGGAGCGATATCGTTGCCTCCGACATAGTCGGGGGCAGCTGCCCCCTTTCCCTGGCCTCATTAAAGGTTCTCGTCAAAAGCGGGGCCAGTAGGTCCATATACTTCCTATAAAATTCCACCGAGAATCCGTCCGGTCCCAGGGCCTTCCCCGCCTGCATGCTCCCAATCCCTTTTACCACCTCCTCCATCTCAATCTGTGCTCCCAGTCCCGCCCTCTCCTGCTCCTCCACCTTAGGAAATTTCAGCTGATCCAAGAAACACATCATTCCCTCCTTCCCTTCCAGGGGCTGAGCCTTATATAACCTCTCATAAAATGCCTTGAACACCCCGTTCACTCTCTCCGCTCCCCGTTCCATCTCTCTCTCCTCATCTCTCACCCCACCTATCTCCCTCGCTGCTCCCCTCTTCCTCAATTGGTGGGCCAGTAGCCGACTCGCCTTCTCTCCATGCTCATACTGTACACCGTGCTCTCCTCCACTGTGCCTCCGCCTTACCCGTGGTCAGCAGGTCAAACTCCACATGTAGCCTTTGTCTTTCCCTGTACAGTCCCTCCTCCGGTGCCTCCGCATATTGCCTGTCCACCCTCAAAAGTTCTTTCAGCAATCGCTCCCTTTCTTTACCCTCTTGTTTCCCTTTATGTGCCCTTATGGATATCAGTTCCCCTCTAACCACCGCCTTCAACGCCTCCCAGACGACTCCCACCTGAACCTCTCCATTGTCATTAAGCTCCAAGTACCTTTCGATGCACCCCCTCACCCTTAAACACACCCCCTCATCCACCAAAAAGCCCATATCCATTCTCCAGAGTGGGTGCTGTTCTTTTTCCTCTCCTACCTCCAGGTCTACCCAATGTGGAGCGTGGTCCGAAATAGCTATGGCCGTATATTCCGTCCCCGTCATCTTCGGAATCAGTGCCCTTCCCAAGACAAAAAAGTCTATCAGTGAGTATACTTTGTGAACATGGGAGAAAAATGAGAACTCCTTACTCCTAGGCCTACTAAATCTCCAGGGGTCTACCCCTCCCATCTGCTCCATGAAGTCCTTGAGCACCCTGGCCGCCTCCTCCCGGTCCTGGACCTCGATCGGTCCAGCCCTGGATCAAGCACCGTATTGAAATCTCCCCCCATTACCAACTTTCCCGCCTCCAGGTCCAGGATACGTCCCAACATACGCCTCATAAAATTTGCATCATCCCAGTTCGGGGCATATACGTTCACCAGAACCACCGCCTCCCCTTGCAATCTGCCACTCACCATCACATATCTACCCCCACTATGGTCTTTACCTCAAACAGTACCCGTTTCCCCACCAAGATAGCCACCCCCCTGTTCTTCGCATCCAAACCCGAATGAAACACCTGCCCCACCCATCCTTTACGTAGTCTGACCTGGTCTATCAGTTTCAGATGCGTCTCCTGCAACATAACCACATCTGCCTTTAATTTCTTTAGGTGTGCGAGTACCCGTGCCCTTTTAAATCGGCCCGTTCAGCCCTCTCACGTTCCACGTGATCAGCCGGGTTGGGGGGCTCTTTACCCCCTCCCCTTGTCGACTAGCCATCCCCTTTTTTAACCCAGCTCCTCACCCGGTTCCCACGTACCCGTGTATCCCCCCCGACGGCGCCCTCCCGCCTCGACCACCCCATCCCATAACAGCTCCCCCTTCTCCTTAGCAGCAGCAACCCAGTTAACCCCCCCCTCCCCTCCGCTAGATCCCTTCCTAGCGTAGTTGCACCCCCCATGTTGCTCCCAGAAGTCAGCGAACTCTGGCTGACCTCGTCTTCCCCCCTTGTCCTCGGCCCCCACTGTGCGAGGCCCCCTCCTTCCTGCGTCCCTGTTCCCGCCATAATTACCATAGCGCGGGAACAAAGCCCGCGTTTCCCACTCGGCCCCGCCCCTAATGACCGGCACCCACAGTTCCTCATTCTTCCCCATGTGGGGGGGGGGGGGAAAGAGTGGAGAGTGAGAAAAGTTACAGGATCGCAAGATTAACAAACTGAAAAATCACCCCCCCCCCTTTTTTTCCCTCGCCCCACATAATCACCCCACCACTTTGTCCCAAAAGTTCTTTCTCTCGCCAGACTATTCCAGCTTCTCGTCCACAATGAATGTCCACGCCTCTTCTGCTGTCTCAAAGTAGTGGTGCTTCCCTTGGTGTGTGACCCACAATCTCGCCGGTTGTAACATTCCAAACTGGATCTTCTTTTTGTGAAGCACCGCCTTAGCCCGATTAAAACTTGCCCTCCTTCTCGCCACCTCCGCACTCCAATCCTGGTATACGCGGATCACCGCGTTCTCCCACCTGCAGCTCAGAGTTTTCTTCGCCCATCTTAGGACCATCTCTCTGTCATTATAGCGGTGAAACCTCACCACTATGGCTCGAGGTATTTCTCCTGCCCTTGGTCTTCGCGCCATAACTCGATAAGCTCCCTCCACCTCCAAAGGGCCCGTCGGGGCCTCCGATCCCATTAGCGAGTGAAGCATCGTGCTCACATATGTCCCGACGTCCGCCCCTTCCACGCCTTCGGGAAGACCCAGAACCCTTAAATTCTTCCTCCTCGAATTATTCTCCAGTACTTCCAGCCTTTCCACACACCTTTTGTGGTGCGCCTCGTGCGTGTCTTCACCACCAGGCCTTGTATTTCATCTTCGTTTTCAGCAGCCTTTGCCTTCACGACCAGAGCTCCTGCTCTTGGGTCTTCTGCTCCTCCTTTAGCCATTCAATCGCCTGTAATATCGGGGCCAACAACTCCTTCTTCAATTCCTTTTTCAGCTCTTCCACACAGCGCCGCAGGAACTCTTGTTGGTCTGGGCCCCATAACAAACGGCCACCTTCCGACGCCATCTTGCTTTGAGCTTGCCTTCCTTGCCGCTGCTCCAGAGGATCCTCCGCAATCCGGCTGCTATCCTCTCCTTTATCCATGCGGGTCCGGGGGGATTCCCTTCTAGTTTACCGCACAGTGTTTTTGGCCGTTTAAATTGCCATTGGGGCTCCTATTAAGAGCCCAAAACTCCGTTCCACCGGGAGCTGCCGAAACGTGCGACTTAGCTGGTCATCGCCGCACCCGGAAGTCCTTCCATGGCATTTTGAGTTCCCAGCATGAGGGTCGAACAAAATGTGACACAGATATCCATCAAAAGCACAACACCTAAGATACATCTGAGATCAAGACAGAAATTAGATTTGGTAGTTGCCCTCTTGATGAAAACCCTTTTCAAAATCATACAGTAAAGATATAAAAGTACTACAAATTGCAACTCCTTGTGAACATTGCCAAAAGGTTACAGCAATAAATAAGGGATTTATTAAATAAGGGTTATGCAAGTGATAATATGATCAGATTCAATTTGAGATTTGAAAAAGGAGACTTCCGGCAGCACGATGAGAGATGTTGACACACACCGAGTAGCTCCCGCTTGAAACCAGACCTTTTTGCCCTTTCTCCCTGCGCCATGGGTCTTTAACATCTTGGAGAATCATTGGAAATTGGCTAGGTAGAGTTCCCTCATCTCTGCGATGCCCAAGGCAGGCAAAGCAAGAAAAGATTTGGCCCGAATCTCGATGAGATTCTGAAGTTTCCCGTGATTAAGAGAAGACTGGGGGAGACTAGATTATGAGGGACATGGACAGGGAACAGCTGTTCCTCTCAGTTGAAGGGTCGGTTACAAGGGGACACAAATTCAAGTTGTAGGAGGGGAGGTTCGGGGGAATTGAGGAAAACCTTTTTTACCCAGAGGGTGGTGATGGTCTGGAAAGCACTGCCTGGAGGGTGGGACAGGAGGGTTACCTCACATCCTTTAAGGATGATCTGGTTGAGCACTTGGCACGTCTCAACATTCGAGGCTAGGGGCCAAGTGCTGGCAAATGGGATTAGGATTGGCAGATCAGGTGCCTTTCATGCGGTGGTGCAGACTCGATGGGCTGCAGGGCCTCTTCTGCACTGTATTTTTCTGTGATTCTGTGAATCAACCGGAGGTAAGATGGCAGAGGCAGCTTCTTCTCCAACCATGCCACAGCCAAGCACTCAGAAATATTGGCAGTCGAACGAAAGTAGTATCGACAAAGCTTGTGATGAAATTGAGTTCTCTCTGTCCAGTCTGGTCTCAATCAAAAGGCTGAGTTGGGATTATAGATATTATTATAGAGTGAGCTCCACTCACTCTGATAAAAAGGCAGGAGGCCCATGTCTTTGAAACTTCCAGAGTGAGTGAGACAAAGCGAGGCAACACGTCGTCTCATATACATTCATGCAGTATCAAGTTCCACATACACGAATACAAGATTCTTATATGCCCTTTTCCCACATTCCTTGACCTGGCCATATAATCGAACCTTCACTGCCACTGATCCTGATCACAGTACGAAGTCTGATCCTGATAGGCCAATTACACATTCCTTCCCTGGGCCTTTCTCCCAGCATCCTTTGCAGCATCCTTTGTGTAATAGCTACCCATCCCCCTCTCGCCATGCTTTGCCCATCTCTTTGTTCACTCCCTGCAACCCAAATTAATGTCTATAATGCCCTATCCTATTTCTCTGCTTTCCTATATTAGGGTATACTTCTACACCATCCTAACTGGTCATCCCAGTCTAATGCTCTTTTCTTTAGTTCAATTCCTCATTCCCTCCTTTTATCATTCTATGATAACTACTATTCCGCCTCCTAACCAACATTCCCTTCCACTACCCGCCGACAACGGGACACCGGTGGCGTTGTGGCAGGTGCATTGGCCTGATGTCTGGGTTACGCTACACCTCCGTTCATTGCAGGTGGAGAACAGACATGTTAAATGTTCTTTCATCTCTGCCACGAGAGTCTCTATTGGTAGAGAAATGTTTGGGTAGGTATTCCCCCTAATGGTCAAAGAGTGTGCTAACAATTCACCAGACCAGGTCCTGTTGCTGTCTCGGTCCAAATCTGGAGTTTGATTCGGCATACAACTCCCAGTGTCCATTATAAATACCCCCGGGTTAATAACCTGTATCAATGTCTGGTCTGAAAGACCGTCCCGCAATTAATTACATTCCGCACATAAAACACCTCATCACATTTTTACAGCCACTGGCTCTCCATCCGGTTCCTTCTGATTTGATGGTCGTCAGTAACGGGATGTCATCTTGGCGAGTGGTGATGGGCCGAGTCTTTCGGCATCATCCGAGCCATAGCCATCTTACAACACATATTAACGCATCCAACGATTATACAATATACAATTATAATAACAAGTATCAATCCATGCATCAGGCAAAACCCCATGACCGAGCTATGAGAGCTGACTCTGAGCTGAATCCTGCTGTAGGGTTTATATCCCCCTTCTAGTTGTACTGACTAGCAGCTATCCCCGATCCTTGTCATGTGTGTGTACATGTCGTGATTTGTAAATTGTGCATGGAAATCAACTGTAAATTCATCCATCCCGCAGACCAGTGTCAATAAGACTCTTTTGTATTGTTCTTTCCTCAAGTCCAATCACCGTGAACCATAGCTGTCGCTACTCAGGAAGGTAACACAATAACTATATCCGTGTGTTCCACTACCTCCAAGGCACCTGATTACCTTGGGGTAGCAGAACCGTAGAAGCTTCCTCATGTCCCTTAGAAACAGCACACAACTCAGTCCATCAGTGACCAAAAAGGTTTCTATCCCTCACTGGTATTTTTTTTTTTGGAAGTGCTTTCCGTTTCTCATTGGAATGGTAAATTATGATATCATGTACTACTATCCACTGATTATCATGCTTTATGAATTTCAGAAGCTTCAATCGACCCTATTTCTATTCCTGACTTCCTCACACTAACGTTTAACATTGTACTGAACCATGTAGTCTGCCAGCCCTGGTTTACATGAGACAAAACTCAGTTTTCTTCAAATCCCTTTTGTCTGTTATCATTTTCCTTACAGCATAGAGTGTATACTTGCCATTATTTGTTTGTTTTTTTTACTTTGCAATAACACCACTTGCACATTTAGTACAATCACCTTTTGGGGTTACAGCCCAATTGAATCCATACAGAACAGCCCCCAACAACTTACAGGACATTTCGTCCGTAATAACTATTACACTCTCCAATGCCATATTGTTTGCTGCATTGGTTACAAATTTCCCACCGTGGCATCAAGCTGCCAAAATTCCTAAACTATTGTCATTTAAAATGCGGGGGTTCCTCGTCAGTCGCTGCCGTCTGCTGAGACCCTGAATAACTCCACCGCGTAGTACATACCCCATGGAGACCACAGATCATCCATCAGCTAATGTCCAGTTCGAGCTGTCTGACCGGAGGTTTCACTATTCAGTAATAATTTGATATTTTGATTTGTTTCTAACCCATAAGGTTTTTCTTCCGGGCTCTGTCATTTAATTCCCTCAAATATGTAGCCAATTGTATCATTAGTTTTCCCCCCCATACTGTCTACAACATTCTTCTCTGGGGTGTAGTTCTCGTTCTTTGTCCGTGTTATTTTTGCTTCATCTGAAAACCAAATGAACAGGTTCAAGGCGGAGAAGGCCCTATTTCTTAATTTGTATCTTTCTATTCTTGTTTGGACGTTCCAGAAGTACCCTCTCCAGGACTTCCGGATTTCCATTTAATTCCCTTTTTGTTTGTAGGGCACTCTTCCAAGAGTGGAGGGAACGGAATATTCGGCCATAGTGATTTCGGACCACGCCCCGCACTGGATGGTGTTGGAGTTGGGGGAGGAAAGGGACCAGCACCCGTTATGGCGCTTGGATGTGGGACTGTTGGCAGATGAAGAGGTTTGTCGGTGGGTCCGGGGGCACATTCAGAGATACATAGAGGCCAATGATAATGGGAAAGTACCAGTTGGTGTGGTGTGGGAGGCTCTGAAAGCGTTGGTTAGGGGAGAGTTAATCTCAATTAGGGCTCACAGGGAGAAGAGAAAGGGAATGGAGAGGGAGATATTAAGGGTAGATAGGAGGTATGCGGATTCCCCTGAAGAGGGGCTGCTGAAGGAGCGACGGAGCCTTCAAACAGAATTTGACCTGTTGACCACGGAGAAAGCGGAGACCCAGAGGAGGAAGGTGCAGGGGGCAGTATACGAATACGAGGAGAAGGCGAGCCGGATGCTGGCGCATCAGCTACGCAAGAGGGTGGCGGCGAGGGAAATTGGAGGAATCAGGGACGGAGGGGGGGAATACGGTGTGAAGTTCGGCTAAAATAAACGAGGTATTCAGGGGAAAGTGGAAGTCCTGGGGGCCCCGATTGGGATAGGGGAACTGGTTACGGGGTTGGGGAGTATGCAGGCGGGGCAAGGCCCCGGGGCCTGATGGGTTCCCGGTCGAATTCCAAAGGAAGTTTGTGGATCTGCTGGGTCGGCTGCTGATGAGAACCTTCAACGAGGCGAGAGAGGTAGGGATTCTCCCCCCCCCGACAATGTCTCGGGCGCTGACCCTCAAGGGGGACAACGACCCGCTGCAGTGTGGCTCGTATAGGCCGATCTCGCTCCTTAATGTAGATGCAAAGTTGCTGGCAAAGGTCCTAGCCACAAGGATTGAGGATTGTGTCCCGGGAGTGATACACGAAGACCAGACGGGGTTCGTGAAGGGCAGGCAGTTAAATGCAAATGTGCGGTGGCTCCTGAATGTGATTATGATGCCCTTGGAGGGTGGGGAGGCAGAAGTGGTGGCGGCAATGGAAGCGGAGAAGGCCTTTGATCGGGTGGAGTGGGAGTACCTAT
Organism: Scyliorhinus torazame; assembly: GCF_047496885.1. NCBI lineage: Eukaryota > Metazoa > Chordata > Chondrichthyes > Carcharhiniformes > Scyliorhinidae > Scyliorhinus > Scyliorhinus torazame. Next base: position 116,928,536 of record NC_092708.1, read on the forward strand.
GGGAAGTGCTTGGTAGGTTTGGGTTCGGGGAGGGGTTCATAGGGTGGGTCAAATTGTTATACCAGGCTGGTGGCTTGGCAATGCCCACCTAAGACTGGGACATGCCCCATTTCACCTCATCAAGGTCCACCTGGTACTGGGTCACATCCTCCAGCGGTTAGGACATGCTGTCCAGTCCCTCAGGAACTGGATTTAATTTGTGATTATCCCTCTCTCCAGTTGCTCCATTTGGACCTGTAAAGGCTTAATTACCTGCAAAGACTCGCATTCAAAGTATCGTCTTGCATCTTTATCTTTGACTTTGTTGATGTGTGTTTCTGGAACCTATCGCTTCATTCACCCGAGGAAGGAGCAGTGCTCCGAAAGCTCGTGATTCGAAACAAACCTGTTGGACTTTAACCTGGTGTTGTCAGACAAACAGTAAAATTACCTGAGCTATGAAAGGTTTTACTTGTACTTGATTGGCTACTAATATTAGTAAGTTTTATTAGATAGGCCGGTGAGTATTTCCTATTTACCTTAACTGGGGAATTTCAATCTAAGTAGAACATTAATTGAAATAATAGGAACATAAGCACATGAATGTCATCAGTAAAATTATTAATTAACGAAACAAAAAATGGCAGGGCAGATGATGCGCAGCAGCTGCAGAATGTGGGAGCTCATGGACATCGGTGTGATCCAAGGCAAACAGGTCTGCAGTGTTTGTGGCTGGAGGATCTTTGACTCAGAATCAGAATCATCGAGCTGGAGTCCAAGTTTCAGAAATGCAATGCATAAAGGAGGGGGTTGGTTAACCGGACACTTTGTTCAAGGAGGTGGCTCTTTGGATGGGTTTGTTGGATTTGGACCATGGTCAGGAGGCTGTGACTGCGAGTGAGGCAGGCAAGGCAGGGACAGAGGATTGGCTGACTGGCAGAGAGTGGGGATAAAGGGGTATTTTTCAGGATGGCAGCCGGTGGCTAGTAGTGTGCCTCAGGGGTCTGTGCTGGGACCACAACCTTTCACAATATACATTAATGATCTAGAAGAAGGAACTGAGGGCACTGCTGCTAACTTTGCAGATGATACAAAGATATGTAGAAGGACAGGTAGTATTGAGGCAGCAGGCAGGCTTCAGAAGGACTTGGACAGGCTAGCAGAGTGGGCAAAGAAGTGACAGATGGAATACAATGTGCAAAGGTGTGAGGTTATGCACTTTGGGCGGAAGGATAGAGGATTGGACTATTTTCTAAATGGGAAAAGGCTTAGGAAATCAGAAACACAAGGGACTTAGGAGTCCTAGTTCGTTCAAGATTCTCTTAATGTTAACGTGAAGGTTCAGTTGGCAGTTAAGCAATGTTAGCATTAATGTCGCGAGGGCTAGAATACAAGAGCAGGGATGTACCTCTGGGGCTGTATAAGACTCTGGGCAGACTCGATTTGGAGTATTGTGAGCAGTTTTGGGCCTCGTATCTAAGGAAGGATATGCTGACCTTGGAAGGGTCCAAAAGAGGTTCACAAGAAGGATCCCTGGATTGAAGAGGTTGTCATATAAGGAACGGTCGAGGACTCTGGGTCTGTACTCGTTGGGAGTTTAGAAGGATGAGATGAGGATCTTATTGAAACTTACAAGATATTGAGAAGCCTAGATAGTGTGGACGTGGAAAGTATTAGTCGGAAAAACTGGAACCCGAGGGCACAGCCTCAGACTGAAGGGACAATCCTTTAAAACAGAGATGAAGAGGGTGATGAATCTGTGGAATTCTTTGCCGCAGAAGACTGTGGAGGCTAAATCACTGAGTGCCTTTAAGACAGAGATAAATTCATGATTAATAAGGGCATCGAGGGTTTCAGGGAGAAGGCAGGAGAATGGGGATGAGAAATATATCAGCCATGATTGAATGGCGGAGCAGACTCGATGGACCAAATGGCCCAATTCTGCTCCTGTGTCTTGTGGTCTTATAAGGGAATCAAGGTAGAAGTGGAGAAGATTCAGCCTGTATGGATGAAAGCAGGGCTGCGGGATGGATTGGTGACCTTGGCATCATGGTACAGGAAGCCATTTAAATTGGGGTTGAACAGTGATGTAATAGAACTAGGAACGGGGAGAAACTCTAACCTCTGGATTATTACCTTACCCACAAGCAAACTGATGCAAGGTAAATAAAATTAGAATGTTAATTGTGCGGCTCAAAGATTGGTGTGGGAGAAAGTGTTTAATTCTTGGAGCACAGGCACCAGTACTGGGAGAAGTTGGAGCTCTATCACTGGGACAATCTTCACCTGAGCTGTGCCAGGATCAGTGTTCTGACAAGTCATATAAACAGGGTGGTAGAGAATGCTTTAAACTAAATAGTGAGGTGAAGTATCACACAAGGAAAGATGTGATAAATTAGAGGAGTAGGCAAGTGGGCAAGGTAACAAAAAGGGAAATAGTAATCAGAGTATAGTAGGAAGGTACAGAGCATATACACTTAAGAGTGCACCTGCAGATAAGGCTAGAGGCTGCAAAGATAATAAAAAGACAGTCTTGGAATGTACACAGCATTTGCACCAAGGTAGATGAATTGACGGCACAAATAGAAGTAAACGGATTATTACCTAATTGGCGTGGCTTCAGGGTGTCCAAGACTGGGAGCTGAATGTTCAAGGGTATTTGGCATTTAGGAAGGACAGGCAAAAAAAAGAAAGTGGGGTAACACTGTTAATAAAGAATGAGATCAGTACATTTGTGAGAGGATCTTAGGCTGGAAGATCAAGATATAGAATCAATTGAGGTAGTGCTAAGAAACAGCAAGGGTAGCAAACTTCAGTTGTTTATTGGCCACCAAAGAGTAGTTGTAATGTAAGGCACGATAAAAATCAGGAATTTAGAGCTGTATGTAACAAGGGTAATACAGTAATCATGGGATTCTTTCATTTATCTTAGACTGGGTAAATCTAATTAGCTAGAATGCTGTGGAGGATTAATTCCTGGAACGTATACAATATGATTTTCTAGAACATTATGTTGAGATTCACCCGAGGAAGGAGCAGTGCTCTGAAAGTTAGTGATTTGAAACAAACCTGGTGGACTTTAACCTGGTGTTGTAAGACTTATTATGTTGAGGAACTAACTAGCGATTTGACTATTTTAGATCTAGTATGGTACTTTGAGAAAAGGCTAATTAGTATATATATTTTTTAATTTAGTCTTTCATGGGATTTGGGCATCGTTGAGCCCAATGTTTTGCTCATCCCCTATTGACCTTGAAATGAATGGCAATTCATATCGGTTAAGAGACAGTCACATTGCTGTGGATCTGGAGTCAAATGTAGGTCAGACTAACAGTCACTCCCTCCACACTCACTCCTCCCACTCTTCCACTCAGTCCCACACCTCCAACAGTCACTCACTCCACCCACATCTCCGACACAGTCACCCACTCATTCTCATTCCCCCCCACGCCCAGTCACAGTCACCTTTGCATTCCCAGTAGAAGGATAAAACTTTTAACCTCTCTCGGCCCACCAAGATCTCACCCCCCCCCCCCCCCCCCCCCCCCCCCTTTGCAGGTTCTCTTTCTCTCTCTCTTCCTCCCCCCACCACCACCACCTTGCAGCAGTTGGATGGCGGAGCAGACTCAAAGGGCCTAATGGCCTACTTCTGCCCCATTTTGATATTGGGGATCCATTAAGGAAACAACATTATTTTCAGGGTTTTTATTTCAAGAATATATACTGATCTATATATAAATCTAAACAGAGTATCCTCAGTTAGAGATGATTTTCTGGAAATATCAGATGAAAAGGAGAAATTGAATAACATTTCAATGAATAGAAGTGACATTTTAAAAATAAGAGTTGTATTTAGCATGCCAATCCAGCTAAATGAGACTTTACATTCCCATTCTAATTCTGCAGTGTTAATGTATATTGGAAAACCTTACCTTGCCAGGCACATGATCATTGCACAAGTCATTTCTGCAGCACTGATAGTGTTTCCATTTGGTGTGCTTTGAAGAAAATAGGATTAATATTAATTCAATTGCTAATCCTGTAGGGATTGCAGCAGTAGACCTTCATCTAAGAAAAGGGTTGTTAAGAAGGCGTACGGTGTGTTAGCTCTTATTGGTAGAGGGGTTGAGTTTCGTAGCCATGAGGTCATGTTGCAGCTGTACAAAACTCTGGTGCGGCCGCATTTGGAGTATTGCGTGCAATTCTGGTCGCCGCATTATAGGAAGGATGTGGAAGTATTGGAAAGGGTGCAGAGGAGATTTACCAGAATGTTGCCTGGTATGGAGGGAAGATCTTATGAGGAAAGGCTGAGGGACCTGAGGCTGTTTTCGTTGGAGAGAAGAAGTTTAAGAGGTGACTTAATTGAGGCATACAAGATGATCAGAGGATTGGATAGGGTGGACAGTGAGAGCCTTTTTCCTCGGATGGTGATGTCTAGCACGAGGGGACATAGCTTTAAATTGAGGGGAGATAGATATAGGACAGATGTCAGAGGTAGGTTCTTTACTCAGAGAGTAGTAAGGGCGTGGAATGCCCTGCCTGCAACAGTAGTGGACTCGCCAACACTAAGGGCATTCAAATGGCCATTGGATAGACATATGGACGATAAGGGAATAGTGTAGATGGGCTTTGGTTCCACAGGTCGGCGCAACATCGAGGGCCGAAGGGCCTGTACTGCGCTGTAATGTTCTATGTTCTAAAAGCATGGATTAGTTTGTTCAGAGAGTAATACGAATTAAAAATGAGTTGCTCAGTTTCTACGTCATTAGGTTTAGTTTTTAAAAAACAACATTTTATTAAGGTATTTGTAATGTATAATAACAGAAAAGAAAGCAAATCCAAATATAAACGTAGTACATACATCATTTCCATCCCTAACAAGTGCCTCCTACCCTTAACAGAAAATAGCCTAACTTCTCCCCCCTCTTTAGATTTTTGCCTCTGCTGACAGTTAATTTTCCCCAAAGAAGTCGACAAACGGCTGCCACCTCCGGACGAACCCTAGAGTTGACCCTCTGAGGACGAACTTGATTTCCTCAAGACTGAGAAAACCAACCATGTTGCTAACCCAGGTCTCTGATTTCGGGGGCTTCGGGCTCCGCCACGCTACCAATATCCATCTCCGGGCTACCAGGGAGGCAAAGGCCAAGACGTCAGTCTCTCTTGCCCCCTGGACTCCCGGATCTTCCGACACTCCAAAAATTGCCACCTTTGGACTCGGCACCACCCGTGTTTTTAGTACTGTGGACATGACATGTGCAAAGCCCTGCCAGAATCCCCCAAGCTTCGGGCATGCCCAAAACATATGGACATGATTTGCTGGCTCCCCGCACACCTATCCTCTACCCCAAAAAACTTGCTCATCCGGGCCACTGTCATGTGTGCCCGATGAACTACCTTAAATCGTATCAGGCTAAGCCTGGCACATGATGAGGATGCATTAACTCTGCTCAAAGCATCCGCCCACAGACCCGCCTCTATCTCTCCCCCCAGCTCATCTTCCCACTTGCCCTTTAGTTCCTCTATCTGCGTTTCCTCTGACTCCACAAGCTCTTTGTAGATGTCTGATACCTTCCCCCTCTCCCACCCCCGTTCTGGAAACGACCCTGCCCTGTATCCCCCGTAGTGGTAGGAACGGAAAGGTCGAAACCTGCCTTTGCAAAAAATCCCGTAACTGCAGATACCTGAATCCATTTTCTGCTGGCAGTTCAAATTTCTCCTCTAATTCCTTCAAACAAGGGAGCTCCCATCTATAAATAGATCCCCCTTCCTCTCAATCCCTGCTCTCTGCCATCTCCGAAACCCTCCAGGCCAATGCTCCCTCCACTCTCATGTGTTTCCTCCACTACCCACAGACTCTCAGGGCCGCCACTACCACCGGGCTTGTGGAGTACCGGGCCGGCAAGAACGGCAGAGGTGCCGTTATCAATGCCTTCAGACTGGTGTCCTTACATGATGCCGCCTCTACTCGCGCACACACTTCCTAATCATGGCTATATTTGCCGCCCAGTAATAGGTACTAAAGTTCGGCAGTGCCAACCCACCCCCCCCCCCTTGACTACGCTCCAGCAACACTTCCTTCATTCGCGGGGTTTTACCCACCCACACAAAGCCCCAAATCACCTTGTTTAACCATTTAAAAAGGGCCCTTGGGATAAAGATGGGGAGGCACTGAAAAACAAACAGAAATCTGGGGAGGAGCGTCATTTTCACCGTCTGTACCCTGCACGCCAGTGACAGCGGGAGCATGTCCACCTTCGTTTGCTCTGCTAGATGGGTCAGATTTACCTTATTGAGTGTCTCCCATTCCCGTGCCACCTGGATGCTCAGATAGTGGAAGCTCCCTCCCACCACTCTAAATGGCAGCTCTCCCAGTCTCCTCTCCTACCCCCTGGATTAGGTTTAGTACTTTAGTATTGTGAAATATTGCTCTGTACAGTGATTTGTTCCAAATAGTCCTTTACCAGTTCTTTTTTATCATTATATAAATTTAGAGTACCCAATTAATTTTTTTCCCAATTAAGGGGCAATTTAGCATGGCCAATCCACCAACCTGCAGACATGGAGAGAATGTGCAAACTCCACACGGACAGTGACCCAGGACCGGGATTCAAATCTGGGTCCTCTGCGCCGTAGTCCCAGTGCTAACCACTGTGCCACATGCCTCCTCACCAGTTCTAATTATTTAATTTCAAAATACAACAAAACCAAATACGATGATGGGACAACAGGTTCTAGAATTTATTCATTTGGACCCGAAAACGTAACCCTGCGTTTCTAGGCATCCAGAATTGTTTTTTAAATTCATTTATGGGATGTGGGCGTCGCTGGTTAGGCCAGCATTTAATGCCCATCCCTAGTTGACCTCCACAAGCTCGTGGTGAGCTGCCTTCTTGAACCGCTGCAGTCCTGGAGGCGTAGGTACACCCGCTATGTTGTTAGGGAGTTCCAGCGACAGTGAAAGAACAATATATTTCCAAGTCAGTGTGGTGAGTGACTTGGAGTGGATGCAGGTATCTGCTGCTCGTTTTCTTCTCAATGGTAGTGGTCATGGGTTTGAAAGGTGTTGTTTTAAGGAACCTTGGTGAGTTACTGCAATGCATCTTTTAGATGGTACACACGGCTGCCACTGTTCTTCGGTGGTGGAGGGTTTGAATGCTTCTGGAAGGGGGAGCAATCAAGCGAGCTGCTTTGTCCTGGATTGTGTCGAGCTTCTGGAGTGGTGTTGGAACTGCACTCATCCAGGCAAGTGGAGAGTACCCCATTGCACTCCTGACTGGTGCCTTGTAGATGGTGGTCAATGGCAAGCCCCAGGATGTTGACTGTGGGAGATTCAGCTTTGGTAATGTCATGGAATGTCAAGGAGCAGTGGTTAGATCCTCTCTAGTAGGAGATGGTCATTGCCTGGCACTTGTGTGGCGTGAATGTAACTTGCCACTTGTCAGCCCATGCCTGGATATTGTCCAGGGTCTTGCTGCATTTGGACATGGACAGTTTCATTATCTGGAAGTCACGAATGGTGCTGAACATTGTGCAGTCATCCGCAAACATCCCCACTTCTGACCTTATGTGGAAGGAAGGCCAATGATGAAGCAGCTGAAGATGGTTTGGCCTAGGACACTACCCTGAGAAACTCCTGCAGTGATGTCCTGGAGTTGAGACGATTGACCTACAACCACCACAACCATCTTCCTTTGTGCCAGGTATGACTCCAACCAGCGGAGGGCTCCAGTTTAGCTAGGCTTCCTTGATGCCAAAATCGGTCAAATGATGCCTTGATGTCAAGGGCAGTCACTCTCACCTCACCTCTGGCATTCAGCTCTTTTGGCCATGTTTGAACTAAGGCTGTAATGAGGATAGGAACTGACTGACCCTGGCGGAAGCCAAACGGAGGGTCCGTCAGCAGGTTATTGCTGAGTAAGTGCCACTTAATAGTACTGTTGATGACTTCTTCCATCACTTTGCTGATGATGGAGTATAATATTAATAATAGTAGTAGGCCACTGCCCGGTTGGATTTGTCCTGGGCAATTTTCCACATTGCCTGGTAGATGCAAGTGTTGTAGCTGTCCGGGAACAGCTTGGCTAGGGTGCAGCAAGTTCTGGAGTACAAGTCTTCTATTGTCACGACCCATAGCCTTTGCAGCATCCAGTGCCTTCAGCCATTTCTTGCTATCACGTGGAAAGAATTGTATTGTCTTAAGACTGACATCTGTGAGAGGGGACCGAGATAAATCATCCACTCAGCACTTCTGGCTGAAGATTGTTGATAATGGCTCAGTCTTTTGCACATGTGTGCTGGGCTCCTCCATCATCGAAGATGGGGATGTGTGTGTTGTGCACCACGATTCATGGCTGGATGTGGCAGGACTACAGAGCTTAGATCTGATGCGTTTATTGTGGAATGGCTTAGCTCTGTCTATTATAATAATAATCTTTATTAGTGTCACAAGTAGGCTTACATTAACACTGCAAGACATTACTGTGAAAATCCCCTAGTCGCCACACCTCGGCACCTGTTCGGGTACACTGTTACTTACTGCTTATGCTGTGTCATGTGCTATATCCTCACCAGGTCGACACCTCATTTTTCTATATACATGTTGTTGCTCCTGGTATGGTCTCCTGCACGCTTCATTGAACCAGGATTAATTACTTGGCTTGGTGGTAATGGGAGAGTGGGGGATATGCCAGGCCATGAGATTGCAGATTGTGGTTGAAAACAATTCGGATGCTGATGTCCCACAGCGCCTCATCGATGCCCTGTCTGGGGTGGCTAGATCTGTTCAAAGTCAACCATTTAGCACGATGGTAGTGTCACATAATACAATGGAGGACATCCTCAATGTGAAGCCGGGACTTTGTCTCCAGAAGGACTGTGCGGTGGTCACTTAAATCGATACCGTCATGGACAGATGCATCTGCAGCAGGCAGATTGGTGAGGATGACGTAACATATGTTTTCCCCTCTTGTTGGTTCCCTCACCAGCTGCTGCACTCCCAGCCTAGCAGCTATGTCCTTTAGGACCCGGCCAGCTCATTCACTGGTGTTACTATCGAGCCACTCTTGGTGATGGACATTGAAATCCCCCACCCAGAGCATATTCTGAGCCCTTGTCACCCTCAGTGCTTCCTCCAAGTGGTGTTCAACATGGAAGAGTACTGATTCATCAGCTGATGGTGGCCAGTACGTGGTAATCAGCAGGAGTTTCCTTTCCCATGTTTAACCTGAAGCCATGAGACTTCATGGGGTCCAGTCGATGTTGAGGACTCCCAGGGTGAGGCAGAGCATTGTCTGTAAGGTATGATTCTGTGAGTATGACTTGCTGCTTAACAAGCCCCCAGATGTTGGTAAGGGGGTTTTTGCAGGATGGGCAGGGCTAGTTTGCCGTTGTCGTTTCTGGTTCGATGCCGGGTGGTCTGTCCGGTTTCATTCCTTTTTTGTGTTTTTGTAGCGGTTGAATACAACTGAATGGCTTGCTAGACCATTTCAGAGAGTATTTAAGAGTCAATCATATTGCTGTGGATCTGGAGTCACATGTAGGCCAAGTAAGGATGGCAGATTTCCTTCCCAAAGGACATTAATGAACCAGATGGGTTTTTACAACAATTGACAATGGTTTCATGGTCATCATTAGACTTTCAATTCCAAATATTTTTATTGAGTTTAAATTCCATTACCTCCCGTGGTGGGATTCGCACCTGGGTCCCCAGATCATTATCCCGGGTCTCTGGATTACTACTCCAGCAACAATACCATTATCCCACCGCCTCCCCATATAGATAGCCAAGTCAAATATTTTCTTTAAAATAGGTTTTCTACAACATTATCAACAGTCGCTATGTGCTAGAAGATAGTGTGTACTTAATAAGTCACAATGATTTTCAATACTCAGAAAGGTCTTGCATGAGATCTGCAAGCAAACTTCTTTTTTTTTTTAAGAAGAACTTCTTAATGACTTTTCAGTAAGTTTTAATCAATGTTTGTTATATAGAATAAAACTATTCTCTTTCATAAGAAGCACCTAGAATTCAAGATGGATAGATATGCTTCAGGGAATTCCAGTTTGGGAAAATGTTGTTTTGCAGAGTTACGTTAAAGACATGGGAAAGCAGGAAAATAAAATTTGCTTCTTCAAATATTCTATTAGGATATTGTGAATAGATGCTGTAAACAAAAATATTTTATCTATTATAGCAAAACTAGATATTTTTCAGATAGATGTTATGCAAGTCTGTAATTTTCTCAACACATTTTCAGTTTTAGACTTGAATTAACTATTCTTACTTCATCACAATGATTCCATTCCTTGTTGATGCTTCCACATCCACATTATCCACTCCGGTTCCAGCTCTACCTATTATCTTCAGATTCTTTGCAGCATCGATAACATCAGCAGTAACCTTTGTTCCAGAACGGATAATAAGCCCATCGTAGTCCTAATAGTAAAAAAAATTCATTATAACTCTCATCCAGATGTGTATTTTTACCACAAGTTTACCAAAGAACATTGTAGAACACAATTTCCTCATTTCCATAATATTTTAAATTATTACATATAAATCAGGAAACCCCTCAAGCCTACTCTATCATTCAGTAACATTGTGGCTGATCGGACTGTGGCCTCAACTCCACAATCCATCTACCCTCAGAACTTTTGACTCCCCTGTTAGTCAAGAATCTATCTGCATCTGCGTTAAAAATATTCACTATCTCCACCACTGAGTTTCAAAGATTCACAACAACATAGAACATACAGTACAGAAGGAGGCCATTCAGCCCATCGAGTCTGCACCGACCCACTTGAGCCTCACTTCCACCCTATCCTGGTTACCCACTAACCCCTCCTAACCTTTTTGGTCACTAAGGGCAATTCATCATGGCCAATCCACCTAACCTGCACGTCTTTGGACTGTGGAAGGAAACCGGAGCACTCGGAGGAAACCCACGCAGATACGGGGAGAACGTGCAGACTCTGCACGGACAATGACCCAAGCCGGGAATCGAACCTGGGACCCTGGCGCTGTGAAGCCACAATGCTATCCACTTCTGCTACCATGCTGCCCGTATAAAACTCAAAAAGAGTTTTTTCTCATCTCCATCTTAAATGGGAGATCCCTTATTTTTGAACTGTCTCCCCTAGTTTTTACCCACACAGGGAGAAACATCCTTTCAGTATTCACACTGTCAGGTCCGCTATGGATCTTGTATGTTTCAATAAGATCACCTCTCAATTTTCTGAAGTCCAATGGCTCCAGCTGTCCAAACTTTCCATTGAACCATCGAGTTCCTACAGTGCAGGAGGCCATTCGGCCCATCGAGTCAGCACCGACCCTCTGAAAGAGCAGCCTACCTCTTAACACCCCTGCATTCCAGGTATCAGTTGAGTGAACCTTCTCTGAACTGCTTCTAACACCGTTACTTTTACAGTTATTCTATTATAAATCAGGCTATTATTTAAACAGTTGGCCTAGTGCAAGATTGCCATTTAGTGATGTTACACAGCTGTTCCCAGCCACTGTTCACATATTCAAGTGACAGTTAAATGTTGAGCGACCATGAGACAATACTTATGACCTTCCAACACCATACCTATTTATTGGTAGGGAAACCAGCGTCAAATGAGATTGGAAAGAGAAAACACGTGGAAAGCAAATAGAAAGTAAAGAAGAAAACAAACATGGAAAATAAATGGGCACAGGTTGATCCTTCTACCAGGGGCGGGGAAAGAACCTGTACATTTTGGGGTGGGTGGGTAAAGAACCTGTACGCTTTGGGGAGGGGGGGGGGGGGGGGGAAAGAACCTGTACGCTTGGGGAGGGTGGGGAAAGAACCTGTACGCTTTGGGAAGGAGGGGGGGGGCAAGAACCTGTACGCTTTGGGGAGGGTGGGGAAAGAACCTGTACGCTTTGGGGAGGGTGGGTAAAGAACCTGTACACTTTGGGGAGGGTGGGTAAAGAACTTGTACACTTTGGGGAGGGTGGGTAAAGAACCTGTACACTTTGGGGAGGGTGGGTAAAGAACCTGTACACTTTGGGGAGGGTGGGGAAAGAACCTGTACACTTTGGGGAGGGTGGGGAAAGAACCTGTACACTTTGGGGAGGGTGGGGAAAGAACCTGTACACTTTGGGGAGGGTGGGAAAAGAACCTGTACGCTTTGGGGAGGGGGGGGGGGGGGAGAAAAGAACCTGTACGCTTGGGGAGGGTGGGGAAAGAACCTGTACGCTTTGGGAAGGAGGGGGGGGGGGGCAAGAACCTGTACGCTTTGGGGAGGGTGGGGAAAGAACCTGTACGCTTTGGGGAGGGTGGGTAAAGAACCTGTACACTTTGGGGAGGGTGGGTAAAGAACTTGTACACTTTGGGGAGGGTGGGTAAAGAACCTGTACACTTTGGGGAGGGTGGGGAAAGAACCTGTACACTTTGGGGAGGGTGGGAAAAGAACCTGTACACTTTGGGGAGGGTGGGAAAAGAACCTGTACACTTTGGGGAGGGTGGGGAAAGAACCTGTACGCTTTGGGAAGGAGGGGGTGGGGGGGGGGGGGGGGGGGGGGGGGCAAGAACCTGTACGCTTTGGGGAGGGTGGGGAAAGAACCTGTACGCTTTGGGAAGGGGGGGGGGAGGGGGGGGCAAGAACCTGTACACTTTGGGGAGGGTGGGGAAAGAACCTGTACGCTTTGGGGAGGGTGGGGAAAGAATCTGTACGCTTTGGGGAGGGTGGGGAAAGAACCTGTACGCTTTGGGGAGGGTGGGGAAAGAACCTGTACGCTTTGGGGAGGGTGGGGAAAGAACCTGTATGCTTTGGGAAGGGCAGGGGGGGGGGGCAAGAACCTGTACACTTTGGGAAGGGGGCTGGGGAGGGGGGGGGGGGGAAGAACCTGTACACTTTGGGGGAGGGTGGGGAAAGGACCTGTACGCTTTGGGGAGGTTGGGTAAAGAACCTGTACATTTTGGGTAGGGGGGGGGCAAGAACCTGTACGCTTTGGGGAGGGTGGGTAAAGAACCTGTACACTTTGGGGAGGATGGGTAAAGAACCTGTACACTTTGGGGAGGGTGGGGGGGGCAAGAACCTGTACACTTTGGGTAGGGGGGGGGGGCAAGACCCTGTACGCTTTGGGGAGGGTGGGGAAAGAACCTGTACGCTTTGGGTAGGGGGGGGCTGGGGGGCAAGAACCTGTACGCTTTGGAGAGGGTGGGGGGGAAGAACTTATGTGCTTTGGGAAGGTGGGGGGGAAAAGAGAAGAATCTGTATGCTATGGAGGAAATAACCTGTATGCTTTGAGGAGTTGGGAAATAACCTGTATGCTTTTGGGGGGGGGGGGGGGGGGGGGGGGGGAGAAAGAGAGGAGAGAGAGAACCTGTTTGCTTGTAGGGGGGGGGGGGGGGGGGGGGGGAGAAGAAAGTGGGCGGAAGCGAGATAACCTGTATGCTTTTGGGGGGAAGAGAGGGAACCTGTATGCTTTTGGGGGGGGGGGGGGGGGGGGGGGGAAGAGGAGAGAGAGAACCTGTGTGCTTTTGGGGGGGGGGGGGGGGGGGAGGGAGAGAGAGAACCTGTATGCTTTGGGGAGGGTGGAGGAAAAACCTCTATGCCTTTGGGGGGGGGGGGTCCAGGAAGAGCATGTATGCTTTGGGAAGGGGGGGGGGTAGGAACCTGTATGCTTTGGGAAGGGGGGCAGGAATCTGCATGCTTTGGGAGGGGGGGGGGGGGGGAGTGAGGAACCTGTATGCTTTGCGGGCAGCGGGGGGGGGGGGGGGGGGGGGCAGGGGAGAGAGAGAACCTGTATGCTTTGGGGGAGGGGAGGGGGGAAAGAGAGAGAGAACCTGTATGCTGGGGGGGGGGGGGGGGGGAGAACCTGTATGCTTTGGGGGGGGGGGGGGGTCAGGAAGAACCTGTATGCTTTGGGGAGGGTAGAGCAAAAACCTCTATGCCGGGAGGGGGGGGGGGGTCAGGAAGAACCTGTATGCTTTGGGAAGGGGGGGGGGGGAGGAACCTGCATGCTTTGGGAAGGGGGGGTGAGGGGGGAAGAGGAACCTGTATGCTTTGTTGGGGGGGGGGGGGGGGAAAGAGGAGAGAGAGAGAACCTGTATGCTTTGTTGGGGGGGGGGGGGCAGGGGAGAGAGAGAACCTATATGCTTTGGGGGCGTGGGGGGGAAAGAGAGATAACCTGTATGCTTTCTTTTTTGGGGGGGGGGGGCGAAAGAGAGAGAACCTGTATGCTTTGCCCGGGGGGGGGGGGGGGGGGGGGGGGGGGGGGAACCTGTATGCTTTGGGGAGGGTGGAGCAAAAACCTCTATGCCTTGGGGGGGGGGGGGTCAGGAAGAACCTGTATGCTTTGGGAAGGAGGGGGTGGGGGTAGGAACCTGTATGCTTTGGGAAGGGGGGGGGGGGGAGAGGAACCTGCATGCTTTGGGAAGGGGGGGGGGGGGGGGGAGAGGAACCTGTATGCTTTGCCCGGGGGGGAGGAAGAACCTGTATGCTTTGGGGAGGGTGGAGCAAAAACCTCTATGCCTTGGGGGGGGGGGGGGGGGGTCAGGAAGAACCTGTATGCTTTGGGAAGGAGGGGGTAGGAACCTGTATGCTTTGGGAAGGGGGGGGGGGGGGAGAGGAACCTGCATGCTTTGGGAAGGGGGGGGGGGGAAGAGGAACCTGTATGCTTTGCCCGGGGGGGGGGGGGGGGGAGGAAGAACCTGTATGCTTTGGGGAGGGTGGAGCAAAAACCTCTATGCCTTGGGGGGGGGGGGGGGGGGGGGGGGTCAGGAAGAACCTGTATGCTTTGTTGGGGGGGGGGGGGGAAGAGAGAGAGAGAACCTGTATGCTTTTGGGGGGGGGGGGGGAAATCTGCATGCTTTTGGGAGGGTGGAGCAAAATCCTCTATGCCTTGGGGGGGGGTCAGGAAGAACCTGTATGCTTTGGGAAGGGGGGGCGGGGGAGGAACCTGTATGCTTTGGGAAGGGGGGGGGGTGAGGAACCTGTAAGCTTTGGGGGGGGGGGGCGGTTGGGAGGAACCTATATGCTTTGGGGAGGGTGGAGCAAAAACCTCTATGCCTTTGGGGGGGGGGGGGGGGTCAGGAAGAACCTGTACGTTATTTTTTTTTGGGGGGGGGCGCCTGTATGTTTTTTTTTGGGGGGGGGGGGGGAGAGAAGAGAACACGTATGCTTTCTGAACAAAATCTACATATTTAGAATCTTATCATTCATGGAAGCATGCAATATTCTGGGTAATAATTCATCTACTCACCTTACGATGAATAGCGTAGGCAAAGATAAAATAACATTAGAAAAATAAATTGCGAGTGGGAGAGTAAATAAATAAAGATCGAAGAGTGAAACAGGAGAGGAAGCCTATATTCCCACGCGGGATTGACATTACAGTAAATTATATATCATTTGGGATTGGTCTCCATTTTCTTGGAAGCTCAAAATGAGAAATGCATGCACACAGACTTCAAAGGTGGAATCTTTAAAGCAGACAGATTTGCTTTGGAGGGGGGGAAATCCCATACTAAAGCAACTGCAATTATAATTCCAGAAGTTCGAAACATGGTTACAAGTGATTCACTGTTGATCCGGATTCGGCTAATGGATGATACAGATTATAGGATGATTACACTCAATAAAGATTTTCAAAAACCTCGTTTGTTTGTGTTAAGAATCCCCTGGGCTGTGAAGGCATTACCGGCCGCAACGTTTTGGGGGGGGGGGGGGGCAGGAGGTTGTAGTTATCTTTTAATTCGCAACGATTAAATAAAAAGATACGTTTACATATAAACTTATTGATGTGGTTGGGAGGACGCCAGCCGGACTGCAGCCCGTCGGTTTGCGCTCGGAAACCTCCTGGCGCTGTTGCATCAGAAAAGAGAGTGAGTGTGTGATGATGGTGGATTGGGATTCCAGGAGACGCCATCAGGTACAGCGCCCAACAACATGCAGACAAATGCGAGCAGAGTGTCTGAGCACCCAGCGGTGGTACCAGCGGTGGTACACGACCTCCCACATCCCATTCCACGGCTGACCTTTACCTCCCTCACTTTACCGAGGATCAGGAGAATAGTATTTTCTGCGCTATTTTCTTCAGATTAATTTAGCAACGCCGAGTGAGACGCTCTTCCTCCCTCCCCCGCCCGCCACCTCAAATAAAATCGCACCGCTTACACGGAGCAGCACCGTGACTGCCTTCACCATGAAGACGCCGCAGCGATTAGTACAACCACCGCATTCTAGGACTTCCAACAATACCTTAATTTCGGCTAGGAGTTGGCTCTTGGTCATATTCTCCCTCTGGACCACTTTGATGCCATTTTCTTCCAGAATCTTCTTGCAGCTGGCATCTACGCGTTCGCTGAGGAGGAGATTGTGGACAGTGAAAGCCATCTCTCCTCCAGAACGATTTCCCTCCTAACTTTGTGTTCGCCGGAGCAAAGCTGAGCACGTGGTCAGGGCTCCTTAAAAAAAAGCTGCCTAACCCCGCCCTCTGGCAATTTATGCAGCAGATCGAGCAGATACTTGTAAAAGCAGCAGCTGAATGTGCCGCTTTTAAACTTGACAATGTGAGCGTTGTGGCAGACGGCGATCTGCTCTGGATGGAAGCAGAGTTAGCTAATCCCGCATCCAACTATCATTGGGTCATGAAAAATCACACGTTTCTCCAATATGCCACATTTTAACACACCGACATTTTGTGAAAGTGGCGCTGAATTGAACTGGCGTTTCTGTGCTTTATTGTTCCAAACAGACTTGTGTTTGGGCTTTATTTACACAAGTTATGTCGGAATAAACTGGATCCACCAAATGGCAAATGTTCAAAACGTAGAAAAGCGACCGCCCCCCCAGGGCGTCTCATTCCAGCTTTATTTGAATGTTTGTGCAGGGATAGGCTACATTTACACCGCAATAGTTCCATCAATGAGGACATTTTGCACACAACAAAATTGTTCAACGGCCTGAGATTCCTGCCGCGGTTCATCGATGTTGCGGGTTTCTCCTGACCTTTCGCTGAAATTACAGCGGTTAATTGCGAAACCCTCACAAAAACAGGAGGTGGTGATTTAAAGTGAGGAAACTTGTTTAAGAGCTGCGTGTTAATGCAGACTCTGGTCCTCAAGTAATAGTGTCAATAAGTTCCTCAACTGTGGTCAGTTTGCCTGTCGAACCTTAAGATAATCTTGCGCAAGGTCTTAGAATTTTACAGAACTTGGCTTTGTATTGATGAAAAACTTGCGAACGGTTTCTCAAGAGAGGGCCCTGTTCATTTGGAGGCTGATTTAGGGCTTGGCGCTGCAAATACTGAGTATGAACGTCCATTTTCTACAAGTTCTTCAGTGCCCTCCGAGAAAGAGGCTGAAAGCACCATGGTTCCCAGAATGAAAACTCACAACAAAGTTTTAGTTTTGCGGATGCTGCTTCAGGTTTACTATTACTCAGAGCATTAACTAAAGTCATAGTCATTGCGACACAGAAGGAGTACTCATTGAGTCTATGCCGGCCGCTCTGTGCAATTATTCAGTCTGTCCTGGCAATCTCCGTAGTCTGGCAAATTTATTTCATTTCCTGTCCAATTTCCTTTTGAAATCCCGGATTGTCTCTGCTTTCACCACCCTTGTAGGCAGTGAATTCTAGGTCATTGCCTCAAGTTTGTGTGAAAGATTCTTCCTCCCTGGCATCTCTTGTCGAAAAGCTTAAATCTACGTTCCTAGTCCTTGTACCATCACCTAACAGCAAGTTAACGGTTTTCTTTGTCTGCCTTATCCAAATCGGTAACCTTGTATACCTCTTATCACATCTCCCCTCAACTTCCTTTGATCCAAGGAGAATAAGCCAAGCATCGCCAACTTAACCTTATACTGAAAATACCTTATTCCTGGAATCGTTCTGGTAAATCTTCTCTGCAACCTCACAAGGACCTTTACATCTGTCCTGAAGTGTGGTGATTCAAACTGAATGCAATACACTAGTAATGGCCTAAATAGAGCCGTCTAGATGTTCAGCATAACTTGCTTTTGTACTCTGGATAAAAGCAAATTACTGTGGCTGCTGGAATCTGAAACCAAAGAGAAAATGCTGGAAAATCTCAGCAGGTCTGGCAGCCTCTGCAGGGAGAGAAAAGAGCTAACGTTTCGAGTCCAATGACACTTTGTCAAAGCTCTTTGCCAAAGCTTTGACAAAGAGTAATTGGGCTCGAAACGTTAGTTTTTTTCTCTCCCTACAGATGCTGCCAGACCTGCTGAGATTTTCCAGCATTTTCTCTTTCGTTGCTTTTGTACTCAATATATATGAAGAACACAATCCCATATGCTTTGCTAACTATTCTCTCAATATGTCCTGACACCTTCAAAGATCAATGCACATGAATCCCAGGTACCACTGTCGCTTGTAAGTCCTAGGTATTATTTTTACTTAAATTCTTTTTAAAAAATACTAATTTAGAGGACCCAATTCTTTTTTTCTCTAATTATGGGGCAATTTAGCATGGCCAAACCACCTACCCTGCACATCTTTTGAGTTGTGGGGGTGAGACATACACAGACATGGGGAGAATGCGCAAACTCCACACGGACAGTGATCCAGGGCTGGGATCGAATCTGGGTCCTCAGCACCAGGAGGCAGCAGTGTTAACCACTCTACCACCGTGCCGCCCATTTTTACTTAAATTCTAATTGTGCTCTTTGAGACTTTACCCTTACAGGCAAAGGAGACAGTTTAGTGAAGTAACTCAGGAAATTTTTAATAAATTGTAGATTAATACCTTTCAAAAACAGGGCAGGATTTGACTAGTGTACTACGTGGGGCAGCACGGTAGCATAGTGGTTAGCACAATCGCTTCACAGCTCCAGGATCCCAGGTTTGATTCCCAGCTTGGGTCACTGTCTGTGCGGAGTCTGCACGTTCTCCCCATGTGTGCATGGTGTCACGTGAGAGTACCTTTACGAAATGGATGTTTAAGAAATGTACCTTTAAGAAATGGGTGTTTATCAATGATGTCAGAGTGTGGGTGGAGCTGGGCTGTCTGTCAGCTTTTTAATTTTGTTTTAGGCTGTTTGTGTAGGGTGTGTTTTAGTTTTGTTTTCAGTGTTGGAGCTGAAGCCGGACAGAGCAGGTGTACTGTTGATCTCTCTGCCATGAAAATACTATCTCTTGATCATTTGGTGAATTCAGAATTATAAATGTTCTCAGTAGTGAATGTAAACTTAATGTGCTTCTGTTAAAAGGTGTTTCTTCTGTCTTCTGGATGTTGTTTGGGAAGTTATTAAGGATTACTTAGTGTTGTATTCTTTGGGGGTTGTATTTGAATTAATGGTTGCTAGGATGTTCACTGTATGTTTCAAAAAGGTTAACTCGAGTTCATAGAATAAACATTGTTTTGCTTTCAAAAATACTTTTCCATTTGTGCTGTACCACACCTGTAGAGTGGGCTGTGTGCTCCCCATACCACAATCTATTACAAGTTGTGGGTCAGGTGAACTCCATGATACACTTTGGGGTTCTCGAAACCCTGGCCCAAAACAAATTGGGGCTTGTCCGGGATAAAAGTCTATCCATTAGATTGGCTTAGTGAACTTAAAGACAGTCAGGGGTGAGCATATTGTGGTTGTTTTTCAGGTGTGGTATTCGAGTTTAAGTGGGGAGTGTGTTGTGGACAATGGCTCTTTCAGAGGCTCAGAAGTTTTTGGGGGTGGAGACGGTCACACGCAGTACCTTACGGACAGAGACTAAAAGCAGACTGTTAGATTTGGCAAAAACATTGCAGTTAACATTACCTGACAAAATGCGAAAAGGTGAGGTAATTATGGCGGTGGCTAAGCATTTAAAGTTGCCTGAGATACAGTTTGACTCATTGGAAATGGCAAAAATTCAGTTACAAATTAAACAAATGGAACATGAGAAAGAATTAAAGCAGCTTGAATACGAAAGAGATAGAGAGGAAAAAGAAAGAGAAAGGGAGATACAGATCAGGGAAAAAGATAAAAAGAGAGAGTTTCAACTTCAGAAAATGGCCATGAAACATGACAGTCAGTTAAAATTGGCAGGCATAAATAGAAACGTACAGTAGGATGATAGTGAAGAGGATAGTGAGAAAGAGCGTCATAGTCGAAGGCTTGGTGGGGATCTATTTAAATATGTCCAAGCATTGCCAAGGTTTGACGAGAAGGAAGTGGAAGCCTTTTTCATTTCATTTGAGAAGGTAGCTAAACAAATGAAATGGCCACAGGACATGTGGGTATTACTGATTCAAACAAAGCTGGTAGGTAGGGCTAGTGAAGTGTTTGCATCACCGCCGGGGGAGGTATCTGGGACGTATGAGGAGGTGAAAAAATCCATCTTAGGTGCATATGAACTAGTGCCTGAAGCCTACAGACAAAGGTTTAGAAATTTAAGGCAAGAATTTGGTCAAACGTACATGGGGTTTGAAAGGATCAAACAGAGTAATTTTGATAGTGGATAAGGGCTTTGCAAATAGACCAAACGTATGAAGCTCTCAGAGAAATTATACTTTTAGAGGAGTTTAAAAATTCAATTCCTGATGTAGTGAGAACTCATGTGGAAGAGCAGAGGGTTAAAACTGCAAGATTAGCAGCAGAAACGGCAGATGATTATGAATTGGTTCATAAATCAAAGTTTGGTTTCTGACATCAGTTGCAGCCTGTGAGGGATAGAAACTGGGGACATGAGAAATACTCAAGTGGTAAAGGTAAAGGTGATCTGATGGGAGCTAATAAGGAGAGTGTACCTCAAATTAAAAAAGAAATCCAGGAGGGTGGAAAATAAATGAAAAGTTTCAAATGTTTTCACTGTAATAAACTAGGCCATGTAAAGTCACAGTGTTGGAGGTTGAAGAAAAGCACAGGGAAGGATGATGTGGTAAAACAGGATAAGACAGTAGGGTTTGTTAAAGTGGTAAAGGAAAGCCCAAGTGAAGCGAAGGAGGTACAAAAGATTGTACAGCCTGATCAAGAGATGATTGATAAGAAGGTGCCAGATGTCTTTCAAGAATTTACTTGTGTGGGTAACGTTTACTCATGTGTATCAGGAGGAGCAGGTAAAGAAGTCACAATTTTAATAGATACGGGAGCTAGTCAATCTTTAATGGTAAGAGATGAGGAGTTATGTAGTTTGGGAAGAATGTTGCCAGAAAAGGTGGTAATATGTGAAATTCAGGGTGAGAGGAGTAGTGTTCAATTATATACGGTAAGGTTGGAAAGTCCAGTGAAGAGTGGTGAAGTGGTCGTGGGAGTAATAGAGAAACTATCTTGTCCAGGAATACAGTTTATCTTGGGGAATGATATAGCTGGATCGCAGGTGGGAGTGATGCCTACTGTGGTGGATAAGCCAGTGGAGAATCAGACAACTGAAGTGTTGAAGGACGAATATCCTGGGATTTTTCCGGATTGTGTAGTGACAAGGTCGCAAAGTCACAGGTTAAGACCAGAGGAGAAATCAGAGAGTGAAGATGACGTGGAAGTGCAATTGTCAGAAACGATTTTTGATCAAATGGTTGAAAAAGAACAAGAACAGGTGGAGGGCGAGCGGATATTTTTAGTTCAGGAAAACTGGTGGAGTTACAACAGAAAGATATAGAAATAAAACGGATGTATCAGAAAGCATATACGGAAGAGGAATCTGAGAGTATACCAGAGTGTTATTACCGTAAAAGTATTATCTTGATGAGAAAATGGAGACCTTTACATATGCAGGCGGATAAAAAGTGGGCAGAAGTTCATCAAGTAGTATTGCTGGTAGGGTATAGAAAGGAGGTGTTGTGAGTTGCACATGAGGTACCAGTGTGAGGTCATTTGGGAATAAGGAAAACTCAAGCTAAAATACAGACACATTTTTATTGGCCTGGACTACATAAAGATGTAGTTAAATTTTGTCAATCATGTCACACATGTCAAGTGATAGGAAAACCTCAAGCAGTGATAAAAC
Source organism: Scyliorhinus torazame (assembly GCF_047496885.1). Taxonomy (NCBI): domain Eukaryota; kingdom Metazoa; phylum Chordata; class Chondrichthyes; order Carcharhiniformes; family Scyliorhinidae; genus Scyliorhinus; species Scyliorhinus torazame. The sequence goes on from NC_092708.1 coordinate 116,950,433, forward strand.
CAGCACGCTTAATACCCATTCCAGCATTTGAGGAACCTTTTACAAGGGTCCTAATTGATTGCGTAGGACCGATTCCTAAAACAAAAAGTGGGAATCAATATCTTTTGACTATAATGGATGTGTCTACTAGGTTTCCAGAGGCCAATCCAGTACGTAATATTACAGCTAAAAGGATTGTGGAGGAATTACTTAAATTCTTTACTTGATACGGACTACCCACAGAAATACAATCGGATCAAGGATCGAATTTTACCTCAAGGGTATTCAAAGAAGTTATGGATAGCTTAGGAATAAAACAATTTAAATCAACCACGTACCATCCAGAATCGCAGGGAGCATTAGAAAGGTGGCATCAGACATTAAAGACAATGTTGAGGGCTTATTGTCACGATTATCCAGAGGATTGGAATAAAGGAATTCCATTCGTACTGTTTGCAATTAGGGATGCACCTAATGAGTCAACCAAATTTAGTCCTTTTGAACTAATTTTTGGTCATGAGGTAAGAGGACCACTTAAATTGATTAAGGAAAAATTGGTGAGGGAGAAATCGGAAATTACATTATAGGATTACATGTCAAATTTTAGGGAACGATTAAATAGAGCAGGTGAATTGACTAGACAACATTTGAAAGTTGCACAAAATGTAATGAAACGGGTAGCGGACAAGAAATCCAAAGTTCGTAGTTTTGCCAGTGGAGATAAAGTTTTAGTGTTGTTACCAGTGGTAGGTGAACCTTTAAAAGCAAGGTTTTGTGGACCTTATCAGATTGAAAGGAAATTAAGTGAGGTGAATTATGTGGTACTGTAGCCATCTGGGATGGCCATTTCCTGATTACAAAATGGACACTTTGCAAAGATTGCAAGCAAAATGGACAATGCTGAGAAAACAAGCAGGTACAGAGCTTGTCTGCATATTGGAGCCGTAGCTCCCAGACAAGACCAAAACTGTAGGCCCATTAGCATACTAATGGCCCATCTCCGGGAACAAAAGAGTAACATTTGAGTAACAGATACTAAGGCAGACACCCCGGCGCCAGAGGAGACCGAAACAAAGCAGGCCAACGGCCACTGAGGACTCGCCCTGCCATCAGGGCACCCACCCCTTTATTGGATGAAATCAATAGGAATGATCAAGAAACGGCCCAATTGATTGGGGCCAAGTTCAAACACACCCAAAAGAGCGCGAAGCCCCTGTGGGTACAAGAAGGAGCCCCCAAGAGAGAATCGCTCTGTTGGACTTGGCTCTCACAGCGGAGAGACCCGTCCACCAGCTGCACCAGAAGCAAGTAAGTCCAAGGTCAACGCTCGCTACCAGATGGACGACCTTAGCTGTTCCCCTTCACCACTTCGCCCCCAGCAGCCTCAGATCTGAACAACGGCCATTGTTCCTCTGATTGAGTGGGCGCCCGAAGCTAAGTATAGGCTTTAGCAGTAGTGATAGTTTAGTCTGTAGCGTTTCGTGCATGAGTAGATATTAACTGTGTGTGTAAATAAATAAGCATTGACTTTGAACTAACAAACTAGTGTACCGAGCCTTTGATCAGTATTCGGTTTTGATCCTTGTGGCGGTATCGAAAAATACCTGGCGACTCTAGAGCAAACGTAATTAGAATTAAGGAAGGCGACCATATTGACCGCCATATTCAGAACCAACCAAAGAGAGCAACATTTACTGGCGACTCCGCCGGGACTCGACCCAAAAGCGGCCTAGTCACTCCGAGAGAACCCAAATTTGAATTGGAATCCAATTGGAAACAGAAAAACCACAAGTGTGAGAACGATACTGATCAAACCTCCACGATTCGGAAGTGTGTTATTGCGTGCGTACTAACAGGGATATAAGGTAAACCTGAGAGATTTTGTTGCATAAAACGTCGGGACTTTTGTAGGCCGGAAAATAGCATAAGCCGTACCCGTGTTTACATCACCACTTTATCACCCCCTGTTCCAAATTCAGTAGAGAACCCAGAGAGAGAGAGAAAATGGCAATGAAGGCAATGGAATGCCTTGGAAGGAATAACAGGAATGTGGAATATTTGGCTAATGGTAAAGTTCTTGGAAGTGTGGATGAGCAGAGGGATCTAGGTGTCCATGTACATAGATCCCTGAAAGTTGCCACCCAGGTTGATAGGGTTGTGAAGAAGGCCTATGGAGTGTCGGCCTTTATTGGTAGAGGGATTGAGTTCCGGAGTCAGGAGGTCATGTTGCAGCTGTACAGAACTCTGGTACGGCCGCATTTGGAGTATTGCGTACAGTTCTGGTCACCGCATTATAGGAAGGATGTGGAGGCTTTGGAGCGGGTGCAGAGGAGATTTACCAGGATGTTGCCTGGTATGGAGGGAAAATCTTATGAGGAAAGGCTGATGGACTTGAGGTTGTTTTCGTTGGAGAGAAGAAGGTTAAGAGGAGACTTAATAGAGGCATACAAAATGATCAGGGGGTTAGATAGGGTGGACAGTGAGAGCCTTCTCCCGCGGATGGAAATGGCTGGCACGAGGGGACATAGCTTGAAACTGAGGGGTAATAGATATAGGACAGAGGTCAGAGGTAGGTTCTTTACGCAAAGAGTAGTGAGGCCGTGGAATGCCCTACCTGCTACAGTAGTGAACTCGCCAACATTGAGGACATTTAAAAGTTTATTGGATAAACATATGGATGATAATGGCATAGTGTAGGTTAGATGGCTTTTGTTTCGGTGCAACATCGTGGGCCGAAGGGCCTGTACTGCGCTGTATCGTTCTATGTTCTATGATGAACCCCCAAGAATTCGAGGTCGCAGCGACCAGTAGAGTAGGACAGTGTCCCGTATGGGAAGAAGAGGTCAGAAAAGATCTCAAAGGGAAAGGATGGCCCCTTTGGAGTGAATTCTGCGCCAATGACGAAACAGGACCCGGGGGTATAGGATATACTTGGTGGGAGACCCTGACAGAGATTCATAAGAAGAGCTTGGGGAAAGCTCGCAAGTCAATGGCCATCGTGTCCTGCTTGGCACAATTGTGAGGCACAGAGGAGGTCGTTAGGATGCTCCGTAGAGAGATTGAGGAGAGAGACAGAAATAGTGAGAGAGATGTGAGCGAATTTGAGAAGGAGAATAAGGAGTTAAAAGAACAGTTAGCAGTGAGGGACAGAGAGGTGGATGATGCCAAGAGGACACCAGTCTTGTCTCGCCCATTTGTGCAGTTTTCAGACCCAGTACGATAAGGCCTACCAGGACACGCAACGCGCAGTCTTGGTAAGACAAGAAACCGAGCAATAGGTAGAGCAATTGCAGAAACAGTGCAATGATTTAAAAGCAGCCCTACGAGCGCTCCACACTTCCACGACAGAACAAAGGCAGAGCTCCGTAGATCACGCAAAGTGCCGGAAGCAAATTGCAGAATTGCAATCTATGCTTTCTATCCAGAATGGGTTTCAAAGTACATTTGGACCCCAGTTAGACCAGGAAAACGGCCCCGATTGGCAGAAGTTAAATGAAACTGCCCAGAGATATGTACATGGGACATGTACACAAGAAAAACCCCAGAAAAGAAAAGTACCCCGACCCCCGACTGAACAGACAGAACACACCCCCATGAACCCTGTAACCACACACCGCAGGGCCCCAGAAGAAGGAAATGCAGATTTCCTATATACAACCCCGTTAACCGTGACCCAATTATGGGACGCGTGTGGAAAAATTACACTGTTCCTTCCCACATCAGACCCCCACCAGTTTTTCGCTAGAGTTAAACAGCAGGCTACCATGTACGGCCTGGATGAAAAGGAGCAAGTGAAGCTCACAGTTTTAAGCCTCGACCCTTCAGTCGTGGCAGCCCTTCCCGACCCACAGAATGTAGGAGGAAGCACACTCCAAGAAATGCACACAGCGATCCTGGATGTGATCGGCTATAACAGAGGAGACCCCGTAGAAGGCCTAAACAAGTGTAGGCAAAAGAAAACAGAGCACCCCACAGCTTTTGCTGGACGTTTGTGGATACATTTCACAGCAGTATTTGGAGAGTTAGCCCGCGCCCATTTGTCCGCGGATAATATGGCCAAATGGACTCGAACCCTAGTCTCTCATGCGACAGAAGCAGGACAGAGAGCTTGCGCAAATTACGATCCCTCAGACGAGGCCCACAAGGAGAAATGGGTTTTGAAAAGATTGTCCCGCACTTGGGAACAATCCGTCCAAGGCAAAACCGCATTTGCAAAACCAGAGGAAGAGCAGGCAGACATGCATCCAGTTAGGACGCACCAGAACCCCGCATGGGTAAGAGAGGGCAGGAACAGCCCACCGCAGCCTAAATCCCAGGAATGCTACAATTGTGGACAATTTGGACACTATGCACGAGAGTGCAACGCGCCCCAAAAGCAGCAGAGGGACCAACAGACAGGCACCATAAGTAAGAATAGGGCAAAGCCAATCCATAGAGTTAGCACCCGTTCAGAGAATGCAGACATGAACGGCACCGACTGACGGTGTTCGGGCTCCCCAACTTGAATCTGCGACACCCTTTGGGACAAGTCCGGTAGACCGGTAGTAGCAGGCAAAGTCCGGGGACACCCCGTAGAATTTATTTGGGACACAGGAGAGTCCCGCACCATGCTCAATTCATCCACGATGTTTCAATGAGACACGTGGCCCACAACAGACACCATCACACTAAGCGGCTTTACAGGTCATTTACAACAAGGACACATCACAGCCCCTGTAGCGATACAAATAGGGAACATTACGACTAAACACCCCATAGTTTTGGTCGATCTACCCCAGACAGCTGAACACATCCTAGGAATCGACTTTATGAGTTCCCATATCCTCTCATTTGATCCGGTAAATAAATGTGTATGGAGAATGGCAAGGGCAGCATGAGCCCCCGCCACGCTCACAGTTGGAGAGTATGCAAACAGCATCAGCGCAGTAGGAGACTTCTGGTTCGACCCTCAAGCCATTAGTCAGGACAAACAGGTTAGGGAAGTCCTACAGCAACACAAAGCAGCATTTGTGCAGCACAAGCACGACTGTGGCAAGATAGCTGGCTTAGTGAATATTACAGGTTCCGACCCCAGACCCCAAAAGCAGTACAGTTTTCCCCAAGAAACAGAGGGAGAAATCTCAAAAGTAATACAGAGTTTGCTCGATCAAGGCGTACTCCGATCAGTAGCCTCCACGAATAATGCACCAATTTGGCCCATCAGGAAACCCGATGGATCATGGCGACTGACCATTGATTACCGGGAACTGAACAAAGTAACCTCAGCAGCATCCCCTACCGTAGCCACGAGTCCCGAGACCATGCTCAAACAGGGACTCCAGTCAAAATTTTTTTCGGTTTTGGACATTAGCAACTGCTTTTGGTCCATTCCATTGGCTAAAGCGTGCCAAAACAAATTCGCCTTTACATTCCAGGGACAACAATACACGTGGACGTACCTTCCACAAGGCTTCCACAACTCCCCCTCCATTTTCCACCGACAGCTGGCAAATGGACTAACAAAATTTCCCCGACCCGATTGTCTGGCCCAGTATGTAGATGACTTGCTACTACAGACAGACACAAAGGGAGAGCACATTTCGCTTCTCACCAAACTCTTAGGACTCCTAAAACAGATTGGATGTAAAGTCAACCCCAAGAAGACCCATATTTTGCAGGAAAAGGTGATTTATGTGGGTACAGTAATCACTCATGGTAAACGCAAGATCGAGCAAAAGAGAATTGACTCGATCGTCAAATTGCCCCTTCCCCATAATGTCTCAGCCCTCCGGTCATTTCTAGGACTGGTTGGCTACTTCAGAAACCATATCGACGGTTTCGCCACAAAAGCAGCACCCCTATCCGACCTTCTCAAGAAACAGGCACCTTGGGAATGGCTTCCACAGCGCACGGATGCCGTGGATGCTTTAAAAAGAGCCCTCAGCACAGGTCCCGTCCATTACACAGGACGTGCATTACAGGTCCCAGGTCCACTTTCCCCGTACGCAATCGAAGTAGCAAGCACCGACCGAACCCTTTCGACCGTACTCCTCCAGGAACGCCATGACCGATTAGGCCCCGTGGCATACGCCTCACGCGTGTTAGATCCTGTCGAGCAAGGATTTTCTGCCTGCGAAAGGCACCTGCTCGCAGTTTTTTGGGCAGTACAGTACTTCGCCTACATTACAGGACTCAACCCCATCACAATTCTCACTGAACACACCCCAACACAGCTATTATTAGACGGTCGACTTAAAGATGGCACAGTCAGCCAAATCCGCGCAGCCCGTTGGACCCTTCTTTTACAGGGACAGGAAATTACAGTTAAAAGAATCAAGACCCACACTTCCCTAGCCGACAATTTGCAATATGCAGGTACTCCACATGAGTGTGAGATCATCACCACAAACCATAATTCAGGCGCATTTATACCTAAGTCAGCTCCCAGGAAAGCAGGTAATACACCCCAGAGACCCCAGCCTACAGACACGTGCGCACCCCTGAAAATGTATGTGGATGGCTTCTCCACAGTTTTGAATGGAAAGAGAATCACCGGTTGCGGCATTTATGGAGAGGATGCGCAGGGACGTGCCCTTGAAGAGATTTCATTAAAGTTGCCAGGACAGACTTCCGGGTGCGGCGATGACCAGCTGAGTCGCACGTTTCGGCAGCTCCCGGTGAAACGGACCTTTGGGCTCTTGATAGGAACCCCAACGGCAATTTTGACGGCTAAAAACACTGTGCGGTAAACCAGAAGGGAATCCCCCCTGGATACGGATGAAAAAAGGAGGAGAAAGTGGCCGGATTGCAGTGGATCCTTTAGAACAGCGGCAAGGAAGGCAAGCAAAAACCAAGATGGCGTCGGAAGGTGGCAGTTTAACATGGGGCCCTGAACAACAAGAGTTCTTGAAATGCTGTGTGGAAGAGCTCAAAAAGGAAATGAAGAAAGAGCTGTTGGCCCCGATACTCCAGGCGATCGAAGGGCTAAAGGAGGAACAAAAGACCCAGGAGCGGGAGCTTCGGGTCGTGAAGGCAAAGGCAGCCGAGAATGAGGACGACATACAGGGCCTGGTGGTGAAGACGGAGATGCATGAGGCACATCAGAAACGATGTGTGGAAAGGTTGGAGGCACTGGAGAACAATGCAAGGAGGAACAACCTGAGGATTCTTGGTCTTCCTGAAGGTGTGGAGGGAGCGGACGTCGGGGCATATGTGAGCACGATGCTGCACTCGTTAATGGGAGCGGAGGCCCCGGCGGGTCCGTTGGAGGTGGAGGGAGCATACCGAGTGATGGCGCGAGGACCGAGAGCAGGAGAAATTCCCAGAGCCATAGTGGTGAGATTCCTCCGTTTTAAGGATAAAGAAATGGTCCTTAGATGGGCAAAGAAAACTCGGAGCAGTAAATGGGAGAACGCGGTGATCCACGTTTATCAAGACTGGAGTGCGGAGGTGGCGAGAAGGAGGGCGAGCTTTAATCGGGCCAAGGCGGTGCTTCATAAAAAGAAGATAAAATTTGGAATGCTGCAACCGGCAAGACTGTGGGTCACATATCGAGGAAGGCACCACGACTTTGAGACGGCAGGAAGGAGGGGGCGTCGCACGGTGCGAGCCGAGGTCACGGGGGGAAGCCGAGGTCGGCCAGAGTTTGCTGACTTCTGGGAGCAACATGGGGGGAGTAATTACGCAAGCGGGGGATCTAGCGGGTGGGGTGGTAGGGGGGAATTACTGGGTTGCTGCTGCTGGGGAGAGGGGGGAGCTGGTATGGGAGGGGATGGACGGGGGGGCACCGCCTGGGGGAGATACAGCTGCGTGGGAACCGGGTGAGGAGCTGGAAAAAGGGGATGGCTAATCGACAAGGGGGGGGGATAGGAAGCCCCCCAACCCGGCTGATCACATGGAACGTGAGAGGGCTGAACGGGCCGATAAAGAGGGCACGGGTACTCGCACACCTTAAGAAACTTAAGGCAGATGTGGTTATGTTACAGGAAACGCACCTGAAACTGATAGACCAGGTTAGGCTATGCAAAGGATGGGTGGGGCAGGTGTTCCATTCGGGGCTAGATGCGAAAAACAGGGGGGTGGCTATATTAGTGGGGAAGCGGGTAATGTTCGAGGCAAAGACTATAGTGGCGGATAACGGGGGCAGATACGTGATGGTGAGTGGCAAACTACAGGGGGAGACGGTGGTTTTGGTAAACCTATTTGCCCCGAACTGGGATGATGCCAATTTTATGAGGCGGATGCTAGGACGCATTCCGGACCTAGAGATGGGAAAGCTGATAATGGGGGGAGATTTTAATACGGTGTTGGGACCAGGGCTGGATAGGTCGAAGTCCAGGACTGGAAGGAGGCCGGCAGCAGCCAAGGTACTTAAAGATTTTATGGAGCAGATGGGAGGTGTAGACCCGTGGAGATTTAGCAGACCTAGGAGTAAGGAGTTCTCGTTTTTCTCCTATGTCCATAAAGTCTACTCGCGAATAGACTTTTTTGTGCTGGGAAGGGCGTTGATCCCGAAGGTGAGGGGAACGGAGTATACGGCTATAGCCATTTCGGATCACGCTCCACACTGGGTAGACTTGGCAATAGGGGAGGAAATAGGAGGGCGCCCACCCTGGAGAATGGACATGGGACTAATGGCAGATGAGGGGGGGTGTCTAAGGGTGAGGGGGTGCATTGAAAAGTACTTGGAACTCAATGATAATGGGGAGGTCCAGGTGGGAGTGGTCTGGGAGGCGTTGAAGGCGGTGGTTAGAGGGGAGCTGATATCAATAAGGGCACATAAAGGGAAGCAGGAGAGTAAGGAACGGGAGCGGTTGCTGCAAGAACATTTGAGCATGGACAGACAATATGCGGAAGCACCGGAGGAGGGACTGTACAGGGAAAGGCAAAGGCTACATGTAGAATTTGACTTGCTGACTACGGGCACTGCAGAGGCACAATGGAGGAAGGCACAGGGTGTACAGGACGAATATGGGGAGAAGGCGAGCAGGTTGCTGGCACACCAATTGAGGAAAAGGGGAGCAGCGAGGGAAATAGGGGGAGTGAGGGATGAGGAAGGAGAGATGGAGCGGGGAGCGGAGAGAGTGAATGGAGTGTTCAAGACATTTTATAAAAAATGATATGAAGCTCAACCCCCGGATGGGAGGGAGAGAATGATGGGCTTTTTGGATTGGCTGGAATTTCCCAAGGTGGAAGAGCAGGAAAGGGTGGGACTGGGAGCACAGATCGAGGTAGAAGAAGTGGTGAAAGCAATTAGGAGCATGCAGGCGGGAAAGGCCCCGGGACCGGATGGATTCCCAGTCGAATTCTATAGAAAATATGTGGACTTGCTCGCCCCGGTACTGACGAGGACCTTTAATGAGGCAAAGGAAAGGGGACAACTGCCCCCGACTATGTCTGAAGCAACGATATCGCTTCTCTTAAAGAAGGAAAAGGACCCGCTACAATGCGGGTCCTATAGACCTATTTCCCTCCTAAATGTAGATGCCAAGATCCTGGCCAAGGTAATGGCAATGAGAATAGAGGAATGTGTCCCGGGGGTGGTCCACGAGGACCAAACTGGGTTTGTGAAGGGGAGACAGCTGAACACAAATATACGGAGGCTGTTAGGGGTAATGATGATGCCCCCACCAGAGGGGGAAACGGAGATAGTAGTGGCGATGGATGCCGAGAAAGCATTTGATAGAGTGGAGTGGGATTATTTGTGGGAGGTGTTGAGGAGATTTGGTTTTGGAGAGGGGTATGTTAGATGGGTGCAGCTGTTGTATAGGGCACCGATGGCGAGCGTGGTCACGAATGGACGGGGATCTGCATATTTTTGGCTCCATAGAGGGACAAGGCAGGGATGCCCTCTGTCCCCATTATTGTTTGCACTGGCGATTGAGCCCCTGGCGATAGCGTTGAGGGGTTCCAAGAAGTGGAGGGGAGTACTTAGAGGAGGAGAAGAACACCGGGTATCTTTGTATGCGGACGATTTGTTACTATATGTGGCAGACCCGGCGGAGGGGATGCCAGAAATAATGCGGATACTTGGGGAGTTTGGGGATTTTTCAGGGTATAAATTGAACATGGGGAAAAGTGAGTTGTTTGTGGTGCATCCAGGTGAGCAGAGTAGAGAAATAGAGGACCTACCGTTGAGGAAGGTAACAAGGGACTTTCGTTACCTGGGGATCCAGATAGCCAAGAATTGGGGCACATTGCATAGGTTAAATTTAACGCGGTTGGTGGAACAAATGGAGGAGGGTTTCAGGAGATGGGATATGGTATCCCTGTCACTGGCAGGGATGGTGCAGGCGGTTAAGATGGTGGTCCTCCCGAGATTCCTCTTTGTGTTTCAGTGCCTCCCGGTGGTGATCACGAAGGCTTTTTTAAAAAGGATTGAAAAGAGCATCATGGGTTTTGTCTGGGCCGGGAAGACCCCGAGAGTGAGGAAGGGATTCTTACAGCGTAGCAGGGATGGGGGGGGGGCTGGCACTACTGAGCCTAAGTGAGTATTATTGGGCCGCTAATATTTCAATGGTGAGTAAGTGGATGGGAGAGGAGGAGGGAGCGGCATGGAAGAGATTAGAGAGGGCGTCCTGTAGGGGGACTAGCCTACAGGCTATGGTGACAGCCCCATTGCCGTTCTCACCGAGGAACTACACCACAAGCCCGGTGGTGGTGGCTACACTGAAGATTTGGGGACAGTGGAGACAGCATAGGGGAAAGACTGGAGCCTTGGGGGGGTCCCCGATAAGAAACAACCATAGGTTTGCCCCGGGGGCAATGGATGGGGGATATGGAATGTGGCAAAGAGCAGGAATAACGCAACTGAAAGATCTGTTTGTGGATGGGAAGTTCGCGAGTCTGGGAGCGCTGACCGAGAAATATGGGTTGCCCCAAGGGAATGCATTCAGGTATATGCAACTGAGGGCTTTTGCGAGGCAACAGGTGAGGGAATTCCCGCAGCTCCCGACACAAGAGGTGCAGGACAGAGTGATCTCAAAGTCATGGGTGGGGGATGGTAAGGTGTCAGATATATATAGGGAAATGAGGGACGAAGGGGAGACTATGGTAGATGAACTAAAAGGGAAATGGGAAGAAGAGCTGGGGGAGGAGATCGAGGAGGGGCTGTGGGCAGATGCCCTAAGCAGGGTAAACTCGTCGTCCTCGTGTGCCAGGCTAAGCCTGATTCAGTTTAAGGTATTACACAGGGCGCATATGACTGGAGCACGGCTCAGTAAATTTTTTGGGGTGGAGGATAGGTGTGCGAGGTGCTCGCGAAGCCCAGCGAATCATACCCATATGTTTTGGTCATGCCCGGCACTACAGGGGTTTTGGATGGGGGTGACAAAGGTGCTTTCAAAAGTAGTAGGGGTCCGGGTCGAACCAAGCTGGGGGTTGGCTATATTTGGGGTTGCACAAGAGCCGGGAGTGCAGGAGGCGAGAGAGGCCGATGTTTTGGCCTTTGCGTCCCTAGTAGCCCGGCGTAGGATATTGCTAATGTGGAAAGAAGCCAAGCCCCCGGGGGTGGAGACCTGGATAAATGACATGGCAGGGTTTATAAAGCTAGAGCGGATTAAGTTCGTCCTAAGGGGGTCGGCTCAAGGGTTCACCAGGCGGTGGCAACCGTTCGTCGAATACCTCGCAGAAAGATAGATGGAATGGAAAAAAGAAGGCAGCAGCAGCAGCCCAGGATCGGGGAGGGGGGGGGGCGGGGTGAGGGGGGGGGGGGGAGGAGGAACCAGAAGGACTCTCAGGGTTGTTAATATATACTGTATAATATGTATAGGTCGTTGCTACAGATAATTATATATTGGACTGTTAAATTATATTTTTGGAGAGTGTTACTTGTGATAAGGCAGTTGCCAATTAGGGTTAGTTTTCATTTTTGTTATTTATTATTTATTCATTTTCTGTTTATAAAATAGGTCATTGTTATTTGTGTTGTTATAATATTGTGTAAAGGATGCACAATGTACTGTGTTGATTGACCAAAAATTTTCAATAAAATATTTTTAAAAAAAAGTTGCCAGGACATGTAGGCTCGCAGGCAGCAGAACTGGCAGCCATAACGTACATTGTTGATCACCCCGACTCGTTTCCGACCCCAGCAGACATATATTTGGACAGTTTATATGTGTGCAATAGTTTAACAGAATTCTTACCCCTGTGGGAAACTAGAGGATTCGTTTCCGCAGACGGAAAGCCCCTACCCTCAGCCCCATTACTCCGCCATATCCTAGAGACAGCTAAAGATAGGAAATATGGTATCATTAAGGTTCGCAGTCATCACCGTTCTTCCTCCCCCGGTAACGTTAAAGCAGACGCCCTAGCGAAGGCAGGTTCCAGACATGGTTACTTTTGGAACCCCCCCGAGAGCACCCCAGTACACGCGGTTCAGGTCTCACAGACCAACATTCAGGATCTAGCGAAAGCCCAAAAGGAAGATGGAAAGCTCATGCAAGTTTTAAAAGGAATCTTCCCAACCCCGTACGATAAGTTTAAGAATGCAATAACCACACATGACGGTGTGATTTTGAAAGACGGCATTTATGTAGTTCCCAGCCAGGACAGGAACCAGATTATTTGTCAGTTCCATGACAATCATGGACACCAAGGCATTGAACAAACCCTAACCCACCTCAGACCTCTCTGCTGGTGGCCTGATTTAAAAGCCGATGTATCCCATTACATTGCAAATTGCTTGATCTGTGCCCAGAACAATCCGGACAGATATGCAAGAAAGGCTCAGCTCAGTCACACCCGCCCCGTTAATGGCCCCTGGACGAATTTACAAATAGATTATATAGGACCCCTACCCCCAGCAGAAATGGTTTTAAGTATGTGTTAGTGGTCATCGACACCTTCACAAAATGGATGGAAGCTTTTCCATCCAGAACGAATACGGCCAAAACAACAGTTAAAATCCTAACACAGCACATCTTTACAAGATGGGGCCTCCCACGCAGTATAGAGTCCGATCAAAGCTCCCATTTTACAGGACAAGTAATGAAAAACGTCCTCACAATTTTCGGAATTAGGCAGAGGTTTCACATAGCATACCACCCCCAGTCAAGCGGCATTGTAGAGAGGATGAACAGAACTCTAAAAGCCACTCTCAGGAAAATGGGACTCAGTTCTCCCATTTGCTTTAATGTTCCTATGAAACACAGTATCCACGTCCACAGGATACACCCCCCACACCCTCATGACTGGACGCCCAATGAAAGGGACAGAGTATTTATTAGGACTGGATTTGGCCAGCCCCGCAGTCACCGCCCTCACGCATGAAAATGTTGTGCAGCAGCTTATTGAGAATATAAAAGCAGCCCAGCTCACAGCAGCTGTGAGACTTGGGACCAGGAGGAAACAAAGCAAAGCTTGTTTCGATAAAACTGTACACGCCACCGAGTTTGTAGTAGGGCAGCAAGTGATGCTTTCCCTAAACAACCCCAGTTCATTCCTTTCCCCCAAATTTTCTGGACCGTACTCCATTTCGGACAAAGTAAGCCCCTTTGTATACAAGATCACATATCCCAACGGCAAGTCTGCGTGGTTTCACATAAACCAGCTTAAGGCTTATGGCTTGCAGAACAACCATGCACACCACATCTCGCTCGCAGCAGCAGACGAGCACGCCCCGCCCACAGATGACGCATTCCTACCCTCCCCCAGCCAGTCCAGCCTGTCCTCAGACACATCTTCAACTCCACCCCCAGAGGCACGACTCCGCCTCTCCCTTCCTTCAACCAGCAGCGATAGCGACAGTGATAGCGATAGCAATGACGACAGCCACAGCACACCACGTTATGATTACACCCCTGCACCAGGCCCCACTCCCAGCGAATCTGAGCATGATTCCACTGACCCCTTCGAAATCACGTGCATCAAAGCCCCTGACCCAGACCCACCGCCCAACGATTACGGATTAAAACCTAGTAGCTCCAACCTCAACACACAATTCTGGCACCGAGACAATTCGTTCAGGCTCATCCGGAATGATGAGATTGTGCCCAGTTCACCCCAAACAGCTTTAGCCAAACTACTTGACTCCTTACCAAACAAATCCCTTTGCAACCCTGTTCGTTACTGAGCAATGAGGTGTCCACATGATGGTAAAAAGGAACCGATGGAGTGATACGGTGTCCTTTCTGATGGAACCTGCACCATGTCTGTCGTATGTTTGTTCGTTTAATGTACGTTAAATGTTGTTTGTGAATTTAAAAGTTTTCATGGCCCACGCCACCACTCTTTTAACGCCCACTGGCAGTTAATGGAACAAGTTTATCGACAGACAACCATTCAGAGGAACTAGTTTGTCGGCAGACAACCAATCATAGCTACTCCCCTGATTTGAAGGTAATCACAAGAGGCAGCCCCCACGATGACCACATATTTGTTCCGTTCTTGCCGATCGCTCAGGCAGTGGAGAAACGGCACTGGTCCCCACTCTACCTGAGGACCCCCCTCTGGTCAACTACGCTCGGGTAGAGCACAGACGGCACTGGTCACCATCCTACCCGGGGATTCCACCCAGTCTTACCCGCCGCGGCCCATACGCACTCCATTTTGGCACTCTTAGTTCGAAACTGTTTTTGTTTGTTTCTGGCGACCCTTAGCTTGCTTCCGTATGCTATTTACATCCTCAAACACTAGGATGGTAGATCGCACAGGCTGTGTCAGTATTTTCCTCGGATGTCTTGTCCAAATATTCGGTTAAAAAAAAAAATGAGGGAGTCACAGATGTTGACCAATTATAATTGCCAATTGTAATTGGCAACAGAGGACAGACAGACATACGAGATCTTAAGCAAGATAATAACAGATATTATGCTTATGCCCATAGAACTCTGGAACCTCAGGAACCCCAGAGGAAGAAAAAGAAGACCGACAAAAGGAAAGATGAAGACAACATTCATGTTTTTCACCTGGATCTTAGCGGGATCCCTTCAGTTATGCACGGACGCTACCCCCCTGACCCCTACCACACAGGCCGTGAATGATTCCAACCCCTGCCATACACTGTACCCCAAGAGAGTTAACCCCGAGATAGTTAAGCCCGAGATAGTTAAGCCCGAGATAGTTAAGCCCGAGATAGTTAACCCCAAGATAGTTAACCCCGAGATAGTTAGCCCCGAGACAGTTACCGACACCCCGACCTGGTGTGACAAGTTTATCACCTGGTATTCACTATCTTACATCGTAGAAGCACTCTTAGTACTGGCGATACTCTGCAGTGTCGTGCAGACACTTAGACTCAGAAAATGGTGGAGGAGAGCCTCCCGCAACCGCACTCCGGTATACACATTTAGATCCCATATCTTTGTACTCCAACAAACCCCCCAACCCCTTTAAGTGAATTAAAGTGCATCCGTTTTTTGTGTGTGTTTTATTCGTTTAATAAAGAAATGTAAACCTCTGTGCTTGGCTGCCAAGCCAGAGAGACTTGTGTTGCTGCTATTTGTACAGTTTAAAATGTTGTAGATTATTTTTGATTGTTTAAGTGAGGATAGTTTATTTAGGATAGTTAGAGGTTCCAGTTTTTTTATTTGCTTAATGCATGCCTGAATGTCATAGCGCCCCGTAGAATTTTATAATGATGTATCTATATAAAATAACTTAGGTAAGGTTGCAATTCATAGGACAGAGCAGTGCAGAGCCTGTGAAGTGCTTATGGGTGCCCAGCTTGGTCAGAGAACGAAGACGATGCGGTAATGAGATCCTTAACGCTTCACGTTGAGGATCACAAGGAGGGTGTGTAGCCATCTGGGATGGCCACGTCCCGATTACAAAATGGACACTTTGCAAAGATTGCAGGCAAAATGGACAATGCTGAGAAAACAAGCAGGTACAGAGCTTGTCTGTGTATTGGAGCCGCAGCTCCCAGACAAGACCAAAACTGTAGGCCCATTAGCATACTAATGGCCCATCTCCGGGAACAAAAGAGTAATATTTGAGTAACCGATACTAAGGCAGACACCCCGGCGCCAGAGGAGACCGAAACAAAGCAGGCCAATGGCCACCTAGGACACGCCCAGCCATCAGGGCACCCACCCCTTTATTGGATGAAATCAATAGGAATGATCAAGAAATGCCCCAATTGATTGGGGCCAAGTTCAAGACTCGCCCAAAAGAGCGCGAAGCCCCTTTGGGTTAAGAAGGAGCCCCCAAGAGAGAATCGCTCTCTTGGACTTGGCTCTCACAGCGGAGAGACCCATCCACCATCTGCACCAGAAGCAAGTAAGTCCAAGGTCAACGCTCTCTACCAGACGGACGACCTTAGCTGTTCCCTTTCACCACTTCGCCCCCAGCAGCCTCAGATCTGAACAATGGCCATTGTTCCTCTGATTGAGTGGGCGCCCGAAGCTAAGTATAGGCTTTAGCAGTAGTGATAGTTTAGTCTGTAGCGTTTCGTGCATGAGTAGATATTAACTGTGTGTGTAAATAAATAAGCATTGACTTTGAACTAACTAACTGGTGTACCGAGTCTTTGATCAGTATTCGGTTTTGAACCTTGTGGC
Source organism: Scyliorhinus torazame (assembly GCF_047496885.1). NCBI lineage: Eukaryota > Metazoa > Chordata > Chondrichthyes > Carcharhiniformes > Scyliorhinidae > Scyliorhinus > Scyliorhinus torazame. The sequence goes on from NC_092708.1 coordinate 116,966,893, forward strand.
GGTATCGAAAGATACCTGGCGACTCTAGAGCAAACGTAATTAGAATTAAGGAAGGCGACCCTATTACGAACCAAATCCAGATGTCTGTGAATTTGACATGCCTCAAATTAAATTGGAAAATGAGGATGTTCTTAAAAATTGGGATTAATTGTTGAGTTACCTTCCAGATGAAAAACGAACTGACCTGAAAGAGTTATTGATATCATGTGGGCAAGTTTATGGAGATAAATTGGGAAGTACTAAAATGGCTATACATGATGTAGATGTGGGAAAGGCTGTTCCAATCAAACAACATCCATGCAGACTTAACCCTTTAAAATTGGCACAGGTTAACAAAGAGATTGCGAGTATGCTTAAAAATGGCATAATTGAAGTGGGTTGCAGCCAATGGAGCTCACCCATAGTGATGGTACCTAAACCAGACGGTATTCAATGGTTGTGTATGGATTATAGAAAGGTTAATGCAGTTACAAGAACAGACTCTTATCCTATCCCACGTTTGGAGGATTGCATTGAGAAAGTGGGACAATCAGCTTTTATTTTCAAACTGGATTTACTTAAAGGTTACTGGTAGGTGCCTTTATCTGAAAGGGCGAAGGAGATTTCAGCTTTTGTGACTCCAGATGGTATATACCAATTCAAAGTTATGCCATTTGGCATGAAAAACGCCCCAGCCACATTTCAACGGTTAACCAACAAAGTTGTTTCAGGATTACCCAATTGTGCGGTATACATCGACATCTGGTAAGTTTCAGCCAGACATGGAAAGAACATTTAAAACATCTGATGGAGTTATTCGATCGACTTCAGGAGACGGGTTTGGTGATAAACCTAGCCAAAAGTGAATTTGGAAAAGCCCAAGTCACTTTTCTTGGCCATACAATTGCACAGGGTCGAATGGTCACACGGGACGCAAAACCAACAGTTATTGAGGAGTTTCCGATACCCTCAAGGCGAAGGGAAATAATGCGATTTCTTGGCATGAGTGGATTTAATCGAACATGTGCAAAAGTTTTGTAGCGTGATTGCTCCACTGATGGACTTGCTGAAGAAACGTCAAAAATTTCAGTGGACAGCAGCCTTTCAACAGGCATTTGGTGGCCTGAAAGCTGTGATAACAAATGCTCATGTGTTGGAGAATTACAAGGGACTCTGCGATCAGACTGAACTAAAATATCTGACTTTTAAGAGAAATGCCGAGGCGTAGAGAAATGGATGGATTGTGCAAGGACCTTCTTGTTCAAAAAGTCAATCAGGAAGGATTTCAGTTGGAGGAAGAAGAACAGAAATGGACTATATTATTGTACCTGTTTGCGTGTGTTGTTTTTTTTTTAAACAAAAAAGTATGTTTCTTAAAGAATGGTGAAAAGGTGAAAAATGAAACCATCTTGAAGTTGATGGGTTTTTTTTTTGGGGGGGGTGGTCATATGAGAGTACCTTTAAGAAATGGGTGTTTAAGAAATGTACCTTATGAAATGGGTGTTTAAGAAAAGTACCTTTAGACTTCCGGGTGCGGCGATGACCAGCTAGGTCGCACGTTTCGGCACCTCCTGTTTTAACAGACTTTTGGGCTCTTATCGGGAGCCCCAACGGCAATTTTCAAAGGCTAAACCCACTGTGAGGCGACATAGAAGGGAGTCCCCCCGGATGTGAATGGATAGAAGAGATAATAGTGGCCAGATTGCGGAGGATCCTCTGGAGCAGCGGCAAAGAAGGGAAGTGAAAAGCAAGATGGCGGCGGAGGGAGGCCAGTTGGTATGGGGCCTGGAACAGCATGAGTTCCTCCGGCGCTGTGTGAAGGAGCTCAAGAAGGAGGTGTTGGCGCCGATGCTGCAGGCGATTGAGGGGTTAAAGGAGGCGCTGAAGACCCAAGAGATGGAGCTCCGTGGAGTGAAGGCAAAAACTGCCGAAAATGAGGACGAGATACAGGGCTTGGTGGTGAAGACGGAGACGCACGAGGCACTGCATAAGAGGTGTATGGAGAGACTGGAAGCCCTGGAAAATAGCTCGAGGAGGAAGAACTTAAGAATCTTGGGTCTTCCCGAAGGGGCAGAGGGAGCGGACGTTGGGGTGTATGTGAGCACGATGCTCCATACCTTAATGGGAGCTGAGGCCCCGACGGGCCCCCTGGAAGTGGAGGGAGCGTACCGAGTCCTTATGAGAAGACCAAAGGCAGGAGAAATACCTCGAGCAATAGTGGTGAGGTTCCACCGCTACAAGGACAGGGAGATGGTCCTGAGATGGGTGAAAAAGACACGGAGCAGCAGGTGGGAGAATGCGGTGATCCGCGTGTACCAGGATTGGAGTGCGGAGGTGGCGAGAAGGAGGGCGAGTTTCAATCGGTCCAAGGCGGTGCTCCACAAGAGGAAAGTGAAATTTGGAATGTTGCAGCCGGCAAGACTGTGGGTTACACACCAGGGTAAACACCACTACTTCGAGACGGCAGAGGAGGCGTGGACATTTATTGAAGAGGAGAAGTTGGACTAGATTTGTGAAAGAGTGTTTGAAATGAAGTAGCGAGGTGGTGGCAAGGGACTGTGAATCAGATGGGGGAAAATTTTCTTTCCCCTCGAAGGGGGGGGTCACGAAGAAATGTGGGCGCCGGTGGGGAAGGGGAGGGGGAAGGAGAGAGGGAGCTGCGCCATCAGGGGCGGGGCCAAAAGGGAAGCGCGGGCTTTGTTCCCGCGCTATGGAAATTGTGGCGGGAAAAGGGGGCGCAGGAAGGAGGGGGCCTCACATAATGGGAGGCTAAGGGTAAACGGGGGAAGCCGAGGTCAGCCAGAGTTTGCTGACTTCCGGAAGCAATATGGGGGTAGCAACTAAGCTAGAGAGGGATCTAGCGGGGGGGGGGGGTTAACTGGGTTGCTGCTGCTAAGGGGAAGGGGGAGCTGTTACGGGATGGGATGGGAGGGATGGGAGGGCACCGTCCGGGGGATAAGCGGGTGCGTGGGAACCGGGTGAGGAGCTGGTTTAAAAAAGGGGATGGCTAGTCGACGAGGGGGTGGGGTAAAGAGCCCCCCAACCCGGTTGATCACGTGGAACGTGAGAGGGTTGAACGGGCCGATTAAGAGGGCAAGGGTATTTGCGCACCTAAAGAAGCTAAAGGCAGACGTGGTCATGCTTCAGGAGACGCACCTGAAATTGGCGGATCAGGTCAGATTAAGAAAAGGATGGGTGGGACAGGTATTCCACTCGGGCTTGGATGCGAAAAATAGAGGGGTGGCAATACTGGTGGGGAAACGGGTATTGTTTGAGGCGAAGACCACAGTGGGGGTAGATACCTGATGGTGAGTGGCAGATTGCAAGGTGAGGCGGTGGTGCTGGTGAACGTATATGCCCCGAACTGGGATGATGCGAACTTTATGAAGCGTATGTTGGGGCGCATCCCGGACCTGGAGATGGGAAAGTTGGTAATGGAGGGGGACTTCAACACGGTGCTGGACCCAGGGCTGGACCGGTCCAGGTCTAGGACCGGGAGGAGGCCGGCAGCGGCCAAAGTGCTTAAGGGCTTTATGGAGCAGATGGGAGGAGTGGATCCCTGGAGATTTACTAGACCAAGGAGTAAAGAGTTTTCCTTCTTCTCCCATGTCCACAAAGTGTACTCCCGGATAGACTTCTTTGTCCTGGGAAGGGCGCTGATCCCAAAGGTGGCAGGAACGGAGTATTCGGCTATAGCCATTTCAGATCATGCCCCACATTGGGTAGATCTGGAAGTAGGAGAGGAAAAGGAGCATCGCCCACTCTGGAGATTAGATATGGGACTGTTGGCGGACGAGGGGGTATGTGTAAGGGTGAGGGGATGTATTGAAAGGTACCTAGAGATCAATGATGATGGAGAGGTCCAGGTGGGAGTGGTCTGGGAGGCACTGAAGGCGGTGGTTAGAGGGGAGCTGATCTCCATAAGGGCCCATAAGGGGAAACAAGAGGGTAAAGAAAGGGAGAGATTGTAGCGCTAGATTTTGAGGGTGGATAGGCAATATGCGGAGGATCCAGATGAAGGGCTATACAGGGAAAGACAGAGATTACACACGGACTTTGATTTGTTGACCACGGGTAAGCCGGAGGCACAATGGAGGAAGGCACAGGGAGTGCAGTATGAATATGGAGAGAAGGCGAGCCGGCTGCTGGCCCAACAACTTAGGAAGAGGGGGGCGGCGAGAGAGATCGGAGGGGTTAGAGACGAGGAGGGAAAGATGGAACGGGGAGCGGAGAGGGTGAACGGGGTGTTTAAGGTATTTTACGAGAGGCTATATAAGGCTCAACCCCCGGAAGGGAAAGAGGGAATGATGCGTTTCCTAGACCAGCTGGAGTTCCCGAAGGTTGAGGAACAGGAGATGACAGGACTGGGAGCGCAGATTGAGGTGGAAGAGGTGGTAAAAGGAATTGGGAACATGCAGGCAGGGAAGGCCCCGGGACCGGATGGGTTCTCGGTGGAGTTGTATAGGAAATACGTGGACCTGCTGGCCCCACTTCTGACGAGAACCTTTAATGAGGCTAGGGAAAGGGGGACACTACCCCCGACGATGTCGGAGGCGACGATATCGCTGATCCTGAAAAGAGACAAAGACCCGCTGCAGTGCGGGTCATACGGGCCTATTTCCCTCTTGAACGTAGATGCCAAGCTTTTGGCCAAGGTGATGGCGATGAGGATAGAGGACTGTGTCCCTGGGGTGGTGCATGATGATCAAACGGGGTTTGTTAAAGGGAGGCAATTGAATGCTAATATACGGAGGCTGTTGGGGGTGATGATGATGCCCCCACCGGAGGGGGAGGCGGAGATAGTGGTGGCGATGGATGCAGAGAAAGCATTTGATAGAGTGGAGTGGGACTACCTGTGGGAAGTACTGAGGAGATTTGGATTTGGAGAGGGGTTCATTAGATGGGTTCAGCTCCTGTACAGGGCCCCGGTGGCAAGTGTGATTACAAATAGGCAACGATCTGACCACTTCCGACTATATAGGGGTACAAGACAGGGATGTCCCCTGTCTCCGTTACTGTTTGCGTTGGCAATTGAGCCATTGGCCATAGCGCTGAGGGGCTCTAGGAAGTGGAGGGGGGTACTTAGAGGAGGAGAAGAGCATCGGGTGTCATTATACGCGGATGATTTGTTGTTGTATGTCGCAGACCCAGTGGAGGGGATGCCTGAGATAATGCAGACACTCAGGGAGTTTGGAGAATTTTCAGGACATAAATTGAATATGGGGAAGAGTGAACTGTTTGTGATGCACGCCGGGGAACAGGGCAGGGGAATAGACGATTTACCGTTGAGGAGGGTAAGAAGAGATTTCCGGTATTTAGGGATCCAGGTGGCCAGGAACTGGGGAACCTTGCATAAGCTTAACTTGGCACGACTGGTAGAGCAGATGGAAGAGGACTTTAGGAGGTGGGATATGGCGCCCCTGTCATTGGCGGGCAGGGTGCAGGCGGTTAAAATGGTGGTCCTCCGAGGTTTCTTTTTGTGTTCCAGTGCCTCCCTATACTGATTACAAAGGCCTTTTTTAAGAAGGTGGACAAGAGTATTATGAGCTTTGTGTGGGCTGAAAAGACCCCAAGAGTAAAGAGGGGGTTCCTGCAGCGCAGTAGGGACAGAGGGGGACTGGCACTGCCGAGTCTAAATGATTATTATTGGGCCGCCAACGTGTCAATGATATGTAAGTGGATGAGGGAAGGGGAAGGAGTGGCGTGGAAAAGACTGGAGATGGCGTCCTGTAGGGGAACAAGCTTAAAAGCACTGGCGACGGTGCCGTTACCGTTCACCCCGAAAAAATACACCACAAACCCAGTGGTGGTGGCAACTCTGAAAATCTGGGGGCAGTGGAGACGACACAAGGGAGTGACGGGTGCCTCAGTGTGGTCCCCGATAAGGAACAACCATAGGTTCGCCCGGGAAGGATAGATGAGGGATTTAAATCTTGGCAGCGAGCAGGAATTGCGAAATTGCAGGACTTGTTCTTAGACGGGACGTTCGCGAGTCTGGGAGCACTGACAGAAAAATATGGGTTGCCACCTGGGAATGCATTTCGCTCTATGCAAGTGAGGGCATTTGTGAGGCAACAGGTGAGGGAATTTCCGCAGCTCCCGGCGCAAGAGATCCAGGACAGAGTGATTTTGGGGGCATGGGTGGGTGATGGTAGGGTGTCAGATATATATAGGGAAATGAGAGACGAGGGGGAGACGATGGTAGAGGAGCTGAAGGGAAAATGGGAGGAGGAGCTGGGGGAAGAGATTGAGGAGGGGCTGTGGGCAGATGCCCTAAGTGGGGTAAACTCTTCGTCCTCGTGTGCCAGGCTCAGCCTGATACAATTCAAGGTTCTACACAGGGCGCATATGACGGGAGCAAGGCTGAGTAGATTTTTTGGAGTGGAAGATAGGTGCAGGAGATGCGCGGGAAGCCCGGCGAACCACACCCACATGTTTTGGTCATGTCCGGTATTGCATGGGTCCTGGGTGGGTGTGGCTAAAGTGATCTCGAAGGTGGTGGGGGTCCGGGTCAAACCAAGCTGGGGGTTGGCTATATTTGGGGTTGCAGATGAGCCGGGAGTGCAGGAGGCGAGAGAGGCCGACGTGTTGGCCTTTGCGTCCCTAGTAGCCCGGCGAAGGATTCTACTTATGTGGAAAGAAGCTAAGCCCCCGGGTGTGGAGGCCTGGATCAACGACATGGCAGGGTTTATAAAACTGGAGCGGATAAAATATGCATTAAGAGGTTCGGCTCAAGGGTTCACCAGGCGGTGGCAACCGTTCCTCGACTATCTAGCAGAGCGATAAGGGAAAATAGGAAAGGCAGCAGCAGCAGCCCAGGGGGGAGGGGGGGGGAGGGCTCATTTGGGTCTTCAGGGGTTTTATGTGTGTGTTTATATAATAGTTATTTATATTTGATTTCACAAAGTTACTATTTTAGTTATTATTTCTGTTGTTTCTTATTTTGTTGTTGGCAGTTGCCGTTAGTCAGCATATTATTTATTTAAAAAACGATCAATGTATATATTATTACAAAGTTGTTTGCTCGAAAAACTTTAATAAAATATATTTGAAAAAAAAAGAAATGTACCTTTAAGAAATGGGTGTTTATCAGTGATGGGAGAATGTGGGTGGAGCTGGGCTGTCTGTCAGCTTTTTACTTTCATTTTAGGCTGCTTGCTGCAGGGTGTGTCTTAGTTTCGTTTTCAGTGTTGGAGCTGAAGCCAGACAGAGCAGGTGTACTGTTGATCTCTCTGCCATGAAAAGACTATCTCTTGATCATTTGGTGAATTCAGAATTATAAATGTTCTCAGTAGTGAATGTAAACCTAATGTGCTTCAGTTGAAAGGTGTTTCTTCTGTCTTCTGGATGTTGTTTGGGAAGTTATTAAGGATTACTTAGTGTTGTATTCTTTGGGGGTTGTATTTGAATTGATGGTTGCTAAGATGTTCACTGTGTGTTTCAAAAAGGTTAACTCGAGTTCATAGAATAAACATTGTTTTGCTTTCAAAAATACTTTTCCATTTGTGCTGTACCACACCTGTAGAGAGGGCCGTGTGCTCCCCATATCACAATCTATTAAAAGTTGTGGGTCAGGTGAACTCCATGATACACTTTGGGGTTCTCTAAACCCTGGCCCATAACAGTTTCCTCCCACAGTCCAAATATGTGCCGATTAGGTGGATTGGCCATGCTAAATTGCTCTTAGTGTCCAAAATTGCCCTTAGTGTTGGGTTGGGTTATGGGGATAGGGTGGGGGTAGGGTGCTCTTTCCAAGAGCTGGTGCAGACTCAATGGGTCGAATGGCCTCCTTCTGCACTGTAAATGCTATGATCTACAGCTCTTCCTCCCTGGTTCAGCCTTGGGCGCAGGTTGACACTCGGTCTCTGCTCTCTGCCTGTAACTTCTGCTTCTGTGGACAGCAGGCTCTGTGAGTTTCAAACTTGCTGCGCAATTGGTCAGTGAAAGCCAAAACCTGATCAATTATATTATTGCATTCTGATTGGCTTAAATTAGGTGAGGCTATTTTCTAATTGGCTCAAGGGATATGTGATCAGTCTGTGATTGGTCTATGTGATGAATATAAGAAATTGTCATCTTTTATATTTTTTCAGTAATGTTATTAAAAACTGGGTGAAAATGCACACAAATTCCACAATGTTTTTACAATCAATTCATGCGCATGTTACTGATAGTGTACCCAGGTGGTTTAAAGGCAAGCGATAGTCAAAAAACCTTGTCTGCGAGAACTGTGACTAAGGTTTTGTTAAAGGGAGGTAATCATTGATTTGCAGGTTAAGTGTCTTGCTATTAGATCTTGAGAATCATTTACTTGTTTACAAATAGCCAGCTAATAATAATAGTAATAATCTTTATTGCCACAAGTAGGCTTACATTAACACTGCAATGAAGTTACTGTGAAAAGCCCCTAGTCGCCACATTCTTTTAAAAAATAATATTTATTGTCACAAGTAGGGTTACATTAACATTGCAATGAGGTTACTGTGAAAAGCCCCTAGTCGCCACATTCCAGCACCTGTTCGGGTACACAGAGGGAGAATTCAGAATGTCCCATTCACTTAACAGCACGTCTTTCAGGACTTGTGGGAGGAAACTGGAGAACCCGGACGAAACCCACGCAGACACGGGGAGAACATCCCCCAAGGGGGATATAACAAAAATATAATAAGTGACCCAAGCGGGAATTGAACCTGGGACGTTGGAGCTGTGAAGCAACAGTGCTATCCACTGTGCTACCATCCGGTGCCTGTTCAGGTACACAGAATATTGCTTATGTTTGAAGGACCTCTGGGGTAGATAATTTGAGGGGGATTGTGTTTGGCCCTGGTTAAACAAGTTGTAAGCAGTGACAAAAGACTGCCTTATGTTTTGGTACAGATGATGAAGTTAATGGGAGAGCCAGGTCTGTCTGAAAAGTCAGTTAGTCCTCAAACTCTCATCTGAACAGAGATGTTTCAGTGTGGTTATGAAAGGTTCTCTCACCAAAGATTCTGCCCAGAGAAAAGCAAGTATAAACCTGGTTGATAACATTTTATTCTTGAGTGGTAATTGAAATATATTGGTTTGCATAACGGGTATATAGTAGCAGGTTCAGGAAGTCAGTTAAGTTTTCATTTTTTACTTAAGAACTGTTGTAACTGGTAACTGTAAAGTTATTTCTTTGTTGCTAATGTGGTTAATTTTGTGTTTAAATTAAAGTTCGTTTTAACATAAAAGATACCAATAGGTCAGTGTTATCACTCTTATGATGCAGTACCATTTCTTATCAATTTTACAAATTGCAAGTAGTTAGGTTTTCAACCAAACATCTAGTTGGTGCACAATCAGTTTCTAATTGATTTATCAAGGGTAATGGTCATCTATTGATTTAATTTTCCATTGCCCCTGACTGGCCCTCTAAGATGCCAATTACTTATGGGACCATTCCCCTCATTAAAGTTTGTTTTTGTTACTTCTTGCTTAGATAAAATAATGTTTTATGATATCTTCCTTGCTCATTTGTTCAGGATGAGGGAAATATCCTGCCATGCCATCAAGATTGATACCTTAAGCTCATCGTTTTAGACTTCATTTAATTGGTATTAAATCAGACCTCTATCAGTGACAATTTTTAGAGACCATTTTGATGGGTGATGTTTTTCTCTGTGATCACTTGGAATGAGTTACTTTACTTTTAAAACAATGGATAGAATGGTAACGTTGCTTATAACATTAAAACTAATAAAGAATATTACAAATTGAGTAGTGCTTATAAGTTATATAGGGTAAGAATTGTAGAACCAGAATGAGAGAGACGACAGGAACACACGGTAGGATAGATTTATTATGGTGTACACAAAACTATGAAAGACTATAACTCCTCTCCCCAAAGGGCCGTCCTGCTTGACCTGCGCCCAGGTCAGGGTTTTTATACTGTGTGGATTTCCCTTGTTCAGGGGAAACCCTACCCCCAATTACCAGGGGAGTTCATACTCAGTTGTGTAAGGGGGGAAATGAATGAAGCACATTCCTAAGCCCCCAAGGGGGATATAACAAAAATATAATAAGTGAGAATGATTTTATCGCTGCTTTATTTGAGATAAGACAGCATGCGAAATCTGGGAACATGGATTAATTTTTCCACATGTTTAATTGACCAATAGATTTCAGTATGTCCTGTAGAACTTTGTTAAAACGGGCGCTTATCGGAGACCTCTGGTGGTGACATGTAGGTGGAGGTCACATGTTAGGTGGCTCTTGCTAGAGTCTCTATTTTTGGACTTTTATGCCCGGTTTCAGGGGTAGTTTGTGAATGAGTTGGTGTGGGAAGTCATGAGGAAGACGTGAAATGCCGAAGACCCAGAAGTAGGGTGCTTGAAGGGCGGCACAGTAGTTAGCACTGCTGCCTCATGGTGTCGAGGTCCCAGGTTCGGTCCCATCTCTGGGTCACTGTCCATGTGGAATTTGCACATTCTCCCCGTGTTTGCGTGGGTTTCACCTCCACAATCCAAAGATGTGCAGGGTGGGTAGATTGGCCACGCTAAAATTGCCCCTTAATTGGAAAAAATGACTTGGGTACTCTAAATTTATATTAAAAAACAAGGGTGCTGGAAAGAAGGGGGCGAGTGAAAGTCCGTTGTCGAGTGAGGCTGTGAATTCTGCAGGAAGAAAGATGGCAGGGGCTGGGTCACTGGGTGGGGCCGCTCTCCTCACAGTGGAAACTCGGATCGAGGTGATGTCAGTGAGTTCGAGAGGCTGTTCCCCAAATATATGGAGTTGTTTCGGAGGGAGATGATGGCTGCGATGAAAAAGTGGGTGAAGGAGGCGATTGCCCAGGTAAAGGTAGCAGTGATGAAGACTTCGGACGAGGCGGGAGCAAGGAGGGAGGTTGAAGGGGATGGATGAAGCTCTGTCTCAGCACAGCGACCAGTTCACCTCTATGCATGAGGAGCTGCGGAGGGTGGCAGAGGCCAACAAAGGGCTCAGAGCTAGGGTGGAGGACCTAGACAACAGATCAGGGAGGCAAAATCTGAGAATCATGGGCCTGTCTGAGGGGGTGGAAGGCACGAGGCCGACCAAGTACTTTGCAACAATGTTTGTGGAATTGAAGGGGGAGGGAGGGAACCCTCCCGCTACAAGTTGGACAGAGTACATTGGTTATTCAGGTCAAAGCCGAAAGTGAGTGAGCCACCAAGGGCAGTTATTGCCTGCTTTCACAGCTACCATGTGAAGGAGAAGGTTTTGAGCTGAGTGAAGCAGAGACGAGAGGTGAAGTGGGAAGGCGTGGTAAACAATTATACCAAGACCTGACAGCAGAGCTGGCGAGAAGACGGCCGGCCTTCGGACAGGTGAAGGCGGCATTGTATGGCAGCAAAGTGAGATTTGGGGTGGTCTACCCTGCGAAGTTGAGAGTGATGCACAATTTGAGGGAGTTTTATTTTGAGATTGTGGAGGCGGCAGAGGCATTTGTTAAGGCTGAAGGACTTGGCCTTCGTTGGTGGGGATGGTGTTTTTCTTATGGAGGGTTTTCTATTAGATTGGGATTTTGTTTTCTGTCTCTTGAATGGGGGGGGGGGTTTGTTTACATGTGTTTGGTTTTTTTCCCCCTTATGGGTGCAGTTCTGTATCGCTTCTTCGTTTCAGGCAGTTGAGCTTTTGGGGCACATAGGGCTGGGTTCCTGAGGAGGGGGAGGAAGGGAGGGGGGTTCTAGCAGGGGTCACCGCAGTAGCAAACAAAGGTTGGCTAGTGAACGGGAGTGTGGTGGGAAGTTGGGCTGCGGCCATTGGAGCCTGGTCGAGCAGGTTTTTTGATGGACCAGGGAGGTGTGAATGGTGGTGGTGGTGGTGGTTGGGGGGGCGGGGGGAGGGGGGGGGGGCGGTAATAGGACCCGGGGTAATGATGGTGGACCCTCAGTCAGAATGGTGATGAGGGGATTAGGGGGACCAGTAAAGAGAACAAGGGTTTATGCACGCTTGGAAGAGTTTAAAAGCTGATGTGTCAATGCTGCAGGAGACTCATTTGAAGGTGAAGGATGAGGCGAGGCTTAGGAAGAGTTGGGTGAGTCACGTGTGTCATTTGGGGTTCAATAGTAGGGCTCGGGGAGGGAGTGGCAATATTGGTGGGCAAGAGGGTGAAGTTTCAGATGGAGAAGGTGGTGGCTGATCAGGGGGGCAGGTACATGATGTGATGGGTGCATTGGAGGGGAGGTTGGTGGCACTGGCAAATGTATATGGCCCCAATTGGGATGATGCGGGGTTTGCGAAGAGAGCATTGAGTGCCATCCCAGATCTGGATACCCATGAGCTGTTAGTAGGTGTTGGAACCGAAGGTGGACAGGTCCCAGCTGCGCTTGCTGACCCAGTCGGGGGTTGGGGGTGTTGGCTGGGCACATGAGGGAGAAGGTGGGGGGTGGTGGACCCGTACCCGTGGCGGTTTTTACACTCAAGGGACCCAGTGTATACTTTTTCTCCCCAGTGCACAAGGTGTATTTGAAGATTGAATTTTTGCAGTTGGAAAGGGGTTGTTGGCTGGGGCTAAGAGGTCAGAGTACTCAGCAATTATGATGTTGGATCACGCTCTGCATTGGATGGATGTCGTTTTGGAGAAGGGGGCAGCCCAGAGGCCGGGGTAGAGAATGGATGTGGGGTTACTGGTGGATCGGAGCATCTGTGACAAGATAGGGAAGGTGATTGAGGAGTATGTGGGGTTTAATTGCACGTGGGTAGACTCATGGTCGGTGGTCTCGAAGGCTCTGAAGGCGGTGGTGAGGGGGGGGAGGTGATCTTGTTTAAGGCTAAGGTGGATAGGAAGGAGAGGGAGGAATGCCAATGACTGATAGAATGGATTTTAGAGGTGGATGGGAGGTATGCAGGGGACCTGGACCCAGTACTCCTGGCAAAGAGGAAGGAGTTGCAAGTGAGGTTTGACCGATTGTCCACGGGGAAAGTGGTGCATCTGTTGAGAAGGGCGATGAGAGCTGTCTATGAGTACGAGTAGAAGGCCGGTCAGTTCCAGAGGGAGGCCGCGGCGAGGGAAATAGTTTGGGTGCGGGAGTTGGTGTTAGCTCAGGAACAGATTAATAAGGTGTTCAAGGAGTTCTATAGGTGTAGTGATCTGTACATCTGTACATACATCTGCACATACACCAGGGACTACAGACAGATGTAACAGCCACAGCATCACTAGAGGGCAGCATCAGAGACGGGTATAAAGGGGCAGCCCAAGGTAGGATCCGCCTCTTTCAGAAGCAGCAGTGAGCAGCAGCAGACAGAGACAGCTCAGCATAGGCAGTTTACCTTAGCTTCACTGGTCATACCTCTTGACTGTATTATATCTAGTTAAGCTCTGGAAATAGAACAAACCCACTGAATAAAGTATTTGTGTCTACAATCTTTATTCAGACTTAGAGAATAACATAATAGGGACATGTAGAAGTTTGAGCCACCAGAGGAGGTGCGGGAGATGAGGGAGTTTCTGGGTGGGTTAGAGTGCCTGAGGTTCGGGGAGGCGGAGAGGGTAGAGTTGGAGGAGCTGGTGGGGGAGGAGGAGGAGGTGAAGGTGGTGATGCGACCATCAATTCACACGAGACGGAGAGTTGAAGTGAACAGTGGTTTTTATCAGCTAGAACTGTGCCTGTCTGCAACTGCTCTGCACTGAGAGCCGCCTGCAGGCAGCAGATCTATATACCTCCCACGAAGGGGCGGAGCCCACAAGGGCACGAACATGATACAATGCAATGTAATGTAATACAATGGTCCATAGGTGGAGCCCACAAGGGCATCAACATAGTACAATGTAATGTAATGTAATACAGTGGTGAATGGTTGCCATAATACATTCACCACATTCGCCCCCTGTTAAAAAATTGAAGTCCAGCGGGGGTGAAGTGGCTCACCGGTTGAGTCTGTCCGGCACCTTGATTGTGCGCTGCGGTCGCCTGAGCTCTAGTTTCGCTGCGGGCACGGGTGTTGAACCCGTCGCTGCGGGAACGGGTGCTGGACTCGTCGCTGCAGGCACGGGTGTTGAACTCGTCGCTGCGGGCACGGGTATTGAACTCGTCGCTGCGGGCACGGGTGGGAGCGTATCTTCTGGAGCTTCATCCCTGTAGATCGGCGATTGGGGGGGGAAGGGGTGTAGGAGGGGGGGTGTAGGCCATGCAGGGGCGGGGCGCTTTCGGTGTAGGGTGGGTGGGGGGGTAGGTGATGGTCGTAGGGGAACCTGCGGGTGCCAGGTCCCGGAGGGAGACTGTATCTTGTCGGCCGTCGTGGTGCGCCACGTAGGCATACTGGGGGTTGGCGTGAAGGAGCTGGACCCTTTCGACCAAGGGGTCGGACTTATGTCTCCTCACGTGTTTTCGGAGGAGTACAGGCCCCAGTGTCATCATCCAGGACGGAAGCGAGACCCCGGAAGTGGATTTCCTAGGGAAAACAAATGGGCGGTCATGAGGAGTCTCGTTCGTGGCTGTGCAAAGGAGTGACCTAATGGAGTGGAGCGCGTCGGGGAGGACCTCCTGTCAGCGGGAAACTTGGAGACTCCTAGACCATAGGGCCAGGAGGACGGCCTTCCATACCGTCGCGTTCTCCCTCTCTACCTGTCCGTTTCCCCAGGGGTTGTAACTGGTAGTCCTGCTTGAGGCGATGCCCTTACCGAGCAGGTACTGACGCAGCTCATCGCTCATAAACGAGCCCCGGTCACTGTGGATGTAAGTGTGGAAACCGACAAGGTGAAGATACTATGCAGGGCCTTAATGACAGTGGCCGCAGTAATGTTGGGGCAGGGGATTGCAAAGGGGAAGCGGGAGTACTCGTCAATGACGTTGAGAAAATACGCGTTGCGGTCGGTGGAGGGAAGGGGCCCTTTGAAGTCAATGCCGAGGCGCTCAAAGGGCCGGGATGCCTTTCCCAGGTGGGTCTTGTCTGGCCGGTAGAAGTGCGGCTTACACTCCGTGCAGATTTGGCAGTCCCTGGTCATGGCCCTGACCTCCTCGGTGGAGTAGGGCAGGTTGTGGGCCTTGATGTAGTGGATGAGCCGGGTGACCCCCAGGTGGCAGAGGTCGTTGTGGATGGCCCGGAGTCCGTCATCTTGCGCGCTGGCGCATGTGCCGCGGGACAGGGCATCTGGGGGCTCGTTGAGCTTCCCAGGACGATATACTATATCGTAATTATAGGTGGAGAGTTCGATCCTCCACCTCAAGATTTTATCATTCTTGATCTTGCCCCGCTGTGTATTGTTGAACATGAAGGCTACTGACCGTTGGTCGGTGGCAAGGGTGAACCGCCTACCAGCAAGGTTGTGCCTCCAATGCTGCACAGCTTCCACAATGGCTGGAGCTTCTTTTTCGACTGAGGAGTGTTGAATCTCGGAGGCATTGAGGGTACGGGAGAAAAAGGCTACTGGCCTGCCTGCCTGATTAAGGCTAGCGGCGAGGGCGACCTCTGACGCATCGCTCTCCACCTGGAAGGGGATGGACTCGTCCACCGCGCGCATCGCGGCTTTGGCAATATCTGCCTTGATGTGGCTGAAGGCCAAGCGGGCCTCAGTCGTCAGGGGGAAGATGGTGACTTTGATCAGTGGGCGGGCTTTGTCCACATAGTTGGGGACCCACTGGGCATAATACGAAAAGAACCCGAGGCATCTTTTCAGGTCCTTGGGGCAGTGGGGGAGGGGGAGTTGCAGGAGGGGGAGGGCCCTAGGACTCCGTTTTCCACGACATAGCCGAGAATGGCCAGTCGGGTTGTGCGGAAATAAGTTATAAGTGAGGTTGAGGTCTTGGGCAGTTTGGGAGAAACTTCTGAAAGTTGGCGTCATCGTCCTGCTGATCGTGGCTGCAGATGGTGACGTTGTCCAAGTACGGAAATGTGACCCGCAGCCCGTACTTGTTCACCATTCGGTCCATCGTTCTTTGGAAGACCGGGACCCCATTGGTGACGCCAAAGGGGACCCGGAGGAAGTGGAAGAGGCGGCCGTCTGCCTCAAAGGCCATGTAGTGGCGATCTTCCGGGCGGATTGGGAGCTGGTGGTATGCGGACTTCAGATCTACCGTGGAGAACACCCGGTAGTGTGCAATCTGATTCACCATGTCCACTATCCGGGAAAGTGGGTACACATTGAGGTGTGTGTACCGGTTTATGGTTTTGCTGTAGTCTACAACCATCCGGTTCTTTTCCCCGGTCCTGATGACCACCACCTATGCTCTCCAGGGACTATTACTGGCCTCGATGATCACCCCCCTCAAGAGCCGCTGGACGTCGGACTTGATAAAAGTCCTGTCCTGGATACTGTATCGCCTGCTCCTGGTGGCGACGGGTTTACAGTTGGCGGTGAGGTTCGCGAAGAGTGGGGGCGGGTCGACCTTTAGGGTCTCGAGGCTACATACGGTGAGAGGGGGTAGGGGCCCGCCAAACTTCATAGTCAGGCTCCTGAGGTTGCACTGGAAGTCCAGTCCCAACAGGAGAGGAGCGCAGAGATCGGGGAGGACATATAGTTTAAAATTGGCGTACTCGGCGCCTTGTATCGCGAGGTTCGTGACACAGTATCCCCGGATCTGCACTGAATGCGATCTGGACATGAGGGAGATTGTTTGGGATGCGGGGGAAATTTGGAGAGAACAGCGCCTTACCGTGTCTGGATGTACGAAGCCTCCGTGCTCCCGGAGTCAAACAGGCAGGGCGTTTCGTGCCCATTGACCCAGACGGTCATCATCGAGTTCCTGAGGTGCTTGGGGCGTGACTGGTCGAGAGTGACCGTGCCGAGTTGCGGGTAGCCGGCGTGGTCGGAGGTGGTGGGGTGGTCCCAAGATGGCTGCCCCCGTCGGTCGCATGTGTCGGGCGGCGATGAAGATGGCAGCCAAGGTGGCGGCCCCCATGAGTCGCACATGGCGGGCCATGTGGGAGATGGCGGCCAACTTGGCAGCCCCCGTGAGTCGCACGTGTTGGGTAGAGTCAAAGATGGCTGCCCCACGGACAGCACGAGGCAGATGACGCGTCCGGAGGGGGCGGTGCCAGCAGGCACGCAGCCACGCTGCTGGGTCTGCGAGCCTGTGTGTCTGAAAGTCGGGCCTGTGATTGAGAGATTTTGGATCTGGCCAAGCAAACTTTGGCAAAGTGTCCTTTCTTGCCGCAGTTGCGACTGCTACAGGTCGCGTTCCGAGCCGGACAATGCAGCCTGGGGTGCTGGTGCTGGCTGCAGAAATAGCAGGGCAGGCCCCCGGGTTGGGCGGGCAGCCGCGCGGCACAGGCCTGGGGCACCCTCTGGTCGGGTGTGCATCAGGGGGTCGCGTGGTTGGAGGGGAAAGCGTTGAGGCTCTGAAAAGCTACTTCTAAGGAGGTGGATAGTTTTACCGTCTTTTCTAGGTTGAGGGCGCTCTTTTTGAGCAGGCGTTATCTGACGTAATTGGACCGGACTCCAGCCACATAGGTGTCCCGGATGGCGAGTTTCATGTGCTGTGAGGCCGTGAGGTCCTGGTAGTTGCAGCTTCGCGCGAGTACTTTCAGGTTGCGTAGGTATTCCTCCAGCGATTTCCCGGGGCGTTGGCGGCGAGTGGTGAGGAGATGCCCCGCGCGAACACTTTGTTCACCGGCCTCACCTATTGTCTTTTCAGGATCGCGACCGCATCTGCGTACGTGGTCGCTTCCTCGATCTGCACGGAGATTCTATGGCTCACCCGGGCGTGGAGGAGGCTCAGTTTCTGTTCCTCGGTGACGGTGGGCGAGGAGGAGGCGACGAGGTAGGCCTCAAAACAGCGGAGCCAGTGCAAAAAAATCCCTTTGGGTTCAGCGGCCTGTGGGTCGAGTTCCAGTCGACCAGGTTTGAGGGCTGCTTCCATCGCGATGTTGTAGCTGATTAAATTGATGCGACCATCAATTCACACGAGACGGATAGTTGAAGTGAACAGTGGTTTTAATCAGCTATAAGTGTGCCTGCCTGCGACTGCTCTGCACTGAGAGCCGCCTGCAGGCTGCAGATCTATATACCTCCCCTGAGGGGGCGGAGCCAGTGGCAGAGCCCACAAGGGCACCAACATGATACAATGCAATGTAATATAATACAATGGTCCATAGGTGGAGCCCACAAGGGCATCAACATAGTACAATGTAATGTAATACAGTGGTGAATGGTTGCCGTAATACATTCACCACAGGTGGCGATTGGAAAATTGCAGGCAGGGAAGCCGGCGGGGCCTGACAGGTTTCTGATCGAATTTTATAAAAGATTTAAGGTTAGGATTACGCTGTTGATGGTGCGAATGTTTGAGCATGCGATGGTTAGGGATGTCTTGCCGCAACCAATGGGGCAGGCTTCCATCTCTTTGTTGCTAAAGAAGGACAATGATTCAGTGGAGTGTGGGTCGTACAGGCCCATATCTCTACTGAAGATACTGGCAAAGCTATTGGCATTAGGATGGAAGGGTGTCTCCCAAAGGTGATTGGGGAGGACCAGACGGGTTTGTAAAGGGAAGACAGTTGTCCTCGAATGTGAGGAGGTTGGTGAACGTGGTGCTTTCTCCGGCAGAGGGGAGGGAGAAGGAGGTAGTGGTAGCGCTGGATGCGGAGAAGGCATTCAATCGGGTGGACTTATTCGATGGCGGTATTGGCGAAATTTGGGATTGGGCCGAAGTTTGTGGCGTGGGTGCAGTTGCTGTATAAGGAGCCGCTGGCAAGTGTGCCCATGAATAGTATGAACTTAGGGTATCTTGCGCTACATCGGGGTACTATGCAGGGATGCCCCATGTCCCCCTTCTGTTTGCATTGGCTCTAGAGCCCTTAGCTATTCAGCTGAGGATCTTGAGGTTATGGAAGAGGATAGTGAGTTGGGGGGGTGGAACATAGGCTGTCCTTGTATGCAGATGATTTGTTGCTGTATATTTCGGAGCCAAGCTCCTCCGTAGGGAGTGTAATGCGTTTGCTCCAGAGATTTGGCACGTTTTCAGGGTACAAATTTAATTTACGGAAAAGTGAGTATTTTGTGGTCTCCCCTCTGGGAGTGGGAGTGGGAGGAGGGTTGTCACTTTGTCTGGCAGCGTCTCATTTTAGGTATTTGGGGGTGCAGGTGGTCTGGGATTGGCAGGACTTTGGACGTTTAATTTACTAGCTTGTTGGGGAGGGTGAAGGCTGATTCGCTGAGATGGGATGACCACTGTCGTTGGTGGGCCGGGTGCAGGCAGGAAAGATGAATGTTTTGTCGTGATTCCTGTTCTTGTTTCAATGCCTGCCGGTCTTTTTGCCCAAGGAGCTTTTAAGGGGGTTGATAGGCTCATCTCCTCATTTGTTTGGGTGGGAATGGTGGCCAGGATTAGGAAGGTGATACTGCAGAGGGGGCAGCAGGAAGGGGGTGGGGGGTGGTTCCGCCTCCCAAATTTATTTTTTCAATAAATTTGGAGTATCCGATTCTTTTTTTTCTAATTAAGGTGCAATTTAACATGGCCGATTGACCTAACCTGCGCATTGTGGATAGTTGTGGATATATATTTAAACAACTAATTCTTTTTTCTTCCAATTAAGGGGGAATTTAGCGTGGCCAATCCACCTATCCTGCACATCTTTGGGTTGTGGGGGTGAGATCCACGCAGACACGGAGGGAATGTGCAACTCCAAACGGACAGTGACACAGGGCGGGGATTGAACCCGGTCCTCGGCTCCATGGGGCAGCAGTGGTAACCACTGAGCCACCGTGCTAGGCCTCCCAAATTTGTTGTATTATTATTGGGCGGCAAATGCAGAAAAGGTTCAGGGTTGGAGCAGGGAAGGGGGGTCTATGTGGGTGAGGATGGAGGTAGGCTCTTGAAGGGGGTCAGGATTGTGGGCGCTGGCAACGGCGCCGCTCCCAATAACCCCAGGGAACTATATGGTGAGTCCGATGGTGGTGGCCGCAGTGAAGATCTGGAGGCAGTTTAGACAGCATTTTAGGTTGGTGACGTGCCATCAAGTAACACAAGATGAGTAGTGAACAAAACTGTGGCTTTAGTAAGCTAAACAGAAAGCCTCCTGGCCACTGATCCCGAACTGGGGCAGGGCCGGAGGTCAGCCACCTTTATACCGAGCTCGAGGGGAGGCGGAGCCATCAGGCAGTGGTTTACCACAATATATGTAGTACAGTTTACCACAATACATATAATACACTAACAGTGGTTTACCACATTCAACCCCTGTTAAAAAAGAGACCAGCGGGGGTGAAGTGGACTTAAAGGTCGAGTCTGTCGGGGGCTTTGACCTTCCGCCGTGATCGCCTCAGTCCCGGCTGTGGTGTGGGCACCGGTGTCGAGACCTGCGCGTCTGGGAGCGTGTTGTCCCCTTCTTCGCCCAGTAATTGAGTCGGTTGAGGGGGGGGGGGCGGCGTATGGGCGGGGGTGGTGGTGATGGTCGCCGGTGGGCCTGCAGGTGCCAGATCTTGAAGTAGCTGGTTAGTGGTGGAGGGAGACGGTGTAGTGTCGGGGGTTGTGGTGATGGTCGCTGGGGAACCTGCATGTGCCAAATCCCGAAGGGAGACTGTGTCCTGTCGCCCGTCATGATGTTCCACATCGGCATATTGTGGGTTGGCTTGGAGGAACAGGACCTTCTCGATGAGGAAATCCGATTTATGACTCCTCGCATGCTTCCGGAGGAGGACAGGCCCTGGGACTGTCAGCCAGGACGGGAGCGAGACCCCGGAGGTGGACGTCCTGAGGAAGGCAAACATACGTTTGTGAGGGGTCTCATTGGTGTCAGTGCACAGGAGCGACCGGATGGAGTGGAGTGCATCGGGGATGACCTCCTGCCAGCGGGAGACTGGAAGATTTCTAGACCATAGGGCCAGGAAAACGGCCTTCGAGATCGTTACGTTCTCCCCCTCCACCTGCCCGTTTCCCCGGGGGTTGTAGCTGGTCGTCCTGCTGGAGGCGATGCCCTTGCTAAGCAGGAACTGATGCAATTCGTTGCTCATGAATGAGGAACCCCGATCACTATGGATGTAAGTGGGGAAACTGAACAAGGTGAAGAGGCCGTGCAAGGCCTTGATGACTGTGGCAGAGGTCATGACAGGGCATGGGATGGCAAAGGGGAATCGTGAGTACTCGTCAACAATGTTGAGGAAGTACACGTTACGGTCAGTGGAGGGGAGGGGCCCTTTGAAGACGTTGCTGAGGCGCTCAAAGGGACGGGGGCCTTTACCAGGTGCGCTCTGTCAGGCCGATAGAAGTGGGGTTTGCACTCCGCGCAGACCAGGCAGTCCCCGGTCATGGTCCTGACCTCCTCGATGGAGTAAGGCAGGTTGCGAGCCTTGATAAAGTGAAAACAACGGGTGACCCCCGGGTGACGGAGGTCATTGTGGAGGGCCCGAAGTCGGTCTACTTGTGCGCTGGCACATGTCCCGCAGGATAGGGCATCTGGGGGCTCATTGAGCTTCCCAGGTCGGTACAAGATATCGTAGTTGTAGGTGGAGAGTTCGATCCTCCACCTCAGAATCGTGTCGTTTTTGATTTTGCCCCGCTGTGTATTGTTAAACATGACGGCAACCGACCGTTGGTCAGTGAGGAGAGTGAATCACCTGCCGGCCAGGTAATGCCTGCAATGTCACACAGCGTCTACAATGGCTTGGGCTTCCTTTTCGACGGAGGAGTGTCAAATTTCGGAGGCATGGCGTGTACGGGAGAAGAAAGCTACGGGCCTGCCCGCCTGGTTGAGGGTGGCGGCCAGGGCAAAGTCCGATGCATCGCTCTCCACCTGGAACGGAATGGACTAGTCCACAGCGTGCATCGCGGCTTTGGCAATATCTGTCTTGATGCGGTTGAAGGCCAGGCATCAGGGGAAAAATGGTGGATTTAATGAGTGGACGGGCATTGTCCGCATAATTGGGGACCCACTGGGCATAATAAGAGAAGAACCCCAGGCATCTCTTCAGGGCCTTGGGGCAGTGGGGGAGGGGGAGTTCCAGGAGGGGGCGCATGCGGTCGGGGTCGGGCCCTAGGACTCCGTTTTCCACAATGTAGCCAAGGATGGCTAGGCGGGTTGTGCGGAAAACGCATTTCTCCTTATTGTAGGTGAGATTAAGGAGCTTAGCGGTTTGGAGGAAATGCCGGAGGTTTGCGTCATGGTCCTGCTGGTCATGGCCGCAGATGGTGACATTATCTAGGTACGGGAACGTGGCCCGCAGCCCATATTGGTCAACCATTCGATCTATTTCTCGCTGGAAGACCGAGACCCCCATTGGTGATGCCGAAGGGAACCCTGAGGAAGCGGTGGAGGCGGCCATCTGCCTCGAAGGCAGTGTATTGGCGGTCCTCCGAGCGGATAGGGAGCTGGTGGTATACGGACTTCAAGTCAACAGTGGAGAAGACTCGATACTGCGCAATCTGATTGACTATGTCAGATATGCAGGGGAGGGGTACGCACCGAGCTGCGTGTACCGGGTGATCGTCTGACTGTAGTCGATGACCATCCGGTGCTTCTCCCCAGTCTTGACGACCACCACTTGGGCTCTCCAGGGGCTGGTACAAGACACAGTACCCCCGGATTTCTACGGAAGTGATCCGGAAGCCAGGGAGATTTTCTGGGTAGTGGGTAAAATTGGGAGGGAGCTGCGCCTTACCATATCTGGGTGGATAAAGCTGTCTGTGCTCCCGGAGTCGAAGAGGCAGGCCGCCTCGTGCCCGTTGATCCGGACGGTCATCGTGGATTTCGTGAGATGATGAGATCGAGACTGGTCGAGTGTGATGGAGGCGAGCTTCGGAAGGTGGTGGGTGGGCCGGTCGGAGGTAGAGGTGGCCAGCGTACGACCAGGTGAGCAGGGGTCCCGGGAGGTGACGGAGTGGTTCCAAAATGGCGGCCCCCATGGATCGCGCATGGCGGGTGGCATCGAAGGTGACGTCAAAGATGGCGGCCCCCATGGGTTGCCCGTGGCGGGTGGAATCAAAGATGGCGGCGAAGAGACTTCCGGGTGCGGCGATGACCAGCTGAGTCGCACGTTTCGGCAGCTCCCTGTGAAACGGACTTTTGGGCTCTTGATAGGAGCCCCAACGGCAATTTTAACGGCTAAAAACACCGTGCGGTAAACCAGGAGGGTGTTCCCCCTGGACACGGATGGAAAAAGGAGAGGAAAGTGGCCGGATTGCAGCGGATCCTTTGGAACAACGGCAAGGAAGGCAAGCAAAAACCAAGATGGCGTCGGAAGGTGGCAGTTTCATATGGGGCCCTGAACAACAAGAGTTCTTGAAATGCTGCGTGGAGGAGATAAAAAAGGAAATGAAGAAAGAGTTGTTGGCCCCGATACTACAGGCGATCGAAGGGCTAAAGGAGGAACAAAAGACCCAGGAGCAGGAGCTTCGGGTCGTGGAGGCGAAAGCATCCGAGATTGAGAACGATATACAGGGCCTGGTGGTGAAGTCGGAGATACAGGAGGCACACCAGAAACGATGTGTGGAGAGGTTGGAGGCACTGGAAAACAACGCAAGGAGGAACAACCTGAGGATTCTTGGCCTTCCTGAAGGTGTGGAGGGGGCGGACGTCGGGGCATATGTGAGCACGATGCTGCATTCGTTAATGGGAGCGGAGGCCCCGACGGGTCCGTTGGAGGTGGAGGGAGCGTACCGAGTTATGGTGCGAGGATCGAGAGCAGGAGAAACTCCCAGAGCCATAGTGGTGAGATTCCTCCGTTTTAAGGATAGAGAAATGGTCCTTAGATGGGCGAAGAAAACTCGGTGCAGTAAATGGGAGAACGCGGTGATCCGCGTTTATCAAGACTGGAGTGCGGAGGTGGCGAGAAGGAGGGCGAGCTTTAATCGGGCCAAGGCGGTACTTCACAAAAGGAAGATAAAATTTGGAATGCTGCAACCGGCAAGACTGTGGGTCACATATCAAGGGAGGCACCACTACTTTGAGACGGCGGATGAAGCGTGGACTTTTATTGTAGAAAAAAAACTGGAATGAGTGGATTATGAAAAAGAACGTTTGGACAAAGTGGTGGGGCGAATGGGGGGGGGGGGAAGAGGGGTTTTATGTTCTAATCCTGCGGTATGGTAACTTTTCTTTCTCCCACAGGTGGTGATGGGGGGAGGTGGGGAGGGAGAGGAGATCGGGCGTTGGCCATGGGAGGCGGGGCCGAGGGAGAGGCGCGGGCTTGGTTCCCGCGCTATGATAATTATGGCGGGAATAGAGAAGCAGGAAGGAGGGGGCGTCGCACGGTGCGAGCCGTGGTCACGGGGGGAAGCCGAGGTCAGCCAGAGTTTGCTGACTTCTGGGAGCAACATGGGGGGAGTAATTACGCTAGCGGGGCGTCTAGCGGGGGGGGGTGGGAGGGGGGAATTACTGGGTTGCTGCTGCTGGGGAAAGGGGGGAGTGGGTACGGGAGAGGATGGGCGGGGGGCACCGCCTGGGGGTGATACAGCTGCGTGGGAACTGGGTGAGAAGCTGGAAAAAGATGATGGCTAACCGGCAAGGGGGGGGGGGGGGGGTGGGGGTGGGAAGCCCCCCAACTCGGCTGATCACGTGGAACGTGAGAGGGCTCAACGGGCCGATAAAGAGGGCACGAGTACTCGCACACCTTAAGAAACTTAAAGCAGATGTGGTTATGTTACAGGAAACGCACCTGAAACTGATAGACCAGGTTAGGCTGCGTAAAGGATGGGTAGGGCAGGTGTTCCATTCGGGGCTGGATGCGAAAAACAGGGGGGTGGCTATATTAGTGGGGAAGCGGGTAATGTTCGAGGCAAAGACTATAGTGGTGGATAACGGGGGCAGATACGTGATGGTGAGTGGCAAATTACAGGGAGAGATGGTGGTTTTGGTAAACGTGTATGCCCCGAACTGGGATGATGCCAACTTTATGAGGCGAATGCTAGGACGCATCCCGGACCTAGAGACGGGAAAGCTGATAATGGGGGGAGACTTTAACACGGTGTTGGAACCAAGGCTGGATAGGTCGAAGTCCAGGACTGGTAGGAGGCCGGCAGCAGCCAA
The DNA here is from genome assembly GCF_047496885.1 of Scyliorhinus torazame. Taxonomy (NCBI): domain Eukaryota; kingdom Metazoa; phylum Chordata; class Chondrichthyes; order Carcharhiniformes; family Scyliorhinidae; genus Scyliorhinus; species Scyliorhinus torazame. The sequence continues at coordinate 116,991,778 of NC_092708.1, forward strand.
GGTGCTTAAGGATTTTATGGAGCAGATGGGAGGTGTGGACCCGTGGAGATTCAGTAGACCTAGGAGTAAGGAGTTCTCGTTTTTCTCCTATGTCCATAAAGTCTATTCGCGCATAGACTTTTTTGTGTTGGGTAGGGCATTGATCCCGAAGGTGAGGGGAACGGAATATACGGCTATAGCCATTTCGGATCATGCCCCACACTGGGTAGACTTGGAGATAGGGGAGGAAACAGGAGGGCGCCCACCCTGGAGAATGGACATGGGACTAATGGCGGATGAGGGGGTGTGCCTAAGGGTGAGGGGATGTATTGAAAAGTACTTGGAACTCAATGACAATGGGGAGGTTCAGGTGGGAGTGGTCTGGGAGGCGTTGAAGACGGTGGTTAGGGGGGAGCTGATATCAATAAGGGCACATAAAGGGAAGCAGGAGAGTAAGGAACGGGAGCGGTTGCTGCAAGAACTTTTGAGGGTGGACAGACAATATTCGGAAGCACCGGAGGAGGGACTGTACAGGGAAAGGCAAAGGCTGCATGTGGAATTTGACTTGCTGACTCCAGGCACTGCAGAGGCACAATGGAGGAAGGCGCAGGGTGTACAGTATGAATATGGGGAGAAGGCGAGCAGATTGCTGGCACACCAATTGAGGAAAAGGGGAGCAGCGAGGGAAATAGGGGGAGTGAGGGATGAGGAAGGAGAGATGGAGCGGGGGGCGGAGAGAGTGAATGAAGTGTTCAAGACATTTTATAAAAAATTGTATGAAGCTCAACCCCCGGATGGGAGGGAGAGAATGATGGATTTTTTGGATCGGCTGGAAATTCCCAAGGTGGAAGAGCAGGAAAGGGTGGGACTGGGAGCACAGATTACGGTAGAAGAAGTGGTGAAAGGAATTAGGAACATGCAGACGGGAAAGGCCCCGGGACCGGACGGATTCCCAGTTGAATTTTATTTGGACTTGCTCGCCCCGGTACTGACGAGGACCTTTAACGAGGCAAAGGAAAGGGGACAACTGCCCCCGACTATGTCTGAAGCAACGATATCGCTTCTCTTAAAGAAGGAAAAGGATCCGCTACAATGCGGATCCTACAGACCAATTTCCCTCCTAAATGTGGATGCCAAGGTCCTGGCCAAGGTAATGGCAATGAGAATAGAGGAATGTGTCCCGGGGGTGGTTCACGAGGACCAAACTGGGTTTGTGAAGGGGAGACAGCTGAACACGAATATACGGAGGCTGTTAGGGGTAATGATGATGGCCCCACCAGAGGGTGAAACGGAGATAGTAGTGGCGATGGATGCCGAGAAAGCATTTGATAGAGTGGAATGGGATTATCTGTGGGAGGTGTTGAGGAGATTTGGTTTTGGAGAGGGGTATGTTAGATGGGTGCAGCTGTTGTATAGGGCCCCAGTGGCGAGTGTGGTCACGAATGGACGGGGATCGGCCTATTTTCGGCTCCATAGAGGGACAAGGCAGGGATGTCCTCTGTCCCCATTACTGTTTGCACTGGCGATTGAGCCCCTGGCGATAGCGCTGAGAGGTTCCAAGAGATGGAGGGGAATACTTAGGGGAGGAGAAGAACACCGGGTATCTTTATATGCGGATGATCTGCTACTATATGTGGCGGATCCGGCGGAGGGGATGCCAGAAATAATGCGGATACTTGGGGAGTTTGGGGATTTTTCAGGGTATAAATTGAACATGGGGAAGAGTGAGCTGTTTGTGGTGCATCCAGGGGAGCAGAGTAGAGAAATAGAAGACCTACCGTTGAGGAAGGTAACAAGAGACTTTTGTTACCTGGGGATCCAGATAGCTAAGAATTGGGGCACATTGCACAGGCTAAATTTAACGCGGTTGGTGGAACAGATGGAGGAAGATTTCAAGAGATGGGATATGGTAGCACTGTCAATGGCAGGGAGGGTGCAGGCGGTTAAGATGGTGGTCCTCCCGAGATTCCTCTTTGTGTTTCAGTGCCTCCCGGTGGTGATCACGAAGGCTTTTTTTAAAACGATAGAAAAGAGCATCATGGGTTTTGTTTGGGCCGGGAAGACTCCGAGAGTGAGGAAGGGATTCTTACAGCGTAGTAGGGATAGGGGGGGGCTGGCATTACCGAGCCTAAGTGAGTATTATTGGGCCGCTAATATTTCAATGGTGAGTAAGTGGATGGGAGAGGAGGAGGGAGCGGCGTGGAAGAGATTAAAGAGGGCGTCCTGTAGGGGGACCAGCCTGCAGGCTATGGTGACAGCCCCATTGCCGTTCTCACCGAGGAACTACACCACGAGCCCGGTGGTGGTAGCTACACTGAAGATTTGGGGACAGTGGAGACGACATAGGGGAAAGACCGGAGCATTGGGGGGGTCCCCGATAAGAAACAACCATAGGTTTGCCCCGGGGGGAATGGATGGGGGATATGGAATGTGGCAAAGAGCAGGAATAACGCAACTGAAAGATCTACTTGTGGACGGGAAGTTCGCAAGTCTGGGAGCGCTGACCGAGAAATATGGGTTGCCCCAAGGGAATGCATTCAGGTACATGCAATTGAGGGCTTTTGCGAGGCAACAGGTGAGGGAATTCCCGCAGCTCCCGACACAAGAGGTGCAGGACAGAGTCATCTCAAAGAAATGGGTGGGGGATGGTAAGGTGTCGGATATATATAGGGAAATGAGGGACGAAGGGGAGACTATGGTGGACGAACTAAAAGGGAAATGGGAAGAAGAGCTAGGGGAGGAGATCGAGGAGGGGCTGTGGGCAGATGCCCTAAACAGGGTAAACTCGTCGTCCTCGTGCGCCAGGCTAAGCCTGATTCAGTTTAAGGTATTACACAGGGCACATATGACTGGAACACGGCTCAGTAAATTTTTTGGGGTGGAGGATAGGTGTGTGAGGTGCTCGAGAAGCCCAGCGAATCATACCCATATGTTTTGGTCATGCCCGGCACTACAGGGGTTTTGGGTGGGGGTGACAAAGGCGCTTTCAAAAGTAGTAGGAGTCCGGGTCGAACCAAGCTGGGGGTTGGCTATATTTGGGGTTGCACAAGAGCCGGGAGTGCAGGAGGCGAGAGAGGCCGATGTTTTGGCCTTTGCGTCCCTAGTAGCCCGGCGCAGGATATTGCTAATGTGGAAAGAAGCCAAGCCCCCGGGGGTGGAGACCTGGATAAATGATATGGCGGGGTTCATAAAGCTAGAGCGGATTAAGTTCGTCCTAAGGGGGTCGGCTCAAGGGTTCACCAGGCGGTGGCAACCGTTCGTCGAATATCTTGAGGAAAGATAGATGGGGGAAAAAAGAAGGCAGCTGCAGCAGCCCAGGACTTGGGGGGGGGGGGGGGGGGCGGGGGGAGGGATGGGGGTGGGTGGGTGGGGGGGGGGGTATAGCCTGTGACAAGGCAGTTGCCAATTAGGGCTAGTTTTCATTTTTGTTATTTAATATTTATTTATTTGTTGTTTTTTGTTTATATAAAAAAGGTCATTATTGTCTGTATTGTTATAATGTTGTGTAAAGGATGCACAATGTACTGTGTTGGTTGACCAAAAATTTTCAATAAAATATTTATTAAAAAAAAAAAGATGGCGGCGAAGCTGGCGGCCCCCACGGGTCGCACATGGCGGGTGGCAGCGAAGATGGCGGCGCCCACGGGTCGCACATGCCGGGTGGTGCGGCAGATGGGGGCGGTCCCGGCAGACAACAGGCAGCGCTGCTGGGCCTAGGAACTTTAGGGAGAGGTCGGGCCGGGCAGACTTTGGCGAAGTGGCCCTTCTTCCCACACCCGTTGCAAATCGCATTCCATGCAGGGCAGCTTTGTCTGGGGTGCTTACCCTGGCCGCAAAAGTAGCATTTTGGGCTTCCGGCGTTGGCGGGCTGCTGCGCGGCACAGGCTTGCAGCGCACTAGAGTCGGGTGATGGCGGCGCCCACGACGTCCACGAGGGTGTCGTGTGGTCCGAGGTGTAGGCCTCCATGTTCTGGAAAGCCACTTCCAGCGAGTTTGAGAGCTGCACTGTCTCTGGGAGGCCGAGTGTACCCCCTTCTAGCAAGCGCTGGCAGATGTAATTGGATTTAATGCCCGCGACATAGGCGTCCCTGATCAGCAGCTCCGTGTGTTGGACAGCCGATACCGCCTGGGAAGCACAGTTCCAGCCGAGTACACACAAGGCATGCAGGAATTCGGCTTGTGATTCTCCGGGGCGCTGTCACTTCATGTCAAGGAGCTGCCTGGCGTACACCTCATTTACTGCCTTTATGTACTGCCCCTTCAGCAGCATTATCGCCTCTGTATACGTGGGGGCGTCTCTGATAAGAAGGAAAACTTGCGGGCTCACCCGTGCGTTGAGTATTTGAAGCTTTTGGAGGTTGGTGACGTCGTCGGTGGAGGATCCGAGGTAAGCTTCGAAGCAGCTTAGCCAGTGCTCGAATGTCGCAGTGGCGTCGGCTGCTTGTGGGTCCAGCTCCAGGCAATCAGGCTTGAGTGATGAATTCATCTTAAAAGTTTAGCTTATTAAATTGATGTGCCATCAATTAACACAAGACAAGTAGTGAACAAAACTGTGGCTTTAATAAGCTAAGCAGAAAGCCTCCTGGCCACTGATCCCGAACTGGGGCAGGGCCGGAGGTCAGCCACCTTTCTACCGAGCCCAAGGGGAGGTGGAGCCATCAGGCAGTGGTTTACCACAAAACATGTAGTACAATAACAATTTACCACAATACATATAATACACTAACAGTGGTTTACCACGGTTGGGAGCTGGGATGGGGGGGGATGTCGATGAGGGGGAATTATGGGTTTGAGCCGGGGTAGATGGATGCAAGATTTCGGGGATGGGAAGTGAGAGGGATTGAGGAAATGAAAGATTTGTTTCTGGGAGGGCGATTTGTGAGTTTGGAGGAATTGGGTGAGAAGTTTGGACTGGTGCAGGGGTGAAAGCTTTAGGTATATGCAGGTACGGGACTTTGTGAGGAAGGTTTTCCCGAAGCAGTTGATGTGGTGTATATGGATTTCAGTAAAGCATTTGATAAGGTTCCCCATGGTAGGCTACTGCAGAAAATACGGAGGCATGGGATTCAGGGTGATTTAGCAGTTTGGATCAGAAATTGGCTAGCTGGAAGAAGACAAAGGGTGGTGGTTGATGGGAAATGTCCAGACTGGAGTCCAGTTACTAGTGGTGTACCACAAGGATCTGTTTTGGGGCCACTGCTGTTTGTAATTTTTATAAATGACCTGGAGGAGGGCGTAGAAGGATGGGTGAGTAAATTTGCAGATGACACTAAAGTCGGTGGAGTTGTGGACAGTGTGGAAGGATGTTACAAGTTACAGAGGGACATAGATAAGCTGCAGCGCTGGGCTGAGAGGTGGCAAATGTAGCTTCATGCAGAAAAGTGTGAGATGATTCATTTTGGAAGGAATAACAGGAAGACTGCGTACTGGGCTAATGGTAAGATTCTTGGCAGTGTGGATGAGCAGAGAGATCTCGGTGTCCATGTACATAGATCCCTGAAAGTTGCCACCCAGGTTGAGAGGGTTGTTAAGAAGGCGTACCGTGTGTTTGCTTTTATTGGTAGAGGGATTGAGTTTAGGAGCCATGAGGTCATGTTGCAGCTATACAACACTCTGGTGCGGCCACATTTGGAGTATTGCGTGCAATTCTGGTCGCCGCATTATAGGAAGGATGTGGAAGCATTGGAAAGGGTGCAGAGGAGATTTACCAGAATGTTGCCTGGTATGGAGGGAAGATCTTATGAGGAAAGGCTGAGGGACTTGAGGCTATTTTCGTTAGAGAGAAGAAGGTTAAGAGGTGACTTAATTGAGGCATACAAGATGATCAGAGGATTGGATAGGGTGGACAGTGAGAGCCTTTTTCCTCGGATGGAGATGTCTAGCACGAGGGGGCATAGCTTTAAATTGAGGGGAGATAGATATAAGACAGATGTCAGAGGTAGGTTCTTTACTCAGAGAGTAGTAAGGGTGTGGAATGCCCTGCCTGCAACAGTAGTGGACTCGCCAACGCTAAGGACATTCAAATGGTCATTGGATAGACATATGGACAATAAGGGAATAGTGTAGATGGGCTTTAGAGTGGTCTCACAGGTCGGCGCAACATCGAGGGCTGAAAGGCCTGTACTGCGCTGTAATGTTCTATGTTCCCGATAGCGCCTGCCTCCTCAATGTTTGAGGCGGTGCTGTTGGCGGGGGGTTTTGGAGAGGGGGGTTGTCTTGGCAATTTCCGGCAGGTTCTTGGAGGAGGATGGAGGGGGTTAAGGTGAAGCGGGAGGAAGAGTTGGGGATGGTTCTGGAGGAGGGTCTGGGGTGTGAGGTGCTACAGAGGGTAAGTGCCTCGACTTTGTGCTCAAGGCTGGGCATAATACAGCTGAAGGTAATGCAAAGGCTAGGGTAAGCTGGTTGTTCGAGGGTTGGAAGATGTCTGGGAACGATGTGGGAGGGCCCTGCGAATCATGTGCATACATTTTGGTCCTGCCATCCCCTCTGCAGTATCACCTTCCTAGTCCTGGCCACCTTCCCCACCCAAACAAATGAGGAGACGAGCCTATCCACCTCCTTAAAAAACACCTTGGGCAAAAAGACAGGCAGGCATTTAACCAAGAACAGGAATCGTGACGAAACATTCAGCTTTACTGCCTACACCCGGCCCGCCAAATACAGAAGCCATCCCACCTCAGCAAATCAGCCTTCACCCTCCCCAACAAGCTAGTGAAGTTAAACGTCCAAAGCCTTGTCAATCCCAGGCCACCTGCACCCCTAAATACTTAAACTCAGATGCTGCCAGACGAAATGACAAACAACTCCCCCCCCCCCCCCACCACCACCACTCCCACTCCCACTCCCAGAGGGGAGACCACAAAATACTCACTTTTCCGTAAATTCAATTCGTACCCTGAAAACCTCCCAAGTCTCTGGCTCAAACCCATTATGCTCCCCACCGAGGAGCTTGGCTCTGGAATATACAGCAACAAACATCTGCATAGAAGGACAGCCTGGGCGGGATTCTCTGCCCCACCGCGCCACATTTCTGACCGACCGGCTGGCGGGATTCTCCGTTACGCCGGCCGGTCAATGAGATTTTCCATTGTGGGGCAGCCCCACGCTGTCGGGAAACCCCCGGGCGCCAGCATAATGGAGAATCATGCCGCCGAAGAATCCCGGCCCCTATTTTCCACCGCACCGACTCACTATCCCCTTCCATTATCTCGAGCTCCTTGGCTCAATAAGTCAATCTACAGAGCTAACGTTCACTGCCATTATTGGAGTCCCAAACATTCAATTCCAATGCTCGTACAAGACCAACTGGCAGGTATGTTCACGGACATCTTCAACCTCTCCCTTATCCATTCCGAGGTTCCCACCTCCTTCAAAAAGACCAGCATCATACCAGTGCCAAAGAAGAACCAGGCACCCAACGTGGCTCAACGGCTACCATCCTGTGGCCTTGACATCTATCATTATCAAATGCTTTGAGAGGTTGGTCGTAGGGCATATCAACTCCATACTCCCAGAATGCCTTGATCCACTGCAATTTACCCCAACAACCAGTCCACAGCAGACGCCATCTCCCTGGCCCTACACTCACCCCTGGAGCACCTCGAAAGCAAGGAGTCCTACGTCAGACTACTTGACTACAGCTCCGCCTTCAATATCATAATCCTGGTCAAGCTCATGTCAAAACTCCAAAACCTAAGACTTGGCTCCTTGCTCTGCAACTGGATCCTCAACTTCCTGACCCATAGACCACAATAAGTAAGGATAAACAACAACATTTTCTCTGTGATAGTCCTCAATACCGGGCCCCATAAAGCTGCGTACTTAGCCCCTTACTATACTCCCTGTACACACACGACTGTGTGCCAAAATTTGGTTCCAACTCCATCTCCAAGTTTGCTGACGACACGACCGTCGTGGGTCGGAACTCGAACGACGATGAGTCAGAATACAGAGAACCTAGTGGAGTGGTGTAATGACAATAATCTCTCCCTCAATGTCAACAAAACTAAGGAGCTGATCATTGATTTCAGGAAGCAAAGTATCGTTCATCCCTGTCTACATCAACGGGGTCGAGGTGGAGATAGTTGACGTCTTCAAATTCCTAGGAGAGCACATCACCAACAATCTGTCCTGGTCCACCACGGCGACACTACCACCAAGAAAGCACAACAGCGCCTATACTTCCTCAGGAAACAAGAAATTTGGCATTTCCACATTGACTTTTTTTAAAATTTAGAGTACCCAATTAGTTTTTCCCAATTAAGGGGCAATTTAGTGTGGCCAATTCACCTACCCTGCATATCTCTGGGTCGTGGGGGGTTAAACCCACGCAGACACGGGGCGATTGTGCAAACTCCACACGGGTTGGGATCGAACGCGGGTCCTCAGCACCGTGGGCAGAAGTACTAACCACTGCACCACCGTGCTGCCCTTCCACATTGACTCTTATCCGTTTTTACAGATGCATCAAGAAAGCATCCTATCCGGCTCTGGTATGGCAACTGATTGGCCGAAGACCGTAAGAAACTACAGAGAGTCGTGAACACAGCCCAGTCCATCACACGAACCTGCCTCCCAACCATTGACTCTGTCTACACCTCCCGCTGCCTTGGGAAAGCGGGAAGCATAAGCAAAGACCCCTCCCACCCGGGTTATTCTCTCTTCCAACTTCTTCCATTGGGCAGGAGATACAAAAGTCTGAGAGCACACACTAACAGATTCAAAAACAGCTTCTTCCCCGCTGTTACCAAACTCCTGAATGACCCTCTTATGGACTGATCTGATCTCTCCACGCATCTTCTGTACGGAGTAGTACTGCACTCCATATGCTTCACCCAATGTCTATGTCTATGTATTTACATTGTGTATTCATCTGATGTCCTATATTTTTTCATGTATGGAGCGATCTGCCTGGACTCTACGCAGAACAATACTTCTCACTATATCTCGGTACATGTGACAATAAATCTAAATCTAAACAGTTTACATCTCACATGATGGGGAGGTGTCTTTGAGATGCCCCATAAGGATGCAGCTGTGGGTCCCATGCATCCACTCAATTGCCCTGTCGCCTAACGCAAGGTTTGGAGGGGGTGTTGGTGAATAGTTGGGAGAAATGTGCTTGTATGTAAAACAAGATGATACTGTACTGTTATCATCTGAACAGTAGTTGTGGGGTACACTTCAGCTTTAATTGACAGTACAGTGTTCTTTTGACTACAACACTTTATTTAACTTTCTGCTGTCTTGCATAGCTAATTTTGTTTTTTTAAAGCACAAATTGCTTTTTAAAAATTGCAAGATCACAGTGATCATGCAAGAAGCTTGCATTGGTATCCTGCTTTTCATGTCCTCTGGGTGTCCCAGAATTGCACATAATGAATTATTTCAAAGTACAGGCATAACTTTTAAACAGGTCAAATGAATGGCCAAATTTCACACATGTCTCTTAAACTACAATTAGATAAATTACAGGGTAATCTTATAATGTTCGTTGGGGAATGGTTGTTGGCCTTGACACCAGGAGAACTCCCCTGCTTGTTTTCAATGTGCCATGGTGTATTTTGCATCCATCTAAAAGAGTAGTCAGGACCTCAGTTCATTGTCTCTCCTGAAGAACACACTTCTGACAATGTAGTGTGTCATAACCCACTGCACGGGACCCATGGGGTGGTGATGATTCTCTTCCTGTGTCCCTTACACAGTACACGCTCCTTCATTAAGGGGGCAGGGTAAACCCTATTCACATTGTATCTAAGGTGGACCAGTTCGGTATCGACTGTGAAGACCAGGCTAGGATCTACCGGGATCTGTGTATATGGAGCTGGTTTAGCACAGTGCGGTAAACAGCTGGCTTGTACTGCAGAACAAGACCAGTGGCGCGGGTTCAATTCCCGTACCAGCCTCCCGAACAGGTGCTGGAATGTGGCGACTAGGGGCTTTTCACAGTAGCTTCATTTGAAACCTACTTGTGACAATAAGCGATTTTCATTTCATTTGCAGCATATTACACACCCTTCCTCAATCCAAGACGTTTTGGGCACTAGCCTACTTGTGACAATAAGCGATTATTAATTAATTAATTATTATAGCCTTCGAAATGAACCTACGTTTATTTGGTGTGGACTCTCCATGACTCATAAAACTGACAATGAGGAGTAAACCGATTTCCTGTCGACACTGCAGCCCTGTCGGTCGAGCCACCTCCCTGACTTGGTTGATCTAGGTTGGAATATGTTTCTTTCGCCATGCCTCTGTTCGTGCGGTTCGATACATTTGGCACTGGAGTCGAGGATTGGAATCAATACACAGAGCGGATGCGCTATTTCTTTCATGCAAATAACATCACGCAGAACAACCGCCAGTCGGTCATTTTGCTGACCACTTGTGGCACCTATGTACCAGGCGGCGCCTGCCACCCACTTCTTCGACCAGCTCATGACGCTTGTGAGTCCGCATTTCAAACCAACGCCATCCATTATCATTCAGCGGTATTGTTTCAACACAGCGGAAAGATCCCCGGGTGAGTTGTTTACCGAGTTTGTGTCCTGGCAAAGAAAAATTGCCGAGTTCTGTGAGTATGGTACTGCTTTTTTTGGGCAGCATGGTGGCGCAGTGGTTAGCACTGCTGCCAACGGCGCTGAGGACCCGGGTTCGATCGCGGCTCTGGGTCACTGTCCATGTGGTGTTTGCACATTCCGTGTCTGCGTGGGTTTCATCCCCACAAACCAAAGATGTGCAGGTTAGGTGGATTGGCCATGCTAAATTGCCCCTTAATTGAAAAAAAAAACAATTGGGTACTCTGAATTTATTTAAAAATGAGTATGGCACTGCTTTATCGGAGATGCTGCGTGACCGTTTGGTTTGTGGTATAAACAACGTGGAGATGCAGTGAAAGCTCTTTGCTGAACCCTCCCTGAATCTACAACAAGCACTACAGCTCTCCGTGTCCCATGAGAGCACTGAGCGTGGCATGCACGAGATACAGGGGATAGAAGTGAATGCCCTAGGGTGCAGTCCGTCCCGTGCAGCCCCCCAGCTGGTTAGACTGCCAAAAGTGATTCCAGCCTATGGTCACAGGACAGGCTGTCACGGTGGGAAACATCCCCAGATTCTATTAAGGGCGATTTGGTTCCACATGCAACATGCACATGCACGCTGGCCCAGTGCAACCGCTGACAGTGAGGGCCCCAGTGGTCCCGACGCCATGGTAGGGATAGACGACAGCCACGGGGCCAGGCCTTTCATCTGGATAAGATGTGGCTCCCATCCAGGTTCCAGTGCAGGTGAATGGCTATTTATGAAACTTGGAGCTGAATATGGGGGCGGTGATTTCTTTAAAAAAAAATATTTTTATTAAAATTTTAAAACAATTTTAATACAAAACCTACAAAAACACAGAATAACAATTAAACAGTAAGAGCCCCCTCAATTACTAAGGGGCATAGGTTTAAGGTGCGAGGGGCAAGGTTTAGAGTAGATGTACGAGGCAAGATTTTTACACAGAGGGTAGTGGGTGCCTGGAACTCGCTACCGGAGGAGGTGGTGGAAGCAGGGACGATAGTGACATTTAAGGGCCATCTTGACAAATACATGAATAGGATGGGAATAGAGGGATATAGACCCAGGAAGTGTAGAAGATTGTAGTTTAGTCGGGCAGCATGGTCGGCACGGGCTTGGAGGGCCGAAGGGCCTGTTCCTGTGCTGTACTTTTCTTTGTTCTTTGTTCCTCCACCCAACACCTTCCCTTATAACAGTACAAACTTAGTTACTAAGTCCCACCCATGCACCCTATCCCTCCCCTCCGAACAGCTAACAGTGACCAGCTCTTTAAAGTACAATAAAAGCAGCTGCCATCTACGGTAAAACCCTTCCACTGACTCTCTCATGGTAAACTTAACCTTCTCGAGGTGGAAAAACTCCAAGTCACCCAGCCCAGCGAGGTGCTTGGCGGTGCAGTCCATCTCCAACCCTGTAGGTTCCTGTCCAGATCCCACCAGATAGGCAAAGGACAGGAAATAGACAGCCCCTGCCCTGTCTGGAGTTCCGGCACAATCAAAACCCCAAAGATCACCACAATGGGCCAGGCTCCAATCCAATGTTCAGGATTACCAAAAAAGGAACTCCAGAAGCTCAGATTCCACTGCACTATAGGGCAGCGACTTCCACCAATTCACCACTGTTGCTAATTTTGCCTTAGTTTAATTGCTCTGTTTTATTACCTTTGCTCTTGAGCCGCCAGGTATCTTTATGATACCGCCACGTGGTTCAAGTCTGAGTAATGATCAATAATCCAATACACCGACTTCCGGGTGCGGCGATGACCAGCTGAGTCGCACGTTTCGGCAGCTCCCTGTGAAACGGACTTTTGGGCTCTTGATAGGAGCCCCAACGGCAATTTTAACGGCTGAAAACACCGTGCGGTAAACCAGAAGGGTGTTCCCCCTGGACACGGATGGAAAAAGGAGAGGAAAGTGGCCGGATTGCAGCGGATCCTTTGGAACAACGGCAAGGAAGGCAAGCAGAAACCAAGATGGCGTCGGAAGGTGGCAGTTTCATATGGGGCCCTGAACAACAAGAGTTTTTGAAACGCTGCGTGGAGGAGATAAAAAAGGAAATGAAGAAAGAGTTGTTGGCCCCGATATTACAGGCGATTGAAGGGCTGAAAGAGGAACAAAAGACCCAGGAGCAGGAGCTTCGGGTCGTGAAGGCGAAAGCAGCAGAGAATGAAAACGATATACAGGGTCTGGTGGTGAAGTCGGAGATACAGGAGGCACACCAGAAACGATCTGTGGAGAGGTTGGAGGCGCTGGAAAATAACGCAAGGAGGAACAACTTGAGGATTCTTGGCCTTCCTGAAGGTGTGGAGGGGGCGGACGTCGGGGCATATGTGAGCACGATGCTGCACTCGTTAATGGGAGTGGAGGCCCCGACGGGTCCGTTGGAGGTGGAGGGAGCATACCGAGTTATGGTGCGAGGATCGAGAGCAGGAGAAGCTCCCAGAGCCATAGTGGTGAGATTTCTCCGTTTTAAGGATAGAGAAATGGTCCTTAGATGGGCGAAGAAAACTCGGTGTAGTAAATGGGAGAACGCGGTGATCCGCGTCTATCAAGATTGGAGTGCGGAGGTGGCGAGAAGGAGGGCGAGCTTTAATCGGGCCAAAGCGGTACTTCACAAAAAAAAGATAAAGTTTGGAATGCTGCAACCGGCAAGACTGTGGGTCACATATCAAGGGAGGCACCACTACTTTGAGACGGCGGATGAAGCGTGGACTTTTATTGTAGAAGAAAAATTGGAATGATTGGACTACGAAAATGAACGTTTGGACAAAGTGGTGGGACGAGTGGGGGGGGGGCGAAGAGGGATTGTATGATTAATCCTGCGGTATGGTAACTTTTCTTTCTCCCACAGGTGGTGATGGGGGGAGGTGGGGAGGGAGAGGAGATGGGGCGTTGGCCATGGGAGGCGGGGCCGAGGGAGAGGCGCGGGCTTGGTTGATAATTATGGCGGGAATAGAGAAGCAGGAAGGAGGGGGCGCCGCACGGGGCGAGCCGTGACCACGGGGGGAAGCCGAGGTCAGCCAGAGTTTGCTGACTTCTGGGAGCAACATGGGGGGAGTAATTACGCTAGCGGGGGGTCTAGCGGGGGGGGGGGGGGGGAGGGGGGAATTACTGGGTTGCTGCTGCTGGGGAAAGGGGGGAGTGGGTGCGGGAAAGGATGAGCGGGGGGGCACCGTCTGGGAGAAATACAGCTGCGTGGGAACTGGGCGAGAAGCTGGAAAAAGATGATGGCTAACCGGCAAGGGGGGGGGGGTGGGAAGCCCCCCAACTCGGCTGATCACGTGGAACGTGAGGGGGCTTAACGGGCCGATAAAGAGGGCACGAGTACTCGCACACCTTAAGAAACTTAAAGCAGATGTGGTCATGTTACAGGAAACGCACCTGAAACTGATAGATCAGGTTAGGTTGCGCAAAGGATGGGTAGGGCAGGTGTTCCATTCGGGGCTGGATGCGAAAAACAGGGGGGTGGCTATATTAGTGGGGAAGCGGGTAATGTTCGAGGCAAAGACTATAGTGGCGGATAACGGGGGCAGATACGTGATGGTGAGTGGCAAATTACAGGGAGAGATGGTGGTGTTGGTAAACGTGTATGCCCCGAATTGGGACGATGCCAATTTTATGAGGCGAATGCTAGGACGCATCCCAGACCTAGAGACCGGAAAGCTGATAATGGGGGGAGACTTTAACACGGTGTTGGAACCAAGGCTGGATAGGTCGAAGTCCAGGACTGGTAGGAGGCCGGCAGCAGCCAAGGTGCTTAAGGATTTTATGGAGCAGATGGGAGGGGTGGACCCGTGGAGATTCAGTAGACCTAGGAGTAAGGAGTTCTCGTTTTTCTCCTATGTCCATAAAGTCTATTCACGCATAGACTTTTTTGTGTTGGGTAGGGCATTGATCCCGAGGGTGAGGGGAACGGAATATACGGCTGTAGCCATTTCGGATCATGCCCCACACTGGGTAGACTTGGAGATAGGGGAGGAAACAAGAGGGCGTCCACCCTGGAGAATGGACATGGGACTAATGGCGGATGAGGGGGTGTGCTTAAGGGTGAGGGGATGCATTGAAAAGTACTTGGAACTCAATGATAATGGGGAGGTTCAGGTGGGAGTGGTCTGGGAGGCGTTGAAGGCGGTGGTTAGGGGGGAGCTGATATCAATAAGGACACATAAAGGGAAGCAGGAGAGTAAGGAACGGGAGCGGTTGTTGCAAGAACTTTTGAGGGTGGACAGACAGTATGCGGAAGCACCGGAGGAGGGACTGTATAGGGAAAGGCAAAGGCTGCATGTGGAATTTGACTTGCTGACCACAGGCACTGCAGAGGCACAATGGAGGAAGGCACAGGGTGTACAGTATGAATATGGAGAGAAGGCGAGCAGATTGCTGGCACACCAATTGAGGAAAAGGGGAGCAGCGAGGGAAATAGGGGGGGTGAGAGACGAAGATGGAGAGACGGAGCGGGGAGCGGAGAGAGTGAATGAAGTGTTTAAGACATTTTATAAAAAATTGTATGAAGCTCAACCCCCGGATGGGAGGGAGAGAATGATGGAGTTTTTGGATCGGCTGGAAATTCCCAAGGTGGAAGAGCAGGAAAGGATGGGATTGGGAGCACAGATCACGGTAGAAGAAGTGGTGAAAGGAATTAGGAACATGCAGACGGGAAAGGCCCCGGGACCGGACGGATTCCCAGTTGAATTTTACAGAAAATATTTGGACTTGCTCGCCCCGCTACTGACGAGGACCTTTAACGAGGCAAAGGAAAGGGGACAACTGCCCCCGACTATGTCAGAAGCAACGATATTTCTTTTAAAGAAGGAAAAGGATCCGCTACAATGCGGGTCCTACAGACCAATCTCCCTCCTCAATGTAGATGCCAAGGTATTGGCCAAGGTAATGGCAATGAGAATAGAGGAATGTGTCCCGGGGGTGGTTCATGACGACCAAACTGGGTTTGTGAAGGGGAGACAGTTGAACACGAACATACGGAGGTTGCTAGGGGTAATGATGATGGCCCCACCAGAGGGTGAAACGGAGATAGTAGTGGCGATGGATGCCGAGAAAGCATTTGATAGAGTGGAGTGGGATTATCTGTGGGAGGTGTTGAGGAGATTTGGGTTCGGAGAGGGATATGTTAGATGGGTGCAGCTGTTGTATAGGGCCCCAGTGGCGAGTGTGGTCACGAATGGACGGGGATCGGCCTATTTTCGGCTCCATAGAGGGACAAGGCAGGGATGTCCTCTGTCCCCATTACTGTTTGCACTGGCGATTGAGCCCCTGGCGATAGCGCTGAGAGGTTCCAAGGGATGGAGGGGAATACTTAGGGGAGGAGAAGAACACCGGGTATCTTTATATGCGGATGATCTGCTACTATATGTGGCGGATCCAGCAGAGGGGATGCCAGAAATAATGCGGATACTTGGGGAGTTTGGGGATTTTTCAGGGTATAAATTGAACATTGGGAAGAGTGAGCTGTTTGTGGTGCATCCAGGGGAGCAGAGTAGAGAAATAGAAGACCTACCGTTGAGGAAGGTAACAAGAGACTTTCGTTACCTGGGGATCCAGATAGCTAAGAATTGGGGCACATTGCACAGGCTAAATTTGACGCGGTTGGTGGAACAGATGGAGGAAGATTTCAAGAGATGGGATATGGTAGCATTGTCAATGGCAGGGAGGGTGCAGGCGGTTAAGATGGTGGTCCTCCCGAGATTCCTCTTTGTGTTTCAGTGTCTCCCGGTGGTGATCACGAAGGCTTTTTTCAAAAGGATAGAAAAGAGTATCATGGGTTTTGTTTGGGCCGGGAAGACTCCGAGAGTGAGGAAGGGATTCTTACAGCATAGTAGGGATAGGGGGGGGCTGGCACTACCGAGCCTAAGTGAGTATTATTGGGCCGCTAATATTTCAATGGTGAGTAAGTGGATGGGAGAGGAGGAAGGAGCGGCGTGGAAGAGATTAGAGAGGGCGTCCTGTAGGGGGACCAGCCTGCAGGCTATGGTGACAGCCCCATTGCCGTTCTCACCAAGGAACTATACCACGAGTCCGGTGGTGGTAGCTACACTGAAGATTTGGGGACAGTGGAGACGACATAGGGGAAAGACCGGAGCACTGGGGGGGTCCCCGATAAGAAACAACCATAGGTTTGCCCCGGGGGGAATGGATGGGGGATATGGAATGTGGCAAAGAGCAGGTATAACGCAATTGAAAGATCTATTTGTGGATGGGAAGTTTGCGAGTCTGGGAGCGCTGACCGAGAAATATGGGTTGCCCCAAGGGAATGCATTCAGGTACATGCAATTGAGGGGTTTTGCGAGGCAACAGGTGAGGGAATTCCCGCAGCCCCCGACACAAGAGGTGCAGGACAGAGTCATCTCAAAGAAATGGGTGGGGGACGGTAAGGTGTCGGATATATATAGGGAAATGAGAGACGAAGGGGAGACTATGATGGACGAACTAAAAGGGAAATGGGAAGAAGAGCTAGGGGAGGAGATTGAGGAGGGGATGTGGGCAGATGCCCTAAACAGGGTAAACTCGTCGTCCTCGTGCGCCAGGCTAAGCCTGATTCAGTTTAAGGTATTACACAGGGCACATATGACTGGAACACGGCTCAGTAAATTTTTTGGGGTGGAGGATAGGTGTGCGAGGTGCTCGAGAAGCCCAGCGAATCATACCCATATGTTTTGGTCATGCCCGGCACTACAGGGGTTTTGGATGGGGGTGACAAAGGTGCTTTCGAAAGTAGTAGGAGTCCGGGTCGAACCAAGCTGGGGGTTGGCTATATTTGGGGTTGCACAAGAGCCGGGAGTGCAGGAGGCGAAAGAGGCCGATGTTTTGGCCTTTGCGTCCCTAGTAGCCCGGCGCAGAATATTGCTAATGTGGAAAGAAGCCAAGCCCCCGGGGGTGGAGACCTGGATAAATGATATGGCGGGGTTCATAAAGTTAGAGCGGATTAAGTTCGTCCTAAGGGGGTCGGCTCAAGGGTTTACTAGGCGGTGGCAACCGTTCGTCGAATATCTTGCGGAAAGATAGATGGGGAGAACAAAGAAGGCAGCAGCAGCGGCCCAGGACTTGGGGGGGGGTGGGGGAGGGATGGGGGGGGATGGGGGGGGGTGTGGCCTGAGACAAGGCAGTTGCCAATTAGGGCTAGTTTTTATTTTTTGTTATTTAATATTTATTTATTTGTTGTTGTTTTTGTTTAAATTTAAAAAGGTCATTATTATCTGTATTGTTACAATGTTGTGTAAAGGATGCACAATGTACTGTGTTGGTTGACCAAAAATTTTCAATAAAATATTATTAAAAAAAAAAAAATAATAATCCAATACACCGATTTGTAAGATTTAAATCAAAGCACATTTATTATACACAGTAATCACTACTCATGTATACATTCTATGTCTAAGCTACTTCCTACAACTAACAGGCCAATACTTAACTTGGAACTGGCCCACCAGGTCAGGGAAACAAATGGCCTTTCGTTCGGGTTCTGAGCCTGCGGGATTCGAAGTTGGTACAGATTGATAGCTAGGAGCGTCTATCTCGTAGCGAGCGTTGAATTAAGACTTACTGTTTCGACCAGCTGCTGAAGAGTGAAGAGCTGGAGAAGCGGTGGAGAAGAGAGCGACTTGAACTTGGGGCTCAATTCTTATAGTCCCCAGGGGCTTCCTGCCTTTCGGGGCGGACCCTGTACCTGGTCCCAAGTGATTGGACTTTGTCCCAATCGCTTGGTTCGATTTTTCTCCAATGCTAGAGCGGTTCCCTGATCGATGGGCGGTCTTGAAGTGGTTGTTCACCTCCTTTTGTGTAGGCTTCTGCTGGCGCCGAAGAGTCTGGTTTTGCTTTGTGTGTCTAAATGTTGCTTATTGTTCCCGGGGATTGCTCATTAGTATGCAGATGGCTGTTGTTTTGTTATGCTGATGGTTGCTGGTATCGATAGTGTCTGGCCTTTCTAGAGGTAAATACACAGCCAACCTGCAGCTGCTGGTTTTTGTCCTGTTGGCTGACTTTCCCATCAGCCTTTGCCATTCGCCATTTTGAATCGGGAGTTGGCCATTTTAAGTGGCTGCAATCCCTCCTTGTGATCCTAACGCGAAGCGTGAAGGATCACATAACTATGTTGCTTTCCATTCCCTGACCTGGGGGGGGGGGGCACTTCCTTCATGGCCTCTGCACTGACCATAGCTATGTAAAATTGTTTTAACTGACAATTCTAAGGGCGCTATGTCAAACAGGGACATGCATTACAAAACAATAAACTGGGAACCTCTAACTATTCTTAGTACACTACACTCACTTAAACATTTCATTATCCTAACTTCCTCAACCATACAACAAAATCATAGCAATTTATACACAGTTTTCCTGGCTTGGCAGTCAAGCTCAGGATCATACAATTTGCTCATGACCAGTTCTTTACATTTCTTTATTTACAATAAAACCGCAAATTAAATCTCTTTATTATAGATCGCGGGGGTCGGGGGGTCTGGTCGTATCTGAAAAAGGGGATCTGATCCTATATACCGGGGTTCGAGCGCGGTAGGCTCTCCTTCTCCATTTCCTTAGACGCATAGTCTGCAGCAGAGTATTGCCAATACCAGTAAGGTTTCTATTACATATGACAGAGAGTACCAGGTTATAAACCTGGCACACCAAGATGATGTGGTGTTGCTGGTGACTGGGCTCTGGGTACTGCGGGGAAGTGAAACATTAACGGCTGGGGGGGCTTGAAGTCATGGAGTTCGTGTTCATTCGCAACCAAATGTCCATAAAGATGCTGATCCATGTGAAGGAAGTCCCCATGGCTCTTCTCTTTCCTTTTCCTTTCTTTTCTTCTACGGTCCTGGAGCTTCTGGAGTTCTGTGGAAACAAGCGTACTGTCTGTAACTATCTTTGTTTAATATCGCGTACGATAGTCTGTCTGTCCTTTAGTGCCAATTACTCCCTTTATAATTGGTCACTATGTGTGACTCCCTCATTTTTTTTCAAAAAAAAAAATTGAATTTTAGGACAAGACACACTTCCAAATAATGAACCAGTGCGAGCCGTCTCGCAGACTGCGCAATTTACCATCCAAATGTTTCAGGATGTAAATAGCATGTGGTTGGTAACCTAAGGGTTACCTGAAGCAAAACAAAACTTTTTGAACTGAAAGTGCCAAAATGAGGTGCGTATGGGCCGCGACGGGTAAGAGTTGGATGGAGTCCCCGGGTAGGACGGCTACCAATGCCATGTCTCTCCTACCCGAGCGTAGCTGACCAGAGGGGGCTTCCCAGGCAGGGCGGGTCCCAAGCCGTTTCTCCACTGCCTGAGCAACTGACAAGAACGGGCAAGAAATGTAGTCATCGTGGTCGGGCTGCCATAGTGGTTCTACCTTCGAACCAGAAGGGCAGTTACGAACGGGCGTCTGGTTCCTTGACCAGTTTCTGCAGATAAGCTAGCTCTGCTGAACTAGTGTCTGGCAATAGTGAGTCTCTGTAGGCAAGTCCTCAAAGGTTTCGGCCGAAAAGGCGTGGGGCCGTGAAATTCTCTTTCCTGTCGGACATACGACATTTAACAAACTTACAAACAACATAAAATATTCTGCAGGTTCCATCAGAAAGGACACCACTTCTCCCAAGCGGTTCCTTTTAAAACATCATCTGGACACCTCAGTTCTCGGTTGCGAACAGGGTCGCAAAGGGGTTCTCGGTATGGGAGTCAGACCCAAGGTCGTCATCTTCTCCCGGGTGCCAAACTCTTGAGTGTATCAGGGCTGAAAGGTGTGAGGTGGGGTCGCTCTCGTCAATGTGGACTAGTCAGAACGAGTTATCTCGGTGCCAATAGTGGGTGTCTAGCTGTGTGGGGACAGAATCGGGGTCGTCAGCGTAGTTCGGTGGTCGGTGGTGGGGTTTATTTAGGAAAGTGATCATGAAGGGATCACTTCGATCCTAGTCCGAATCGCTGGGTGTGGGTCCTGTTGCATGGGGATAATAGGGAGGGGTGCTGTGGCTATCGTCCGAGTCACAGTCGCTGTCTCTGCTGCTGCAGTCTGTGGGCGTTCCGGGTCGGAGTGTATATTTAGGGGGTGGAGTCGAGGTCGAGTCCGTGGCTGGGCTGGACGTGTTGGAGGATGGTAGGGTTACGTTGGCTGTGGGCGGGGTGTGGTGTGCTGCGTCGAGCATGACGTGGTGTGCGTGGTTCGACTGTGTCCCATATGCCTTCAGCAGGTTTATATGGAACCACGCAGTCTTACCGTTGGGGTACTTTATTTTATAAACGGAAGGGCTTACTTTGTCCGCAATGGAGTACGGACCCGAGTACTTTGGTGACAGGAATGTGCTGGGGTTATATACAGAGAGCATAACTTGCTGTCCTATACTGTACTCAGTCGCATGCACTGTCTTGTCGAAACAAGCCTTGCTCTGTTTCTTTCTGGTGCCCAATTTTACTGCGGCTGCTAGCTGAGCCGTTTTAACATTTTCAACTAATTGCTCTACTGCTTTCTCGTGTGTGGGGGCCGTCACCTCGGGACTGGTCAGGTCTAACCCTAATAAATATTCTGTGCCTTTGATGGGGCGTCCGGTCATGAGAATGTGTGGGGTGTAACCTGTGGAAGCAGAAATTGTATTACGCAGAAACATCAGCGCAAAACGGAGAACTGAGTCTCAAGTGGTGTTGTTCTGCTGGACCATTTTTCTGAGGGTGGATTTTAGGGTCCGATTCATGCGCTCCACGATACCACTCGACTGCGGGTGGTATGCTATGTGGAATTTTTGGGTGATGCCAAATATCGTGAGGACGTTCTGCATGACACGTCCCATAAAATGGGAACCTTGGTCGGATTCACTGCTGCGGGGGAGTCCCCATCTTGTAAAGGTGTGGTGGGTCAAAATCTTGGCTGTGGTTTTTGCAGTGTTTGTGCGGGCTGGGAATGCTTCCACCCATTTCGTAAATGTGTCAATTACCACAAGTACATATTTATAGCCATTCCTGCAAGGGGGCAATGGTCCTATAAAATCGATCTGGAGGTTAGTCCAGGGGCCATTAACGGGTCGGGTGTGGCTAAATTGAGCCTTTTTTGCATATCTGTCCGGATTATTCTGGGCACAGATAAGACAATTCTCGATGTAGTGATTTACATCATCCTTTAAATTCGGCCACCAACAAAGCTGCTTGAGATGGGCTGCAGTGGGATAGATTCCCTGATGTCCATGACCGTCATGGAACAAACAAATCAGTTGATTCCTGTCCTGTTCAGGAACCACCTAAAGGGTGTCTTTTAACACCACACCGTCATGTGTGGTCAGTGCATTTTTGAACCTCTCATAGGGAGCTGGATATTTTCCTTTTACAATCTCCCTGAGATTGCTGTCCTGCTTCTGGGCCTCCACTAGATCCTCGATCTTTGTCTGTGAGACCTGAACTGCACTCACTGGTGCGCTTTCAGAGGGTGTTCAACAGTATCCATGCCTGGAACCTGCTTTAGCCAGTGCGTCGGCTTTCACATTTCCAGGGGGGGTTGGAACGATGGTGACTGCGAACTTTGATTATCCCAAAAGTCCTGTTCTGGGCTCTCTGTAAAATATGACGGAGCAATGGGGCTGAGGGGAGGGGTTTTCTGTCTGCGGAAACAAATCCTCTTGCTTTCCACAGGGGCAGAAATTCCGTAAGGCTGTTGCAGACATAGAGGCTGTCCGAGTATATGTCTGCTGGGCTGGGGAAGGAATCTGGGTGTTCCATTATATATGCGATGGCCGCGAGCTCTGCTGCCTGCATGCCTAAGTGGCCTGGAAGTTTTAACGATATTTCCTCAAGGGCGCGTCCCTGCGCGTCCTCGACATAGATATCACAACCTGTTGTGCGCTTCCCATCCAAGACTGTGGAAGATCCATCCACATAGATCTTTATGGGCTCACACGTGTCCGTGTGCTGGGGGCTCTGGGTTGAACTACCTATCTTTCTGGGGGGGGGGGGGGTTTAGCAATAAAGGGGCCTGTGTTGTGGTGTGGAGAGATAATTTCACATTCATGGGGGGTTCCGGGGTACTGTAAGTTATCGGCTAAATAGGTGTGTGTCTTTATCCTTTTCACAGTGATGTGCCGTCCCTGCAAGAGAAGGGTTCATCTCGCTGCTCTAATCTGACTTACTATACCGTCCTTGAGTCATCCGTCCAGTAAAAGTTGGGTGGGGGTGTGTTCGGTGAGAATTGTGATGGGGTTCAGTCCGGTAATATATGAAAAATACTGCACTGCCCAAAATACTGCAAGCAGGTGCCTCTCACAGGCTGAAAATCCCTGCTCCACAGCATCTAAATTTCTGGAGGCGTAGGCTACGGCCCGTGGTCGTGCCGTTCCTGGAGGAGCACGGCTGAAAGGGTGCGGTCTGTGGTCGCTACCTCTATGGCATAAGGGGAAAGCGGGTCTGGAACTTGTAGTGCGGGGGCTGCTATGAGTGCCTGTTTTAAAGAGTCCACAGCATCCGTATGCTGCGGAAGCCATTCCCAGGGGGCTCCTTTCTTTAGGAGGTCTGAGAGGGGTGCTGACTTGCTGGCGAAACCGTCAATGTGGTTTCGGCAGTAGCCAACCAGTCCTAAAAATGACCAGAGGGCTGAAACGTTCTGGGGAAGGGGCAATTTAGCAATCGAGTCAATCCTTTTATGCTCGATCTCACGTTTACCATGTGTGATAATTGTTCCCAAATATATCACTTTTTCTTCCAAAATCTGGGCCTTTTTGCAGTTCACTTTACAACCAATTGAGTGTAATAGTTCCAGGAGTTCAGACAGAAGCTCAATGTGCTCTTCCTTGGTGTCTGTCTGCAGTAGTAGGTCGTCTACGTACTGAACCAGTCATTCGGGGCGAGAGAATTTTGCTAATCCATTTGCCAGCTGTCGGTGGAAAATGGAGGGGGAGTTGTGGAAGCCTTGTGGCAGGCATGTCCACGTGTACTGCTGCGCTCTAAAGGTGAAGGCAAATTTGTACTGGCACGCCTTTGCCAATGGAATGGACCAGAATCCATTACTGACTTCCAAAACCGTTAAGAATCGGGAATTGAGTCCCTGCTTGAGCATGGTCTCGTGACTTGTGGCTACTGTGGGGGCTGCTGCGGGGGTGATTTTGTTGAGTTCCCGGTAATCGATGGTCAGTCGCCATGATCCATCGGGCTTTCTCACTGGCCAAATCGGGGCATTATTAGTGGAGACTACTGATCTAAGTACACCCAGCTCTAATAAGCTTTCTATTACCTTGGAGATTTCTCCCTCTGCCTCTTGGGGAAATCCATATTGTTTTTGGGGTCTCGGGTCAGGTCCTGTTATTTGTACGGAGCCAGTCATCCATCCACAGTCGTGCTTGTGGGTCGGGAATGCTGCCTTGTTCTTTTGCAGAACTACCCTAACCTGCTTGTCCGTACTAAGCATGGTCGGGTTGAACCAAAATTCACCTTCTGCGCTAATTTTGTTTGCGTACTCTCCTATGTTGAGCGTTGCGGGGGCTCTTGCGGATTTCGCCATCTTCCAGACACACTGGTTGACTGGATCGAATGAAAGATTATGGGAATTCATGAAATCGATTCCCAGAATGTGTTCTGCTGTGTGGGGCAGGTCAACTAAAACCACGGGGTGTTTGGTGGTGATGGTTCCGATTTGAATGGGTACAGGGGCTGTGATGTGTCCCTGCTGTGAGTGGCCTGTAAAGCCGTTGAGGGTGATAGTGGCTGTAGTGGGCCACGTGTCTTTTTGAAACAGGGTGGAGGAATTTATTGTGGTGCGGGACCCTCCTGTGTCCCAGAGAAATTTGATGGGCTGTCCCCGAATTTTCGCTGCAACTACCGGTGGTCCGGACCTATCCCAAAGGGTGTCGCAAACCCAACTGGGGGAGCCCGTACACCATCAGTCCGTTCCGGTCAAGTCCGTCTGATCTGAACGGGCGTTAACGCTATGAATGGGCTCTGTCTTTTTCTTACTCAGAGTGCCCGTCTGCTGGGCTCTCTGTGGCTTTTTGGGGGCATTGCACTCTCTTGCGAAGTGTCCCAACTGTCCACAGTTGTGACACTCCTGTGACTTGGGTGGGGGGCTGTTCTTTCCCTCATTCACCCATGCGGGGTCGTGGTGTGTTGTTTTTACTGCCTGCATATCTGCTCCGGCCTGCTTTTACTCGGTATTCTTAACTGTGGGTTTACTTTGTATAGATTGCTCCCAAGCGCGGGACAATCTTTTCACTACCCACTTCTCGTTATGGGCCTCCTCTGAGGGATCATAACTCGTGCAAGCTTTCTGTCCTGTTTCTGTGGCATGGGAGATAAGGGTGCGGGTCCATTTGGCCATGTGGTCTGGGGACAAATGGGCACGGTCTAAGTCTCCAAAGACTGCTGCAAAGTGAATCCACAGGCGTCCAGCAAACGCTGTGGGGTGCTCGGATTTCTTTTGCCTACATTTGTTGAGGCCATCTACGGGATCACCCCGGTTATGCCTGATCGCATCCAGGATCGCGGTATTCATTTCTGCAAAGGTGCCTCCTCCTATATTCTGTGGGTCGGGAAGGGCTGCTGCTACTGAAGGGTCTAAACTTAAAACTGTGAGCTTTACTTGCTCTCGCTCATCCAGGCCGTACATGGTCACCTGATGCTTAACTGTGGCAAAGAATGGTGGGGGTCTGAGATGGGGAGGAACGGTGTGATCTTATCGCACGCGTCCCGTAATTGGGTCACTGTCAAGGGGGTGTAGTATAGAAATTTCATATCGTCCACTATGGCTGTGCGGCAGGTGGTGACTGGGTTCATTGGAGCGTGAACTATCTGCTCTGTGGGGGGTTGGGGCGCTTTTCTCTTTTGTGGCTTTCCCTGCGCACATGTTCCCTGAACATATCTCTGTGCTGTTTCGTTCAATTCTTCCCAATCAGGGCCGTCTTCCTGATCTAATTTTTCTCCAAAGATTTCCTGGAAACCTTTCTGAACTGAAAGCAGCGATTGCAGCTCTGCAATCTGCTTCCGGCACTTTGCGTGATCTAATGTGCTTTGTCTTTGTTCTGTGGTGGCAGCATGGAGTGCTCGTAATGCTGCCTTTAGGTCACTACACTGTTTCTGTAATGCCTCTACCTGCTTTTCCGTTTCCTCACGTACCAGGACTGCACGTTGCGTGTCCTGACAGGCCTTTTCGTATTGAGACTGGAAGCTGCTTAAGTGCGCCAGACAAGACTGGTGTGCCCTTTTGGAATCCTCCACCTCTACATCTTTTGCTGCCAACTTCCTTCTCAATTCCAAATTCTCCTTTTCTACCTCGCTTACATCGACCTTACTCATTCGATGTATGCCCTCAACTTCTTTCCGGAGCGTCCTAATGACCTCCTCTGTGCCTCGCAATTGTGCCAAGCAGGACACGATTGCCATCAGCATGCAAGCTTTCCCTAAGCTCTTTTTGTGGATCTCGCTCAGGTTCTCCCACCAAGTATGTCCTATACTCCCGGGACCTGATTCCTCGTTGTCACAGAATTCATTCCAAGGGGGCCATCCTTTCCCTTTGAGATATTTCCTGATCTCTTCCTCCCAAATGGGACATTGTCTTACTCTACTGCTGCTGGTCGCTGCGACCGCAAATTCCTCTGGGTTCATTAGGTGCTGCATTGCCTGCATTGCCATCTTTCCTATCCGAATGCTGCTCTTCAAATTTGGGACAGGGGTATTAATCCGAATGCTGCTCTTCAAATTTGGGACAGGGGTATTAAGGCGGTGCTGTAAATACGGGTACGGCTTTCGCAACTTTCCGAAATACAATCTTCCGACAGTTTTGTCGCAACAAAAAATCTATCAGTTTTACCTTATCGCCCTGTTAGTTATGCATGCATACACACACTTCCGAATTATGAGTATTGATCAGAACTACTTGAACGCTTGTGGTTTTCTGTTTCCAATTGGATCTCTAATTCAAATTCTGGGTTCGGCGGAGTGGTTTTCCACTTCTAGATCGGGTCCCGTCAGGATGTCGCCAAATAATGTTGCTAACTTTGCCTTAGTTTAATTGCTCTGTTTTATTACCTTTGCTCTTGAGTCGCCAGGTATCTTTATGATACCGCCACGTGGTTCAAGTCCGAGTAATGATCAATAATCCAATACACCGATTTGTAAGATTTAAATCAAAGCACATTTATTATACACAGTAATCACTACTCATGTATACATTCTATGTCTAAGCTACTTCTACAACTAACAGGCCAATATTTAAGTTGGAACTGGCCTACCAGGTCAGGGAAACAAATGGCCTTTCGTTTGGGTTCTGAGCCTGCGGGATTCGAAGTTGGTACAGATTGATAGCTAGGAGCGTCTATCTCGTAGCGAGCGTTGAAGTAAGACTTACAGTTTCGACCAGCTGCTGAAGAGTGAAGAGCTGGAGAAGCGGTGGAGAAGAGAGCGACTTGAACTTGGGGCTCAATTCTTATAGTCCCCAGGGGCTTCCCGCCTTTCGGGGCAGACCCTGTACCTGGTCCCAAGTGATTGGACTTTGTCCCAATCGCTTGGTTCGATTTTTCTCCAATGCTGGAGCGGTTCCCTGATCGATGGGCGGTCTTGAGGTGGTCGTTCACCTCCTTTTGTGTAGGCTTCTGCTGGCGCCAAAGGGTCTGGTTTTGCTTTGTGTGTCAAAATGTTGCTTATTGTTCCTGGGGATTGCTCATTAGTATGCAGATGGCTGTTGTTTTGTTATGCTGATGGTTGCTGGTATCGATAGTGTCTGGCCTTTCCAGAGGTAAATACACAGCCAACCTGCAGCTGCTGGTTTTTGTCTTGTTGGCTGACTTTCCCATCAGCCTTTGCCATTCGCCATTTTGAATCGGGAGTTGGCCTTTTAAGTGGCTACACCACCATCTGCGAGAAGTAGTTCCTTCTCATCTCAGTTCTAAATCTACCCCTCTCAACCTATATCCATGACCTCTTCTTCTAGATTTCCCCACAAGGGGGAACATTTGGTCTACGTTTACTTTATCAATCCCATTTAGTATTTAATACACCTCGATCAGATCCCCTCTCATCCTTCTAAACTCCAGCGGTATAAGCCCAAACTTTAATCTCTCATATGTCAACCCTTTGATCCCCGGAATCAATCTAGTGAACCTCCTCTGAACTGCCTCTGATGCCACCATATCCTTCCTCAAACAAGGAGACCAAAACTGGACACAATGTACCGGATGTGGTCTCACCAGCATCCGACACATTTGCAAAAACACTTCTCTGCTTTTATACTCCAGTCCTTTTGCAATAAATGCTAACATTTTATTTGCGATTCATGAACAAGGACACCCAGATCCCTCTGCCTAGACGTATCTGTCCATTTAGATAATTTGCCTTTCTATTTGTTGGTCAAAATGGACAACCTCACACTTATCTACATTTAAAAAAATATATATATTTTATTAAAGTTTTCAAACACAATTTTTTCCCTTACAAATCAAAGAAATAAAAATAAAAGTAACATGATAACTGCAATATAACATTGTGTAACTAACATGGTAAACTAACTAAATAACACAAAGTAATGCTCCCCCCCGCCCCCTCTCCCCCTCCAAAAACCCAAACAATTTACCCCCCCCCCCCCCCCTGGGTTGCTGCTGCTGGTCATCTATCTTCCCTCTAACGTTCCGCTAGGTAGTCGAGGAACGGTTGCCACCGTCTGGTGAACCCTTGAGCCGATCCTCTCAGCGCAAACTTCATCTGCTCCAGTTTTATGAACCCCGCCATATCGTTTATCCAGGCCTCCAGTCGGGGGGGTTTCGCTTCCTTCCACATGAGTAAAATCCTACGCTACACTTATCTACATTAAACTCCATCTGCCAAATTTTGGCCCAATCCCCTAGCTTATCTATATCCATCTGTAAAATCTTTATCACCTCTTCACCCTCCTCAGCGCCTCACTCCACACCTCCTCCTCCAAGATTGTTCCCAGCTCCTCTGTCCACTTTGCTTTCATGCCCTCAACAGAGCACGCCTCCTCCCCCAACATCCGCTGGTATAGACCGGATGTACAGGCCACCTCCGAACCAGAGCAGGATAAGATCCTCTTGAGCAAGGCAGAAGGCTGCTTCATAGGAAAGGCTAAAAAGTACTTTTTGACCCAGCTGTGTACCTGGAGATACCTGAACCCATCAGCGTCAGTAAGCCCATATCTTTCTTTCAGTTCCCCATGGCTAGTGAACCGACCTTCTAAAAATAAGTCTAAAACTTTCTCTAAACTTTTATCCTTCGATTGCCTAAATTTCACATCCGACCTAGCAGGTTTGAATAACTGGTTTGTACCGATGGGGGTCAGCATAGCAGCAGCCCTCAAGTTAAAATGTTGGCTGAGTTGCCTCAAGATTTTTAACGTGGCTATTTCTACTGAGTGAGACAAATGTTTTTTCGGTACCACCGGTAATGGAGCTGATACCAACGCCGCTAGGGGCTCCCCTCACAGACTCTGCTTCCACCCGGACCCAAAACTCATCCAAATCTCTGAACCACTCCAGCACCTTTTCCGCATTAGCAGCCCAAAAATAGTACTGAAAGTTTGGCAAGGCCAAGCCCCCTATTGCCTCTCCCTCTGGAACAATGTCCTCCTGATCCTCGGGCTCGTACCCACCCAAATAAACCCAATCACCAGTAGGTCAGTCTCTCTGAAAAAAGCCTTGGGCAAGAATATCAGAAAGCCCTGGAATAAAAATAAAAGTCTCAGCAAGATAGTCATCTTAACCGATTGCACTCTGCCTGCCCGGGATAATGAGAGACAGTCCCATCTTTTCAAGTCCGCTTTGATCTTTGCCACCAGATTCGTATAATTCAACATCCGGAGTTTTGCCCGGCCCCTTGCTATCTGGACACCCAAATATCGAAACTGACTTCCAGCTCGCCGGAAAGGCACTCCCCTAAACCCCCCACTCTCTGCCTCGCCACCCCAACCACAAAGTATTCACTCTTTCCTATGTTTATCTTATAGCCAAAGAAGACCCCAAAACGCCAAAAGATCCCCATAATGTTATCTATTGACACCTCCAGATCCCTCACACAAAACAGTAAGACATTGGTGTACAGCGAGACCCTGTGTTCCACCCCACCTTTAACTATTCCTCACCATATATTCGAGGACCTCAGGGCCATGGCTAGTGGCTCTGTTGCTAGTGCAAACAGCAAAGGGGACAACAGAGATTCCTGCCTGTTTTACCCGGATAAAGACAAAAAGGGTCGGAGGTCACTTTGTTAGTCCAAACACTGGCAAATTGAGCGGTATATAACAGCCGCACCCACACTACAAAGCCTGGCCCAAATCCATATTTTTCTAATACAGCAAACAGTTAGTCCCACTCAACCCGGTCGAACGAGTTCTCTACATCGAGTGAGATTATGATCTCTGGGACCCAACCCTCCCCCGGAGCAGGCACCACATTCAACAGCCTTCTCATGTTCGCCTTCAACCTCTGCTCTTTAACAAAACCCATTTGGTCTTTCCCCACCACCTCCAGCAGACATGGTTCCAGTCTCCACTACAACACCTTAGCTAACAGCTTCATGTCCACATTCAACAGGGGGATCGGTGGATACAATCCACAGTCTAATGGGGTCTTTGACTTTTTTTCAAGAGCAGGGAAATCGAAGCCTGCCTCAGCATCTGTGGCAAAATACCTCTCTCCAAGGAGTCCCTGTACACCACTAACAATAGAAGGGCTAATAGCTCTATGAATCTTTTAATAAATTCCACCGGGAACCCGTCAGGTGCATCAATTTCAGCGCCTGCTTGATCTCATTCAACTCCAACAGAGCTTCAAGGTTCTCACATAACTCCTCCTCCACCTTGGGGAACTCCAACTCACCCAGGAATCCCATTATATCTTTCCCATCCTGTGGAGGCTTGGATCTGTATACATTTTGATAAAAGGTTTTAAATACCTCATTTACTTTCCTGTTACCCAAGACCAACCCCCCATCCCATGCCCTAATCTGGGCAATCTCCCTCTCAGCCTCCTGATTCCTCAGTTGATATGTCAGGAGCTGACTTGCTTTCTCCCCATATTCGTAAAAAGCCCCTTTAGCTTGCCTCAGTTGTCGTACTGCCCTATTGTAGTGATCAGATAAACTGCGTTTGCAGCTTTTTCCACTCCACCAATAGTTAAGGGATGGACTGTCCTCATCCTTACGATCTACCTCTATAATATTGTCTACCAGCTTTTCCCACTCTCTCCTTTCTTCCAGCTCTACATGGCCCTTGAATTATATAATTTCTCCCCTAATTACAATGTTCAGCGCTTCCCATAGTATCGAGGGAGAAACCTCCCCATTGTCATTGTTCAAAATATAATAGTGATTTCCGTTGGGTGGGGAGCACCCTTTGACTGCATAAAGTGCTCTGTGCAGACTTTGACCTTGGCGGATACAACAGCTCAGTTCACTACATATACAGGGGAGCAGTTGAACATTGTTGGGATGACATTGACCTCGGTGATTTATGGACGGCAGTCGGCATGTCTCACTCTCATTATTTTTCGAGGGAATGTCCCTAAGCCTGGTAGGCTGTGATTGGTTACCCAATTTGCACTATGACTGGCAGCACATTCGTCACATGGAGTCTGGTGGCCTATGCGAGGTATTCGGCAAATACCCTGAAGTCTTCCAGCCTGTTTGGAGACCATAAAAGGGACTGTGGCCAAGATCTAGACTGACCCGGAGCGTCAGCAGCGCTATTTCTGGGCATGCCTGATTCCCTCCGCCTTGGGGCAGACCAAACTCAACAGGTTGGAGAGTTTGGGCATTATTCGGCACATACGCTTTGCAAATTGGGTGACGCCAGTGGTCCCTGTCATGAAACTGGATAGAACAGTTGGTTTATGCAAGGATTATAAACTGACCATTAATACTGCTTCCCGGCTGGATCGCTAGCCTATGCCCTGTATTGAGGATCTGCAGGCTAAGTTGGCTGGTGGATGCTCATTCACAAAGCTAGATATGAGTAACGCATATCTACAGCTTGAACTCGACAAGTCCTCCTACAAGTTAGTTATAATAAATACGCACAGGGGATACTAGAGTACGCCCGGTTGCCTTTTCCCGGTATCTTCAGCATGTGCGATCTTCCAACAAATCATAGAAAATATCCTACAGGGTTTGCTGGACATTAGAGTGTATTTGGATGATGTATTGGTCACAGGGACTACTAACAAGTAACATTTGGGGAACCTTGAGACAGTGTCGCAGCTCTTCTCAGAATTGGCACCCGTCTGCGCCGAGCTAAGTGTGTGCTCCACGCGATGGAGGTAGTTTATTTGGGTTATCAGGTGGACTGGGACAGTATATGCCCGGTTGCTGAGAAAGTGCAGGCCATCCAGATGGCCCCGCCCCAGAGGATCATAGAATCATAGGGAATATAGCATCATAGAATCCCTACAGTGCAGAAAGAGGCCATTCGACCCATCAAGTCTGCACCAACACTTTGAAAGACCACCCTAACTAAGCCCAATCCCCTGCCCTGTAACCCCACCCTAAGAGGCAATTTAGCATGGCTAATCCATCTAACCTGCACATCTTTGGACTGTGGGAGGAAGCCAGAGCACCCGGAGGGAACCCACACAGACACAGGGAGAATGTGCAGACTCCTCACGGACAGTTACCCGAGGTCAGAATCGAACCTGGGACCCTGGCGCTGTGAGACAGCAGTGCTAACCACTGCGCCATCCTGCCATCCTTCCAGGCACCCACCACTCTCTGCATGAAAAACGTAACCCGCACATCTCCCTTAAACTTTACTCCTCTCACTTTGAACCTGTGTCCCCTTGTAATTGACACTTCCACCCTTGGAAAAAGACTCCGACAATCCACCACGTCTACACCTCTCATAATTTTGTAGACCTCTATCAGGTCTCCCCTCAGCCTCCGTCTTTCCAGTGAAAACCATCCTAGTTTATTCATCCACAGATGCCACGGAGCTTCACTCGTTTCTAGGATTGGTCAATTACTATGGGATGTTTGACCCAAATCTCACCTTCATACTGGCTCCTTTGTATCTGCTCCTGAAGACGCAGTAGGCCTGGTTGTGGGATGCTGCCCAGGAAGCGGCTTTTCTGCATGTCAAATGGTGATTGTTGTCCTCAGAGATGCTCACCCATTATGACTGGCCAAGCCTGTGATCATCATGTGTGACACGTCCCCTTATAGCATTGGAGACATCATGGCCCATCAGATGCCAGATGGTCGGGAGTGGACGATCACTTTTGCCTCTCATTCACTGGTGGCGGCCGAATGCAGATACACACAGATTGAGAAGGAAGCTCTGCGGTGGTCTTTGGGGTGAAAAAGCATCATCAAAATGTCTACAGCCGCATAAACCCTTGCTAAGCCTTTTCCATGAGGACAAGGCGATCCCTCCCATCGCCTCTGTACGAATCCAGCGCACGGCCCTGCTGCTGGCTGCTGTTTGAACATCAGCCGGATGTTCACATTGCGCATGCTGACTCGCTGAGCCATCTGTCCTTGCTGGCCGATGAAGATGTTTTTAAAATTTAGAGTACCCAATTAATTTTTTCCAATTAAGGGGCAATTTAGCATGGCCAATCCACCTACCCTGAACATAATAATAATAATAATAATAATAACATCTTTGGGTTGTGAGGGCGAAACCCGTGCAAGCTCCACACGGACAGTGACCCGGGGCCAGGATCAAACCTGGAACCTCGGTGCCGTTTAGCAGTGCTAACCACTGTGCCACCG
Source organism: Scyliorhinus torazame (assembly GCF_047496885.1). Classification (NCBI taxonomy): domain Eukaryota; kingdom Metazoa; phylum Chordata; class Chondrichthyes; order Carcharhiniformes; family Scyliorhinidae; genus Scyliorhinus; species Scyliorhinus torazame. The sequence goes on from NC_092708.1 coordinate 117,024,999, forward strand.
TGCTGCCTGTGTCCAAAATGAAGATGTTGGCGTGGAGATATGTTTAATGGCTGGGCCTGGATACCGACATTGAGAAGATGGCTTAGCAGTGTTCCGTTTGCCAGGAGCACCAGAAGCTCCCTTCGGCTGTGCCACTTCACTCCTGGGAATGACTGGGTTGTCCTTGGGCTAGAGTGAATGCCCGACTTCACTGGTCCATTCCTGGGCTCAATGTTTCTTCTTACAATAGATGCCCATCCCAAGTGGTTGGAGGTCCACAGGAAGACAGCGATCACATTCTGTGTGACGTTGAACGGTTGCGTAACACCTTCTCGACTCCTGGCATTCCCGAGGTCCTCGTCACGGACAATGGTGCTTTGTTCACAAGTGAGGAGTTCTCAGCATTCCTGAAGGCAAACGGGTTTAGGCATGTGCGTACTGCCCTGTACCACCCACGTTGAACGGGTTGGCAGAGCGTGCCGTGCAGACGTTTAAACGGGGGCTCTGGAATCAGACTTCGGGTTCTCTGGATACAAGGCTGGCTCGTTTCCTCTTCTCTTATTAGACCACACCTCAGACAGTGACTGGGGTTGCCCCAGCTAAAATGCTCATGGGTTGACGTATTCGTACCCGCCTTGGCTTGCTGTTTCCCGATATCGGCGATAGGGTGTTGTCATCATCAACCACCAGGGTAATTTGCACCTGGTGACGCAGAATTCGTCTGCAACTTCGCTGACGGTGCTTACTGGCTCTCCGGGACTGTCTTTTGACTTCTACCAGGTTCAAGTTTGTGGGCAGCTGATAAAAAGGCATCTGGTTCAAATGTGGTCACAAAAACCACTCCTTGGTAAGGTTCTTGATGTGCATCCCATCTTAGAATGATGGGACCTGGTACCAGACCAGCCTGTTATGGTGACCCAAGGATGTCTTGATGCCTACATGCAGACTGTCGTCTCTTCTGTTACATTCTGGTGCCTGGCCGGATGGAATGGTGCACTAGAGAACATTTAGTTTGTTATTAGTTGAATGGTTATTGCTTAACAACAAGGTGGGTCAGATAACAATATGAAAACTACTAAAACCATTAATTATTAAATTACCATTATAAAATTATTCAAGAGCTATTACAAATGTGACTATTCACTACGACGACTATCTCCAGACTCCTCGAGGTTGCAGTGTCACGTTATTATTCTTTCCTGTCACTTGCTGGTTGGAGGTTGTATCCGTTAATATTTATATAACTGCTTATGCATATCATCAGATCTTCCAATTCCGATTTGGAAACACAGGCTTCTGAAGTCTCGGATGTGGATTTGACTGTACAGCAGCCTCCAGCCAACCATCCCGTCCCGGCGTTCCTGTAAGGAACGGCTTTCCCCTTTGCGGCATACGCCTCCAGATCAAGCGCCTCGAATGCAAGGCACTCTGCCTGCACCAAAGAAGGTCCGGCGTCCTCCTCACCCATAACCGTTGGGGGCTCCTTTGGACTTTGGTGGGGAGGGATGTCATAACGCACCCACGGGGTGGGGATACTGTTTCCCCATGCCCCTCGTGTAGTACAAACTCCCTCGTTAAAGGGTCAGAGTAAACTCTAACTACATTCTATATAAGGTGGACCAGTTCAGCATCGACTTTGAAGATCCAGTTGGGATCTACTGGGAGCTGTGCATTATAGCCTTGTAAATAAACCAACGTTTCTTTAAATACAACTCGGTGGGGACTCTCCATGTCTCACAAAATAATGCTGCCATGGTACTGAATTGAAATGTCAGTCTAGATTGTGTGTAAAAGTCTCTAGAGCGTAAACCTTTTGTTTTGTGAGAATGCTGCCATGGATTCAATTGACACAGGTTACAAAAGGTATAAGAGTTGCCACCGCGTGTTACAATGCAACAAATCACTGGGCTTAGTAATTACACAAAGTGAAGAATGTTATTGCACAACCAATATGAATTTAGCAGTTGGTTAGTACATAATAAAATGCATGAATTAAAGGAGGCAGTGAAGGATGGATGAACTGAGAGCATCAGCTGAAATAATTGCACCAAACCTTGACATTTTAAATTCTTACGCCAGTTAAACTCAAGCTGGTCATGATTTCAAAAACAAATGGTACATCTTTCTACACAAGCAATTAGGTTGTAGACCACAATGGCTTTGCTCATTCCAGTTTAAGTAGAAATAGAATATTTTTAATTTTGGGTAATCAATTGCATTTCAGTAGATTGTAACTTGGCACCGCTGTACACGTTTCCATGCAATTAGTCTTGATTTGTTTTTCCATGTATGGAGCTCAAGCAGTTTTTAAATCAGGTACTTTGCATATTTTGAAAGATACTTTTAGTGAATTTATGAAGCTGAACTTAAAAATCCTATGCCATTATGAATTTGTTTTTGAATGTAGAAAAGTTACAGCACAGGTGGAGGCCATTCGGCCCAACTTGACCATGCCAGCCCGAGGACACCCAGGTGCTCTTTCTAATTTCACAAACCTGCATCCAGTCCAGTATGTGGATTACTTTATTGCATGCTCCGATACAGATAAATTATCCAGTATAATCATAGCTCTTTTTGAACTATGGTCAATTTGAAATGTATTATCAACATATTAGGAATTAGTGTGCTGGGAGAAAATGAGCACTCTATCACACTAGTGTACAACAGTAAGCTCATAGCAGTTCTCATGAATCTGACACTGTTTAAAAATCAATTTCCAGTCATCTTGGCAAAATGTAGGGCAGCACGGTGGCACAGTGATTAGCATTGCTGCCTCACGGCGCTGAGGTCCCATGTTCGATCCCGGCTCTGGGTCACTGTCCGTGTGGAGTTTGCACATTCTCCCCGTGTCTGCGAGGGTCTCACCCCCATAACCCAATAGATGTGCAGGGTCGGTGGATTGTCCACGCTAAATTGCCCCTCAATTGGAAAAAATGAATTGGTTACTCTAAATTTATTGAAAAAAAAATCTTGGCAAAATGTATTGCAAGTGCACAGATTTTATCTTTTTTTCCCCAGAATGGTAGGTGTAGGTGGTAAAATTAGAAGCCAACATTGAGAAGGCTCCATTTTGTTCTGCCAGTCTCAGCCCTAACCAGATGTGTGCAGGGTGAACAACTGAGAATCTGTAGTAACTTCAATTTTTAAAAAAAAGTAGGCAATTCTTTTTTATTCCAATTAAGGGGCAATTTAGCGTGACCAATCCCTGCACATCTGTGAGTTGTGGGGGTGAGACCCGCGCAGACACTGGGAGAATGTGCAAACTCCACACGGTCAGTGACCCGGGTCCCTGTGGCAACTTGATGAAGCAAACGACTTTGAGTGAATGTAACTTCTAGTTATGTTGCAATGTTGGACAAAGCAAATCAGAGGATGAAGGGAGTTTGGAACTCGCTGCCTGAAAGGGTGGTGGAGGCAGAGATCCTCATAACATTTAAGAAGTATGTAGATGTGCACTTGTGATGCCAAGGCAAACAAAGCTGTGGTCTAAGTACTGGAAAATGGGGTTAGAATGCTTAGGTGGACTCTTTTTGACCGGCACAGATGCATTGCGCGGAAAGGCCTTTTCTGTGCTGTAGACATCTATGACTCTCGAGGGTCCTGTAGTGATCTCTGTACGTGTTAATACATGTTTAGTTAATGTAAAGTAAGTACAGACAGGTGATCACTAGATGGCAACACTAACAGGAGCTATATAAGGAGTTTCCCGCTCTTTCTTTAGTTAGTGTGTGTGTGGGGAACTGCTAGAGTGAAGACTTGATTAGATCAGAGTGACGTGTATTACCATAATTGTTTGTTTAATCTAAACTTACTTACTTGTTTTACTAGTCAAAGTATTAAAGTGAAAGAACTCACGAGCATATAATTATATTACTCAATAAATAAATTGTCATCATCTGGAAGACTTTGACTGTTTCTCATCAGAATTCAATACAACTTGGCAAGACAAAAGAGTAATATTTATATTACAATTCAGTAATATAACAGGTCCAGGTGCCTATACCTGGTGGAGTTGAGAGGGACAGGTATGGGGACATTTCTGTGTGAGAAGGGATGGCGTGATACTTAGTGGAGAGGCACTCACTAAGGGGGAAGCGCATGGGTGGAGGTCCCAGAGGAGTGGAGCACTGAGGGACAAGGCTTTCTAAGAAATTCTGGGTGTTTGTTTTGATGTTCTTCCCTTTTATGTGCATGATTCTGGAGAATCATAGAGCCTGTTAAGTTGGCGTATCTGCTACTTGTGATAGAGCAGCAGCAGAGACAGAGATGTGTCGCTGTATGTGGCCAGGACCAGTGCCTTGCAGAGGATGGAATTCTGAGCACATAGCTGTACCTGGAAAAGCACCACAGATGATCAGCCCCATTTGAGAGACAAGAGTATTCGGACATCAGACATCCTAACTACAGTGTTGGAGCCACAGTGCCAGAGAAGACTGTGCCTGTCCCTGGGGATGGTGGAGCACCTTTACCGTGTCCTGTAAGACCTAGCACACATGGAATGGGAGGACACCCACAGCCCATGGTACGAGACAGTCACTATGAACGTCTCTGCTCGTGGCTCATTTCAGGGCAGCACCGGTGATCTGTGTGGCATCTCCCAGTCAGCTGCACACAAATGCATTAGGGAGGGCCCACATGTATATAAACTTGGACTGGGTTCAGGGCAGCCAAGATGCCAGGACCATGGGCTTTGCCCATCTAGCTGTCATCCCCCAGGTATAGGGTGTCATAGACTGCACCCACATGGCCCTGTGGTCTCCATGGCATCATGCGCCGCCATTTGTGAACCGCAAGGGATACCACTCCTCCAAACTTCAGATCGTCTGTGGCCACACACAAGGCAAATCCTGCAGATGTGTGCCCATTTCCCGGAGAGCATCCACAATAGTTACATCTTGGGGCACTCGTAGATCCCAGACTTCTTTGAAGGAGAGCAACATCAAGAGGGATGGCTCCTCGGGGACAAGGGGTATCCACTAAGGAGGTGACTTATGATGCTGATGCTGAGGCCACAAACTGACGTGGAGAGTCGCTGCAATGAGTCAATGTGTGTGCTGGTTGAGCAGCCGATTGGACAGCTAACGCTATGGTTCCGGTGCATGGGCCAATTGGGGGGGGGGGAGACATAGTGCTTTCATTCTCACAGTGCACAGGGATGAAGTGCTGACTGTGCGATGGGGTCGTGGAGCATGGCGCCTTCAAATTAAAGGGTGGAGGATTTTGTGGTAAATAAATTGATGTTTATTTACAAGTGATTACTTATAGTGCTGACCTATCGTATCTAGTGCCTATGTTCACCCATACTCACTGGATGCCCACAGTTTCTTACTTCTCATAACTCTCCTGTTAGATCTAGGTGTACCCCTGGATCCACCGCTGAGGATGAGGCATTCTGTTGCCTTCCACGCCCTGTTTCCTGAGATTATTTTGGCCAGTATCCCCTCGGGGCGTACTGGACCTTGATGGTCTGGGTCTACTGTCAGGCAATATGGCTGTTGCAGTGCTGCCCACCTCAGTGTGTAGGGCAGAATGTGTGTCAATCACAGGGAGAGGGGTGCCAGATGGGCTGGACATTCACGGGGTCCCCTGGGATGGAGGTCCCTGGCTCCTATCGATTCTCTTTTCTTCAGGTTCCTGGGGGCCCCTGTGCCCCTCCCATGAGGTAGAGGGGCAGCTGGATTAAGATAAAGAAGCCCCACCATCCTGTGGTGAATTTGCACCAGGGCCTGCACCATGAGTCCGAGTGGCTGTGCCCTCTGATGTGTCCTGTGGTGAGACAAATGAGGAGAGTATAGGTGGCATATCTGCCAGTTCAAATGGTTGAAGATTTGCATGTGTGGGATTAGACTAGGAGCAGGGTGTGAGGAACAGACAGGGGGGGGGGTGCGGAGGGGTGCAGTGAAGAGGGCCTGGTGACAGGTGGCCAACCCATGAGGTGGCTGGGTGAGAGATCATTACTAACACAGGATTAAAATAACTTTAACATCATAGAAGAAAATAGCTTGCAATTATCTGTTCAATAATGCTTCACAATGAAAATGCAACTCTAGGGGAGTGCTTCTCTGGCCGTGTTGCGCTCGCGCGAGAGCACAACGTGGCCAGTGAATCCCGGGAGAGGCCTCCTGTGGATATCCCGGCAGCCTTTGCGCCTCGCAGGATTCACCCAAGTCCCGTGAGGCATCGGAATCGGAACCCCGGCCAAAAGGGCCGCGACCAAATGGCGCTTGCGGGAGTAGGTTGTAAACCTGTCCAGGATACACCGCCTCCCTCGATTCTCCGGCCTCTCCTGCGAGGCTGCAGCCAGGTGCCAATCAGTTCTGGTCCACAAGAATATGGACCATGCGGAACGGCATCCGGGGGGTCTCCCAGGCTATTGGAGGCCCTGGGTAGTCAGTGTAGGGTGCCCCCTGCCCCCCTGGAATATGGGCACCTTGGCACTTCACAGCTGGCATTGCCACCCTGGCACTGCCAGGGTGCCTGGATGGCACTGCCAAGCTGGATTCAGCACTGCCAGGGTGCCAGTGCAAGGGTGCCCGGTTGCCAAGGTGGCACTGCCAATGGGCCGAGGGGGGCCATGCCCATGAAAGGAGAGTGGAAGGGGGGTTTGAAGGGTGGGGTGTGCATGGCAGGTAAGTAGGGGCCTCTGGGAGGTTGGGGAGGAATGACGGGTAGAGCTCCTGGAAGGGAGGGGTGCTGTAAGGGGGCCTGAGCGGGCCCCCCAGGGACCCCATAGTGGTGTGTCCTCACTTGGGGTGTGTGATGTAGTGCCCATGTGTGTGTGAGGGTGGGGCGGTGACATTTCCCATGGGTGGGGGTGTAAGCTTACTTAGAAATTGGGGTACCCTTTCAAAATGGCGGTCTGATCGAGTTCAGATCCCCAGTGCTGAAAAAAATTCTAAGTGTGGGCTAAGCCGGTGAGAAATTCCCCAAGGTCCAAAAGTGACTTAAGTGTCATTGGATAGAGGTGGGGAACTCACCAGCCGAGCCGACAGGAAACTCCCTGAAAAGCCCGCCACAAATGATCTTAGAAATTTTTCCGGAGAATCGCGCCTTAACTCCTACTTGAAATGAAAATCGCTTATTGTCACAAGTAGGCTTCAAATGAAGTAGTCGCCACATTCCGGCACCTGTTCGGGGAGGCTGGTACGGGAATTGAACCCGCGCTGCTGGGCTTGCTCGGCTTTACAAGCCAGCTATTTAGCCAACTGTGCTAAACCAGCCCCTAAACATTTTAATCCTATTTTTATGCCTATTTTCTATCTCCACTCAGGCAGAAAAACAATTACAATGTTAGCATTTATGTTGAGAAGGCTAGAATACAAGATTAGGGATGTACTGTTGAGGCTGGTATGGCTCTGGTCAGACCCCATTTGGAATATTTTGAGCAGTTTTGGGCCCCGTATCTAAGGACGGATGTGCTGGCCATGGAAAGGGTCCAGAAGAGGTTCCCTGGAATGAAGGACTTGTCATATGAGGAATGGTTGAGGACTCTGGGTCCATATTCGATGGAGTTTAGAAGGATATGGGGGAGATCTAAATGAAACTTACAGAATACTGAGAGGCCTAGATAGAGTGGACGTGGCGAGGATGTTTCCACGAGTAGGAGAAACTAGAACTCGAGGGCACAGCCTCAGACTGAAGAGACGATCCTTTAAAACAGAGGTGAGGAGAAATTACGTCATTAGAGAGTGGTGAATCTGCAGAATGTTGTGGAGACCAAATCACTGAGTGTCTTTAAGACAAAGATAGATAGATTCTTGATTAATAAGGGGATCAGGGTTTTTGGGAAAAAGGCAGGAGAATGGGGATGAGAAAAATATCAGCCATGATTGAATGGTGATGCAGACCGGATGGGCTGAATGGCCTAATTCTGCTCCTATGTCTTCTGGTCTTATGCAGTCCATGTGGTGTAGGTACACCCACATTGCTGTTAGGGAGGGAGTTCCAGGTTTTTGACCCAGCGACAGTGAAGGAATGGTGATATATTTCCAAGTTAGAATGTCTGGTGGTTTAGAGGGGAACTTCCAGGTGGTGGTGTTCCCATGTGTCTGCTGGCATTACAACACTTCAAAACGTTCTTCATTGGCTGTAAAGTGCCTTGAGGCATTCTGAGTCTGTGAAAGGCACTGTATAAGTATATGTTTTTCTTTCTTTCAAAGTATAGTGGTACTTGGAGTGACCTCTGTGCAAGGGCATACCCTGTGTTTTGCAGTATTTCAATATGTACCATGATAGTCAGCCAACTCTTTGATCTTTGTACTGCGTGCTCCCAAACTGATTTCGCTGTAGCAATGTCTCAAGCAGTTAAAGTTGACATGCCAACCAATCAACATCCCTTTTCTTAAGTAGTACAAGTTGTTTCTTCCTGTGAAATTTGGCATTCTTGCATCTGCTCTTATGAGTGCATGACTAAAAGCTTTGGCAGCACCTTTTGTTCAGCAATATTCAAGTTCTGTACTACTTTTTTTTAATAAACATTTTATTGAGGTATTTATGGTTTTATAACAGTAACAGAAGAAACAGTGTACATACAATTATAAACATAGTGCAAAAGCCGTCTTCCTCCCTTACAGGGCTCACCTTTTCTAACCCCCTACTCTAATAAGTTCTGCACTACTAAGCAACTAAACTGAATTCTGTGAATGTTTTAGGTTCCTGTGATGTTTGGGGGTCTACGGCTAAAGGAAAGAGAAAATAAGGGTCTCTATGGTTTAATTCCCATGGAAGTGGGAATGCTCGGGAACTAAGCAGCGGTGGATGTAACTTTAGAGTATAGGATTTTGATTCACTTGCTAAACATAATGACAAAGGCTTGAGTCATGAGCTGAATATTCCACTCCTGAAGTGAAGCATCATAGAAGGTGTCTGTTCCCTCCACAATCATAGCCACCCTCAGGAGTCAACAGATTATAACCTTACTTGGGCGTATGTAATCATAAGTGCCTCAAAATGTTGTTTCTTTTTAGGGTCAGTTAGAGAAATATGATAATTGCTGGCTTTAAGATCTGCAGCCCACTGCCATCAGGAGAACAGTACCGTCTGTACCAGTCAAGGTCATCAATGCGCTGAATTTCTTTGCAACTGGATCTTTTTAGGCAACATCAGGTAACATTTATCACATTAGCAGTTGCTCAAATCAAGAATGTCACTGATCCTGATCCAAGAGGACTGTGCAATGCAGGCAGACAGGAGGAAAAAAAGCTATACAATTTCACACGGGTACAAAGAGCAATTCATGTAATTTATGTACGACTCAAAGTTCCATATGATAATTCCTCAATTTAAATTTTTTTTCGAGTACCCAATTATTTTTTTTTCCAATTAAGGGGCAATTTAGCGTGGCCTATCCACCTATCTTGCACAACTTTGGGTTGTGGGGGTGAGACCCACGCAAACACAGGGAGAATGTGTAAACTCCACACAGACAGTGACCCGGGGCCGGGATCGAACCCGGGTCCTCGTCACCGTGAGGTAGCAGTGCTAACCACTGCATCATTGTGCCACCTATAATTCCTCAATTTAATGAATAGGAAAGGTCTTCATTCTATTAATGTGCCACCAGTGTGTGGTGTCAATATCAGAAAATAGGAAGCTGCTGTGGCATTTTCAACATGCAATAAACCACCATATAAAATCTCATGACTCAGATTTTGATTGGTGTTTGAGATCAGGCTTTTGCATAGAGAAGGATATCATCACATACAGATATATAATGAGGACCTTGCACAAACCAGGGCATGAATCTTCACCACTGACCTGGGTAGCGGAAATTGGGAAAATCCCCGGCTCGACCCACCCACCTTGGGATTTTGATTCACTTGCTAAACATGATCCCGCAAAGGTAGGATCTTCATTGCGAGGGGCATGGGTGCAAGCTGTAGTTAGTTCTGCTGACCCAGGAAAGTGGTTGGAGGCAGCCACAGGGGCTGCCAGTTGCTAAGGTGGGCTATTTAAAAGGCCTGCCTCACTGCTATGTCCCAGTTAAAATGATAACAGAAAGGCAACCCCCCCAGTCCTCAACCCCAATATGTGTCCATGCCCCATCCATGTCACCTCACACGCCACCCACCCTCTTTGCTCCCTCATACGCCAATAACACCCTGGACTGCACCTACCTAACATGGTCCCCCATGCCCCCTATGCCAAGCCATAGCACTTCTATGCTCAATTATTCATCATACAATGTGTAGAACCAATGAACCCTGCATAATAAGGTTTGGCTGGAAGCTCAGACATCCATTACTCTTACTGAAACAGCTGCACTACAGGAAAAACATTGCTTAATTAACAGCTCGAACTTCCTCTTATGTTTTGCTTTCAGAGAGCACTGATACTTGTTCTGTTACTAACACGTTCTGCCATCTGAACCTTTGGTCATTATTAGCACCTCCTTTAGTCTTTGATGCTAACATTAACACTCCCTTTGTTGTGTGTCCATGACACCTTTGTCAAATCTTGCCGGAGCTCCCACCTATCCCTGACCTCCAATTTTTACCCACCTATCTCTTCAACAGTATAAAATCCATCACATTTCTACCTTTCTTCAGCTCTGAAGAAGAATAACGCAGGCGCATAACGTTAACTCTGTTTCTCTTTCCACAGATGCTGCCAGACATGCTGAGGTTTTCCAGAATTTTCAGTTTTTATTTCCGATTTCCACAATCTGCAATATTTTACTTGTATTCTCGATTTTCCTTGCTGTTTGACCTGGCATGGAGGTCAGAGGGCGTAGGATATGTCTACTCCAAAAATTATTGTTCTTTATACGACTGCAAATGGGACTTGTAAGTATATTTGATCACTTGTTTAGCTTTCAAAATCTGGTCTAGTGTTCTGCTATTTTTTTTATTGGCTTGAAACAACAGGGAACACAGATTTTCCACTAAGGAATTTACCAAGCTTACAACTACTTGTCAGATCCAGGCTATATTCATTCAATGTGGTTTCCCTCAAAGAAGATGTGGGGTGCGATTCTCTATTTCTGAGACTAAGTGTTGACGTCAACGCAGAATTTGTGGACTTTCATGACAGATAAACTGGCGCCTCACCAGGACCGATTCCGCTTCTGTTAAAAGGGGCCAACATCGACGCCACATGGAACACAATCGATTCTAATGAGAAACGGTGCCGGATTCGCCAACTTTACGATTGACAGTCAAAAGGCTGACAAGTTGCAGCTGCATAGACACACTTCCTCTCCACACACACCATCCCAGCCAACAAGATGGCAGCGAGGAGAGGTTTCTCGATGCCAAGCTGGAGACCCTCTCGAACATGGTAGAGGAAAGGCGGGTGACCCTGTACCCTGGCCCGGGAAGGAGGCTGCCAGCTGCTGCTGTTCGCTGTGCCTGGGCGCAGGTGGCAGAGGCTGTGAGCACCGTGGGCAACATTGTCTGAATGGCACAGCAGTGCAGGAAAAAACTGCACGACCTCCTCGGGGCGGCCAGGGGGAGTAGGCAGCACTGTGCCCCTGGCAGTTACCTGCGTCCCACACACCCGTAATCCTACCCCTCCCAACCAGGAGGACAGCTGAACCCCCACCCTGCACCACATGCCGGTACCCATACCGGCCGGCTGTGTTTTCTGAGTCCCCCCCCCCCCCCCCCCCCCAGACGAAGGCTATGTACAACGGCTGTGAGCGGAAGAAGACAGTAGGGGGACCGCCGGACCTGCGGCTCCTCACCGTGGCCAAGCAGAGGGCTCTGGACATGGTGGGTGGCTAGGAGGAACGGGAAGTCACCAAGGGGGAGCTCGGCTGCTGGCTGCGTAACACGTGTGTCACCCTCACGCCAACACCATCAGCCCCACCCCACTCATACGTTCACCTCCACCCATCCCCCGGCCCGTGGTTTCATGATGCATCTTGCCTTGTGTCTTGCAGGACCTGTTGGTGATGGGGCGGGTCCATCTGGCGTCCCCACCCAAGCCGGTGCCACAACTGGAGCCCCACAGTGAGCCGAGCAGTGATGCTGAGATGAGAGGAGCTCGGAACCCAGCCCTCCGCCCGAAACTCAGGAGACCCCAGAGCGTGGGTCAGAGGATGACACAGGTTACCCATCACAGCTGTCTCCAACACCCTCCACCATCCCAGAAACACTAACCTCGGTTGGGCATGTTAGTGAAGAGGTTCCTGGGATACTATCTGGTACTCACCACACAGTTGACCAAGTATAGCAGGTGGAGGTAGGAGCACCCAAAGGGACGGACGGTTGGAGGGCAGGCCGAATCTTAGGGACTAGCTGTCGTCCAGACGAGTCTCGAGCTTCTGGAACAAACAGTCCCATCCAGAGCCAGGGACTACATGAGGGGTTGTCGGCGAGCACCCAGTACCTGCTGGTACAGTTGGAGGAGTCCAACCGTGTGAAAATTTAAATTGAAAATCGCTTATTGTCACAAGTAGGCTTCAATGAAGTTTCTGTGAAAAGCCCCTAGTCGCCACATTCCGGCGCCTGTTCGGGGAGGCTGGTACGGGAATTGAACCCGTGCTGCTGGCCTGCCTCGGTCTGCTTTAAAAGCCAGCTTTTTAGCCCAGTGTCCTAAACCAGCCCCAGCTCCTGCGTGCAGCAGGAGGTGGTGGTACCGACAATGCATGCCACCCAGGCCAGCACTGCACAGGTGGCATCCGTGGTGGAGGCATTGGGGTTATGGTTTCAGCTATGGGTCAACATGTCCAAGGCCTGGGACATTCTGTGCAGACGCTGGCCGAGGCCCAGGACAGGGTTGCCACCTCACAGGCGACCATGTCCCAGAGTCACCTGGAAATCGCAGCAGCACTCCAGAGCGTGGTCCAGTCACAGCGGGCCATGGCTGGGAACGTTGGTGGCATTGCCCAGGCGCAGTCCAACGTGGCGCAGACACAGAGAGGTGTCCCAGATGTAGCAGGAGATGGCGCATTCACTGGGCGATGTGACACAGACCCAGAAGGTGGTGGCACAGTCGCAGAATGATGTGGTGCAGTTCCAGACAGATGGTCCACTGCCTGTGCTCCATGGCCGCAAGCGGGTGGACCCTGGTCGAGATCAGAGCGGGCCTCCAGGACTGGCAGTGCCAGGTGGCTGGGGAACGTCAGGGGATCGCTCCCCTCGCAGCCCCATCCCATGAAGTAGCCCAGAGGCCATCGGGCACCCCAGGGAGGAGGTGCTGATGGGGCCCGTGCCGATGACTCCCGCAGGATAGGTGCCTGAACACACAGCATGTCGGACACTGCCCCCCCTCCCCTTCTGCCCCTTGCACATCTGGTGGGAAGTGGACAGAACGGGGCAGCACCACGCCACCCAGGACATCCGAGCAGCAGCCGGGCCCATTCAGGCCCAGTCGCCCCAGGTCAACGGGCAGGAATCCCAGCAGGCCGCCTCCATTCCCGCTGTACCGTCTGGGGATCCACCCGATGTAGCATTAGGGCCAGTAAGGCCAGAAAGTTAGACACTAGTTAAGTTTGCATGGGTGCAGGGTACAGTTTAGTTATAGGGGATAGGACACAAATCTGTACACATTGTTGCCACCTTTAGTGCCTCAGTGCTTTGTCTGATGGGTGTGAGGGGTGGGAAGTGTGGGGTGGGATGCAATGTCCGCGCCCCCCCCCCCCCCCCATCATCATCCCTGGAAGCGTCCTGTGCGCGCTGTCCCTGGTGCACACGACGTGCGGCCTCCCGTTCCTGCCTGGGCTCCATGTCCTGCCCACCCTCATCCTCCTCATCGGACGAGGCATGGCATTCCGCCTCCTCCTCCAACACATTGTCCCTCTGCTGCGCGAAGTTAGGAGGACGCAGCAGGCCACCACAATGTGGGCGACCCTCTCAGTATCAGACTGGAGGGCCCCTCCAGTGCAGTCCAGGCACCTGAATCGCATCTTCAGGAGGCCAAAGCACTGCCTGATCATGTTCCCGGGTGCTGTATGAGGACCTCTGACCCTGACACCCATCCCTGATGGCAGGTTTACCATTGGCTGGCACTGCCGCAGCCTGGGGAAGGCATCACAGCCCCTGTAGGGGCTACTGAGGTGTTGCCCTGGGTAGGCCACCAACGGGTAGTGGCCGGGTGGGGGCGCCCATATGGTCGGTGTCACTCTGCAGATCCAGGGTGGATGGTTAGTGGGGTGTGCAGCAAGATGCTGCCTTGCAAGATGCGGTAATGGTGGTCCATGCCTGGACACCACCCCAGTCCCTTGGGGCATCATCCTGGCCACTCAGCCCGTTCCACCCCCCCCGGCAGGCCAGAGTCCAGCCCAGTAGTCTACAGTTACTCCTCTCCGAGTCCTACCTACTCTCTCTCCTTTGGTAGCCACCAAGCCAGTTTCACAATTTTTAAAAGCACAAGTGAACCGTGCCAGCGGGAACTCGGCCCAACGAGGTGGAGAATCTCAGAGCTCTGGAGAATACCGGGTTGGGCCCGCTAATGATGTGCAAATGGTGTTTATTGCACTTGCGTTCCGGAACGCAATCACGCCACTGTCAAGGTGATGGAGAATCACGATTTGGCATCAAATCAGTGCCCGCCACGAATTTGACGTTGGAACCGATTCTCCTCCGCCCAATTGCCTTTCCTGACTTCGGCTTCTGGCAAACGGAAAATCCTGCCCATGCTCGGCTTTCAAGAATATTGTTAAGCCATCAATTTACAAAAGTGTGTGACTTCACAAGTAAAGAACCAAAATATTATAATGGTGATAATGTTGTGTTGCAATGTACACGACAGAATTAGCATATAACATGAAACTGCAACACAGTGAAAATTTGTTATTTTGGAAGCAAAACTTAAAACTAAAAATCCATTGGTATAATTTTTAAAAACAGAGTGAGTGACCCAGGGCCGGGATTCGAACCCGGGTCCTCAGTGCCACAGTCCCAGTGCTAACCACTGCGCCACATGCTGCCCCCCCCCAAATTCAATGTTAATTGATCCACTTAACGAGGCCTCATGGGCTTCTCGCCGTAAACGAAGGCTTGCCAGTTGATTTGCTGGCACCGTGCTCACCACCCATGCGCCAATATGTTCGAGCAGCACTTAAGCTGAACTTGCTCAGCCAACCCCAGCCAGCTCACAACAATGGAGCCTAGGAGACCAGCCCCAAGATTCGGGGAAGCTGACCGAGGAAGGCTTCTGGACGCTGTGGAGGCCAGGAGAAATGTCCTGTTTTCCCCCCCGAGGGTCCAGGAAAGTCAGCCATAGGGCAGCCAGTGCTGCTTGGGATGAGGTGGTGGCAGCTGTGAGCTCAGGGCGTGTGACCAGGAGGACTGGCCTCCATTGCCATAAGGTCAACAACCTACACAGGGCAGTACGAGTGAGTAGGCTCCAAAGACCCTCCTCCCCTCCCCCACCCCAAGGGAGCTTCCATCCCCTAATTCCCCATGCAACCCCCAACCCTCACTCCACCCCCTCACCCTTCAACCCCCTCCAGACCTCCCTTCACACACCCTTCCCATCACTGTGAACTATGCATATGGTTAATGATGCCCCCTCTGTCTCCTCAGGAAAAACTCTCCCATAATCTTTGGAAGAGGGCAGCACGGTGGCGCAGTGGGTTAGCCCTGCTGCCTGATGGCGCCGAGGTCCCAGGTTCGATCCCGGCTCTGGGTCACTGTTCGTGTGGAGTTTGCGCATTTTCCCCGTGTTTGCGTGGGTTTCGCCCTCACGACCCGGGGGTGTGCAGGATGGGTGGATTGAACACGCTGGGTTGCCCCTTAATTGGAAAAAAATGAATTGGGTACACTAAATGATTTTAATTTTTTAAATAAATTTAGATTACCCAATTATTTTTTCCAATTAAGGGGCAATTTAGCGTGGCCAATCCACCTACTCTGCACATTTTGGGGTTTTGGGGGCGAAACCCACGCAGACACGGGGAGAATGTGCAAACTCCACACAGACAGTGACCCAGAGCCGGGATCGAACCTGGGACCTCAGCGCCGCGAGGCAGCTGTGCTAACCACTAGGCCACCGTGCTGCCACGGGTACACTAAATTTATTTTAAAAAATCTTTGGAAGAGGGCCCAGACTAGCGGAGGTGTGCCAGACATAAGAATCCTCACCTCCTTCGAGGTGCGTGCCTTGCAGTTGACTGTGGTGGCCGATACAGGGAGGTCACCCACGTAGAGCCTGGCCCCACCCCAGAGGATCTGTCAAACGTGAGTTGTTCCTGCCTTATTGACTGACCCATCCCTCCCACTGACCACAGGTCCTCCAGCCGACGGCGCCAGCCCATTCTGGGCGGCCCCCTCTCCTGATTCTGAGAAGAACACCTCGGAGGAGATTGCAGTTATTGTAGTCGCGGCACAGCTGTCATCCCCAACCTCCACCAGCGCAGATACACACACCTTGGTGGGACATGTTAGTGGACAGGCTTTTGGGGCACAATCTGGTGATCACCACACTGCTGATGGTGCACATTATGTGGAGGCAGAACCCCCTTGCAAGAGTGGGGGATTATAAAACACATTAAACACTTTTGTGCAGACCAATAATGCGGGCTGACCTCCGAACCCTCCGTCCATGGACATGTCCCTGGAGCTATGTCCCACCCCCTGAATGTTGGAGCTGCATGTGTGATGTTGTCTCCCGCAGTGTTCATGCATCAAAGTGTGATTGGGATTCTCGGCAATGACTCCCATATGCTACATGGCCCACCCACGGGAATCCACGTGGGATGTGTGAACCACGATTGCCAATTCCCTATCAGCAAAAGCCTTCAGCCGCACAGCCAAAGGCCTCGGCAGTTGGTGGGTGTTATGAGTGGTCGTTGGGGCAGACGGACGGGGCCAAGGGGTAAACGTTCGTGTGGAGTTTGCGCATTTTCCCTGTGTTTGCGTGGGTTCGCTCTCACGACCCGGGGATCTGCAGGATGGGTGGATTGAACATGCTGGGTTGCCCCTTAATTGGAAAAAAATGAATAGGGTACACTAAATTTATTTTAAAAATCTTTGGAAGAGGGCCCAGACTGGCAGAGGGGTGCCAGACGCACCTCCTTCAAGGTAAACGATCCAGGGGTTGGCATGGTGGTGGTGCCGTGAGCCACTGGCCCCCCCCCCCCCTACGGAGGGTCCCCCAACCGCAGGTCCTTCACCCCCCCCCCCCCCCCACCGAACATTGGAATGGCAATCCTTTGCCTGTGACCAAAGATAGTTACTCACCTCCTCGGTTCCGCACAGATGTCCATCTACCAGGTTCACATTTTTCAAAAGGAGCACGAATCACCACCAGCGTGAGCACTTGTTAGAGAGGCCGCTGAATGACAGGAAGCCTTTGGATATGGGGTGGCTCTCGTTAATTGTATGGAAATAGGGCTTAATTGGTTTCTCGCCACGCTACGGCGAGATCCCGATTTCGCCTACGGGAACAGGTCGGTTGCATCGCAAACTGTTTGGAGCCTGGCGCAGTTTTCATTTTTGGCCTCTCCTGCTATTCACTGGCCTCGTTTCGCTTGAGCGAGAAGGTAACGAGGCCGGAGAATCACGCCCACAAGATGCTGAACACGCACAAAAAGAATGGACTTTTTCTTTCTTCATTAACTGATTGCAACTGTGGTTGCCCTTTGAATTCAATGGGTACTGTAATTTAGGAGTAGAAAAGCATTAAAAAAAACGCTAATACACAAGTTCATTTGGGAAATAAGAGATTCTTCTTTGAAGATTACAGCATGAAAATTTCTGCCTGTTGCAGAAACGGACCATAAAACAAACCAACAGAATACTAAATGTAAAAGGTTCCTACAAATTGCTTTCCCAATTAGAACTGCAGCACTGATTCTACTGCAATTCTTCAGCAGTTATGCAATAGCCTCCCACGCTTAATAACATAATTGTACTATTAAATATATACATCTGTGAACAACTGCTATGAGTGACTATTCTTAATATGAAAAACACGGTCCATTAAAGTATATGTCCACTTGTTTCGCAATTTTAGCAAACTGGGCTTTGTTCTACAATGCTCATTGAAGTAGTTGAAATTTAGTAGAATTATGAAACAAGCTTCATAGAATTTACAGTGCAGAAGGAGGCCATTCGGCCCATCGAGTCTGCACCGGCTCTTGGAAAGATCACCCTACCCAAGGTCAATACCTCCACCCTATCCCCATAACTCAGTAACCCCACCCAACACTAAGGGCAATTTTGGACACTAAGGGCAATTTATCATGGCCAATCCACCTAAACTGCACATCTTTGGACTGTGGGAGGAAACCGGAGCACCCGCAGGAAACCCACACACACACGGGGAGGATGTGCAGACTCCTCACAGACAGTGGCCCAAGCCGGAATCGAACCTGGGACCCTGGAGCTGTGAAGCAATTGTGCTATCCACAATGCTATCGTGCTGCCCTACATTTAGCCCCATATCCTAGCTTAATGTACATTTATATTGAATCCTGAGTAATACACCATTTTCTAATGCAAGATCAATCCTAATGCGAGCAACAAGTAATTTTATTTAAAAGTACAATCTCATTACACATCGGTGTGTGTTGAATTTAAATACCTTTCCAGAATATTCAAATGTCTCTAGACAAAATTTACATAACAAATGACTTTGAATTGGTCAAGATTGCTAACTCTTTAATAGTATAAATATCAGACCTTAGGGAAAGGGTGCAATGGCTAGACTATGTGGAAACAACTGTCAATCTACCGTTTCATCATTAGCTATTGATAACTTGCTGGAATTAGAGTGCCCGAGAAAAGTATTTTAATTCGACAATTTTGCTGAGAATTCTTTTTGAATGATGCATTTTTGAATTACAATCAAATGACAATAAATTGTGGGGTTTTTTTTGGTGCAGGTTCATAAACAAATCTACAAATGAGATTTCCTTAAGTCTTCAAACATTTTTTTAAATAAGACAAGATTTCTTCACCTGATGACCATATCACAATTGATGGCTGCATAGAACCACAGTCTCCACCAACCAATTTATGAATCAGTTTTTCTAACTTGTACCCTTTTCTGACCATAGCAACATCATACTCTTTCAAACCTTTAATGGGGCACAAGTCATTCGCTCCATCCCCTGTATAAATAGTTTTTTTATATCGTACCCCGGCTTTAAGTTGGTTAGCCACAAAGTCATCCAGTGCTTTTTTTTTGCAGAGATTATCAGGACATTGCAGACAGTGGTGAGAATGAAAACCCTCAACTGTAAGATGGTTTTGTTCCACAAAATTTGCTGGGTTTGTAAGAATGGTATTAAACGCTAAGCTGCTATTTGTTACTTCTAAGATCCAATTGATGAAAAATATATTAGAATCAGAAATTATTATGCAGTCAACTTGATCCTTGTTTTGGCAAATGAACTTCAAGAGATCAACCATCCCTGGAGTATATGGCATAGATTGCATAACCTGCTTCATTTCAGATTCCTTGATTCCTTGGTCTCCAATGTAGGCAAACACCTTTTGCATGTACTCATTCCAGTGTTTTCCATCATATGTTTTGCGAAGCCAGTCTGGAAGCTTCTTATCTGGTACACATTTCACAACCCAAGTGTCACTATTTCCATCTACAATTGTGTGATCAAAATCAAAAACTAGTAAACTCTTCATTCTCTGGGTAGTTTATTCTGTAAAAAAAAGAAGAAAATGATTGGTTTAGCACGACTGAAACTCTCGTGTTGACTGTAACAGAAAATGATGGACAAGTCCCCTATTCACACGGAGTTATGATAATAATAATCTTTATTGTCACAAGTAGGCTTACATTAACCCTGTAATGAAGTTACTGTGAAAAGCCCCTAATCGCCACATTCCGGCGCCTGTTCGGGTACACTGAGGGAGAATTCAGAATGTCCAATTCACCTAACAGTACGTCTTTCGGGACCTGTGGATGGAAACCGGAGCACCCGGAGGAAACCCACGCAGACACGGGGAGAACGTGCAGGCTCCGCACAGACAGTGACCCAAGCCGGGAATCGAACCTGGGACCCTGGCTCTGTGAAGCAACAGTGCTAACCACTGTGCTACCATGTTGGGAAATTCCACAATATAGAAGATAAATAACTTCATGCATCCCTAGTATTTTTCCTACGTGAATGAGCTCACACTGGAAAATAAAGTTTAGGGCAGACCCATATCCCACTTTTATTCTGAGTACTGCACAAGTAAACCAATAAAGTTAAGGTTGTGTGATTGTAAAATCGATCTGTTGTGCTTCAAATCTCTATTATATTTGTGTGTGAAATTACAGTGAAGTTGGTAAATTTGAATTTTTAAGATGGGATCATATTTGTTTTAAGTTTTTCTCTATTCTTTAGGCTTGAGGGTGTACCGATAATTCAAAATTCAGATGCCAGAGTACAAGTGCCAGCTTCAAGGGTGTCAGGAAATCATGATTATATGAAAATCAAGGAAATCCAGTAACTGGGAATGTGCTCTGGTGGTTTTAATTTAAAACAATTTAAAAATGGAAGTTGTATAGTGGTAGATACAGTTGATGAAACTTGTGCTTTTGATATGTTGACAAGCCTAGCAACACTGTAAACAGATGTTTACCTCAGGAAAATTGGTAACAATGAAGAATAGAAGGGTTTGTGTAAAGATGTTAGAAGTTTAAAGGAAAAGATGAGGTGTGAACTTCACAATTACACTCGAAAAGATAGACTCACGAAATGAAGGTAATTAAGAGTGATTTTTGAGCAGGTTACAGATAAGGGAAGATCAAATGGGAAAATGGTATACAGAAGCAATTTCATGTTAGCCTGTTTGAGAACTCAGCCCGCAGCAGGTAAAGCTGTGTGAACTACCAGCAAGCTGTGTCTTTAGAAAAGCTTGTTTGAACAACCAGATGTTCTGCCCTACGTCAGAAGCAACCCCAGGTGATTTAAGTACCTGGTTTGGTAACTATTACTGGATTTTGCCTGTTGGTTTAAAAACCCTAGAGGATGTTGTTTGGGGAGGATTAGCTCTAAAGTTAGGGATATACAAGGATTTGGAACTGGGTAAATTTAAAGATACTGGGCTTGATTCTCCATTCTGGAGATTAAGTGCTTCCGCCAGCGGAGACTGGTCTCTGCTGGTGCTAGGAGTGGCAGCCAGGTGCGATTCTTTTTCCTTTTCCATGCAAATTTTTGCAAGGAGGAGAGCTCACGGGATTACAACAGGCTGCCATTTTGAGTGGGTGGCCTGATTTGGAGGTCCGGCACAGGCACCCCTCCCCAAAGCAAATCTTGTCCCCCCCCTCCGCTGACAGATAGGGCATCCTCCCCTCTACCACCAGAGGAATAACGGGTCACCCCCACAGCATGCATCTATGAGGGTGACCCGACCCTCCGTGCCCCCCATCAGACCACCCCCTCCCCATCAGAGGCCTCAGCCTGAAAGATGAAGAGCTGTGCAGACAGTAGAGTGAAAAATCACTGCATTTGCACATGCCCTTTCCTAACATCTTTTGCCTCAGACAAATGTGTTTAGAGCCGCAGTTGTTACAACTGTCAGTGGCTTCCTCCAAAGCGAAGTATACCTCCGAGGGCTTGAAATCCTTTGACAACCTTTGAAATGCAAATCTTCCACTCAATTTCACACAGCAATACATTGCATTAGCCAAAGATTGACAGTTTTATTACTCCAGATACAGCTGCTTGGTGGATTGTTGATCTATCTTTCCTCACACTTGAATGCACCTCCTTTACCTTGTTTTGATGCTAGCCACAATGTTATAAACATTCTTGCTATGAGTGACAGTTACTTACCATATCAAAAGCACCAAGTGCTTTAATTTGATCTTCTTCACAGCAGAAAGCATTTAACTGCTTTTCAAGTAATTTTTAAGTTGACAAATGGTTAAAGTCTGTTGCCACAGGGATCAGTCCTCCGACCTTGAATATACACAACCTATATTAATGATTTGTATGAAGGGACTGAGTGTATCGTGGCAAAATGGCTGACAAATAGGTGGGAAAGAAAGTTGTGATAAGGACACCAAGAGTTTTGGAAAAGATAGGTTAAGTGGTGGTGCAAATATTAGGTAGAAGTGGGAAAATGTTGGAAAAATGAGGTTGTCCACTTTGTGAGGAAGAATAGAAAAGAAAGATATTATTTTTAAATGGAGAGAAATTGCAGAATGCTGTGGGGTAGAGGGGCATGGGTGTATTTGTACATGAATCGCAAATAATTAGCATGCAAGTACAGCAAATAATTGGAAAGGCAAATTGCTTTTATTGGAAGAGGGATGGAGTATTAAAGTAGGGAACTCACACTGCAACTGTAGAGGGCATTGATGAGGACATATCTGCAGTAGTGTACAGTTTTTAGTCTCCTTATTTAAGGAGGGATATATTTCCATTTGAAGCAGGTTGGATAAGGTTCAGAAGACTGTTTCTTATTGGATTGATGTGGAGATGCCGGCGCTGGACTGGGGTGAGCACAGTAATAAATCTTACAGCACCAGGTTAAAGTCCAACAGGTTTGTTTCAAATCACTAGCTTTTGGAGCACTGCTCCTTCCTCAGATGAATCTTATTGGATTGACAGTTATCTTATGAGGAAAGGTGGGGCAGGTTGGACCCATTGCCATTGGTGTATCAAAGAATGAGGTGATCTTATTGAAACATTTAAGATTGGGGGGGGGGGGGGAGACTTGACATGATAGATGCTGAGGGGATGTTTCCTCTTGCAGGGAAAATGGAGAACTAGGAGGTACAGTTTAAAAATGAGTCTCTCATTTGAGGAAGATTTTCTTCTCTCAGAGGGTAATTAGACTTAGGAATTACCTTCCCCAGTGAGCGGTCGGCTGGTTTTATTGACATATTAAAGGCGGAGTAACAAAGGTTTTTGATTGACAAAGAGGTAAAGTAAGAAGGCAAGTGCAGTTACACCACAATCAAACCGACCATAATGTTATTGAGTAGAGCAGGTTGAAAGGCCTATTCCTGCCCCTATTATGTCATATTATGAAGCTCTCCATGTGTTGAGTAGACTGATACATTGTTACTCCACATGATTGCAGCACAGCAGTAAAACGTGGCACTCCGGGATACATTCACATTGCAATTAGTTCCTAGCTCTTTACGAATAATGTGACAATGTAACACCCTAATAATTTCCACAGATATTGGACTTTGGATTTGGCCGTGCACACTTCTCTCCAAGCCGCTGATCCTGGGCAGGCTCAAACAAGGAGTCTCAGATCTCCTTGTATAGATTTACTGAAGAGACCAAGTGTAAAAATAAACCCCGCAGGACAGAGGATAAACTATTCATAACCCAGCCGATACCCTCAGGTCTGCAGCAAGCTTTTTCTTGCTTTCGGAAATATTTTTAATTGCGGTACCTGGGAGGAATCCTCACTGCTTGTGGGAACGACAATCCAAGCATGAAATGCCTTTTGTAATGTCTCGGAGACCTTCATTGAACAGGAAGCCTTCACTCAGCACCTGAGGTTGCTCGGCTGTGTGAAGTGCCACTCCCCACAGTGCCCAGCGGTGGCGCAAGCGAGTGGCCTGGAGCGCTCGTGCCGCCCCTTCCGCCATTGAGGCCCCACCCACCGGCCGGCCGCCTGGCAACCAAGGAAATATTCCAGAGGGAGGGGGCGGGGCTGCTCCCGGCGCGGTTGCCTAGCAACAGCCGACAGGGGACACACCACACAAAGGTGGTCGTGAGCCGAATGAAGCCAGGGGACCAATGTCGGCGCTCCGCATTTAGCCTCCGATGCGTGTTCTGCTCTCCCTAAGCAAATGGCGTCAGCTGCAGACCTCACGTCTCCAAACAGAAGGTCGGCGAGTGCCAGTAGCAGCGGTTCCAGTGAGTTTGTGTTGGAAGGAGCACAGAGCGCATTACTGCTCATCGGTGCCAGGCCCGGTCACTCGGCGCCGACCCCATCACTCCGGGAGTGGTGCATTCGGTGTCGGGCACTATCTTGAGTTTGCGGTGGTGTTATTAATATCATGCAGAAACCGAGAGGTTAGGAAATATGGCAGCACTTATGGGAGGGAGAAACAAATCCAATCGTCGGTGCAGACTCGATGGGCTGAAGGGCCTTTTCTGCACCGTATTCTCTGTGATTTCTGTAAAAACACCTTGTTTACGGATGGACAACCCGGGGAGAGGTGCAGGGGACAAGGACACCCACATTATCCTATGGGGGATATACTCTACATTATGGGACCGGTTGCAATGGGACCCGTAGCATAACCATTGATTTATAAATCTGTAATCTTTCTAACTCAGCCCTGAATATATTCAATGATCCAGCCCGCATTGCTCCCTGTGGAAGAGAATTCTAAAGACAATTGACCCCCTGAGAGAAGAAATTCCCTTCACCTCTGTTTTAAATGGGAGATCTCTTATTTTAAAAAAAAAAATTTTTATTAAAGGTTTTCATAAAATATCAATAACAAAATGAGAAAGAAAAAAGTACCCAACAGGGTTAAGTACAAAACACAATCTAAAAAAGCAACCCCCCAAACCCCCCCCCCCCCCCCCGTACCTAAATAATAAATTAACATTAACACCCCGACTTAAGACAACAGGTGTATACACCCCCTCAGACCCTTCCAGTGTAAATAACATAAACAAAAATAAAGTAAACCCCCCACCCCCCGAGCTGCTGCTGCCATTGACCAATGTCTAGCGTTCTGCCAGAAAGTCTAAGAACGGTTGCCACCGCCTAAAGAACCCTTGTACAGACCCTCTCAAGGCAAATTTCACCCTCTCCAATTTAATGAACCCTGCCATATCGCTGATCCAGGATTCCACACTTGGGGGACTCGTATCTTTCCACTGAAGGAGAATCCTCTGCCGGGCTACCCGGGACGCAAAGGCCAGAATTCCAGCCTCTTTCGCCTCCTGCACTCCCGGCTCCTCTGCCACCCCAAATATTGCGAGTCCCCAGCCCGGTTTGTCCCTGGATCCTACCACCCTCGACACCGTCCTCGCTACGCCCTTCCAAAATTCCTCCAGCGCTGGGCATGCCCAGAACATATGGGTGTGATTTGCTGGGCTCCCTGAGCACCTAACACACATGTCCTCACCCCCAAAGAACCTGCCCATCCTTGTCCCGGTCATGTGTGCCCTGTGCAGCACCTTAAACTGTATGAGGCTGAGCCTCGCACATGAAGAGGAAGAGTTCACTCTCCCTAGGGCATCTGCCCACGTCCCCTCTTCGATCTCCTCTCCCAACTCCTCCTCCCACTTACCTTTCAACTCCACCACCGAGGCCTCCTCCTCCTCCTGCATCACCTGGTAAGTTTCCGAGATCTTCCCCAATCCCACCCACCCCCCCGAGAGCACCCTTTCCTGTACTGTGTGTGGCAGTAGCCGTGGGAATTCCACCACCTGCCGTCTGGCAAACGCCCTTACCCGTAAGTACCTGAAGGTGTTCCCCGGGGGGAGCCCGTACTTCTCCTCCAGCTCACCCAAGCTCGCGAACTTCCCGTCCACAAACAGGTCCCCCAACGTTCGTTTGCCTGCCCTGTGCCACCCCGAAAACCCTCCACCTGTTCTTCCTGGGGCGAACCGGTGGTTCCCCCGTAATGGGGTCCATGCCGAGGCCCTAACTTCCCCCCCCTATGCCGCCTCCACTGCCCCCAAATTTTGAGGGCCGCCACCACCACCGGGCTTGTGGTATACCTCCTTGGAGGTTGCCAGCGCCCCCAGACCCGTACCCACACAGGACGCCGTCTCCAGCCTCTTCCATGCAGCCCCCTCCCCCTCCATCACCTACTTGCGCACCATTGTTGCATTGGCGGCCCAGTAGTACCCACAGAGGTTGGGCAGCGCCAGCCCCCCCCCCCCCTATCTCTACTCCGCTCCAGGAACACCCTTCTCACCCTCGGAGTCCCTCGCGCCCACACAAATCCCATTATGCTCCTGTTAACCCGCCTGAATAAAGCCTTCGGGATAAACACGGGGAGGCACTGGAACAGGAACAAAAACCTTGGGAGCACCGTCATTTTGATTGACTGCACCCTACCCGCCAGGGACAGCGGCAATGCGTCCCACCTCTTGAACTCCTCCTCCATGTGCTCCACCAGCCTTGTAAAGTTAAGCCTATGCAGGGCCCCCCAGCTCCTGGCCACCTGGACCCCCAAATATCTGAAACTCCTCTCCTCCCTTTTTAGTGGGAGCTCGCCAATCCCCCTCTCCTGGTCCCCTAGCTGAACTACAAACAGCTCGCTCTTCCCCATATTGAGCTTGTACCCCGAAAAGCCCCCGAATTCCCTAA
Organism: Scyliorhinus torazame; assembly: GCF_047496885.1. Taxonomy (NCBI): domain Eukaryota; kingdom Metazoa; phylum Chordata; class Chondrichthyes; order Carcharhiniformes; family Scyliorhinidae; genus Scyliorhinus; species Scyliorhinus torazame. The sequence goes on from NC_092708.1 coordinate 117,051,122, forward strand.
GCATCCTCATTACCTCTGGCATTCCTCCCACCGGGTCCGCCACATACAGCAGCAGGTCGTCCGCATAAAGCGACACCCTGTGCTCCTCCCCACCCCGCACCAACCCCCTCCAGTTCCTTGACTCTCTCAGTGCCATAGCCAGGGGTTCAATCGCCAGTGCGAAGAGCAGAGGGGACAGGGGACACCCCTGTCTCGTCCCTCGGTGCAACCGAAAGTACTCGGACCTCCTCCTATTTGTGGCCACACTCGCCATTGGGACCTCGTACAACAGCCTAATCCACCTGACAAACCCCTCCCCAAACCCGAACCTCTTCAGCACCTCCCACAGGTACCCCCACTCTACCCTATCGAAGGCTTTCTCAGCGTCCATCGCCACCACTATCTCCGCCTCCCCCTCCCTCGCCGGCATCATGATAACGTTCAAAAGCCTCCGCACATTCGCGTTCAACTGTCTCCCCTTCACAAACCCCGTCTGATCTTCATGGATGATCTGCGGCAGATCTCTTATTTTTAAACTGCACCCCAGCTCTAGACTCCCCCACAAGACAAACTATTCTCTCAACATCTATCCTGTCAAGTCCTCCCAATGTTCAATGATATCATCTCAAATTCTTCTAAACTGTAATAAATATTGGCCCAATCTACTCAATCTTTCCTCCTAAGCCAACCCTAATATATCTGGAATCACCCGAATGAACATTCTCTGAACTGCTTCCAATGCCAGTATATCCTTCCTGAAGTAATGAGACCAAAACTGTACATAGTAGTCTAGGTACATAGTACTCTCAGCCTTCTTATTAAGAAGGCAAATGCAGGACTTCCGGTTGCGGCTATGCCTAGGTAGGTCGCACGTTCGGCAGCTCCCGCCTGGAACGGACTTTTGGGCTCTTCAGAGGGGCCCCAACGGCAATTGTTCGACGGCTTCCAGTGTGGGAAGGTGACAGCAAGGTCCCACCGACATTATATGGATTGGACCAGGAGTGGAGCGGTGAAAAAAGTGATCCTGGTGCAGCGAAAAGTGCGAGGGAGGAAAAGTGAGATGGCGGCGGGTGGAGACCAAGCACCGTGGGCGCAGTGGTCGCAGGAGCAGCAGGAGTTTCTTAAACGCTGCTTTGAGGAGCTGAGGACAGAAATGCTGGCGCCAATGAAGGCGGCGATTGAGAAGCTTGTGGCGACCCAGAAGGCCCAAGGGCCGGCGATCCGGGAGGTGCAGCGATGAAGATGGAGGCGCACGAGGCGCTGCACAAGAGGTGGGCGGAAAAATTTGAGGACCTGGAGAATAGGTCGAGGAGGAAGAACCCTGGAGCTGGATGGGGCTCATCGGGTCCTGGCCAGGAGACCCAAAGCCAACGAGCCGCCAAGGGCTGTAGTGGTGAGGTTCCACCGCTTTATGGACAAAGAGTGTGTCCTGAGATGGGCCAAAAAAGAGCGGAGCAGCAGGTGGGAGAACACGGAGATCCGAATTTACCAGGACTGGAGTGCGGAGGTGGCTAAGAAGAGGACTGGTTTCAATCGGGCTAAGGCGGTGCTCCATCGGAAGGGGGTGAAGTTTGGGATGCTGCAGCCAGCGCGATTGTGGGTCATGTTTCAAGATCGGCACCACTATTTTGAAACGCCTGATGAGGCATGGAACTTTATACAGACTGAAAAGTTGGACTCAAATTGTGGGTTTGTCGTGGGGGGATGTTTACTGTGTTTACTGCGTTTGGGGAATGTTCTTTTTGTTTGAGTGCTGGGTGGGGATGGGTGAATGGATTTGATGTGGGGGCTGTGGGAGAGTGTGGGCGTCGGTGTTGGAGGGGCAGGGCCCCACAGAGGAAGAGGGGGGGTGGAGGCCCGGGGATGGGGAGTTGGGGTAAGGTCCCGAAAAGGAGCTGCGCCAGAGGGGGCGGGGCCAGCTCAGGAAAGCGCAGGCTTTTTCCTGTGTTAGGGAAGGATGGGGGCGGGGCCGGGGGGGAAGGGCGGTGCTGGAGAGGAACGCACACTGACTGCCAAGGGATGGGGGAATTCTCACACTGGGGGGGTCGATGGAATGGCGGGAGAGGCCGGGGTCAGCAGGAGTCAGCTGACTTATGGGAGTGTCATGGGGGGAGCGAAATGGCTAGATGAGGATCTAGCAGGGGGGGAGGGGGGGGAACTGGGTTGCTGCTGCATTGGCCAAAGGGGAGCTGGAAGTAGGAGAGGTAGTCAGGGCGGAGGTCCGCCGCCTGGGGGACTGGAGGGTGCGGGAGGCGCGGGCACTTTGCTGGCCTAGAAAAGGAGATGGCTAGTCGGCGGGGGGAGGGGGGGGCGTGTAGCCCCCACGATCCGGCTGATAACTTGGAATGTGAGGGGCCTGAACGGGCCAGTCAAGAGGGCCCGGGTGTTCGCGCACTGAAAGGGACTGAAGGCAGACGTAATTATGCTCCAGGAGACACAGCTGAAGGAGGCAGATCAGGTTAGGCTGAGAAAGGGATGGGTAGGGCAGGTCTTTCATTCAGGGCTGGATGCGAAAAACAGAGGCGTTGCAATACTGGTGGGGAAGCGGTTGTCGTTCGAGGCACTGAATATTGTAGTGGATAATAGAGGTCGATATGTGATGGTGAGTGGTAGGTTGCAGGGGGTGCGGGTGGTCCTGGTGAACGTATATGCCCCGAAATGGGATGATGCCGGATTTATGAAACGCATGCTGGGTCGGATTCCGGATCTGGAGGTAGTAAGCTTGATAATGGGGGGGGGACTTCAACACGGTGTTGGACCCAGCACTGGACCGTTCTAGGTCCAGGACGGGTAAGAGGCCGGCTGCGGCCAAGGTGCTCAGGGGGTTTATGGACCAGATGGGGGGAGTGGATCCATGGAGGTTTGCCAGGCCGCTGGCCAGGGAATTTTCCTTATTTTCCCTTGTCGATAGAGCCTACTCCCGGATAGATTTTTTCATTTTGAGTAGGGTGCTAATCCCGAAAGTGGAGGGAACGGAATATTCGGCCATAGCCATCTCGGACCACGCCCCGCATTGGGAGGAGCTGGAGTTGGGGGAGGAGAGGGACCAGCGCCCGCTGTGGTGCCTTGATGTGGGAGTGTTGGCGGATGAGGGGGTGTGCAGGCGGGTGTGGGGGTGCATTGAAATTTATTTGGAGGCCAACGACAATGGGGAGGTGCAGGTGGGGGTAGTCTGGGAGGCGTTGAAGGCGGTGGTCAGGGGAGAGCTCATCTCCATTAGGGTCCACAGGGAGAAGAGAAAGGAGAGGGAGAGGTATGCAGAGGCCCCCGAGGAGGGGCTACTTAGGGAGCGACGGAACCTCCAGACGGAAATCGACCTGATGACCACGGGGAAAGCAGAGGCACAGTGGAGGAAAGCGTAGGGGGCGACATATGAGTATGGGGAGAAGGCGAGTCGGATGCTGGCACATCAGCTTCGTAAGAGTGAGGTAGCGAGGGAGATTGGTGGAGTTGAGGATAGAGGGGGGCAATACGGTGCGGAGTGAGGTGAGAATAAACGAGGTATTTAGGGACTTCTATGGGGATCTGTACAGGTCTGAGCCCCCAGCGGGGGAGGAGGGAATGCGACGATTCCTAGATCAGCTGAGGTTCCTGAGGGTGGAGGAGGAGGTGGCTGGTTTGGGGGTGCCGATTGGACTGGAGGAGCTGGTTAAAGGATTGGGGAGCATGCAGACGAGGAAATACGTGGACCTGCTGGGCCCGTTGCTAGTGAGGACTTTTAGTAAGGCGAGGGAGGGGGGGAACTTGCCCCTGACAATGTCCAGGGCGCTGATTTCTTTGATCTTGAAGCAGGACAAGGATCCATTGCAATATGGGTTGTCTAGACCGATCTCGCTCCTCAATATTGACGCTAAGTTGCTGGCGAAGGTGCTGGCTACGTGAATTGAGGACTGTGCCCGGGGGTGATTCATGAGGACCAGACGCGATTTGTGAAGGGTAGACAGCTAAATACAAATGTGCGGAGGCTCCTCAATGTGATCATGGTGCCCTCGGTGGAGGGGGAAGCGGAGGTAGTGGCAGCTATGGGCGCGGAGAAGGCCTTTGATCGGGTGGAGTGGGAGTATCTTTGGGAAATGTTGCGGAGGTTTGGGTTCGAGGAGGGGTTGATCAGTTGGGTCAGGCTGCTATATAGAGCCCCAGTGGCTACGAACCGGCGGAGGTCATAGTAATGTTCTATGTTCTATAAGGGCATTCAAATGGTCATTGGATAGACATATGGACGATAAGGGAATAGTGTAGATGGGCTTTCGAGTGGTTTCACAGGTCGGCGCAACATCGAGGGCCGAAGGGCCTGTACTGCGCTGTAATGTTCTATGTTCTACTTTCGGCTGTACCGGGGGACGAGGCAGGGGTGCCCCTTATCCCCCTTGTTGTTTGCACTGGCAATTGAGCCGCTGGCCATGGCACTGAGGGAGTCCAGGAAATGGAAGGGACTGGTCCGGGGGGGGGCAGAGGAACACCGGGTGTCGTTGTATGCCGACGACCTGTTGTTGTATGTTGCGGATCCAGTGGAGGGAATGGCGGAGGTCATGCGGATCCTTAGGGAGTTTGGGGACTTTTCGGGCTATAAACTCAACGTAGGGAATGGTGCATTCAGGGGACCAGGAAAGGGGGATAGACGAGCTACCGCTGAAGAGGGCGGAAAGGAGCTTTCGGTACCTAGGGATCCAAGTAGCTAGGAGTTGGGGGGCCCTGTACAAGCTCAATTTGACGCGGTTGGTGGAGCAGATGGAGGAGGATTTTAAAAGATGGGATATGCTGCCACTCTCACTAACGGGTAGGGTGCAGTTGGTCAAAATGACGGTCCTCCCGAGGTTTCTCTTTGTGTTCCAGTGCCTTCCCATTATGATCCCCAAGGCCTTTTTCAAACGGGTAACCAGGAGCATCATGGGATTTCTGTGGGCGAATAAGACCCCGAGGGTGAAGAGAGTGTTTCTGGAGCAGGGAGGGACAGGGCTATTATTGGGCAGCCAATGTGGCAATGATCCGTAAGTGGGTAATGGAGGGAGAGGGGATGGCGTGGAAGAGGCTAGAGATGGCGTCCTGTATAGGCACGAGCCTGAGGGCGCTGGTGACGGCACCGCTGCCGCTCTCGCCGACAAGGTACACCACGAGTCCGGTGGTGGCGGCGACGCTGAAGATCTGGGGCAGTGGAGGTGACACAGGGGCGAGCTGGGAGCCTCGGTTTGGTCCCCGATTCGGGAGAACCATCGGTTCGTCCCGGGAAGGATGGATGGGGGGTTTCGGAGCTGGCATCGGGCAGGGATTAGAGGAATTGGGACCTGTTCATCGATGGGACGTTTGCGAGCCTAGGGGCTCTGGAGGAGAAGTTTGGGCTACCCCCGGGAAACGCTTTCAGGTACATGCAAGTGAGGGCGTTTGTGAGGCGGCAGGTGAGGGAATTCCCGCTGCTTCCGGCACGTGGGATTCAGGACAGGGTGATTTCGGGTGTATGGGTTGGAGAAGGCACGGTTTCGGCGATTTACCAGGCGCTGAAGGAAGAGGAGGAGGCCTCGGTGGAGGAGTTAAAGGATAAGTGGGGGGAGGAGCTTGGGGAGGAGATAGATGAGGGTCTGTGGGCTGATGCCCTGAGTTGGGTTAATTCTTCCTCCTCTTGCGCCAGGCTCAGCCTAATACAGTTCAAAGTTACTCACAGAGCGCATATGACAGGGGCGAAGTTGAGTAGGTTCTTTGGGGTGGAGGACAGATGTGGGTGGTCCTCGGGGAGCCCGGCAAACCACGTCCATATGTTCTGGTCATGCCCGGCGCTGGATGAGTTTTGGAGGGGTTTTGCGAGGGCTATGTCCAAGGTGGTGAACGCCCGGGTCAAGCTGAGCTGGGGATTGGCAATATTTGGGGTATCGGACGAGCCGGGAGTGCAGGAGGCGAAAGAGGCCGGTATTCTGACCTTTGCGTCCCTGGTAGCCCGGCGGAGGATTTTGCTACAATGGAAAGATGCAAAGCCCCCTAGTGTGGAAGATTGGATCAGTGACATGGCAGGGTTCATCAAGCTGGAGAGGATAAAGTTTGCCTTGCGAGGGTCTGTGCAAGGGTTCCTCAGGCGGTGGCAACCGTTCCTAGACTATCTTGTGGAGTGTTAGGAGGAGGTCAGCAGCAGCAGCAGCCCAAGGGCGGAGGGGGGGGGGGATGGAGGGGGTGGTGTTTGGTTGAAGGTGGGGGGGGGGGGTTCCCTATTTGTGTTTTTAAATGTTGTACGGGGGGTTATTGTATATGGGGGAAATCCAATGTATAATTTCTGATTGTTGTGTTCTTGTTTCTTTTTGTTGGGGGGGGTGTTTTGTTGAAAAATTTGAATAAATATATTTTTTTTAAAAAGAAGGCAAATGCACATGGGATACAGGGTGATTGATAAGGTGGATTCCTAATTGGCTTAGCGGTAGGAGACAGAGTGATGATAGATGGCTGTTTTAGTGTTTGGAAGTCAATGACCAGTGGCATGCCACAGGGATCTGTGTTGGGTCCTTATTGTTTGTTATTTATATAAATGACACAGATGACTACATGAAGGGCAGGATGACGCAAAGATTGGCTGGGTGGTTAAAAGTGAGGTTAACTGTCTTTTAATAAATTTAGAGTACCCAATTTATTTTTCCAATTAAGGGGCAATTTAGCATGTTCAGTCCACCTACCTTGCACATCTTTGGGTTGTGGGGCGAAACCCACGCAAACACGGGGAGAATGTGCAAACTCCACATGGACAGTGACCCAGAGCCGGGATCGAATCTGGGACCTCGGCGCCATGAGACTGCAGTGCTACCACTGCGCCACCGTGCTGCCCTACACGAAGATATAGATGGGATGGTCAAATGGACGGATAAGTGGAAGATGGAATTTAACCCTTATAAGTGTGAGGTAATACACTTTGGAAGGAGCAATTTAACAAGGAGGTATACTATGAAAGATCTGGCACTGGGAAGTTACGAAGAACAAAGGGACCGTGGCGTGTTTGTCCATAGATCGCTGAAGGCAGAAGGGCAGGTTAATAGGGTGGTGAAAAAGGCAGATGGGACATTCACTTTTATCAATCGGAGCATAGATTACAAAAGCATGGAGGCCATGATGGAGCTATATAGAACTTTGGTGAGGCCACAGCTGGAGTACTGTGTGCAATTCTGGTTGCTACATTATAGGAAGTATATATTTGCACTGTAGGGGGTGCAGAAAAGATTCACCAGAATGTTGCCTGAAATTGGTTGTTTTCTCTGAATCAGAGAAGTCTGATTGAGGTGTACAAGATTATGAGGGGCTTGGACAGGGTAGATAGGGAGCAGCTGTTCCCCTTAGTTGAAGGGTCATTTACGAGGGGACACAAATTCAAAGTGAGGGGTGGGAAGTTTAGGGGAGATTTGAGGAAAAACCTTTGACTTTGCGTCGAGACCAAAGTACGCAATGTGTTAGTTTGTGAGATGTTGTTGACTGATGACAACGCACTGTCACCCCATACTGAAATTCACTTGCAATAGTTTGTAGCTCATTCTCTGAGGCCTGCAAGGAGCTTGGACTGATAATCAGCATCTGGAAGACCAAAGTTATGGACTAGGACATAGACACCCTACCTTCCAACAACATTGACAGTCTCACTCTGGCAGTTGTTGACAGCTTTACATACCTTGGATCAACATTTACCAGCAAACTGTCCCTTGATGCTGAAATCAGCAACAGGATTGCCAAGGCCACAGCTGTCATGTCAAAGTTGAGAAGCTGGATATGGACCATTTGCAAACTAACCAAAAATACAAAGCACCGTGTGTACCAGGCTTGTGTTCTCACCACCCATGAGCAATCTTATGCAAGCCAAGAAAAGTGGCTGAACAGCTTCTGCCTCCGCTGCCTCAGACAAATATTAGGCATATCCTGACAAGACAGAGTGCTGAATATGGAAGTACACCAGTGCACATGCATTCTCAGCATGTTTGTCCTCTTGAGTCAACGACCACTCCGTTGGCTGAGTCATGGGAGTCAAACAGATGATGGCCGCATTCCCAAAGATATGTCCTATGGCGGACTTGCTAGCTGCATGAGACCAACAGGTCACTCATGTCTGCGATACAAGGATGTCTACATGCAAGATTTCTGGTTGGCTGGGATCAGAGTCAATGCATCGGAAAACCTCGTTGTTGACCAAAGTACATGTAGACAGTCAGTCAAGAAGGGGTTGGAATGTGAACTTCCGGGTGCGGCGATGACCAGCTGAGTCGCACGTTTCGGCAGCTCCCGGTGGAACGGACTTTTGGGCTCTTGATAGGAGCCCCAACGGCAATTTTAACGGCTAAAAACACCGTGCGGTAAACCAGAAGGGTGTTCCCCCTGGACACGGATGGAAAAAGGAGAGGAAAGTGGCTGGATTGCAGCGGATCCTTTGGAACAACGGCAAGGAAGGCAAGCAGAAACCAAGATGGCGTCGGAAGGTGGCAGTTTCATATGGGGCCCTGAACAACAAGAGTTCTTGAAACGCTGCGTGGAGGAGATAAAAAAGGAAATGAAGAAAGAGTTGTTGGCCCCGATATTCCAGGCGATTGAAGGGCTGAAAGAGGAACAAAAGACCCAGGAGCAGGAGCTTCGGGTCGTGAAGGCGAAAGCAGCAGAGAATGAGAACGATATACAGGGCCTGGTGGTGAAGTCGGAGATACAGGAGGCACACCAGAAACGATCTGTGGAGAGGTTGGAGGCACTGGAAAACAACGCAAGGAGGAACAACTTGAGGATTCTTGGCCTTCCTGAAGGTGTGGAGGGGGCGGACGTCGGGGCATATGTGAGCACGATGCTGCACTCGTTAATGGGAGCGGAGGCCCCGACGGGTCCGTTGGAGGTGGAGGGAGCATACCGAGTTATGGTGCGAGGATCGAGAGCAGGAGAAACTCCCAGAGCCATAGTGGTGAGATTCCTCCGTTTTAAGGATAGCGAAATGGTCCTTAGATGGGCGAAGAAAACTCGGTGTAGTAAATGGGAGAACGCGGTGATCCGCGTTTATCAAGATTGGAGTGCGGAGGTGGCGAGAAGGAGGGCGAGCTTTAATCGGGCCAAAGCGGTACTTCACAAAAAGAAGATAAAATTTGGAATGCTGCAACCGGCAAGACTGTGGGTCACATATCAAGGGAGGCACCACTACTTTGAAACGGCGGATGAAGCGTGGACTTTTATTGTAGAAGAAAAATTGGAATGATTGGATTATGAAAATGAACGTTTGGACAAAGTGGTGGGGCGAATGGGGGGGGGGGGGGGGCGAAGAGGGGTTTTATGTTTTAACCCTGCGGTATGGTAACTTTTCTTTCTCCCACAGGTGGTGATGGGGGGAGGTGGGGAGGGAGAGGAGATGGGGCGTTGGCCATGGGAGGCGGGGCCGAGGGAGAGGCGCGGGCTTGGTTCCCGCGCTATGATAATTATGGCGGGAATAGAGAAGCAGGAAGGAGGGGGCGTCGCACGGTGCGAGCCGTGATCACGGGGGGAAGCCGAGGTCAGCCAGAGTTTGCTGACTTCTGGGAGCAACATGGGGGGAGTAATTACGCTAGCGGGGGGTCTAGCAGGGGGGGGGGGGAGGGGGGAATTACTGGGTTGCTGCTGCTGGGGAAAGGGGGGAGTGGGTACGGGAAAGGATGGGCGGGGGGGCACCGTCTGGGAGAGATACAGCTGCGTGGGAACTGGGTGAGAAGCTGGAAAAAGATGATGGCTAACCGGCAAGGGGGGGGGGGGGTGGGAAGCCCCCCAACTCGGCTGATCACGTGGAACGTGAGGGGGCTTAACGGGCCGATAAAGAGGGCACGAGTACTCGCACACCTTAAGAAACTTAAAGCAGATGTGGTTATGCTACAGGAAACGCACCTGAAACTGATAGACCAGGTTAGGTTGCGCAAAGGATGGGTGGGGCAGGTGTTCCATTCGGGGCTGGATGCGAAAAACAGGGGGGTGGCTATATTAGTGGGGAAGCGGGTAATGTTCGAGGCGAAGACTATAGTGGGTGATAACGGGGGCAGATACGTGATGGTGAGTGGCAAATTACAGGGAGAGATGGTGGTTTTGGTAAACGTGTATGCCCCGAACTGGGACGATGCCAACTTTATGAGGCGAATGCTAGGACGCATCCCAGACCTAGAGACCGGAAAGCTGATAATGGGGGGAGACTTTAACACGGTGTTGGAACCAAGGCTGGATAGGTCGAAGTCCAGGACTGGTAGGAGGCCGGCAGCAGCCAAGGTGCTTAAGGATTTTATGGAGCAGATGGGAGGGGTGGACCCGTGGAGATTCAGTAGACCTAGGAGTAAGGAGTTCTCGTTTTTCTCCTATGTCCATAAAGTCTATTCACGCATAGACTTTTTTGTGTTGGGTAGGGCATTGATCCCGAGGGTGAGGGGAACGGAATACACGGCTATAGCCATTTCGGATCATGCCCCACACTGGGTAGACTTGAAACAAGAGGGCGCCCACCCTGGAGAATGGACATGGGACTAATGGCGGATGAGGGGGTGTGCCTAAGGGTGAGGGGATGCATTGAAAAGTACTTGGAACTCAATGACAATGGGGAGGTTCAGGTGGGAGTGGTCTGGGAGGCGTTGAAGGCGGTGGTTAGGGGGGAGCTGATATCAATAAGGACACATAAAGGGAAGCAGGAGAGTAAGGAACGGGAGCGGTTGCTGCAAGAACTTTTGAGGGTGGATAGACAATATGCGGAAGCACCGGAGGAGGGACTGTACAGGGAAAGGCAAAGGCTGCATGTGGAATTTGACTTGCTGACTACAGGCACTGCAGAGGCACAATGGAGGAAGGCGCAGGGTGTACAGTATGAATATAGAGAGAAGGCGAGCAGATTGCTGGCACACCAATTGAGGAAAAGGGGAGCAGCGAGGGAAATAGGGGGGGTGAGGGACGAGGAAGGAGAGACGGAGCGGGGAGCGGAGAGAGTGAACCAAGTGTTCAAGACATTTTATAAAAAATTGTATGAAGCTCAACCCCCGGATGGGAGGGAGAGAATGATGGATTTTTGGATCGGCTGGAAATTCCCAAGGTGGAAGAGCAGGAAAGGGTGGGACTGGGAGCACAGATCACGGTAGAAGAAGTGGTGAAAGGAATTAGGAACATGCAGACGGGAAAGGCCCCGGGACCGGACGGATTCCCAGTTGAATTTTACAGAAAATATTTGGACTTGCTCGCCCCGCTACTGACGAGGACCTTTAACGAGGCAAAGGAAAGGGGACAACTGCCCCCGACTATGTCAGAAGCAACGATATCGCTTCTCTTAAAGAAGGAAAAGGATCCGCTACAATGCGGGTCCTACAGACCAATTTCCCTCCTCAATGTGGATGCCAAGGTCCTGGCCAAGGTAATGGCAATGAGAATAGAGGAATGTGTCCCGGGGGTGGTTCATGAGGACCAAACTGGGTTTGTGAAGGGGAGACAGCTGAACACGAATATACGGAGGCTGTTAGGGGTAATGATGATGGCCCCACCAGAGGGTGAAACGGAGATAGTAGTGGCGATGGATGCCGCGAAAGCATTTGATAGAGTGGAATGGGATTATCTGTGGGAGGTGTTGAGGAGATTTGGGTTTGGAGAGGGGTATGTTAGATGGGTGCAGCTGTTGTATAGGGCCCCAGTGGCGAGTGTGGTCACGAATGGACGGGGATCGGCATATTTTCGGCTCCATAGAGGGACAAGGCAGGGATGTCCTCTGTCCCCATTACTGTTTGCACTGGCGATTGAGCCCCTGGCGATAGCGCTGAGAGGTTCCAAGAGATGGAGGGGAATACTTAGGGGAGGAGAAGAACACCGGGTATCTTTATATGCGGATGATCTGCTACTATATGTGGCGGATCCAGCGGAGGGGATGCCAGAAATAATGCGGATACTTGGGGAGTTTGGGGATTTTTCAGGGTATAAATTGAACATGGGGAAGAGTGAGCTGTTTGTGGTGCATCCAGGGGAGCAGAGTAGAGAAATAGAAGACCTACCGTTGAGGAAGGTAACAAGAGACTTTCGTTACCTGGGGATCCAGATAGCTAAGAATTGGGGCACATTGCCCAGGCTAAATTTGACGCGGTTGGTGGAACAGATGGAGGAAGATTTCAAGAGATGGGATATGGTAGCATTGTCAATGGCAGGGAGGGTGCAGGCGGTTAAGATGGTGGTCCTCCCGAGATTCCTCTTTGTGTTTCAGTGCCTCCCGGTGGTGATCACGAAGGCTTTTTTCAAAAGGATAGAAAAGAGTATCATGGGTTTTGTTTGGGCCGGGAAGACTCCGAGAGTGAGGAAGGGATTCTTACAGCGTAGTAGGGATAGGGGGGGGCTGGCACTACCGAGCCTAAGTGAGTATTATTGGGCCGCTAATATTTCAATGGTGAGTAAGTGGATGGGAGAGGAGGAAGGAGCGGCGTGGAAGAGATTAGAGAGGGCGTCCTGTAGGGGGACCAGCCTGCAGGCTATGGTGACAGCCCCATTGCCGTTCTCACCAAGGAACTATACCACGAGTCCGGTGGTGGTAGCTACACTGAAGATTTGGGGACAGTGGAGACGACATAGGGGAAAGACCGGAGCATTGGGGGGGTCCCCGATAAGAAACAACCACAGGTTTGCCCCGGGGGGAATGGATGGGGGATATGGAATGTGGCAAAGAGCAGGTATAACGCAATTGAAAGATCTATTTGTGGATGGGAAGTTCGCGAGTCTGGGAGCGCTGACTGAGAAATATGGGTTGCCCCAAGGGAATGCATTCAGGTACATGCAATTGAGGGCTTTTGCGAGGCAACAGGTGAGGGAATTCCCGCAGCTCCCGACACAAGAGGTGCAGGACAGAGTCATCTCGAAGAAATGGGTGGGGGACGGTAAGGTGTCGGATATATATAGGGAAATGAGGGATGAAGGGGAGACTATGGTGGACGAACTAAAAGGGAAATGGGAAGAAGAGCTAGGGGAGGAGATCGAGGAGGGGCTGTGGGCAGATGCCCTAAACAGGGTAAACTCGTCGTCCTCGTGCGCCAGGCTAAGCCTGATTCAGTTTAAGGTATTACACAGGGCACATATGACTGGAACACGGCTCAGTAAATTTTTTGGGGTGGAGGATAGGTGTGCGAGGTGCTCGAGAAGCCCAGCGAATCATACCCATATGTTTTGGTCATGCCCGGCACTACAGGGGTTTTGGATGGGGGTGACAAAGGTGCTTTCGAAAGTAGTAGGAGTCCGGGTCGAACCAAGCTGGGGGTTGGCTATATTTGGGGTTGCACAAGAGCCGGGAGTGCAGGAGGCGAGAGAGGCCGATGTTTTGGCATTTGCGTCCCTAGTAGCCCGGCGCAGGATATTGCTAATGTGGAAAGAAGCCAAGCCCCCGGGGGTGGAGACCTGGATAAATGAAATGGCGGGGTTTATAAAGCTAGAGCGGATTAAGTTCGTCCTAAGGGGGTCGGCTCAAGGGTTTACCAGGCGGTGGCAACCGTTCGTCGAATATCTTGCGGAAAGATAGATGGGGGAAAAAAAGAAGGCAGCAGCAGCAGCCCAGGACTTGGGGGGGGGGGGAGGGGGGGTGGGGAGGGGGTGGGGGGTGTGTGGCCTGAGACAAGGCAGTTGCCAATTAGGGCTAGTTTTTATTTTTGTTATTTAATATTTATTTATTTGTTGTTGTTTTCTTTTGTTCTTGTTTAAATAAAAAAAGGTCATTATTATCTGTATTGTTATAATGTTGTGTAAAGGATGCACAATGTACTGTGTTGGTTGACCAAAAATTTTCAATAAAATATTATTTAAAAAAAAAAAAAGAAGGGGTTGGAATGTAGAGGACAAAAGAAATGACCAGATGATCAAAAAGAGAGCACGTTGGAAAGAAAAAAACATCAGTTTATCTCTGGCCATGGCGGCATGTTGGTGCTGTGGTTAGCACTGCTGCATCACGGCGCCGAGGACCTGGGTTTGATCCCAGCCCCGGGTCACTGTCCGTGTGGAGTTTGCACATTCTCTCCGTGTCCACATGGGTCTCATCCCCATAACCCAAAGATGTGCAGGGTAGGTGGATTGGCCACACTAAATTGCCCCTTAATTGGAAAGATTCTTTAAAAAGTTCATCTCTGACCAACATTTTTCATCCGTGTCAGCTGCAGAACAGGCTGCCAAACACGAATTAGCCCCTACAGCCACAACAGACAATATTCAACACAGAGGTGACATACACCCTGGGTGCAGTCCATCGACTCCTGAGACCGATGAATGCAAGTATGTAATGTTGGACAATTCAAGGCCGTAAAGGTATCACATACAAAACAACAGATATAAAAAGTAAATCATTGTCTTTTCCACTAAAACCTAAAGTGTTTGATCATATATCTGATGAAAATGATAGCTTGCAGGACTAAATTAGAATTTGGATCACTGATGGGAGCCCAAAGCTGTTAATAAATGGTTGCTATTATAATTATGCAATTTTGAATAATGTTGTCCTACTATTTATATCTATTATATATACATTGTAGCTAGAATATCTTCAGTCCAGAACGCCAATGAATGTGTGCCATGGTGTCATGAAGTGAGCGATCTTGGCAAAGTAAATGGTAAGTTGCATTTAATACTGCAAAGTACATAGAAGTGCATATCTGCTATTGCAGAATAAGTTCAAATTGTTAAATAGGACGTAACAGTAAAACTGATTTTAGGCGATCATATGATAAGAAAAACACAAGTTCAATGTCAATTAACAAGTAACACATCAAATGATTAGTTAATGCTACTGAGTGCAATGTAGTTCACTGATTTTGGATTATGTCTGAATATTCAAAAATAGGTATATTCCAGATCTAATACAGGCTAGGAGGAGTTATAAGTATAGGGCAGAATTTCAATTTTTTTTCCTAAGTGCTGGCTCAGACTGGAAAAGCGGCGTGCAGCACTCTGGCTGCAGCCGGCTTTTCATGTCATGTTTCCAGCAAATTAGAGAAAAGAAATGCTGGAGGCGTGTATGACAGGCTGAAAGAGACTGCCTTGCTGGTAACGTCGGCTTTCCAGAGATCGGGGTCCCAGGGCACCCTGATCTCCAGAGGTAAAAATTAAAACAAAGATTCCCTGGTGACGGAGACCACCCCCACCGCACCAAGCACATGGGAAACCAACCCATTCACCCGTGGGCCCCAAACTAAATGTTCATTTACCATTAGCTTCTTACCTATATCTGGCTCATTACCCATTACTAAATCTAATATGAGCTTTTTCCTTGTTTTTTCTAGGACATAGACGCAATCAAAGATTCTCTACCTTTTTAACTACTGCTCCTATTCCTTTTGCTCTTACAGTCATCTGCTAGTCTGCTTATCCCAATCTATATGAAGGTTAAAATTAATCAATAAAACCACTCCGCCTTTATTGCATGCTTGTCTCATCTCGGTATTTATACCACTTCACCACTGTTATAGGTGGCCTCACAACTCTCACTACAGGACTAACTCTTTTTCTATTCCTTAATTATAACCATAAAGTGCCTTACAACATTCTCTTATCTGCACAATGCTTATTTTTATGCACTGGGGATTTCTTTTGCAAACAATTTCATGTTAAAAATGTACGGTTGCAGAAACAAAGATATTAGAGATTAAAATATATTTTAAAAAATACAATAGAATCCTACGCATTACAAAATGTGGACTGTATTTGTTACTGGGACAACATATCCTGAAACTACTTGAGCTGAGTGAAAATATATTTGTGTTTTAAGCTTACTTGATTTAAACCAGACTTGTCCAACCTTTTTGCGTGGGGATTGGGGAACACATTTGAAAATTACTCAAGGGGCCAATGAGAAACTTTTGGAAAGATAAAGTTTGGCACAACAATTTTTAAAAAAGGTATGAGAAGAAACAACTTGCTGAGAAAATAAAGAAAATAAGAGTAATACGTAAAGATGGGTATTAGAGTGTAATAGGATGAGAAGGGGTGTGTTACCGGATCACCCCCGGGCTCAGGGTGTACCTCAGTTAACCTCACCCACTGTGAGAGTGGATGAGAGTGCATCATGATGTGAGTTGGTGAGGGCGATTGAGAACCCTGATGCTGGAAGTGGACCAGACTAATGGACACTCTCACCTTGCATTCTCACCCCACCATCCCCCAACAGAACCAACAGTCTCTCATCATCCCGCCAACAGTCTCTTACACCCCCATACACTCTCTCACCCTCCCATACACTCTCTCACCATCCCACACACTCTCTACCCCCCCTCACACACACACTCCCTGGAAGCCTGAGCCCTGCTGCAGATGCCCGGGCCACTCTCCTTGGCACCTATGTTCCCTGGACCCCACTCCCTGGTCTCGGCTTCCCACGCCATCTAGTGAGCCTATCAGCAGCAATCATGGGCAAGAAGTGACCTGTGATTGGAGGAGCGGCTCCATGCAGATTCTTTGATTTAAACGTGCCTATTAGATTGGCATTTTAAAAACTGGCTCCAGGGGCTGTGTAGAGGAGCTTTGAGGGCCTCAATCGACCCTCGGGCCACAAGTTGGGCAAGCCTGGTTTTAAACTGTACATGTTCTGCTTCTCACCTGAATTCATAACGGGGAACAAAGAAATGGCTGAGGAACTAAATACATACTTTGCTTCTGCCTTTATAAAGGAAGACATGAATAAGTTCTGAGGAACACAAGTTTTAGTGAGGAGCTAAAGGAAATCAGTATTAGTAGTGAAATGGTTTTGGGGAAATTAATGGGATTGAAGGCGAATAAATCTCCAGGGCCTGATCATCTTCATCCCAGAGTACTTAAGGAAGTGGCCCAAGAAATAGTAGATCCATTGGTGGTCATTTTCCAAAATCCTTGAACTCTGGAATAGTGCCTACAGATTGGTGGGTAGCTAATATAACCCCACTATTCAAAAAAGGGGGTAGAGAGAAAACATGGAACAATAGACCAGTGAGCCTAACGTCAGTAGTAGGGAGGTTGCTAGAATCTATTATCAGGGATTTCATAGCACAGCATTTAGAAAACAGTGGTATAATCAGACAAAATTAGCATGGATTTACAAAAGGGAAATCATGTTTGACAAATCTGAAATTCTTTGAAGATGTAACGAGTAGAATTGGCCAGGGAGAACCGGTGGATGTGGTTTATTTAGACTTTCAGAAGGCTTTTGACGAGGTCTTACATAACAGATTAATATGTAAAGTTAAAGGGCATGGAACTGCCGGTAATGTCTTGAGATGGATAGAAAGCTGGTTAGCAGACAGGAAGCAAAGAGTTGGAATAGATGGGTCTTTTTCTGTTTGGCAGGAAATGACTAGTGGAGTACTGCAAGGATCTGTGCTAGGACCCCAACTGTTCGCATTATATATTAATGATTTATACAAGAGAACTAAATGTTTTGTCTCCAAGTTTTCAGATGATACAAAGTTGGGTGGGATGGTGAGCTGTGAGGAGGATGCAGAGATGCTTCAACGTGATTTGGACAGGTTGAGTGAGTGGACGTCGTATAATGTGGATAAATGAGAGGTTATCCACTTCAGCAGCAAAAATAGAAAGGCAGATTATTATTTTAATAGGTATAAATTGAGAGAGGTGGATATTCAGCGAGACCTTGGTGACCTCGTGCATCAGTCGCTGAAAGTAAGCGCGGAGGTACAGCAGGCATAAAGAAGGCAAATGGTATGTTGGCATTCATAGTGAGAGGTTTTGAGTGTAGGAATAGGGATGTTTCATTGCAATTGTATAGGGCGTTGGTGAGGCCACACCTAGAGTATTGTGTGCAGTTTTGGTATCCTTAACTGAGGAAGGATGTTCTTGCTATGGAGTGCAGCAAAGGTTTATCAAACAAATTCCTGGGATGGCAGGACTGTCATATGAGGAGAAACTAGGATTATATTCATTGGAGTTTAGAAGAGTGAGATGGGATCTCATAGAAACTTATAAAACTGTAACAGGACCAGACAGGGTAGATTCAGAAAGAATGTTTCCATTGGCGGAGGAGCCCAAAACTAGATTTCATAGTTTGAGGTAAGGGGTAAACCTTTTAGGACTGAGCTGAGGAGAAATTTCTTCATCCAGAGAGTGGTGAATCTGTGGAATTTACTACCACAGAAAGTAGTTGAGGCCAAATCATTATGTGATTTCAAGAAGGAATTAGATATAGCTTTTTGGGCTAGAGGGATCAAGGGATATGGTGGAAGGTGGGATCAGGGTATTGAATTTGATGATAAGCCATGATCATTATGAATGGTGCACCAGGCCCAAAGGTCCGAATGCCTACTCTGCTTCTATTTTCTATGTGTGTTTCTATGCATGATCTCAAATGTAAGGTATTGATGATCAGTTCTTATAGAATGAATTGAAGATTGGTTTTACCATCCACCATTTGTAGCAGGTGAATCACACTATGCTTTTGCTGCAAGGCTGTACTTGGCTTTTATGAAATTCTTGTGACACAATTCATGTTTTGGGAATTTTAGCACAGATTTATGACAAACCCAGTGACTCTGGTGGATTACATTTTCCAAATTTGGTGGACCTTCGACAAGTTACAGTACTTCCAAAAGCAGAATGGCAACGAATCCAGGATGGTCTGAATGGTATAAATAGAGAGGCAGAATTTTTCCGTACCCAAAAGGAAGAAAGAGAAATCTTACACTTAAGATCTAAAGAAGTGACTAAAAACTGGACAAACACCATTGCGGTAAGTACACTTCAAATATCCTCCATTATTTCTCATTATTGTTATGTTATTGATGCACGATCAATGACTACTAAAGCGAGGTTGTAGTCCAACTGAAGGCTTTAATAAGCTAGATGTTTCCCCCAGCAGCTCAGGTACAGAAAGAAAGCTGCTGGGGCGGCACGGGCTCTTATACCCCACCTTGCAGGGTGGAGCTAACATACAGCTTGACCAATGGGAAATACATTATCTACCAATGGTGTTCCAGCATTACTAGGTACCGTAATACTTCTACACAGACTACCACATTCACCCCCTGTTAAAAAAGAATCCGGTGGGGGTGGTGGCTTGGTATTACAACATGGTAACGTGGTAAAAGTTATAGTTATGGAGGTACCGTAATACCTCCGTACAGCGTTTTGTCTTATTATCGTAACTATTTACAATTTCACAATTAACTATATACACTTTAAAATGAAGCAATCAGTCGATCGGGGGCTCTGGCCTTCCTCTGTGATCGTCAAAGCTTTGGTGGTGACGCCGGTGGAGGTTCAGGCGTCTGTGACTCCGGGAGCGTGGTTTCGACCTCTGTGGCAGCTTCAACACCCCAAGACGACGCTGGTGGGGAAGCCGATTGACCTGGGAAGGGAGCGTCTGTGAGGTGCGTCGGTGGGCGAGGGGGCCTAGACGGGGCCGGCGGAAGAACCGATCCTCTTGGGAAGGGGGCGGCTGTAAGGTGCACCGGTGGGAGGGAAGGTGGGACTGGTGGCTGGGGTGTGCGTGGGGATCCGGCGGGCGCCAGGTCTTGTAGGGAGACCGTGTCTTGTCAGCCATCGGGGTACACCACGTACGCGTACTGGGGGTTAGTGTGGAGAAGATGGACCCTCTCGACCAATGGGTCCGACTTGTGCGCCCGCACGTGTTTTCGGAGCAGGATGGGTCCAGGAGCTGCCAGCCAGGTCGGGAGCGAGGTCCCAAAGGAGGACTTCCTGGGGAAGACAAGGAGACGCTCGTAAGGTGTTTGGTTGGTTATGGTACACAGCAGTGACCGGTTGGAGTGGAGGGCATCCGGGAGGACTTCCTGCCAGCGGGAGACTGGGAGATTCCTGAACCGTAGGGCCAGTAGGACGGTCTTCCAGACTGTTCCGTTCTCCCTCCATACCTGTCCGTTACCCCGGGGGTTGTAACTGGTCATCCTGCTCGAGGCAGTACCCTTGCTGAGCAGGAATTGACGCAGTTCGTCGCTCATAAAGGAGGACCCCCTATCACTATGTATGTAAGCGGGGAACCCGAATAGCGTAAAGATGCTATGGAGGGCTTTGATGACGGTGGTTGCGGTCATGTCAGGGCAGGGGATGGCGAATGGGAATCGGGAGTACTCGTCAATCACGTTCAGGAAGTACGTGTTGCGGTTGGTGGAGGGGAAGGGGCCTTTGAAGCCCATACTGAGGCGTTCAAAGGGACGGGAAGCCTTTATCAGGTGCGCTTTCTCTGGCCTGTAGAAGTGCGGTTTGCACTCTGCGCAGATTTGGCAATTCCTGGTGGCTGTCCTGACCTCCTCATTGGAGTAGGGCAGGTTGCGGGTCTTGATAAAATGGTGGCAGAGGTCCTCGTGGAGAGCTCTGAGGCGGTCCACTTGTGCATTGGCACATGTGCCGCGGGACAGGGCATCAGGAGGCTCGTTTAGCTTCCCGGGACGATACAAGATCTCGTAGTTATAGGTGGAGCGTTCGATCCTCCACTGCAAGATCTTATCGTTTTTTATCTTGCCCCGCTGTGCATTATTGAACATGAAGGCGACCGACCGTTGATCAGTGAGGAGAGTGAATCTCCTGCCGACCAGGTAATGCCTCCAATGTTGCACAGCTTCTACTATGGCCTGGGACTCCTTTTCGACTGAGGTGTGGCGGATTTCGGAAGCATGGAGGGTACGAGAGAAGAAGGCCACCGGTCTGCCCGCTTGGTTGAGGGTGGCCGCCAGAGCTACATCGGACACGTCGCTCTCGACCTGAAAGGGGAGGGACTCGTCGATGGCGTGCATCGTGGCCTTTGCAATGTCTGCTTTGATGCGGCTGAAGGCCTGGCGGCCTCCATCGACAGGGGAAAAACTGTGGAGTCAATCAGGGGACGGGCCTTGTCCGTATTGTTGGGGACCCACTGGGCATAGTGAAAAGCCTAGGCAGCGCTTCAGGGCCTTGGAGCAGTGAGGGCGGGGGAACTCCATAAGGGGGCGCATGCGTTCAGGGTCGGGGCCGAGAACTCCATTTCGCACTGCGTAGCCAAGGATGGCTAGAAGGTAGGTGCTAAACACGCATTTATCCTTGTTGTACGCAAGGTTAAGGATCCTTGCGGTCTGGAGGAATTTTTGGAGGTTGGTGTCGTGGTCCTGCTGGTCGTGGCCGCAGATGGTGACATTATCGAGATACGGGAATGTTGCACGTAAACTGTACCGGTCAACCATTCAGTCCATCTCGTGGTGGAAGACCGAGACCCCGCTAGTGACACCGAAGGGAACCCTTAAAAGTGGTAGAGCCGCCCATCTGCCTCGAAGGCAGTGTACTTGCGGTCACTAGTACGGATGGGGAGCTGGTGGTAGGCGGATTTAAGATCCACCGTGGAGAAGACCTTGTAATGCGCGATCCTGTTTACCAGGTCGGATATGCAGGGGAGAGGGTACGCGTCCAGCTGCGTAAACCTGTTGATGGTCCGACTGTAGTCGATGACCATCCTATGCTTCTCCCCGATCTTAACCACCACTACTTGAGCTCTCCAGGGACTGTTGCTAGCTTCAATGACTCCTTCCCTCAGTAGCCGTTGGACCTCTGACCTAATAAAGATCCGATCCTGGGCACTGTACCTTCTGCTCCTGGTGGCGATGGGTTTGCAAGCCGGGGTGAGGTTCGCAAACAGGGAAGGCGGATCGACCTTGAGGGTCGTGAGGCTGCAGACAGTGATAGGGGTTATAGGGCCACCAAATTTGAAAGTTAGACTTTGGAGGTTGCACTGGAAGTCTAACCCTAGGAGTGTGGCCGTGCAGAGGTGGGGAAGGACGTAGAGCCGGTCATTTTTGAACTCCCTTCCCTGATCGTGAGTTTTGCTCCACAAAACCCCTTTATCTCTACTGAGTGGGAACCAGAGACCAGGGAGATTTTTTGATTAACGGGGTGGACGGGGAGAGAACAGCGCCTCACCGTGTTGGGGTGTATGAAGCTCTCCATGCTCCTAGAGTCGATTAAGCAGGACGTCTCGTGCCCGTTGATTAGTACCGTTGTTGTAGCAGTTGAGAGTGTTCGAGGCCGAGACTGGTCCAGGGTCACCGAGGCTATTCGCGGCAGCAGCTGGGTGTCCTCGCCGGGCGGTGTGTGGTCATTGGCACTGAGGTCCTGGGAGTCCATCCAAGATGGCGGCGCCCACTGGTCGCACATGGCTGTGGGTGCACAAAATGGCGGTGCCCATCTATCACACGTGGCATCAGCGGGACAAGTTGGCGGCGCCCAGAGGCCACACGTGACCCCGGGGGAGGAAGATGACGGCGCTCGCTGGCTGCACGGGGTCCATGGAGAGGATTGTGGTGGCGGCCCGCATTCGTTTCCGGAGACCGCAGCGACCGCCCGGGCCTGGCAAACCGCCACAAAATGGCCCTTTTTGCCGCACCCTTTACATGTGGACGAACGGGCTGGGCAGCGCTGTTGGGGGTGTTTGGCTTGCCCGCAAAAGTAGCAGCGGGGCCCCCCGGGGTAGTCGGGCCGTCTTGCAGTGCAAGCTTATGCGGGGATGTGGGATACCTCGGAGTCAGCTGCAGGGGGGTTCCACGCTGCCCAGGGGGCTGCCGCGCGGTTGGGGGCGTAGGCGCAGGCGTTTCGGGAGGCCAAATTCAGGGAGCCGGCAAGGGCCCGTGCCTCCTTGAGGCCTAGAGTCTCTTTCTCCAGCAAGCACTGGTGGATTTGAGAGGACAGCATACCCGCAACGAAAGCGTCCCGAATCAACAGTTCAGTGTGGTCGTTTGCTGAAACTTGTGGGCAGCTGCAGTTTCTCCCCAACACCAGGAGCGCACGGTAGAATTCTTCCAGTGACTCACCAGGAATTTGTCGCCTCGTCGCTAGTAGATGCCGGGCGTTGACCTGATTTACAGGGCGAATGTAGTGTCCTTTCAGCAACTCCATCGCGGCATCGGAGCCGTCCGTGTCCTCGATGAGGGCGTAGACATCTGGGCTCACCCTCGAGTGCAGGATCTGCAGTTTCTGTTCTCCTGTGGGTGTGTTTTCTGCCGTTCCGAGGTAGCCGTTGAAGCACCCAGCCAGTGCTTGAAAGTCGCCGCCGAGTTTACTGCGTGGGACTGAGTTGCAGACACTCCGGCTTGATTCGGAGCTCCATTCTTTAAATCTAGTTATTAAATTTATGCACGATCAATGACTACTAAAGCGAGGTTCTGGTCCAACTGAAGGCTTTAATAAGCTAGATGTTTCCCCCAGCAGCTCAGGTACAGAAAGAAAGCTGCTGGGGCAACACGGGCTCTTATACCCCACCTTGCAGGGTGGAGCTACCATACAGCTTGACCAATGGGAAACATACATTATCTACCAATGGTGTTCCAGCATTACTAGGTACTGTAATACTTCTACACAGACTACCACAGTTATACAACAATATACTACTTTATTCTTCGTTTGCATTTATTCATTCGCTAAAATAGAAAAAAAAGCAAGTGCTCATATTCTCAGGATGTTAGAACAGGGGATCGGTTAGCTCAGTTGGCTGGATGGCTGGTTCGTTATGCGGAGTGATGGCAACAGTGAGGGTTCAATCGCCTTATCGGCTGAGATTATCCATGAAGGCCTTGCCTTCTCAACCTTGCTCCTTGCCTGAGGTATGGTGACCCTCATGTTAAATCATCACCAGCCAGCTCTCTCTCAAAAGGAGACCCTATAGTCCTCACTGAAGAACTGCATTTCTACTGAGTTCCAAAGCATAATCGGGTTCGTGATGCAGTCCATTATGGCTGACAAACAGATGTAAAATGAGTATGACCAATAAAAACTACAGAAGGGAGGTATATGAGTACATTCTGCACTACATCTAATTTCCAGGTATCACTCTAGTTTGATGCTGGGCTCATGTAAAGCAGTCCATGTGACATCACTGAGTTGTGCATGCGAATTCCAGGATTTTATGTAATTGGTTAGATGTGGTTGGAAAGGAGTGAAACCCATTCCATTTTAAATGCCCTCCACCTGGTTTCCTGCAGATGAGAAAGTTGAAGTCGAACTCCCAATATGACACCTTGACAGAGAAGATATTACAGGTTGAGCAGCCCAATCTGAAATTCTGAAAATCGAAAAATGCCGAAATCCGCACTTTTATTCGAGCTCTAACGTGACGTCACGAATGGTAAACCCCACAAGGCTCCTGGGCGATACGCAGATTACACGCGTGCCCGACATGCGCAGTTCCCAATGTGCACCGCACATTCGCAGTTCCCAACGTGTGCCGCACCTGTGCAGTAAATTCCAAAATCTGAAAAATTCCAAAATCCGATGCACACCTGGCCCCAGTATTTCAGAAAAGGGATGCTCAATCTGCAGTCTTTCAACATTTAACTCAATTTTTGAGGAAATTACAATTTTAATGGGTTGAGTTAGCCTGGTGAGACTACACTTGCATTTTCTAAATACTGCATAATGAGTTACTCCATAAGATACAGACTAATGGCATAAGCAGGCAAATTTTGAGCTGGATAAAAAATTAGTTCCATCTTTTGGTAAAAGATTGTTAACTGCAGTAGTTCTGTGTAGAAGCCAGTTACTAAAGGAGCCCACAGGAATTGTTGTTAAGATTATTGCTTGCACTTCACCAGCTTTATTAACCACCTAAATGAAGACTTGGGGGATAAGAGGTCGGCGGGGGTTGATGAATAATGGGCTGGAGGGGTGGGTAAAGGAGTGCGGGGCAAGTGTGTGGGGGTACTATTCAGTAGATCATACAAAGATTTGTGATTAGATGAAAATAGAACCATAGAAATCCTACAGTGCAGACGGAGGCTATTCGGCCCATCGAGTCTGCACCGACCCTCCAAAAGAAAATCCTACCCAGGCCCAATCCCACCCTATCCCTGTAACCCCATCTAGCATGGCCAATCCACCTAACCTCCACATCTTTGGACTGTGGGAGGAAACCTGAGCACCCAGAGGAAACCCATGTAGACACTGGGAGAATGTGCAAACTCCACACAGACAGTCACCTCCTCTGCGGGAGTCACTGGCATGGGCCCCACCGCCTCCTCCTCCCTTGTGGTGCCCGATGGCCCATGGGCAGCGCCAGGTGGCGGGGGAGCCTTGGGGGATAGCTCCGCTCACACCCCCATCCCATGGAGTAGGGCCTTGGCCAAGGTCTGCTTGGTCGGGACCATGGAGCACAGGGAGTGAATCATAGCGCCATCTGGGAGGACGCCAATCTCGCTGCAACTGTGGCTCCATGTTCTGGGTCTGTGCCACATCAGTTAGTGACTGTGCCATCGCCCTCTGGGATGGGACACCTCCCTCTGCGTCTGTGCCATTTCGACCAGCGCCTGGGCAATGCCGTTGATGCTCTCAGCCATGGCCCACTGAGACTGGGCCACACTCAGGAGCGTCGCTGCAGTGTCCCTGGCACATGGCTGCCTGTGAGAGGGCAGCCCTGTCCTGGGCCTGGGCCACCACCTGTACAGATTGCCCCAGGCCTTGAACATGCTGATCCATCGCCAAAACCCTCACCTCCAAGGCCTCCACCGCTGACACCACCCTTGTGGTGTTGGCTTGGGTGGCACGCATGGCCGGCACCACCTCCTGCTCCTGCACGCGGTTAGACTCCTCCACCTGCGTCTGCAGGTGCTGAATGCTTGCTGTCAACCCCTCGTGGTCCTCTGCTCTGCGACTGCATCTCCACAATCGATGGTCTATTCGACCCAGAAGCCTGAAACCCATCTGAACGGCAGCTGGTCCCTGGGATTGGCCCGCCCTCCGACTGTCCACCCCCTCGGGAGTTCCTACCTCCACCTGCTATACCAGAGCATGTGTGTGGTGCGCACCAGATAGTGTCCCAGGGGCCTCTTCACAAAAACGCCCAACCGAGGTTAGGCAGATGAACTTAGAGCACTTATTAGAACTTGGAATAACGATGTTGTGGCTATCACAGAAGCATGGTTGAAGGAAGGGCAGGATTGGCAGCTGGAAGATATAGTAGATGCTTCAGGAGAGATAGAGGAGGATGTAAAAGGGGTGGGGGAGTAGCATTACTGGTTAAGGAAAATATTATAGCCTTACTGCGGGAGGACACCTTGGAGAGCTCATACAATGAGGCAAGCTGGATCAAGCTCAAGAACAGGAGGGGACAATCACAATGTTGGCCGTTTATTACAGGCCCCCCAATTGCCAGAGAGTGATAGAGGAGCAGATAGGTAGAGATTTTTTGGATAAGTGAAAAAGTAACTAGGTTGTTGAGGTAGGGGATTTTAATTTCCCCTATATTGACTGGGACTCACTTAGTGCGAGGGGTTTGGATGGGGCAGATTTTGTAAGGTGTATCCAGTGCTATGGGCCAGGGTTTAGAAAACTCCAAAATATATCATGGGAGATCACCTGACCCAAGACTTTTAATAGATTTTGGTTATGCGGAGCACAAGAGCCCACTCTTCAGGTATTATGCAACAGAGACCTGAAAAGCATTTTAAAAACAAAACAATATTTATTCTATGAATTCAGTTAAACACACAGTAAACAGTTTATCAACTACCACCTCTGATAATCCCCACAGATACCCTTGTTTAACAAAGACAGCAGGTTTGAATTCTCTACAGAAACAAGTATTACTTTGAAATCATCAAGTGAGCTGAAGACATTCTTTAGCTTGCAGAGAGAGAGATCAGAACATCTTCTTGCTTTGAATGCAGCTCTCCAACACTGAAAATGAAACCAAAAACAGAGCCACAAAGCAGCTTTTCAGCTCCAAACGAAAGTAAAAGACAGAAAGACATCCCAGCTCCACCCACACACTGACATCACGGCAGCTATTTGATAAACACCCATTTCTTAAAGGCACATCCACATGCCACCTCCCATCAAGAAAAAAAAAACCCATCAACTTCAAGATGGTTTCATTTTTCACCTTTTCACTTTCCTTTAAGAAATTCTGACAGTAAAATACTTTTTTGTTTCACAAAACAAAACACGCAAACGGGTATAATAACATAGTCTATTTTAGTTCTTCTTCCTCGACTGAACCTGAATCTCTTCATCACATTTGTGACAACGCATCGGCTATCATGTTTTCTCGTCCTGCCACATGTATTATTTTTAAATGAAATGGCTGTAACAATAAACTCCATCGAAACAGTCTGGCATTGTTGTTCCAGAATTGCTCCAAAAACGTCAATGGATTATGATCAGTATATAATTGTGTCAGACGGATTGCTGGTCACATAAATGTGAAAATGTTGCAAAACCAACACCAAGCTCAAAGTCTCCTTCTCAATCGTTGAATACTTCTTCTGGTGTGTATTTAATTTCTTAGAAAAATAACCAATAGGCCGCTCTAGTCCTTCGTCGTCGTCTTGTAGAAGCACCGCACTGACGCCCACATCACTCGCATCAACCACCACTTTGAATGGTTTTGAATAATTTTGGATGGCTAACACAGGAGCAGTGGTTAACACAGCCTTCAGGCCGTCAAACGTCCGTTGACACTCCGCTGCCCACTGAAATTTGCTACACTTCTTTAGCAAGTCCGTCAGTGGAGCAACCACACTGCTAAAATGCGGCACAAATTTCCAGTAAAATCCACTCATGCCAAGAAATCAAATTTTTTCCCTTTATGTCGAGGGTATTGGAAACTCCCCAATAACTTTTGTTTCCACATCCCATGGGACCATTCGACCCTGTCCGATTGTATGGCCAAGGAAAGTGACTTGGGCTTTTCCAAATTCACTTTTGGCTAGGTTTACCACCAAACCCGCCTCCTGAAGTTGATCGAATAACTCCATCAGACGCTTCAAATGTTCTTTCCATGTCTGGCTAAAAATTACCAGATCGTCGATGTATACCGCACAATTGGGTAATCCTGAAACAACTTTGTTGGTTAACCGTTGAAATGTGGCTGGGGCGTTTTTCATGCCAAATGGCATAACTTTGAATTGGTATATACCATCTGGAGTCACAAAAGCTGAAATCTCCTTCGCCCTTTCGGATAAAGGTACCTGCCAGTAACCTTTAAGTAAATCCAGTTTGGAAATAAAAGCTGATTGTCCCACTTTCTCAATGCAATCCTCCAAGCGTGGGATAGGATAAGAATCCGTTCTTGTAACTGCATTAACCGTTCTATAGTCCACACACAACCGTTGGGTACCGTCCGATTTTGGTACCATCACTATGGGTGAGCTCCATTGGCTGCAACCCACTTCAATTATGCCATTTTTAAGCATACTTTCAATTTCTTTGTTAACCTGTGCCAACTTTAAAGGGTTAAGTCTATATGGATGTTATTTAATGGGAACAGCATTTCCCACATCTACATCATGTATAGCCATTTTAGTACTTCCCAACTTATCTCCACAAACTTGCCCATGTGATATCAATGACTCTTTCAGGTCAGTTTGTTTTTCCTCTGGAAGGTAACTCAACAATTTTTAAGAACATCCTCATTTTCCAATTTAAGTTGAGGAATGTCAAATTCAAAGTCATCTGGATTTGGTTCTTCACTTTGAGTTAGAATCATTAAAACCTCCTGCTTTTGCTCTCCTTCCCTTTCAAAGTACCTTTTAAGCATATGCACATGACATGTGTGACATGATCGACAAAATGTAACTGCATCTTTATGTAGTCCAGGCCAATAAAAATGTTTTTGGATTTTAGCTCGAGTTTTCCTTACTCTCAAATGACCTCCCACTGGTGCCTCATGTGCTACTTGCAACATCTCCTTTCTATACCCTACCGGCAATACCACTTGATGAACTTCTGCCCACATTTCATCTGCCTGCATATGTGGGCTGTTTAGCACAGGGCTAAATCGCTGGCTTTGAAAGCAGACCAAGGCAGGCCAGCAGCACGGTTCGAGTCCTGTACCAGCCTCCCCGAACAGGCGCCGGAATGTGGCGGCTAGGGGCTTTTCACAGTAACTTCATTTGACAATACTTGTGACAATAAGTGATTTTCATTTCATTTCATAAAGGTCTCCATTTCCTCATCAAGACATCATTTTTACGGTAATAACACTCTGGTAGACACTCAGATTCCTCTTCCGTGTATGGTTTCTGACACATCCGTTTTCTTTCTGTATCTTTCTGTTGTAATTCTGCCAATTTTCTGGAACTAAAAATATCCCACTCATCCTCCACCTGTTCTTGTTCTTTTCCAACCATCTGATCAAAAATTGATTCTGGGGCAGCACGGTGGTGCAGTGGGTTAGCCCTGTTGTCTCACGGCGCTGAGGTCCCAGGTTCGATCCCGGCTCTGGGTCACTCTGTGTGTAGTTTGCACATTCTCCCCGTGTTTGCGTGAGTTTCACCCCCACAACACAAAGATGTGCAGGGCAGGAGGATTGGCCACGCTAAATTGACCCTTAATTGGAAAAAATTTATATATTAAAAATAATTGTACTTCAACTTTATCTTTGATTTCTCCTCTTGTCTTAACCTGTGACTTTGCGACCTTGTTACTACACAATCTAGAAAAATCCCAGGATATTCGTCGTTCAACACTTCAGTTCTCTGATTCTCCACTGGCTTATCAACCACAGTAGGCATCACTCCCACCTGCAATCCAGCTATATCATTACCCAAGATAAACTGTATTCCTGGACAAGATAGTTTATCTACTACCACTTCACCACTCTTCATTGGACTTTCCAATCTTAGCTTACATAATGGAACACTACTCTTCTCACCCTGAATTCCACATATTACCACCTTTTCTGGCAATATTCCTCCCAAACTGCATAACTGCTCATCTCTTACCATCAAAAATTGACTAGCTCCTGTATCTCTTAAAATTGTGATTTCTTTACCTGCTCCTTCTGATACACATGAGTAAACTTTACACACACAAGTAAATTCTTTAAAGAGATCTGGCACCTTCTTATCAATCACCTCTTGGTCAGGCTGTACAATCTTTTGCACCTTCATCGCTTCACTTGGGCTTTCCTTCACCACTTTAACAAACCCCACTGTCATCCTGTTTTACCACATCAGTCTTCCCAGTGCTTTTCTTCAACCACCAATACTGTGACTTTACATGGCCTAGTTTATTACAGTGAAAACATTTGAAACTTTTCATTTCTCTTCCACCCTCCTGGATTTCTTTTTTAATCTGAGGTACACTCTCCTTATTATCTTCCATCAGATCTCCTTTACCTCTACCACTTGAGTATTTCTCTTTTCCCCAGTTTCTATCCTTCACAGGCTGAAACTGATGTCAGAAACCAAGCTTTGATTTATGAACTAATTCATAATCGTCTGTCATTTCTGCTGCTAATCTTGCAGTTTTAACCCTCTGCTCTTCCACATGAGTTCTCACTACATCAGGAATTGAATTTTTAAACTCCTCCAAAAGTATAATTTCTCTGAGAGCTTCATACGTTTGGTCTATTTTCAAAGCCCTATCTACCTATCAAAATTACTCTGTTTGATCCTTTCAAACTCCACCTATGTTTGACCAGGTTCTTTCCTTATATTTCTAAACCTTCATCTTTAGGCTTCAGGCACTAGTTCATATGTACCTAAGATGGGTTTTTTCACTTCCTCATACATCCCAGATACCTCCTCTGATAGTGTTGCAAACACTTCACTAGCTCTACCTACCAACTTTGTTCGAATCAGTAATACCCACATGTCCTGTGGCCATTTCATTTGTTTAGCTACCTTCTCAAATGAAAGGAAAAAGGCTTCTACCTCCTTCTCATCAAATGTTGGCAATGCTTGGACATATTTAAATAGATCCCACCAAGCCTTCGACTATGACGCTCTTTCTCTTTATCCTCATCACTATCCTCAAACGACGTTTCCCTTTACCTCCGCCAATTTTAATTGACTGTCATGATTCATGGCATTTTCTGAAGTTCAAACTCACTCTCTTTTTCCCTTTCTTCTCTTTCTTTTTCTTTTTCCCTGATCTGTATCTCCCTTTCTTTTGTTGTTCTGCTAGGGCTATTTTTTCTTTCCCCCTCATTTTGTATTCAAGCTGCTTTACTTCTTTTTCATGTTCCAGTTGTTTAATCTATAACTGAATTTTTGCCATTTCTATTGCGTCAGACTGTATCTCAGGCAATTTTAAATGCTCAGCTATCGCCGTAAGTACCTCATCTTTTCGTATGCTGTCTGATAACGTTAATAGCAATGTCTTTGCCAAATCTAAAAGCCTTTTTTTGTCTCTCTTGGTAAGGTACTGCGTGTGACCTTTTCCACCCCAAAATCTTCCGAGCCTCTGAAAAAACCATTGTCCACAACACACTCCCTACTTGGATGGGAATACCACACCTGAAAAACAAACACAAATATCCTCACCTCTCACTGTCTTTAAGTTCACAAAGCCAACCCAATCACGAAAGATAGACTTTTACCCCACAAGCCCCCAATTTGTTATGGGCCAGGGTTTAGGAAACTCCAAAGTATATCATGGAGTTCATCTGACCCACGACTTTTAATAGATTTTGGTTATGGGGAGCACAAGGGTCCATTCTCCAGGTGTTATGCAACAGAGACCTTAAAAGTATTTTAAAAACAAAACAATGTTTATTCTATGAATTCTGTAACACTTTATAAACACACAATAAACAGTTTATCAACTGCCACGATTGATAATCCCCACAGATACAATACTGTATAAGTAACCCTTAATAACCTTCCTAGCAACATCCATAGGTCAAACTCTTGTTTAACAAAGACAGCAGGTTTGAATTCTCTGCAGAAACAAGTATTACTTTGAAATCATCAAGTGAGCTGAAGACATTCTGTAGCTTGCAGAGAGAGAGATCAGAACATCATCTTGCTTTGAATGCAGCTCTCCAACACTAAAAAGAAAATCAAAAACAGAGCCACAAAGCAACTTTTCAGCTCAAAACAAAAGTAAAAGACAGAAAGACATCCCAGCTCCACCCACACACTGACATCACGGCAAATATTTGATAAACACCCATTTTTTAAAGGTACATCCACATGACACCAGGAAGCTTCTTGATGCAATATGTAGATAGTCAAACTAGGGAAGGGGCAGTACTGGCACTGGTATTGGGAATGGCCTGGCCAGGTGGTTGAGGTTTCAGTAGGGGAATATTTTGGGAGTAGTGACCACAATTCCGTATGTTTTAGGGTACATTTGGACAGGGATGAGGATAACCCTTGCGTTAAGGTTCTAAACTGGGAAAAGGCAAATTACAATAACATTAGACAGGAATTGAAGAATTTGGATTGGGTGCGGCTGTTGGATAGTAAATCAACATCGAACATGTGGGAGTCTTTCAAGCGACAGTTTTAAAAAAAATAAATGTTTTTTTATTGGGTTTTTGAACAAAGTATATTTACCGTTATGTACACGGTATAAGATGTAGATATATATATATATATATATATATAGAAGAGTAGGGCACACACAAACATACCAACAAAAAAAAAGTAATGATAAAAAATAAAATAAAATAACTGGTAGGGTATCATGCACCAGCTCAACAGCAGCAACTCTGAACAACTGGCAAAATTATTTACAACACATAAGTAGGCGACTATTTGTGTGTGTCGCGGGGGGGGGGGGGGGAGATAGATATACATTTGGGTGCCGGAGAAACAATTACAGAGGGCGATACTCGAATGGGTCTGGTGCTGGTGTCGCCACTTGCTTCTCCCGGACGGATCTCGCTGCCATTGTCGCTCGCGCTCACCTCCGCTTCAGCCGTTCCTCCCGTCTTTCGCCTGTATTCTCCTTGTTCTCTGTTCCTGGAAATGCCCCCCCCCGCCCCCCCCCCCCCCCCGGTCTATCTCTCCCTCTTATGTTTTGGCTACTTTCCCCTGATTCTTTTCTTCTGCTTGGTCGTTGGCCACAAACAGGTCCCGGAACGATTGGGTGAATGGCTCCCGTGTTCTGTGGAAGCCGTCGTCTGACCCTCGGATGGCAAATTTGATTTTCTCCATTTGGAGAGATTCCGAGAGGTCGGACAGCCAGTTTGAAGCTTTGGGTGATGCTGCTGACTGCCAGCCGAACAGGATTCTACGGTGGGCGATCAGGGAAGCAAAGGCAAGGGCGTCCGCTGGTCTGGTCTGAAACCCCAAAGACCATCGCTTTCGGGCATGGTTCCACCCTCATCCCCACCACTTTAAACATTTCCTCGAAGAAGGCTGTCCAGTACCCCGCAAGTCTGGGGCAAGACCAGAACATGTGGGTGTGGTTGGCCGGGCCTCCTTGGCACCGTTCACATCTATCCTCCACCTTCGGGAAGAACCTACTCATACGGGTTCTTGTTAAGTGGGCTTTATGTACCACTTTTAGCTGCGTCAGGCTGAGCCTTGCGCAGGTGGAGTGGCGTTGACCCTATGCAGTGCTTCGCTCCAGAGTCCCCACCCTATTTCAATCCCCAGGTCCTCCTCCCATTTCTTTCTTCTTGCGTCCAGTACGGTGTCGGCCCGTTCTACCAGTCGGTCATACATGTCGCTACAGTTTCCTTTATCTAGTATGTTTGCGTCCAGTAACTCTTCCAGTAATGTCTGTCGTGGCGGTTATGGGTACGTCCTTGTCTCCTTTCGTAGGAAGTTTTTGAGTTGTAGATACCTTCGCTCGTTCCCCCTGGCTAACTGGAATTTCCTCTGTCAGTTCGTCCAGTGTTGCGATCCTGCCGTCCGTGTATAGGTCCCTGACTGTCAGTGTCCCTCCGTCCTGTCCCCACATTTTGAAGGTGGCGTCAGTCAGTGCTGGTGTGTACCTATGGTTGTTACAGATGGGAGCTTTGTCCGACATTTTGGTCAGGCCAAATTGCTGCCGTAGTTGGTTCCAGGACTGGAGGGTGGCTATCACCACCGGGCTGCTGGAGTGTTTTTTGGGTGGGGATGGGAGTGCTGCCGTGGTGAGGGTCCGGAGGGAGGTCCCCATGCAGGAGGCCTCTTCCGCGGCACCACTCGGCTTCTGGCATTCAAGCGACAGTTGATTAGGACTCAGGAAAATCACATTCCTGAGAGAACAAAGGATAAGTATGGGAAGTTTAGGGAGCCTTGGATAACGAGGGATATTGTGAACCTCAGCAAAAAGAAAAAGGAGACTTTTGTACGGTCTAGAAAGGTGGGGACAGTCGAAACCCTTGAGGAGTGTAAAGAAAGGAGGAAGGCACTGAAGCGGGAAATTAGGAGGGCTGGGAGGGGTCATGAAAA
The DNA here is from genome assembly GCF_047496885.1 of Scyliorhinus torazame. Taxonomy (NCBI): domain Eukaryota; kingdom Metazoa; phylum Chordata; class Chondrichthyes; order Carcharhiniformes; family Scyliorhinidae; genus Scyliorhinus; species Scyliorhinus torazame. The sequence goes on from NC_092708.1 coordinate 117,085,099, forward strand.
GTCCTTGGCAAGTAGGATTAAGGTGAATCCCAAAGATTTTTATTCATATGTAAAAAGCAAAGGGTGGCCAGGGAAAGGATTGGACCACTTAAGGACTGTGGGGGGAATCTATGTGTTGAGGCAGAGGAAATGGGCAAGGTACTAAATGAGTACTTTGCAACAGTGTTCACCAAAGAAAGGACCTTGTGGAGGATGATTCTTGGGTAGGGTGTGTGGACAGTCTGGATCATGTTAACATTGAAAAAGAAGGGGTATTGGGTCTTTTAAAAGATATTAAGGTAGATAAGTCTCCTGCCCAGATGGGATTTATCCCAGAATACTGAGGAAAACAAGGGAGGAAATTGCTGGGGCTTTGACTGACACCTTTGTATCCTCATTGGCTACAGGTGAGATCCCAGAGGACTGGCGAATAGCTAATGTGGTACCGCTGATTGAGAAAGGTAGCAGGGATAATCCTGGAAACTATAGGCTGGTGAGCCTCACATCGGTAGTAGGTAAATTATTGGACAGAATTCTCAGGGACAGGATTTATACCCATTTGCAAACAACTGGACTCATAAGCGATAGACAACATGGTTTTGTGAAGGGGCGGTCGTGCCTCACTAACTTGATCAAGCTTTTTGAGGAGGTGACAAAGATGATTGATATGGGGAGTGTGGTGGATGTTGTTTACGTGGACTTCAGTAAAGCCTTTGACAAGGTACAAAAGGTGAAGTCACATGGGATCAGAGGTGAGGTGGTAAAATGGATACAGAACTGGCTCGGTGACATAAGGCAAAGGGTAGCAGTAGAAGGGTGTTTGTCTGAATGGAAGGTTGTGATTAGTGGTGTTCCAGAGGGATCGGTGCTTGGGCCTCTGTTATTTGCGGTGTACATAAACGATTTGGAGGAAAATGTAGCCGGTCTGATTAGTACGTTCGGGGATGACACCAAGGTTGGTGGAGTGGCAGAGAGTGTTAAGGATTGTCAGAAGATACAGCAGGACATAGATAGGTTGGAGACTTGGGCAGAGAAATGGGAAATGGAATTTAATCCGGACAAATGTGAGGTAATGCATTTTGGTAGGTCTAACATAGAGGGGAAATATACCGTAAATGGCAAAACTGTTTGGAATATAGAAAGTCAGAGAGATCCGGGCGTGCAGGTCCATAGGTCTTTGAAGGTGGCAACACAAGTGGACAAGGTAGTCAAGAAAGCATATGGAATGCTTGCTTTCATTGGATGGGGCATTAGGTATAAAAACTGGCAAGTCATGCTGCAGTTGTATAGAACCTTGGTAAGGCCGCACTTGGAATATTGCACACAATTCTGGTCGCAACACTACCAGAAGGATGTGGAGGCTTTGGAGAGGGTGCAGAGGAGGTTTACCAGGTAGTTGCCTAGTCTGGACAGTGTTAGCTATGTGGAGAGGCTGAATAGACTCGGACTGTTTTCATTAGAAAGACAGAGGTTGAGGGGTGACCTAATAGAGGTCTACAAGATTATGAGGGGCATGGATAGAGTGGATGGGCACTCTTTCCCAGCGTGGACAGGGCAGTCACCAGGGGGCATAGGTTTAAGGTCCATGGGGCAAAGTTTAGAGGCGATGTGCGAGGCAGGTTTTTATGCAGAGGGTGGTGAGTGCCTGGCACGCGTTGCTAGGGGAGGTTATGGAAGCAGATACATTAATGGCGATCAAAAGGCATCTTGACAAACACTTGGATAGGATGGGTATAGAGGGATACGGCACAAGGAAGTGCTGAGGGTTTTGGCAAATGTTGGTATCATGACCAGTACAGGCTTGGAGAGCCGAGGGTCCTGTTCCTGTGCTGTATTGTTCTTTGTTCTTTGAGGTGAGTGTCTCTGTGATGGTGGAGACCTCTCTCTCTCTAGCCTCCCCCCCCACCCCCGCTCACTCACCCCATGGGAGCGTCTACCCCACCTCCCTCCAACCCCCCCCAACCACTGTGAACCATGCATGTGGCTAACAAGGCCCTCTTTGTGTCTCCTCAGGAAAAGATCTCCCACAATTGCCGGGAGAGGGCCCAGACTGACGGTGGTGTGCCAGACATCAGGATCCTCACCACCTTCGAGGAACCTGATCTGGAGGTGACCTGTATGGCCGAAGACAGCGGTCATCAGTGCGGAAGCTGGCGGACACTGCAGAGGTGAGAAACCACCGGGCCCCACCCGGAGGACCTGTCAAACATGAGTTTTTATAGCCTTACTGACTGACCCACTGACCACATGTCCATTCTCCCGCAGGTCCACCAGCTGACACGCCGGCCCATCCTGACCCATCCCGGCCGGCCCCCTCTCCACCCTCTCGGAGGAGAACCAGTCACGTCACAGCTGTCATCCCCACCCTCCACCAGCGCAACTACACACCTCGGTGGGACATATTAGTGGTCAGGCGTCTGAGGCACAATCTGATGAGCACCACACTGCTGCTGATATACATTAGGTGGAGGCAGGAACCCCCAGGTGAGACAGCAGTCAGAGGTCTGCTTGATCCCAGGACTCAGCTGGGTGCAGCCTGATGCTGATCCTCTGGAAGATGTCATCCCAGAGCTGTTAGGGTGCAGTCGGGACATTCAGAGGGAGGTGTCAGCTTCACTCTAGCAGATCCATAGCCGCTTGGAGGAGTCCCAGAGGCTACAGGCGCAGGAGATGTCATTGGCAATGAGTGGCACCGAGGCCAACACTGCTAGGGTGGCAACCGCAGTGGAGAGTCTGCTGCACGACGTCGACACCATTAGTGAAGGTGTCCAAAGCGTTGCGCAGTCGGTGGCAGCCATGGCTGAGGGTCTCGACAGAATGTCCGCCTCGCTGGGGGATGTCACCCTGTACCAGGCTGACCTTGATGAGGTTCTGTGGGACATGTCCTGCTCTCAGATATGAATGTCCAAGGTGCTGTGGAACTTATCTCAGTCGCAGGTGGGCATTGCCGATGCACTGCAGAGCATGTTCCAGTCACTGAGGAGCATCGCTAAGGGCGTTGGACACGATGGTGCGGACCATGGGGAACCAGCAGGGCTGGCAGAGCCAGATGAAGCAGGGGTAGCTGGGGCTTGAACCAGCTGCCCCTCCATCGCAAGGTGAACCCCAGGGACCTATGGGCACCGAGCAGGAGGCGCGAACCTGGACCTGTCCCATGGTATGGCGACAGTGGCCATCGGCTCTCCCTGAGTTCCACCCCTCTGATGAGGCCGTGTCTCGCAGCCAGCACTTGGGACAGGGAGGCACGGCTGCGCATGTGCCACCGACAAGTGAGCCAAAGCTCTCTGGCATCAGGGCCCCCAGAGGACGCCCATCAGAGTAATCGAAGAACACGGGACGTGATAAGCAGCTGGCTGCCTCCACCTCAGATGTGTATCCTGGGGACACACCTAGATGTACTGGTAGAGCTAGGAAGGTAAAGCACATCGAAGACCACTGAAGGTACCTGTGGTGCGGGTAGGGTGTGGGTATGGGGTGAGGGGGCTGTAGGTGGGGGAGGGAGCAGCACAATCGGTAGGGTGGGGAATTGTCAAACACAAGTAACACATTTGTGCACAACCAGTATGATGCTTTTCCCTGAGGTGTTATCGTGCGGGCGCAGTGGTTGCTGAGTGAGCGCTTGCTGAGAAGGGGAGTAAATTTTTAAAACACTTACTGTAGGGAGTTTCCCGCTGAATCCAGTCAGAGTGAGGACTGAGTGACTGCTGGGTAAGTAGTAAAGATTTAAATTGTTTGCACAGGCCCATAACAGCTGATTGCTGTGTTTGTGTGGGGCGCAATGGTTGCTGGTTAAGTGTTTTATTTTTACCTGTATTTAAGTTGGGCAGTTTCTGAACCCTAGACACTACACTTGTAGTGTCCCCCACCCTTCCACCTCCTTTAACCTAAGGGGTAGAGTGAATAACCGGTAAGCTCTTTCTTTCTTTTTCTTTTTTTATCTAGAGGGGATGGCAGGGAAGGCAGTGCAATGTTCCTCCTGCAGAATGTTTGTGGTGAGGGACGCCGTCAGTGTCCCTGCTGATTACATATGTGGGAAGTGCACCCATCTCCAGCTCCTCAGAAACCACGTTAGGGAACTGGAGCTGGAGCTGGCTGAACTTCGGATCATTCGGGAGGCAGAGGTGGTTATAGATAAAAGCTTCAGGGATGTAGTTACTCCGTGACGGTGAGAGGGGCTGGGAGGAAGCAGTCAGTACAGGGATCCCCTGTGGTTGTTCCTCTTAGTAACAAGTATACCGCTTTGGATACTCTTGGGGGGGGACTTACCAGGGGTAAGCCATGGGGTGCAGGTCTCTGGCACAGAGTCTGTCCCTGTTGCTCAGAAGGGAAGGGGGGGAGAGGAGTAGAGCATTAGTTATTGGAGACTCCATAGTTAGGGGGATAGATAGGAGATTCTGTGGGAACGAGAGAGACTCGCGGTTGGTGTGTTGCCTCTCAGGTGCCAGGGTCCCTGATGTCTCGGATTGTGTTTTCGGGATCCTTAAGGGGGAGGGGGAGCAGCCCCAAGTCGTGGTCCACATAGGTACCAATGACATAGGTAGGAAAAGGGATAGGGATGTAAGGCAGGAATTCAGGGAGCTAGGGTGGAAACTTAGATCTAGGACAGAGTTATTATCTCTGGGTTGTTACCCGTGCCACGTGCTAGCAAGACAAGGAATAGGGAGAGAGAGGAGTTGAACACATGGCTACAGGGATGGTGCAGGAGGGAGGGTTTCAGATTTCTGGATAATTGGAGCTCATTCTGGGGTCGGTGGGACCTCTACAAACGGGATGGTCTACACCTGGACCAGAGGGGTACCAATATCCTGGGGGGGAAATTTGCTAATGCTCTTTGGGAGGGCTTAAACTAGTTCAGCAGGGGATTGGGAACTTGAATTGTAGCTCCACTATACAGGAGGTTGAGAGTAGTGAGGTCATGAGTAAGGTTTCAAAGTTGAAGGAGTGTACCGGCAGGCAGGAAGGTGGTTTAAATTGTGTCTTCTTCAATGCCAGGAGCATCCGAAATAATGTGGGTGAACTTGCGGCATGGGTTGGTACCTGGGACTTCGATGTTGTGGCCATTTCGGAGACATGGATAGAGCAGGGACAGGAATGGTTGTTGCAGGTGCCGGGGTTTAGATATTTCAGTAAGCTCAGGGAAGGTGGTAAAAGAGGGGGAGGGGTGGCATTGTAGTTAAGGACAGTATTACGGTGGCAGAAAGGACGTTTGATGAGGACTCGTCTACTGAGGTAGTATGGGCTGAGGTTAGAAACAGGAAAGAAGAGGTCACCCTGTTAGGGGTTTTCTATAGGCCTCCAAAAAGTTCCAGAGATGTAGAGGAAAGGATTGCAAAGATGATTCTGGATAGGAGCGAAAGCAACAGGGTAGTTTCAAGAAGACCACCATCATATCGGTACCAAAGAAGAACCAGGCAACGTGCATCAATGACTACCGACGAGTGGCCCTGACTTCAGTCGTAATGAAGTGCTTCGAGAGGTTGATCATGAAGCGCATCACCTCCATACTCCCAGAACGCCTTGATCCACTGCAATTCGCATACCGCTGCAACCGGTCCACATCAGACACCATTTCCCTGGCCCTACACTCATCCCTAGAGCATCTCGAAAACAAGGACTCCTACATTAGACTCCTATTTATTGACTACAGCTCCGCCTTCAACACCATAATCCCAGCCAAGCTCATATCAAAGCTCCAAAACCTAGGACTTGGTTCCCCACTCTGCAACTGGATCCTCGATTTTCTGACCAACAGACCACAATCAGTAAGAATGAACAACAACGCCTCCTCCACAATAGTCCTCAACACCGGCGCCCCGCAAGGCTGCGTACTTAGCCTCCTACTCTACTCCCTGTACACACACGACTGCGTGGCAAAACTTAGTTCCAACTCCGTCTACAAGTTTGCTGACGATACGACCATAGTGGGCCGGATCTCGAATAACGATGAGTCCGAATACAGGAGGGAGATAGAGAACCTAGTGGAGTGGTGTAGCGACAACAATCTCTCCCTCAATGCCAGCAAAACTAAAGAGCTGGTAATTGACTTCAGGAAGCAAAGTACTGTACACACCCCTGTCAGCATCAACAGGGCCGAGGTGGAGATGGTTAGCAGTTTCAAATTCCTAGGGGTGCATATCTCCAAAAATCTGTCCTGGTCCACCCACGTCGACGCTACCACCAAGAAAGCACAACAGCGCCGATACTTCCTCAGGAAACTAAGGAAATTTGGCATGTCCACATTGACTCTTACCAACTTTTACAGATGCACCATAGAAAGCATCCTATCAGGCTGCATCACAGCCTGGTATGGCAACTGCTCGGCCCAGGACCGCAAGAAACCTCAGAGAGTCGTGAACACCGCCCAATCCATCACACAAACCTGCCTCCCATCCATTGACTCCATCTACACCTCCCGCTGCCTGGGGAAAGCGGGCAGTATAATCAAAGATCCCTCCCACCCGGCTTACTCACTCTTCCAACTTCTTCCATCGGGCAGGAGATACATAAGTCTGAGAACACGCACGAACAGACTCAAAAACAGCTTCTTCCCCACTGTGACCAGACTCCTAAATGACCCTCTTATGGACTGATTTCATTAACACCACACCCTGTATGCTTCATCCGATGCCAGTGCCTATGTAGTTACATTGTATATGGTGTGTTGCCCTATTATGTATTTTCTTTTATTCCCTTTTCTTCTCATGTACTTAATGATCTGTTGAGCGACTCGCAGAAAAATACTTTTCACTGTTCCTCGGTACACGTGACAATAAACAAATCCAATCCAATCCAAGTTGTTATGGGGGACTTTAATTGTCCAAATATTGACTGGAAACGCTATAGTTTGAGTACTTTAGATGGGTCAGTTTTTGTCCAATGTGTGTAGGAGGGTTTCCTGACACAGAATGTGGATAGGCCAACGAGAGGCGAGGCCATATTGGATTTGGTACTGGGTAATGAACCAGGACAGGTGTTAGATTTGGAGGTAGGTGAGCACTTTGGTGATAGTGACCACAATTAGATTACGTTTACTTTAGTGATGGAAAGGGATAGATATATACCGCAGGGCAAGAGTTATATCTGGGGGAAAGGCAATTATGATGCGATGAGGCAAGACTTAGGATGCATCGGATGGAGAGGAAAACTGCAGGGGATGGGCACAATGGAAATGTGGAGCTTGTTCAAGGAACAGCTACTGCGTGTCCTTGATAAGTATGTACCTGTCAGGCAGGGAAGGAGTTGTTTCCATTAGCAGGGGAGACTAGGACCCGGGGGGTACAGCCTTAGAATAAAAGGGAGCCACTTTAGAACAAAGGTGAGGAGAAATATCTTCAGCCAGAGAGTGGTGGGTCTGTGGAATTCATTGCCACAGAGGGCGGTGGAGGCCGGGACGTTGAGTGTCTTTAAGACAGAAGTTGATAAATTCTTGATTTCTCGAGGAATTAAGGGGTATGGAGAGAGAGCGGGTAAATGGAGTTGAAATCAGCCATGATTGAATGGTGGAGTGGACTCGATGGGCCGAATGGCCTTCCGCTCCTATGTCTTATGGTCTTAATTGGTCGAGCGAGGGAACCGTGGTTTACGAAAGCAGTCGAAACACTTGTCAAGAGGAAGAAGGAGGCTTATGTAAAGATGAGACATGAAGGTTCAGTTAGGGCGCTCGAGAGTTACAAGTTAGCTAGGAAGGACCTAAAGAGAGAGCTAAGAAGAGCCAGGAGGGGACATGAGAAGTCTTTGGCATGTAGGATCAAGGATAACCCTAAAGCTGTCTATAGATATGTCAGGAATAAAAGAATGACTAGGGTAAGAGTAGGGCCAGTCAAGGACAGTAGTGGGAAGTTGTGCGTGGAGTCCGAGGAGATAGGAGAGGTGCTAAATGAATATTTTTCGTCAGTATTCACACAGGAAAAAGACAATGTTGTTGAGGAGAATACTGAGATTCAGGCTATTAGACTAGAAGGGCTTGAGGTTCATAAGGAGGAGGTGTTAGCAATTCTGGAAAGTGTGAAAGTCCCCTGGGCCGGATGAGATTTTTCCTCGGATTCTCTGGGAAGCTAGGGAGGAGATTGCTGAGCCTTTGGCTTTGATCTTTAAGTCATCTTTGTCTACAGGAATAGTGCCAGAAGACTGGAGGATAGCAAATGTTGTCCCCTTGTTCAAGAAGGGGAGTAGAGACAACCCTGGTAACTATAGACCAGTGAGCCTTACTTCTGTTGTGGGCAAAGTATCATCATAGAATTTACAGTGCAGAAGGAGGCCATTCGGCCCATCGATGTCTTGGAAAGGTTTATAAGCGATAGGATGTATAATCATCTGGAAAGGAATAATTTGATTAGAGATAGTCAACACGGTTTTGTGAAGGGTAGGTCGTGCCTCACAAACCTTATTGAGTTCTTTGAGAAGGTGACCAAACAGGTGGATGAGGGTAAAGCAGTTGATGTGTATATGGATTTCAGTAAAGCGTTTGATAAGGTTCCGCACGGTAGGCTACTGCAGAAAATACAGAGGCATGGGATTCAGGGTGATTTAGCAGTTTGGATCAGAAATTGGCTAGCTGGAAGAAGACAAAGTGTGGTGGTTGATGGGAAATGTTCAGACTGGAGTTCAGTTACTAGTGGTGTACCACAAGGATCTGTTTTGGGGCCACTGCTGTTTGTCATTTTATAAATGACCTGGAGGAGGGCGTAGAAGAATGGGTGAGTAAATTTGCAGGTGACATTAAAGTCGGTGGAGTTGTGGACAGTGCGGAAGGATGTTACAAGTTACAGAGAGACATAGATAAGCTGCAGCGCTGGGCTGTGAGGTGGCAAATGGAGTTTAATGCAGAAAAGTGTGAGGTGATTCATTTTGGAAGGAATAACAGGAAGACAGAGTACTGGGCTAATGGTAAAATTCTTGGTCATTTGGATGAGCAGAGAGATCTCGGTGTCCATGTACATAGATCCCTGAAAGTTGCCATCCAGGTTGAGAGGGTTGTTAAGAAGGCGTATGGTGTGTTAGCTTTTATTGGTAGAGGGATTGAGTTTCGGAGCCATGAGGTCATGCTGCAGCTATACAAAACGCTGGTGCGGCCGCATTTGGAGTATTGCGTGCAATTCTGGTCGCCCCATTACAGGAAGGATGTGGAAGCATTGGAAAGGGTGCAGAGGAGATTTACCAGAATGTTGCCTGGTATGGAGGGAAGATCTTATGAGGAAAGGCTGAGGGACTTGAGGCTGTTTTTGTTAGAGAGAAGAAGGTTAAGAGGTGACTTAATTGAGGCATACAAGATGATCAGAGGATTAGATAGGGTGGACTGTGAGGCCCTTTTTCCTCGGATGGTGATGTCTAGCATGAGAGGACATAGCTTTAAATTGAGGGGAGATAGATATAAGACAGATGTCAGAGGTAGGTTGAAAGTAGTAAGGGCGTGGAATGCCTTGCCTGCAACTGTAATGGACTCGCCAACACTAAGGGCATTCAAATGGTCATTGGATAGACATATGGACGATAAGGGAATAGTGTAGATGGGCTTTAGAGTGGTTTCACAGGTCGGCGCAACATCGAGGTCCGAAGGGCCTGTACTGCGCTGTAATGTTCTATGCCTCTATCCCATTCTTCTGCAATGCGGGCAGACCTCCGAACCCTTGACCCATCTCTCCAGGCATCTCCCCCTGTGTCCCATCCGCTGGGTGTTCGGATGTTGGCTGCTGCGTGTGTGGTGTTGCCCACCGCAGTGTTCAGGTACAGTGTCCAGGCATCAAAGTGTGATTGGGATGCTAGGCAGTGACTACCACATGCTACATGTGGGGATCCACTTGGGTGTGTGAAGTGCTCAACTAACCACGATTGCCAATTCCCTATTAGCGAAAGCCTTCTGCCGCATGGCCAGAGGCCTCGGCAGTCAGTGGGGGTTATCGTGGTCGGTAGGACAGACGGGCAGGGACAAGGGTTGCCCCAGAAACAGGTACACATGATCCAGGGGTTGACTTAGTGCTGCTGTAGAAAGTTGCCCTGCGGTTGCCCCCCCCCCCCCCCCTCACACTCCCATGGCAGCCCACACCTGCGGAGGGTCCCCTACCTTCAGCCAAGTTTCCCCCACCCCCCAGCAAGCACTGGGATGGCTAGCCCAATGCCCCTGGTTTTTTGCCTGTGAGCAAAGATGACAACTCCCCTCCTCGGCTCTCCACAGAAGCCTTACCGCTATGTTCACGTTTTTCGAAAGAAGAATCGGTTCCAGCATGACCACTTTCTGAGGATGTGGAGATGCCGGCGTTGGACTGGGGTGAGCACAGTACGAAGTCTTACAACACCAGGTTAAAGTCCAACAGGTTTGTTTCGATATCACTAGCTTTCGGAGCGCTGCTCCTTCCTCAGGTGAATGAAGAGGTCTGTTCCAGAAACACATATATAGACAAATTCAAAGATGCCAAACAATGCTAGGAATGCGAGCATTAGCAGGTGATTAAATCTTTACAGATCCAGAGATGGGGTAACCCCAGGTTAAAGAGGTGTGAATTGTCTCAAGCCAGGACAGTTGGTAGGATTTTGCAGGCCAGATGGTGGGGGATGAATGTAATGTGACATGAATCCCAGGTCCCGGTTGAGGCCGCACTCATGTGTGCGGAACTTGGCTATAAGTTTCTGCTCGGCGATTCTGCGTTGTCGCGGGTCCTGAAGGCCGCCTTGGAGAACGCTTACCCGAAGATCAGAGGCTGAATGCCCTTGACTGCTGAAGTGCTCCCCGACTGGAAGGGAACATTCCTGCCTGGTGATTGTTGCGCGATGTCCGTTCATTCGTTGTTGCAGCGTCTGCATGGTCTCGCCAATGTACCACGCTTCGGGACATCCTTTCCTGCAGCGTATGAGGTAGACAACGTTGGCCGAGTCGCACGAGTATGTACCGCGTACCTGGTGGGTGGTGTTCTCACGTGTAATAGTGGTATCCATGTCGATGATCTGGCACGTCTTGCAGAGATTGCCATGACAGGGTTGTGTGGTGTCGTGGTCACTGTTCTGAAGACTGGGTAGTTTGCTGCACACAATGGTTCGTTTGAGGTTGCGCGGTTGTTTGAAGGCAAGTAGTGGGGGTGTGGGGATGACCTTGGCAAGATGTTCATCGTCATCAATGACGTGTTGAAGGCTGTGAAGAAGATGACGTAGTTTCTCCGCTCCGGGGAAATACTGGACGACGAAGGGTATTCTGTCGGTTGTGTCCCATGTTTGTCTTCTGAGGAGGTCGGTCCGGTTTTTCGCTGTGGCGCGTTGGAACTGTCGATCGATGAGTCGAGTGCCATATCCCGTTCGTACGAGGGCATCTTTCAACGTCTGTAGATGTCTGTTACGCTCCTCCTCGTCTGAGCAGATCCTGTGTATACGGAGCGCTTGTCCATAGGGGATGGCTTCTTTAATGTGTTTAGGGTGGAAGCTGGAGAAGTGGAGCATCATGAGGTTATCCGTGGGTTTGCGGTAAAGCGAAGTGCTGAGGTGACCGTCCTTGATGGAGACGAGTGTGTCCAAGAATGCAACTGATTTTGGAGAGTAGTCCACGGTGAGTCTGATGGTTGGATGGAACTTATTAATGTCATCGTGTAGTCGTTTCAGTGATTCTTCGCCGTGGGTCCAAAGGAAAAAAATGTCATCGATGTATCTGGTGTATAACATCGGTTGAAGGTCCTGTGCGGTAAGTAGGTCCTGTTCAAACTTGTGCATGAAGATGTTGGCGTATTGGGGTGCGAATTTGGTTCCCATGGCTGTTCCGTGCGTCTGGATGAAGAACTTGTTGTCGAAGGTGAAGACGTTGTGATCCAGAATGAAGCGGATGAGTTGCAGAATTGCGTCTGGAGATTGGCAGTTGTCGGTGTTGAGTACGGAGGCTGTTGCAGCAATGCCGTCGTCATGGGGGATGCTGGTGTAGAGTGCCGAGACGTCCATTGTGACGAGGAATGTTCCTGGTTCAACTGGTCCATGGGTGCTGAGTTTCTGTAGGAAGTCCGTCGTGTCGCGACAGAAGCTGGGTGTACCTTGTACGATGGGTTTCAAGATGCCCTCGATGTAGCCAGGGAGGTTCTCACACAGGGTCCCATTGCCTGAAACGATAGGGCAATTTAATCACCTGCTAATGCTCGCATTCCTAGCATTGTTTGGCATCTTTGAATTTGTCTATATATGTGTTTCTGGAACAGACCTCTTCATTCACCTGAGGAAGGAGCAGCGCTCCGAAAGCTAGTGACATCGAAACAAACCTGTTGGACTTTAACCTGGTGTTGTAAGACTTCGTACTTTCTGAGGAGGCTGATGAATGACGGCAGGCTGTTGGATGTGGGGTGGCTGTTGTTAAATGTATGGAAATGAGGCTTAAGTGGTGACTGGGGCTGGGTTAGCACAATGGGCTAAACAGCTGGCTTGTAATGGAGAACAAGGCCAGCAGCGCGGATTCAATTCCCGTACCTGCCTCCCTGAACAGGTGCCGGAATGTGGCGACTAGGGGCTTTTCACAGTAACTTCATTGAAGCCTACTTGTGACAATAAGCGGTTATTATTATTATTATTGGTTTCTCGCCACGCTAGGGCGAGATCCTGATTTCATCAACGGGAGCAGGCCAGTTGCGGCGCAAACTGTTTGGCGCCTGACATGGTTCTCATTTTTGGCCTCTCCCGCTATTCACTGGCCTCATTTTGCTTGAGCGAGAGCATAACGAGGCTGGAGAATCACGCACATAGAAATCAGCTGGTGAGCAGCCTCTCCACCGCGCACAGACATCCAGATCAGATAATATAGAGTTCCTAATGTGCAACACTGCAGTTATATGTTTAGCATTGGAACCAAGGTATCATTACCTTGTGTTAATTTGTTAAATTGCTTAGTGGTCACCTATTTTAATGGTTTTGTCAGTTGCTGTTATGCAGTCCACATGTCCTTAAGGCTTACTGCATTCTGGAAGTTTCCCATGTATGGTTCTCTGTAGCTTTTAATCCCGTATTTCTTTTGAATCTTTGTTGCAAATTTAAATTATATTTTATATCTCTAATAGAGTTCATGTGGAAATTAATCTTTCGTTCTTACAATAGCTGCTGTTGTGGTGAAAAAGACCTCTATGTCTATCTGAAGTGTGTTTTAACCAAACAACCCTACACTAGCTACTCTGTTGTATAATTCTTTATAATGCCAATAGTTTATTCTATTTGATAATCTATATGTGGCTATCCTTGAGCATATTTAATAACAGATAATGTCTTGAATATCGATCACATTGATGGTGTTGGTCTTCAGTATTTTGGACATATTTTCCAGAACAATTGCAAATTAATTTCCCATAACACCATAACATTATCAGATTATTTCACTGTTACAGGTTTCTGATGAGTAGGTAATTGAATGTGCCACAATTTGTAATTTTTTGTCCCAATGGCTAAGAAAACAAAATAAGCGTTGTTATATAAATAGTTTTTTTAAGAATCAGCATCATTGTGATAAAAACGATACATACAAACTGACTGTTATTTCTCCCCAGACAAGAACAAGTCTACCAAATGTTTTCAATTCATAAATATTATTGATCAATCATGAGACAGAACTTAATATTCATTAAAAAATGTTGCTTGAAATTTGTTTTACCCAATTGTCGATACTTATGGTCAATATTGGGCTCTTAGAATTGCTATAATTTATATTCTATGCAAAATTACTAGACTGTCATTCTAGAACAGACATGCTGCTGAGGATCACCACACACGCAGCAGCATATTACATAGAAAATAGATGGAGTGTTCTGTATTTCAAAGGCTATTAGCAATATTTACAATCAGCATTAAGTACTAAGTAAAACATAAATCACACAATTTGTATCCTAGGGTCAAAGACAAAAAAGGCTTGATGCAGGAAAACTACGGAAAGGAAAGGAAGAAGCGGAGAAGAAACAAATAGATATAGAGGAAGCAAAGTATATGGCACAGAAAAGAAAAGAAAACCTGGAACGAGCGAAAACCCTGCTTTTCTATCAGACTGATAGAGTGAAAGGATTTAATGTACCGTATGATTTTTTTTGGGGGGGTTGAAATTTTATTTAATTCTTTTGAATTTAAAAAGTCTTTAGCTATCGCATTTCTATCAATTTAGAAATAATATAAATATAATTGATTTGTAGTCTCACAGTCTACAATTGATTTGATTTCAACATCACTTAACTGTCAGATATAATTTTCCATTTATTTAAGGAAACAATAAGTTTACTTGTGTGGCATTCCTCAACTTTGATGTTGGGTACCCTCCATGCAATACACAAGGAAGCCTAAGCTGCCAAGAATGAACACAAACATGATTTGATCTCTTAGATGGTTTTAGACACCATAAAGTTGCGACACATGTGGCTGTAGGGCAGTGTATCTGGGGGGAGGGGGTATCCCAAAAATATGCTGGGGAAACACCCCCAGAAATTCACACGTAAGGATTGCATGGCAGTTGCCCGGAAAGTTCAAACATTTAATGGGAGATTGGCCTGCACTGGGAACCAACTGAAAATGTGAGTTAAATCACAAACATCAAATGCTTCTGAATGTGTTACAGCAATAGTTACCTAGAAACAGTTAGAATAATTAAACCCACTTCTAACTCTTGAGTAACTATATTCCTGAGAAACCACGATGACACACAAACCCTGACTACCTCCGCCCCAATCCTAGGCCTAACTCCCCCCCCCCCACCCCCACCCCCACCCCACCCCCTCCCCCACCCCACCCCACTCCCCAGACCCAATCTGGACCAACTCCACACCCCTGACCCAATTCCTGACTCCACCCTCACCACCCCAGGCTCAACACAACCACCAACTCCCCAGACCCAACCCGACGCACCTCAAAACCTACCCACTTACCTTATACACTTACCCACTCCTTGGCTTGACAAAGACTTTTAAACCTGGCTAGTAAAATAGGGGGTGCGGTTTCCTTACCTGCTACTGAGCTGCCCTCAATTTAGGCCTCGAGTGTGCGCTGCAAAACACAGATCACGCCTAACCTTAGTCGGAAGGTCAGATGAGAGAGGAGTGGCGGGACTTCAAGATAAATAACTACTTGTGGAGTAGCAATCTAACAGTTACGGAGCATGTTTTTCCTTCTTGTGACATATAAAACTGTAATTCTCAGTTTATTAAAATGAGGTAACAGGGTCCTTTTGTAATTGTAAGTTGGGCCCCCTGTGCATGCTTTTGAATCCAAATGTAAATTTAGATGAGGCCTGGGTTTGAAGAAACAGTGGAGCTTTGCCAGCCAGATTGGATCTGTCAGAGACTGTTTTGAGGACTACCAGAGTCACATTTTGGGTTGCTTTTGAACCACAGGGAGCACGGGTGCTCTTCTGGGCCCCACATGGAAAACATGAGTCACTCTTGGCCTTGAGTTTCCTTCTTAATGTTTCAGGCCATGGTCATTCATTAATTCTCTTTCTCTCTACATAGAGGCTGCCAGACCTGCTAAGTATTTCCAGCATCTCCTGTTTTTATTTCAGTATCTTGCTTTTATACTATCATTTATAGTGTGTTTTCTTTCTCTATTACTGCTCATTCCTCCTCTTCTCAGTCATAAATTACCTACCCCTTATCCTGAGATTATGTCCCCTGGTGGGGAAACATCTGATCGACATCCATCCTGTCATGCCCTGTAAGAATTTTTAAAGTTTCAATGAAGTCACCCCTCACTCTTCAACACTCTAGCGAATGCAGACCAAGTCTCCTCAGTCTCCTCTCATAAGACGATCTTGCCATGCTAAGGATTAAACTAGTGAACCTCTGTTGCACGCTCTCTATGGCAAATATACCCCATCTTAGATAAGGGGACCAAAACTGTATGCAATACGCCAGGTGAGTTCTAACCAAGGTTCTATACGATTGCAGCAAGACATCTTTATTTCTGTACTCAAATCCCCTTGTGATGAAGGCCAACACAGCATTTACTTTCCTAATTACTGTCTGCACCTGCATGCTAACTTTTAGTGATTCATGACTCTTGGGTCCCTTTGAATATCTGCATTTTCCAACCTCTCAACATGTAAGAAATATTCTGCTTTTTTGATTTTTATACCCAAGTGAATAACTTTACAGATTCACATTATATTTCATCTGCCAGGTTCTATCCAATTTACTTAACCATACCAAGTCCTCTTGAAACCTCCTTGCATCCTCCTCATAACTTAATAATAATAATCTTTATTATTGTCACAAGTAGACTTTCATTAACACTGCAATGAAGTTACTGTGAAAATCCTCTAGTCGCCACACTCCGGCGCCTGTTCGGGTAGACCGAGGGAGAATTCAGAATGTCCAATCCACCTAACAAGCACTTCTTTCGGGACTTGTGGGAGGAAACGGAGCACCCGGAGGAAACCCACCCAGAAAAGTGGATAACGTGCAGACTCCACACAGATAGTGACCCAAGCTGGGAATTGAACCTGGGACCCTGGTGCTGTGAGGCAACAGTGCTAACCACTGTGCTATCATGCTGCCCAATAGTTCCCAGCTAGTTTAGATTCATCAGCAAATTTGGAAATATTACAATTTCCTCCACAGCCAAATAACTCATAAAGGGAAGGACTTTCCAGCCCTTCCCACCGGCAGGATTTTCCCATCCTGCCAACGGTGACCCTCCGCCCCGGTGGTGGAGGGTGCAACCAACGGGAAGCCCCGGCAGGACTGGAAGATCCCACCATTGGCCAATGACGGGCTGCCGCTGCAAAAACATGCCATGGTGGAATTGGAAAATTCCACCCAAACATTGTGAATATCTGTGGATCTAGCACTGCACCCCATTAGTAATAGCCTAACATCCTGAGAATTACCCATTTATTCCTACTCATTGTTTTCTACCTGTTAACCAATTCTCCATCCATACTTGTATATTTACCCCAATCCCATGCGCTCTAATTTTATTTACTCATCCCCTTTGTGGGACCTTATCAAAAGCCTTCTGAAAATCCAAATACTCTAAGCACATCCACTGGTTATGATTTATCAATGCCACAAGAAATCTCCTCAAAAAACTTCGACAAGTTTGTCAAATATAATTTCCCTTTCGTAAATCCATATTGACTCTGCCCAATTTCACCATTGTTTTCCAAATGTCCATGATGTGGTTGAATGGCAGACAAGCTTAAGGAACTAAACGGCCTATGTTCTCATGTAAGAAGATTTTTTTCTTCTTCAGTGATTCTTTAACTATTCATTTATATTTGCATATAATGTTTGTAAAATGCCTTATTATTTGCCTGCACTAATTGATTTCCCGTATAATGCAAATTGGGATTTAAGAACAATTATTGTCTTCAGGTAAATCATTTTTACTGGACCAGAAACAACAATTGGATTGATCATATATGCATAATTTAGTGTTAATTTTCAAACCATTTATTTTGTCCTTATTTTTATATTTCTATTATAATTTTTTTGTCATGAACAGGTACAGGAAATAATTCAGAGGTTCAGGATACAAATGGATATTATATAAACTAGAGTTTTATTCCATGCAATTTAGAATGTTAATGGCGATTTCATTGACATTTTCAAGATAGTAAGGGGAATAGATGGGGTATATAGAGATAAAATACTGTTGTAGTCTAGAACTAGGGGACATAATCTAAAAATTGCAAATTATAAACACTTCTACATACCAGGAGTGGCAAAGATTTGGAACTCTTCCACAAATGGCAATGGATGTAGGATCGATTGTTAATTTTAAATCTGAGGTTGGGAGATTTTCAATTAATCCCAGGTACTAAGGGAAGTGACACGAGGAATTGTTAGATCATAGATCCACCATGATCTTATTGAATGGCAGAGCAGACACAAGGGAATAATGGTCATCTCCTGTTCCTATGTTTCTAATATTAGCTTTAAAACTGCTGGGGAAAAACTGATTTGTCCTTTGAAATTTGGTACATTATACAAGACCAATCTGCACAATCCAAATCCAGTATGTGTCAAAACTCTGGGGTCAAATATCCACCCTGAACTCAGGCTTTTGGGGAGGCTGAAGTCTCCAAGTAAAAATATTAACATTATAAAATTAAAATGATACATTTAATTATGTTATTATGAAATGTGATATTTTTGAAGGAAATATACAACTAAACCCAGAACTAAAAATTTTAAAATATCTCACTGTCTGCAAGCTTAATTCTAATTGGGTGCAAGCGTATGCATATTTACAGGATTTGGATTTGATGGTCTAAAAGGGACAGGTTATCTTTATCACAACTCCATCTCAGTGGCAGAATAATATATTACATGTTGTATAATATAACACTACTGATATAGAACTGCCGAGCAAATTGCCATGTACTAAAAACTTGGAAATTACAATTAGAAATTATGAAGTTGGATTTGAAAGCTGTAATTAAGTGTTGGAATTCAGCAGATGTGAATAAATTTCTCGAATTGAAAGTTTAGAAGCCCATTTGAGATTGCAATTTATAACACCAACACACTCTAAGCATCAATTACTCTATATACTCTACATAATGTATGCATGTATTTTTATATAGGCTGCACTAATGCTCACTGAAACCCTGAAAGAACGAGAAGCACAGATTGAACTAAAGCGAAAGAAAATAAATCTCATTGAAAGTGAAGAAAGAAGCCAAATGGAGGAAATGCAACGTCGATTAAACATGGGTGAGGATGAAGAGTATAAAAAAATAATAAAACAAAAAGAAAAGAGGAAGGCTCTTGCCGATTTTCATGAACAACAGTGAGTATAAATTTATGTTACATTATTGAAATAAATCTCTTTTCTAATACTATATAAAGCTTCAGGAAAAATTGTGTGGAAACGGGCTATGAAAAGAAACTTGCACAGGATATCAAAATCAATACAAAAATCTTATAAGTACTAGGCAAAAAGCGATGAAGTACAAGGTGCACCCATTGAAAATTGATAACAGCAATATTGTCAATGAAAATAAGGAAGTAGCAAACATGTTCAGGAAATAAAGGGAAGGAAAGAAAGGAGGAGGGATGGCAGTATTGATAAAGGATAAAGGAGAATATTGCAATGCTGGAAAGAGAGAATGTCAATGACAGAATCTATGTAATTATGATTTAAGAAACAATAGAGATACCATTACACAACGGGGGTGCATTCAGTAGGCCACCAAAAGGTGGGAAAGATATTGAGATGCAAATTTGTAGTGCAACTATAGAGTAATGAAGGACATCGATTGTGCTAACGTAGATTGGGACAGAAATAAAGTAATGAGCAAAGAGGGGGAAGAGTTTATGCTATGCTTTCAGAATCTTCTTGATTAGTATGTTTCTGGCTCAGAGTGGAAGGAGGCAGTGCTAAATCAGTATCTGGGTTCTGTGGTCAGTCAAGTGAATCAAGTATCAGTGGGAGAATATTTAGGGATCAATGATCATAATATCATAAGATTTAGATCAGCTATGGAAAAGGACAATGAATAATCTAAAGAAAAAATACTTAATTGGAAAAGGGTCAGTTTCAGTTGGATGAGAACAATTTTTTCCCAGGTAAGTGAAAGATTGGCATGCAAAACTGTAAATGAATAATAAACTGCCTTTAAAGAGAGATGGTTCAGGAACACTCGAGGTACAGTCCCAGGAGGCGGAAAGATAGAGCAACCAAAGACAGAGCTTCTTGGAACACAAAAGAAGTAGAGAATAACTAGTTAAAGGAGCCGAGGGCTCAGGAGAGGTTAAAGTTGGTGTTAAAGTTTCCAGACCACGTAATAGAACAGAGAGTATAGAAGGTGGCAGGAATCTAATCTCAGGCAGAGCAAAAAAGGTGACAAGTATGAGAACGGAGGTGGTCAATGCAGGACTGAGGGTGTTGTACCTAAATGTGTGCAGTATACATAAAAAGGGAAATGAGCTTGTTGCGCACATTGAAATTGGCCGGTACGATGTTGAGGGCATCACAGAGACGTGGTTGCAATGGCACCAGGGCTGGGATCTAAATATCCAAGGATATATGTCTTACCGAAAGGACAGGCAGATGGGCAAAGGGGTCGGGGTTGCATTGTTAGTAAGGAATGAAGTTAAATCGATAGCAAGAAGCGATGTAGGACCAGAAGGCATAGAATCTCTGTGGGTTGGGTTGAGGAATTGCAAAGGTAAAAAGACCCCCTGATGGGAGTTATGCACAGGCCCCCTGCAGTAGTCAGGATGTGGGGCATAAAATAAATCAGGAGACAGAAAAGGCATTTAAAAAAGGCAATATTACAATAATCATGGGGGACTTGTATATGCAGGTGGACTGGGAAAATCAGGTTAGTAATGGATCCCAAGAAAAAGAATTTGTGGAATGTCTAAGAGATGTTTTTTTGGAGAAGCTTGTGACAGCCTACTAGGGAACAGGCAATTCTGGATTTGGTGATGTGTAATGAGGCAGATTAGGGAACTTAAGGTGAAGGAACCCTTGGGGAGTAGGGACCACAATATGATAGAATTTACCCTGCAGTTTGAGAGGGAGAAGCTGGAATCAGATGTAACGGTATTACAATTAAATAAGGGTAACTACAAAGACATGAGGGAGGAGCTGGCCAGAGTTGATTGGAAAGGGAGCCGAGCAGGGGAGACAGTGGAACAGCAATGGCAGGAGTTTTGGGGGGTTATTCGGGAGGCACAACAGAAATTCATCCCAAGGAGGAGGAAACATGTTAATGGGAGGACGAGGCATCCATGGCTGACGAGGGAAGTCAAGGACAGCATAAAAGAAAAAGAAAAAGCATACAAAGTGGCGAGAATTAGTGGGAAGCCAGAGGATTGGGAAGCCTTTAAAAGCGAGCAGAGGACAACTAAAAAAGCAATAAGGGGGGAGAGGATGAAATATGAGTATAAGCTAGCGAGTAAGATAAAAGAATATAGGAAAAGTTTTTTTCAATTTAAAAAAGGTAAGTGAGAGGGAAAAATAGACATTGGACCACTGGAATATGGGACTGGAGAAGAAATATTAGGAAACAAAGAAATGACAGAGGAACTGAATAATTACTTTTCATCAGTCTTCATGGTGGAAGACACCAGTGGGATGCCAGAGCTCCAGGAGAATCAGGGGGCAGAGGTGAATTTAGTGGCCATCACTAAGGAGAAGATTCTGGGGAAACTGGAAGGTCTGAAAGTGGATAAATGACCTGGACCGGGTGGACAAAATCCCAGGGTTCTGAAGGAGATAACTGAGCAGATTGTGGAGGCATTGGTGGTGATCTTTCAGGAATCACTGGAGGCAGGGACGGTCCTAGAGGACTGGAAAGTAGCTAATGTAACACCGCTGTTTAAGAAGGGAGGGAGGCAGAAGATGGGAAATTATAGGCCGGTTAGCCTGACTTCGGTCACTGGCAAGATTTTAGAGTCCATTATTAAAGATCGGGGAGTACTTGGAAGCGTATATAAAATAGGACTGAGTCAGCACGGCTTCTTCAAGGGGAGGTCATTTCTGACAAAACTGTTCGAGTTCTTTGAGGAGGTAACAAGGAAGTTAGACAAAGGAGGACCAGTGGACGTGATTTATTTAGATTTCCAGAAGGCCTTTGACAAGCTGCCGAATAGGAGACTGTTAAATAAGTTAAGAGCCCATGGTGTTAAGGGTAAGATCCTGGCATGGATAGAGGATTGGCTGACTGGCAGAAGGCAAAGAGTGGGGATAAAGGGGTCTTTTTCAAGATGGCAGTCGGTGACTAGTGGTGTGCCTCAGGGGTTGGTGCTGGGACACAACAGGCGGGATTCTTCCCTACCCGGTGGGGCGGGGGGTCCCGGCAGGACGGAGTGACGTGAACCACTCCGGCGTCGGGCCGCTCCAAAGGTGCGGAATCCTCCGCACCTTCAGGGGCTAGGCCCGCAACTTTAGGGGCTAGGCCCGCCCCGGAGTGGTTGGCGCCCCACCGGCTGGCGTAGAAGGCCTTTGGTGCCACGCCAGCCAGGTCCAAAGGGACTCCGCTGGCTGGCGTGAGTCCGCGCATGTGCGGGAGCGTCAGCGGCTGCTGACGTAATCCCCGCGCATGCGCAGAGGAGGTTCACCTACGCATCAGCCATGGCGGAGGCTGATGGTCGGCGCGTAGGAAAAGAGTGCCCCCATGGCACAGGCCCGCCCCGATCGCAGACCAGGCCACCGTGGGGGCACCCCCCCGGGACCAGATCGCCCCGCGCCCCCCCAGGACCCCGGAGCCCGTCCGCGCCGCCAGGTCCCACCGGTAAGGGACCTGGTTCAATTTACTGGCATAGAAGCAGCGGGACTTCGGCCCATCGCGGGCTGGAGAATCGCCGGGAGGGGGGGCGCGATTCCTGCCGCCGCCAAATCTCCAGTGCCGGAGAATTCAGCGGCCGGCGGGGGCAGGATTCACGCCGCCCCGCGGTGATTCTCTGACCCGGCGGGGGATCGCAGAATCCCGCCCAACCTTTCACAATATACATTAACAATTTGGAAGAAGGAACTGAAGGCACTGTTGCTAAGTTTGCAGATTATACAAAGATCTATAGAGGGACATGTAGTATTGAGGAAGCAGGGGGGCTGCAAAAGGACTTGGACAGCCTAAGAGAGTGGCAAAGAAGTGGCAGAAGAATACAATGTGGAACAGTGTGAGGTTATATATTTTGGAAGGAGGAATGGAGGCATAGACTATTTTCTGAATGGGGAAATGCTTAGGAAATCCTTGGGAGTCCTTGTTCAAGTTTATCTTAAGGTTAACGTGCAGGTTCAGTCAGCAGTTAGGAAGGCAAATGCAATGTTAGCATTCATGTCAAGAGGGCTAGAATGCAAGAACAGGGATGTACTTCTGAGGCTGGTCAGACCCCATTTGGTGTACTGCAAGCAGTTTTGGGCCTTGTATCTGAGGAAGGATTTGCTGGCCTTGGAAAGGATCCAAAGGAGGTTCACCAGAATGATCCCTGGAATGAAGTGCTTGTCGTATGAGGAACTGTTGAGGACTCTGAGTCTGTACTAATTGAAGTTTAGAAGGATGAGGGGGGACCTTATTGAAACTTACAGGATACTGCGAGGCTTGGATAGAGTGGACGTGGAGAGGATGGTTTCATTAGTAGGAATAACTAGAACCAGAGGGCACAATCTCAAACTAAAGGGATGGTCCTTTAAAACAGCAATGAGAAAGAATTGATTCAGCCAGAGGGTGGTGAATCTGTGGAACTCTTTGCTGCAGAAGGCTGTGGAGGCCAAATCACTGGGTGTCTTTAAGACAGAGATAAAGAGGTTCTTGATTAATAAGGGGATCAGGGGTTATGGGGGAAAGTCAGGAGAATGGGAATGAGAAAAATATCAGCCATGATTGAATGGCGGAGCAGACTCGATGGGCCGAATGGCCTAATTCTGTTCCTATGTCTTGTGGTCTTATGGTCCATTTGATCATTCAAATGATAATCAGGCAGAATATAGAAAGTTCAGGCGGAAAGTGAAAAAGAAAATAAATGAGGCTAAGAGAAATAGTATGAGAACAGACTGGGAGTTAACATAAAAGGGAATCCAAATATTTTCTATAGGCATTACAAATCATAAATGGAGAAGAGGGGCTGATTAGAGATGAAAAAGGACGAGACTTCCGGTGGCGTGGGCGAGCAGGGCGGCCGCAGCAACAATAGCTCCCGCCGGTGGCTGCGATTCGCGGCGATTTCGGGGAAAACCCCGAGTCCTCACGCACCCCCCCCGACTATCGTCAGCCTTTGGGGCCGCCATGAGCAGCCAGCGGGGCCGGTTTAAAAACCGGCGAAGAACCCCGCGTGGGTGTCGGGCGGCGGGGGGGGGGCTGAGGCGCCGGGCCCGGCGTGGCAGGTCAGAGTAACGGGGGCGGAGCTACGAGGAGGCTGAGGCGGCAGGCCCAAGGCCAGGGCACCATGTAGGGAGGGTGCTCCACGATGGATGGCTCCCACCTAGGAAGAAGAAAGAAGATTGAAGCCTGGTCCCAGGTGATTGCAGAGGAGAAAGAAAGAAGATTTAAGGAAGTTTGGTGAAAGTTTTTTTTTTCTCTCTCACCCCTTTTTTTTTCAAAAAAGAAGAATGTCAGATTGATGAAGGGCAAGGAGGGTGAAGGGGGAGAGAGGAGAAAGGAAAGAAGATAAAAAACAATAAGCCACTAAAGGATGTGAAGAGCAGCGTTGAAGAAAGGAGGAAACGCGGGTTCGCCGCCGAAGGAGAAGACGAGCAAAAGTGTTGACAGGATGGCGGAAGCCAAACTGCAAGGCAGGGCCGCACTACTTACGGTGGAGAAGATGACCGAGGTGATGGTGGTGGAGCTGGAAAAACATTTTGTGAGGCACATGGAGGCCTTGAGGAAAGAGATGGCGGTCGTGTTGAGGTCATGGGTGGAGGAGGCAATCGGCCCGATCAGGGTGGAGGTGGCAAAGGCATTGGCCGAGGTGAGAGAGCAGGGCGTGAAGATGAAGGAGGTGGAGGAGGCCGTGACACGACACAGCGACCAGGTCACCTCGATGGGGGACGAGCTGCGGAGGGTGTTGGAGGTTAACAGAGGACTCCGAGCAAAGCTGGAAGACTTGGAAAACCGCTCAAGGCGGCACAATTTGAGAATTGTGGGCTTGCCCGAAGGGACAGAGGGTCCAAGGCCAACGCAATACTTCGCTAAGAAGTTGGCGGAGCTGATGGGGGAGGGTGAGAGCCCCACCCTGTACGAGCTAGACTGAACTCATCGGTCATTAAGGCCGAAGCCCAAAGTGAACGAGCCGCCAAGGGCAGTAATTATCTGCTTCCATAAGTTCTGCATGAAGGAGAAAGTATTAAGCTGGGCGAAGCAGGAGCGTGAGGTGCTGTGGGATGGTACTGTGGTTCGGATCTACCAGGACTTGACGGTGGAGTTGGCAAAAAGACGAGCGGCGTTTGGGCGAGTGAAGGCAGCTTTGTACAAGAAGTGGGTGCGATTTGGTGTGGTGTACCCGGCGAAGTTGAGAGTAACATATAACGCCAAAGACTTTTATTTTGAGACAGCGGAAGCGGCTGAGGTGTTCATGAGGGCAAAAGGCTTGGGACAGACGTGAAGAGTGGAACTGGAAGAGAGACTGTGGACTGTGTTTGAGTGGCTGGAAAATGTACAAATGTTACAACTTTCTTTTTACTGATTTGTATTGAAATTTACTTCTCTTTGCATTGTTACAAAGTTCAAGTTAATGGCGTTCTGTGTTGCGACGGTGAAATGTTATGTTAGTGAATTGTAGGGGTTGGATTGTTGGGTTTGTTTTGGTGTTTCTTTGGGACTGGGTGGAAGGGGGCGAGAGGTCTTGGTGGGGTGAGCCACCCGCGCTAGCTAACTAAAGTCAGTTAGTGAACGGGGGTGAGGTGAGAGGAGGACTGCAGACGTTGGAGCCTGGATAGCAGGCTTCAATGGGCCTACGAGGCGAGCAAGAGGATGGATGGATGTTGGGGGATGTTTTTGTAGGGGGGGTTCTTGGGAGGGGGGGAAGGGGTTCGATGTTCGATGTTAACAATGGACAGGGGCGGGTCAGGCTTATGGGGCAGGGCCCGGTGGTATGGTGATGGTGGGTAAGAAAGGTGGAGGGGGGGGGGGGGGGTGAGAGACCCCCAGTAAGGATAATCACTTGGAACGTGAGAGGGCTAGGAGGTCCGGTCAAGAGGCCAAGGGTGCTTGCACATCTTAAAAGTTTGAAAGCCGATGTAGCAATGATGCAGGAGACTCACTTGAGGGTGAAGGATCAGGTGAGACTTAAAAAGGGCTGGGTTAGCCAAGTGTTTCACTCCAGATTTGATGGAAGGGCTCGAGGGGTAGCAGTGCTGGTCAGCAAAAGGGTACGCTTCCAGATGGAGAAGGTGGTGGCAGATCAGGGGGGTAGATATGTGATTGTGACAGGGGCACTGGAGGGGAGATTAGTGGCGCTGTTAAGTGTATACGGTCCCAACTGGGACGATGTGAGATTCGCGAGGAAGGTGTTTGGGGCTATTCCTGATTTGGACACGCATGAGCTGATTGTGGGGGGGGGGACTGGAACTTGGTGTAGGAGCCAAGGCTGGACAGATCACGGCCGCGCTCGCTGGTCCCATCAGGGGGAGCGAAGGCGCTGGCTGGGCTAATGGTGGAAATGGGAGGGGTGGACCCTTGGAGGTTCCTGCACCCAAGGGAACGGGAGTATTCGTTTTTCTCAGCGGTCCAGAAGGTATACTCGCGGATCGACTTTTTTGTGGTGGGGAAGGCTTTGCTGGCTGGAGTCAAGGGGTCGGAATACTCTGCAATTGCAGTGTCAGATCACGCTCCACATTGGGTGGATATGGTGCTGGAGAAGGGGGCAGCACAGAGACCGGGGTGAAAACTGGATGTGGGGCTTTTGGGGAACCAAGTGGTCTGTGAGAAAATTGAAAAGGTATTTAAGGAATATGTAGGTTTCAATTGTACGGGTGAGGTGTCGAAGGCAGTCGTCTGGGAGGCTCTAAAGGCGGTGGTGAGAGGTGAGGTAATTTTGTTTAAGGCCAGGGTGGATAAAGAGGAGAGGTTGGAGCGGCAAAGGGTAATAGATGAGATGTTGGAGGTAGATAGGAGGTATGCAGAGGATGGGGACCCGGCGAAGCTGGAAAAGAGGAAGGAACTACAGGCGAGCTTCGACCGACTGTCCACCAGGAAGGCAGTGCGCCAACTGAGACGAGCAAGGGGTGCAGTTTATGAACATGGAGATAAGTTAGCAGGTCAGCTCCGGAGGGAGGCAGCGGCAAGGGAAATTCTTCAGGTGAAGGATGGGGCAGGGAAGTTGGTGGTGGCCCCAGTGCTGATTAACAAGGTTTTTGAGGAGTTTTATGAGAGGTTGTACAAGTCAGAGCCACTCGGGGAGACCGTGAGATGCAGGAATTTCTAGATGGGTTGGTGTACCCGAGGCTAGGGGAGGGGGACAGGGCTACATTAGAAGAAGCAATCGTGGAGCAGGAGATAAAGGATGCAATTGGGAGGATGCAGTCGGGGAAGGTGGCAGGGCCGGATGGGTTTCCGGTGGAATATTATAAGAAATTTAAGGGTAGGTTGGCACCCCTGATGGTGGGGATGTTTGAGGAGGCGATAGGGAAGGGGGTGTTGCCGCAAACCTTGGGGCAGGCATCGATTTCCCTGTTACTAAAAAAAGATAAGGATCCGACGGAGTGTGGGTTGTATCGGCCCACATCACTTCTGAATGTGGACGTAAAAGTGTTGGCGAAGGTACTGGCGGGTAGACTGGAGGAGTGCCTTCCGAAGGTGATAGGGGAGGATCAGATGGGGTTCGTGAAAGGGAGGCAGCTGTTTTCGAACATTAGGAGGGTTTTGAACGTTGTTCTGGCACCGGCGGAAAGAAAAGAAACAGAGGTAGTTGTGGCATTGGACGCCGAGAAGGCGTTTGATCGGGTAGAATGGGGGTACCTGATGGCAGTGCTGGAGCGGTTTGGGATCGGACCAAGGTTTGTGAACTGGGTAAAGCTATTATATAAGGAACCGAAGGCGAGTGTCTGCACAAATAATATCAGTTCGAGATACTTTTCTCTCCACCGTGGGACGAGACAGGGATGTCCTGTGTCCCCCCTGCTGTTTGCACTTGCGATTGAGCCGTTGGCCTTCGCATTAAGAAGTTCGGGAGCATGGAAAGGAATAGTGCGGGGGGGGGGATAGAGCATAGGGTGTCCTTATATGCCGCCGACTTGCTGCTGTATGTGTCGGAGCCGAGTGCGTCGATAGGAGGAATATTGGAGCTACTGCGGGTATTTGGGTCTTTCTTGGGGTACAAGTTGAACTTGGACAACCGTGAGTACTTTGTGGTGTCTCGGCCGGGGGTGGGGGCAGGGGTGGGGGGCCTGCCATTCCGTAGAGCAGGGACTCATTTTAGGTATCTGGGGGTGCAGGTTGCCCGGGGGTGGGGGAGGCTTCGCAGGTACAACATCACTAGTTTGGTGGGGAGAGTGAAAGCCGATCTGGCAAGGTGGGACAGCCTTCCTCTGTCACTGGCGGGTCGGGTACAGGCGGTTAAAATGAATGTGTTGCCGCGATTCTTGTTTATTTTTCAATACCTACCGATTTTCCTGTCAAAGTCTTTTTTCAGGGAGATTGAGGGAAGGATTACCTCATTCATATGGGAAGGGAAGGTGGCCAGAGTGAGAAAGGTGCTGCTACAGAGGGGAAGGCAGGCAGGGGGTTTGGGTCTCCCGAACTTGTACTACTACTGGGCGGCGAATGTAGAGAAAGTGTGGAGCTGGGTCAGAGGGGTGGATTCTCAGTGGGTCAGAATGGAGGAGAGTTTGTGCAGGGGGTTGGGGCTGAAGGCACTTGCAACAGCGCCGCTCCCGATAGCTCCGGGGAAATATTCAGGGAGTCCGGTAATAATAGCTTCATTGAAAATCTGGAGGCAGTTTCACCAACACTTCAGGTTGGGTTTAGGGTCAAGGGAAATGCCGATTCGGGGGAACCACAGATTTGAGCCAGGAAGGTGGGATGGAAGTTTTCGGAAATGGGAAGAGAAGGGGATTAAGACGCTAAAAGATTTGTTTCTTCGGGGTCGGTTTGCAGGATTGAGGGAGCTGGAAGCGAAGTATGGGCTAGAGCAGGGAGAAGTGTTTTGGTACATGCAGGTTCGGGATTTTGCCAGGAAGGAGATACAGAGCTTCCCAGAGGAACCGGCCTCCACACTGCTGGAGGAGGTGTTGACGACAAGGGGACTGGAGAAGGGGGCAGTGTCAGCGGTGTACGGAGCTATTCTGGAAGTGGATAAGGCACCACTGGAAGGGATCAAAGCAAAGTGGGAGGAAGAGCTGGGAGAGGTTATAGAGGAGGGGGTCTGGTATGAGGTGCTCCGGAGAGTGAATGCCTCCACCTCATGTGCGAGGTTGGGGCTGATACAGCTGAAGGTGGTATAGAGAGCGCACCTCACGAGGGCGAGGATGAGACGATTTTTTGAAGGAGTAGAGGATGTGTGTGAGCGTTGCAGGGGGAGGCCCGCGAATCACGTTCATATGTTTTGGTCCTGTCCAAAGCTAGGGGAGTACTGGAAGGAGGTATTTAGGGTAATTTCCAAGGTGGTGCTTGTGAAACTGGACCCGGGTCCCCAGGAGGCCATATTCGGGGTGTCGGATCAGCCAGGGTTGGAAACAGGAGCGGAGGCAGATATCATAGCCCCGTTGATCGCCCGAAGGCGGATCCTGCTGGGATGGAGAGCAGCTTCTCCACCCAGTGCCCTGGCGTGGCGGGGGGACCTGTTGGAATACTTGACCCTTGAGAAGGTTAAGTTCGAACTGAGGGGAAGCTCGGAGGGGTTCTACAAGTCATGGGCACTATTTATTATGCACTTTCAAGAACTGGATAACATCGAACATTAGTTGGAGGGGGGGCTGTGTAGATTAAGGGTGACTACGGCTAATCCCTGATTCCTTTTTGTCATTTGTTTACGTAAACATGCGGGCTGATGTTTGGGGGTTGGTGAGCGGATGGGATCGTTGTTATTATGGGGATTGACATATCTTGCTGATTATTGTTTATTGTTGATGGGTGTAAATGTGGGAGAAAGTGTGAAAAAGGAGAATAAAAATATTTTAAAAAAAAAGATGAAAAAGGGCAAAGAACATGTCTAAGGTACTAAATGAGTACTTTGCCTCTGTCTTTGCCAAGGAAGAAGATGCTACCAAAGTCAGAGTGAAAGAGAAGGTAGTTGAGATACTGCATGGGCTAAAAATGGTTAAAGAGGAGATATTAGAAAGGTGTTTGTACTTAAAGTTTATAAGTCATCAGGATCGAATGGGATTCATCTGAAGATATTGAGATATGTAAAGGTTGAAATCACAGAGGCACGACTTCCGGTTGCGGCTATGCTGAGCTAAGTCGCACGTTCGGCAGCTCCCGCCAGAAACGGACTTTTGGGCTCTTTTGAGGGTCCCCAGCGGCATTTGTTCGATGGTTCCCAGTGTGGGAAGGTGACAGTACGATTTCCCCGGCACTGTATGGATTGGACCAGGAGTGGAGCGGTGAAAAAAGTAATTCTGGTGCAGCGAAAAATGCAAGGGAGGAAAGCCAAGATGGCGACGGGTGGAGACCAGGGAGCGTGGGCGCAGTGGGCGCAAGAGCAGCAGGAGTTTCTCAAGCGCTGCTTCATGGAACTGAAAGCAGAGTTGTTGGAGCCGATGAAGGCTTCGATCGACAAGCTGGTCGAGACCCAGAAGGCCCAAGGGGCGGCGATCCGGGAGGTGCGGCAGAAGGCCTCGGAGAATGGGGATGAGATATTGGGCCTGGCGGTGAAGGTGGAGGCGCACGAGGCGCTGCATAGGAAATGGCAGGAGAAGTTCGAGGACTTGGAGAATCGGTCGAGGAGGACGAATCTGCGGATTCTGGGTCTCCCGGAGGGAGTGGAGGGGTCGGATGCTGGAGCATATGTGGTCACGATGCTGAACACGTTGATGGGTGCGGGTGCCTTCCCGAGGCCCCTGGGGCTGGATGGGGCCCACCGAGTCCTGACGAGGAGGCCCAAGTCTAACGAGCCACCGCGGGCGGTATTGGTGCGGTTCCACCGCTTGGTGGACAGGGAGTGTGTCCTAAGATGGGCAAAAAAGGAGCGGAGCAGCAGGTGGGAGAATGCAGAGGTCCGTATATACCAGGACTGAGCGCGGAGGTGGCCAAGAAGAGGGCCGGGTACAATCGGGCAAAGGCGGTTCTGCATCGGAAGGGGGTAAGATTTGGGATGCTGCAGCCGGCGCGACTGTGGGTCATGTTTAAGTTCCGGCACCATTACTTTGAGACTCCGGAGGAGGCGTGGACCTTTATTCAGGCTGAAAATTTGGACACGGACTGAGGGTCAGTTGTGAGGGGAGGTCGTGGGGGGCTACTGTAGTTACTGTGCTTTGGGGGATGTTCTATTCTGTTCTGCATTGTTTCCTTGGGTGCTGGGTGAATTGGTTCAAAGTGGGGGTTTTGTGAGAGTGTGGGCATCGGTGGTTGGAAGGACGGGTCCCGGTGGGGGAGGGGAGATGGGAGGCCTGAGGTGGGGGAGCTGGGATTAGGCCGCAAAAGGGAGATGCGCCAGAGAGGGCGGGGCCGGTCTGATGAAAAGCGTGGGCTTTTTCCCGCGCTAGGGAAGGAAGGGGGCAGGGCCGGGGGGGAAGGGCGGTGTTGGAGAGGAGTGCCCGCTGATGGACAAGAAGGGGGAGGGAGAGACTACCACACTGGGGGGGTCGATGGAGTGGCGGGAGTGGCCGGGGTCAGCAGGAGTCAGCTGACTTACGGGAGTGCTATGGGGGGAGCAACGCAGCTGGGGGGGGACCTAGCTGGGGGGGGGGGGGGGGGGTGGGGGGAGGGGGGGGGGGGTACTGGGTTGCTGCTGCATTGGCCAAAGGTGAGCTGGAGCTCGGAGAGAGAGACGGGGCAGGGGGAATGGAGAGTCTGCCGCTGGGGGGAATGGAGAGTGCGGGAGGCGCGGGCACGTGGCTGGCCTAGAAAAGGGGATGGCTAATCGGCAGGAGGGGGGGTGGGGGGGTGGAAGCCCCCTGATCCGGCTGATAACTTGGAATGTGAGAGGCCTGAACGGGCCGGTCAAGAGGGCCGTGTGTTCATGCTCCTGAAGGGACTGAAGGCAGATGTGGTTATGCTCCAGGAGACGCATTTGAGGGTGGCAGATCGGGTCAGGTTGAGAAAGGGGTAGGTAGGGCAGGTTTTCCACTCGGGGTTGGACGCAAAGAATCGAGGGGTGGTGATTTTGGTGGGGAAGCGGGTGTCGTTTGAGGCGCTGAAGATCGTGGCAGACAATGGAGGTAGGTATGTGATGGTGAGTGATAAGCTGCAGGGGGTGCGGGTGGTATTAGTGAATGTATATGCCCCGAATTGGGACGATGCCGGATTTATGCGGCGCATGTTGGGCCGGATTCCGGACCTGGAGGCAGGGAGCTTGATAATGGGGGGGGACTTCAACACGGTACTGGATCCAGCATTGGACCGCTCCAGGTCCAGGACGGGTAAGAGGCCGGCGACGGCCAAGGTGCTGAGGGGGTTTATGGACCAGATGGGGGGAGTGGACCCATGGAGGTTTGTCAGGCCGGGGGCCAGGGAATTTTCTCTTTGTTCCCACGTCCATAAAGCCTACTCCCGGATAGACTTCTTCGTTATGAGCAGGGCACTAATTCCGAGGGTGGAGGGCACGGAGTATTCGGCCATAGCCATCTCAGACCATGCCCCGCATTGGGTGGAGCTGGAGCTAGGGCAGGAGAGCGCCCAGCGCCCTCTGTGGCGCCTGGATGTGGGCTTGCTGGCAGATGAGGAGGTGAGCGGGCGGATGTGGGGGTGCATTGAAAGCTATCTAGAGGCTAAAGATAATGGGGAGGTGCAGGTGGGGGTGGTCTGGGAGGCGCTGGTGGGGGTGGTCTGGGAGGCGCTGAAGGCGGTGATTAGGGGAGAGCTAATCTCCACTAGGGCCCACAAGGAGAAGAAGGAGAGGAGAGAGAGGGAGAGATTGGTGGGGGAGATTTTAAGGGTGGATAGCAGGTACGCAGAGGTCCCCGAGGAGGGACTACTCAATGAGCGACGAAGCCCCCAGGCCGAGTTCGACGTATTGACTACCAAGAAGGCAGAGGTGCAGTGGAGGAAAGCGCAAGGGGCGGTGTATGAGTAGGGGGAGAAGGCTAACCGGATGTTGGCACACCAGCTTCGGAAGCGGGAGGCAGCGAGGGAGATTGGGGGAGTTAGGGATAAAGGGGGGAACACAGTGCGGAGTACGGTGGGAATAAATGGGGTATTTAGAGACTTTTATGAGTGGCTGTATAGGTCTGAGCCCCCGATGGAGGAGTGGGGGATGTGTCGATTTTTGGATCGACTGAGGTTCCCGAGGTTGGAGGAGGAGCAGGTGGCTGGGCTTGGGGCACCGGTAGGGCTGGAGGAGCTGACTAAGGGGCTGGGGAGTATACAGGCGGGGAAGGCACCGGGGCCAGATGGGTTCCCGGTGGAATTTTACCGGAAGTACATGGACCTGCTGGGCCCTATATTAGTGGGGACTTTCAATGAGGCGAGGGAGGGGGGGCCCTACCCCCGACGATGTCCAGGGCGCTGATCTCGCTGATCTTGAAGCGGGACAAGGACCCATTCCAGTGTGGGTCGTGTAGGCCAATCTCTCTCCTCAACACAGATGCGAAGCTGTTAGCGAAGGTGTTGGCTACCAGAATTGAGGACTGTGTCCCGGGGGTGATTCACGAGGACCAGACGGGTTTTGTTAAGGGAAGGCAGCTGAATACCAATGTGCAGAGGCGCCTTAACGTAATTATAATGCCTACAGTGGAGGGGGAGGCGGAGAGAGTGGCGGTGATAGACGCGGAGAAGGCCTTCGATAGGGCGGAGTGGGGGTACCTCTGGGAAGTGTTGGGTTTGGGGAGGGGTTCATTAGTTGGGTTAGGCTACTTTATGAAGCCCCGGTGGCGAGTCTGGCCACGAATCGGAGGAGTTTGGAATACTTTCAGCTGTACCGGGGGACGAGGCAGGGGTGCCTCCTACCCCCCTTCCTATTTGCATTGGCAATTGAGCCTTTGGCTATGGCTCTAAGGGAGTCCAGGAACTGGAGGGGACTGGTCCGGGGGGGGGGGGGGAGGAACACCCGGTTTTGTTGTATGCCGATGACCTGTTACTGTATGTTGCGGACCCAATGGGGGGGATGCCGGAGGTGATGCGGATCCTCGGGGAGTTTGGGGACTTTTCCGGGTATAAGCTCAACGTGGGGAAGAGTGAGCTCTTCGTGGTACACCCAGGGGACCAAGGAAGGGGGATAGACGAGCTTCCACTGAAGAGGGCGGAAAGGAGTTTTCGGTATCTGAGGATCCAGGTGGCCAGGAGCTGGGGGGCGCTACACAAGCTCAACTTGACGAGGCTGGTGGAGCAGATGGAGGAGGAGTTTAAAAGGTGGGAGCTGCCACTCTCCTTGGCGGGTAGAGTACAGTTGGTGAAGATGACGGTGCTCCCGAGGTTCCTTTTTATATTCCAGTGCCTCCCCATCCTGATCCCTAAGGCCTTTTTTAAGCGGGTCAGTAGGAGCATCATGGGATTTGTGTGGGCGAAAAAGACCCCGAGGGTGAGAAGGGTGTTTCTGGAGCGGAGTTGGGACAGAGGAGGGTTAGCGTTACCTAATCTGTGTGGGTATTACTGGGCTGCCAATGTGGTGATGTTACGCAAGTGGGTAATGGAGGGGGAGGGGGTGGCGTGGAAGAGGCTGGAGACGGCGTCCTGTGTGAGCACGAGTCTGGGAGCGTTGGTGACAGCACTGCTGCCGCTCCCGCCGACTAGGTACAGCACGAGTCCGGTGGTGGCGGCGACTTTGAAAATTTGGGGGTAGTGGAGGCGCCACAGGGATGAGGTAGAGGCTTCGGTTTGGTCCCCAATCCGGGAGAACCATCGGTTCGTCCCGGGGAGAATGGATGGAGGGTTCCTGAGCTGGCACAGGGCAGGAATTAGAAGGATGGGGGACCTGTTTTTGGATGGGACGTTTGCGAGCCTTGGGGCACTGGAGGAAAAATTTGGGCTTCCCCCCGGAAATGCCTTCAGGTACATGCAGGTAAGGGCGTTTGTAAGACGGTAGGTGAGGGAGTTCCCGCTGCTTCCAGCACTCAGGATCCAGGAAAGGGTGCTCTCGGGGGGGTGGGTTTGAGAGGGCAGGGTCTTGGCAATCTACCAGGAGATGCAGAAGGAGGAGGAGACCTCGGTGGAGGAGCTAAAGGGTAAATGGGAGGAGGAGCTTGGGGAGGAGATAGACGAGGGTACGTGGGGGAACGCCCTGGGTAGGGTAAATTTTTCCTCCTCTTGCGCCAGGCTTAGCCTGATACATTTTAAGGTTCTTCACAGAGCGCATATGACAGGGGCAAGGCTGAGCAGGTTCTTTGGGGTGGAAGACAGGTGTGGGAGGTGCCCGGGGAGCCCAGCAAATCATACCCATATGTTCTCGGCGTGCCCGGCAATGGATGGGTGCTGGAGGGGTATTGCGAGGACGATGTCTAAGGCGGTGAACACCCAGGTAAAGCCGAGCTGGGGGTTGGCACTATTTCGGGTATCGGACGAGCTGGGAGTGCAGGAGGCGAAAGAGGCCGGTATTCTGGCCTTTGCGTCCCTGGTAGCCCGGTGGAGGATTCTGCTACAGTGGAAGGATGCGAGGCCCCCGAGCGTGGAAGCCTGGATCAGCGACATGGCAGGGTTCATTAAATTGGAGAGGGTAAAATTTGCCTTGAGAGGGTCTGTGCAGGGGTTCTTCAGGCGGTGGCAACTGTTCCTAGACTTTCTAGTGGAGCGTTAGGGGGTGGTCAGCAGCAGCAGCAACCCGGGGGGGGGGGAGAGTGTACTTTGTGTTTTCTACTGTGGTTTGTTATTGCTTAATGGGGGGTTTATATATTGGGGGAATTTGTGATGTAGTTGTAAGATGTTTATTTATGTGTCATTTGTTTTTCTTTTTTCTGTAAGGGGGGTTGTTGAAAATATGTAAAAATTTGAATTAAAATATTTCTTTAAAAAAAGAAATCACAGAGGCACTGGATGTAATCTTCCAATCTTCTTTAGATACCTTGTTGGTACCTAAGAACTGGAGAACTGCAAATGTAACACCCTTATTCAAAGAAGGGTGTAAGAATAAATCTAGCAACTACAGAGCTGTCAGTATAACTTTGGTGGCAGGAAAACATTCAAAGATGATAGTCTGGGATAAAGTTGACAGTCACTTGGACAAATGATAATTAAGGAAAGCCAGCACTGATTTATTAAAATCAGATAGCATTTGACCAACTTAATTACATTTTTTGATGAGATGTGACAGATTTGATGAAGGTAATGCAATTGATATGATGTGGACTTCCAAAAGATGTTCAATAAAGTATCATATCATGAGCTAGTCAGTAAACGCAAGGAATAAAAGGGACAGATGCCAAGTTAACTGAATGACAGGAGACAGGAGGAGTGGTGAATGGTTATGAACTGGGAGTAGGTAGGTGGGCTTCAACAGAACTTAGAGAAGCAGATGGAATGGGCAAACATATGATGGATGAAATTTACAGCAGAGGAATGAGAGATAATATATGTTGCTAGGAAGAATGAGGCGTGCAATATAAAATAAAAGGTATACTTCTAAAAGGGTGCAAGAACAGAGAGATCGGGGGGTTTCTGTGCATAAATCATTGAAGATATTAGGGCAGGAGGAGAAAAAGACATTTGGGATCCTAGATCCTAGGTAGAGATTATAAAAACAAGGAGATTATGATGAACCTTTCTAATCTGATTCAACCTCAACGGGAGTATTGTGTTTGATTCTGTTGCCAATCAGTACCGGAGTAATGTTGCCAATTAGTAATGATGCTCTTTAGAGTCGCCAGGTATCAAATGATACCACCACAAGGCTTTACCAGATATCGATCAAAGGACCACACAACCAGTTAGTCAGTTCAAGTTCAAAGATAGTTTATTTACACACAAGGATTACTTCGACATGCAACACAAAACACTACAAGTTAAACTACACCTAACATCTACAATAACCTATACTTAACTTCAGGGCAACCGGCTCAATGCAGATGGACAAGGCCTTTGTCCGGATCTTGCGTGGCTGGGTGGAAGAAGTGGCTCTGTTTCTGCTGGGCTCATCCGTCTGGTAGCAATCGTTGGTCTTGAACTTGTCTGTCTGGTCATTATGCTGCACTTGGGTTGGCATAGGCCGAATCCAAGAGAGACCGAGCACATGGCTGTGTCTCTTTTTATCCCTCTGGGATTTTGCGCTCTTTGGGGCGGTCCTTAACTTGGACCCAATAATTAAACTGGCTTCGATCACTGCCTCAATTTTGGCCAATAAAGGGGTGTTATGGCCCAGGGTTTAGAGAACTCCAAAGTGTATCATGGAGTTCACTTGACCCACAATCTTTTAAATAGATTGTGATATGGGGAGCACACGGCCCACTCTACAGGTGTGGTACAGCAGAAATGGAAAAGTATTTTTTAAAAACAAAACAAGTTTATTCTATGAACTCAAGTTAATCTTTTCACAACATTAAGTGAACATTTAGCAACCACTAATTCAAATACAACCCCCAAAGAATACAAACTAAATAATCCGTTAAGCTTTCCTTTTAACATCCATGAGACTTAAAACACCTTTTACCAGAAGCACATTAGGTTTACATTCACTACTGAGAACGTTTATAATTCTGAATTCACCAAATGATCAAGAAATAGTCTTTTCATGGCAGAGAGATCAATAGTACAGCTGCTCTGTCTGGCTTCAGCTCCCACACTGAAAACAAAACTAAAACACACCCTGCAGCAAACAGCCTAAAACGAAAGTAAAAAAGCTGACAGACAGCCCAGCTCCACCCACACTCTGACATCACTGCAGTAGTAAAGACCCATTTCTTAAAGGTACTCTCACAACAGATATTTATATACACAACCATTTATAAACACCCATTTATTAAAGGTACTCTCGCATGACAGGGGCGGGTGCCTTGATGGCTGGGTGTGTCCTTAGCGGTCATTGACCTTGGCTGTTTGGGCTCCCTGAGTAAAGGGAATGGCGCCGGTTAGTCTGCATTTGTATCAGTTACCTGAGTGCAGTCCTTTTTGTTCTGGGGAAATGGGACATTAGAATGGAAATGAGCAGAGTTTCGATCGTGTCTAACTATCTGGGTTGCAAATACACACACAAGCTCTGAGTCTGTCTGAGTCCTGGGTTGGCTATAATTCCCATGGTCCTTTGCAGGTGGCCATCTGTGATGGCTACAGTTCTGAGCACCACACTTTAGGAAGGCTGTTAAGGCTTTAGAAGGGGTGCAGAAAAGATTTATGACAATGTATTCGGCATGAGTGACTTCAGTTGCATGGATAGATTGGAGGAGCTTGTGTTTTCCATAGGAAAGAGAAGGTTGAAAGTAGATTTGATACAGGTATTTAAAACATAACAGACCTGGACATAGTCTGTTACCATTGGCTGAGGGTCGCAAACCAGAGGATATTGAGTTTAAAATGACTGGCAAAAGAACCAGACATGACATGAGCAAAAAAACATTTACATACCAAGAGGTTAGGATCTGGGATGCACTGGAAGGCAGATTCAACTATGAATTTAAAAGGGATAAGTACCTGAAGAGAAAAACTTTGTACAGCCATGGGAAAATGGCAGGGGAATGGAACTAACTGAGTTGCTCTTGTCGAGAGCTGGCTCAGACTCGGTGGACAAACCACCACCTTTTTTGCTTGTAACCATTCTATGATTTGAAATAAGTAACTATTTTCCGTTAGTTATCAGGCAGAAATCCCAAGGAAACTAATATTCAATCCAGGACAGGGACCCACCAAAACTAATGTTAGCAGAATATCTGTCATGAAGAAATTAGTGCCACTAAATAATGACAAGACCCCAGCAGCAGATGATTTCCATCTCATGGTTTTAAAGGAAGTAGGTGAGAACATTGCAGATATCCTAACTATAATCTTCAAAGCTTTCTCAATTCAGGAATTGTTCCTTCAGTCTGAAAAACGATGAATTTTACCCCACTATGTAAGAATGGTGAGACAGGGGGCTGGATTTTGCACCCCTCCCCCTCAGTGATGGGTTTACAAGAGTTGGGAGGGGGCACATAAAATGCCATGAGCATCATGGGACAGGTGCAGGTGTCCGAGGATGGTATTACAATTAGAAGAGCTATCGTCTCCTGACACCACAAACTGTCAGCAGTTATAATCCCCACCTTCCCCCTTTGAGATTTGAGAACCTGGATCTTTAAAAATACCTTAATGGATGTTTCCATTGAACTATGTTAACATATTCAATACCAACCATTCATAATTTTTCTGAGAAGTACTTTTTGTGAAAGGATATGTGTGTAAGCTGTGTAAACTTCTGATTTTATTTTAAAATGATGGTGTTAAAATAATTTTTTGATGCTAGGATAAAGGAAAATGAACAAGTAAGAGAACAGGAGAAACAACAATATATAAAGGAAGGAGAAGAAATCAAGAAATTAGCAAACCTGTATCAATGGGAGCTCAATAAAATTGAACAACTAAAGAATCAAGAGAAACATAACAATATGTTGAATCATACGGTAGGTACAGTGTACTTTTTCAACCAAAGGAGTTGAACGACATTGGTTTCAGGAACCAGGGTGGCTTGTTATTGTGGTACACTTTATCCTTGATTTATGATAAGGGGCGGGATTCTCCCAGCCCGGGGCCGGGCTGGAGAATCCCCGCAACCGGGCCACGCCGCCCCGACGCCGGCACGCGATTCTCCGCGGAGCTGTATGTGGCCGGGCTGCCGATTCTCGGTCCAGTATGGGCTGAGCGGCAGCTCTAAAAAGGCAGAGTCTCGCCGGAGCCGTCCACACCTGGTCGCAGCCAGCAGGAACTCTGCGCGCAGGGTCGGGGGACAGCCTGTGGAGGGGGGTGGGGCTCCGACCCCAGGGGGGGAGCCTCCGATGGGGCCTGGCCCGCGATAGGGTAACACTAGTTGGCAGGCCGGCCTCTCGCTGCCCGGGCCTATTTTCTCCCGCGCCGTCCCCTGAACTCCCATGCTATGTTGTGTCGGGGACGGCACATCGAGGGAGGCCACCGCGCATGCGCGGGTTGCTGCGCATGCGCGGATCCCGCAGCGCATAGTTCACGCCGGGTTGGGAGGCTGGAGCGGCGTGGACGCTCTGCCGCCGAATGGGAGAATCTCGTCCAAGAATTTTCAGCCTGCTATCATTTTCTTCAAGTTTTGTTTGACAAAACTGATTCTTGTATGGGCTAAGATTACAAACATCCTGGTGTCGTAGATATTAAAAAAAATAAATTTAGAGTACCCAATTCATTTTTTCCAATTAAGTGGCAATTTAGCATGGCCAATCCAGGATTGGTATGTCTACTGGCAACCAGACCCGTCAAAAAACAGTCAAAGACCTGGTAAGGAACTGGAGGGGACTTTTGGTGCAGCAACAATTACGAAAATGGCGGAGAGGGATGGGTCGACGCCAGTGGGAAAGGCCCAGATGGAACAGTTAATGGCCTTCATCAAAGATAAATTTTGACTGCAAAGGAAGGAGATACATGGGAACTGGTCGAAGGCCATCAAGGGAGCAATAGCACCTCTGCGAGGGTCGATGGACCAAGTTATAATAATAATAAGAAGAATCTTTATTAGTGTCTCAAGTCGGCTTACATTAACACTGCAAGGGCAACATGTGGCGCAGTGGATAGCACTGGGACTGCGGCGCTGAGGACCCAGGTTCGCATCCCGGCCCTGGGTCACTGTCCGGGTGGAGTTTGCACATTCTCCCCATGTCTGCGTGGGTTTCACCCCCACAACCTAAAAATGTGCAGGTTAGGTGGATTGGCCATGTTAAATTGCCCCTTAATTGAAAAAAATAATAATTGGTACTCTAAATTTATTTACAAAAAACACTGCAATGAAGTTACTGTGAAAATCCCCTCATCGCCACGCCGCCTCTTCGGGTACACTGAGGGAAAATTCAGAATGTCCAATTCACCTAACGAGCACATCTTTCGGGACTTATGGGAGGAAACCGGAGCACCCGGGGAGTATGTGCAGCCTTCGCAGAGACAATTACCCAAGCCGGGAATCGAACATGGGACCCTGGCGCTATGAAGCACT
Organism: Scyliorhinus torazame; assembly: GCF_047496885.1. Classification (NCBI taxonomy): domain Eukaryota; kingdom Metazoa; phylum Chordata; class Chondrichthyes; order Carcharhiniformes; family Scyliorhinidae; genus Scyliorhinus; species Scyliorhinus torazame. The sequence goes on from NC_092708.1 coordinate 117,125,613, forward strand.
AGTGCTAACCACTGTGCTACCGTGCCACCCTGCAAGTAGAGAATTGCCTTGAGGCACAAGGGGCGAAGATACGAGCGGTGGAGACGGTGGTGTCTGACTAGAGCGACAGAATTGTATCCTTGGAGGAGAAGGTGGGGGTCCCGGGGGACTTATGCAACTCGCTGAGGGTGAAGGTGGAGGAGCAAGAAAACAGGTCCAGGTGGCAGAACCTACGAATTGTAGGGCTGCCAGAAGGTGTGGAAGGAACGAGTGCAACAAAATATGTGTCAAGGATGTTGGCCGGGCTGGTGGAGCAGGGAGTGCTGTACAAAGCCCAGAGGTGGACATCCTATTTTAGGCGTATATTGGTTAGATTCTCTCTTGTTGGAGATGGCTATTTCCTGATACTTGTGTGGTGCCAATGTTACTTGCCACTTGTCAGACTTTCTTTCTTTGTCTCTCTCTGAGTCAAAACAGTTCAGAAGATCACTTGGACAAAGTGTTCCCTATAAAGTCGCTTCCTTTCTTTATGATATAATTTCTGCCCCAGTCAGAAACCTGTCCAGCTTCCTCTTGTAGGCTTGCAAACAGTCAGTGTTATGTTTGTGTACTATAATAATAAATGAATCAATGTACAACAGAACATCTAGTTCAAGACTAGTTATTTACTGTTGAATAAACTGGATAGACTAAACTATTTTTTTTTTTTTTTAAATATTTTTAATTCTCCTTTTTCACATTTTCTCCCAAATTTACACCCACCAACAATAAACTATAATCAGTAACAAATATGTCAATCCCCATATCAATAACAACGATCCCATCCTCCCACCAAACCCCAAACATTAGCCCGCATGTTCACATAAACAAATGACAAAAAGGAATCAGTAATCACCCTTAGCACACACCGCGTCTTCCCCCCAACCCCCCCCCCCCCCCCCACCCCCCCACCCCGCCAAACTAATGTTCGATGTTATCCAGTTCTTGAAAGTGCATAATGAATAAATGAATAATGCCCATGAATTGTAGAACCCCTCCATCCTTCCCCTCAGTTCAAACTTAACCTTCTCAGGAGTCAAGAATTCCAACAGGTCCCCCCGCCACGCCAGGTCACAGGGTGGAGAGGTTGCTCTCCAACCCATCAGGATCCGCCTTCGGGCGATCAACGAGGCGAAGGCTACAACATCTGCCTCCGCACCCGTTTCCAGCCCTGGTTGGTCCGACACCCCGAATATGGCCACCCGGGGGCCCGGGTCCAGTTTCACGTGCACCACTTTAGAAATTACCCTCTAGTTTTGGACAGGACCAAAACATATAGAAATTACCCTAAAAACCTCCTTCCAGTAATCCTCTAGTTTTGGACAGGACCAAAACATATGAACGTGATTAGCGGGGGCCCCCCCTCAACATTCACACACATCTTCCACTCCCTCAAAGAATCGGCTCATCCTCGCCCTCGTGAGGTGTGCTCTTTTTGCCACCTTCAGCTGTATCAGCCCCAACCTCGCGCACGAGGTGGAGGCATTCACTCTCCGGAGCATCTCGCACCAGAACCCCTCCATGTCCTCTCCCAACTCTTCCTCCCACTTTGCTTTGATCCCTTCCAGTGGTGTCTTCTCCTCTTCCAAAATACCTGCGTAAACCGCTGACACTACCCCCTTCTCCAGTCCCACTGTCGTCAGCACCTCCTCCAGCAATGTGGAGGCCGGCTCCCCCGGGAAGCTCTGTATCTCCTTTCTGGCAAAATTTCAAACCTGCATGTATCTAAAAATTTCCCTCAGCTCCAGCACATACTTCGCTTCCAACTCCTTCAGTCCTGCAAATCGACCCCTAAGAAACAAACCTTTTAATGTCTTAATCCCCTTCTCCTCCCATTTCCGAAAATTTCCATCCCACCTCCCTGGCTCAAATGTGGTTCCCCTGAATCGGCATTTCCCTTGACCTTGCCCCCAACCCAAAGTGTTGGCGAAACTGCCTCCAAATTCTCAATGAAGCTATTATTACCGGACTCCCTGTGTATTTCCCCGGGGCTATCGGGAGCGGCGCTGTTGCTAGTGCTTTCAATCCCGACCCCCTGCACAAACTCTCCTCCATTCTGACCCACTGGGAATCAACCCCTCTGACCCAGCTCCGCACCTTCTCCACGTTCGCCGCCCAGTAGTAATACATCAGGTTCGGAAGACCCAAACCCCCTGCCTGCCTTCCCCTCTGTAGCAGCACCTTTCTAACTCTAGCCACCTTCCCTCCCCATACGAACAACGTAATCCTTCCCTCAATCTCTCTGAAAAAAGCCTTTGGCAGGAAAATCGGTAGGCATTGAAAGATAAACAGAATCGTGACAACACGTTCATTTTAACCGCCTGTACCCGACCCGCCAGTGACAGAGGGAGACCATCCCACCTTGCCAGATCAGCTTTCACTCTCCCCAGAAATGTTGTACCTGCGGAGCACCCCCCCCTCCCATTCCCGGGCAACCTGCATCCCCAGGTACCTAAAGTGAGTCCCTGCCCTATGGAATGGCAACCCCCCCACCCCTGCCCCCACCCCCGGCTGAGACACCACAGAATACTCTTTTTTAGATTTAGTTGTATCCCGAGAAAGACCCAAACACTCAAAGCAGCTCCAATATTCCCCCTATCGACACACTCGGTTCCGACACGTATAACAGTAAGTCATCGGCATATAAGGACACCCTATGCTCTATCCCCCCCCCCCCCACACCATTCCTTTCCATACCCCCAAACTTCTTAATGCGATGGTCAATGGCTCAATCGCGAGTGCAAACAGCAGGGGGGACATAAGACATCTCTGCCTAGTCCCATGGTGGAGAGAAAAGTATCTCGAGCTGATGTTGTTGGTGCAGACACTCGCCCTCGGCTCCTTTTGTAGCTTTACCCAGTTTACAATTCTTGATCCAATCAAAACCACTCCAGAACTGCTATCAAGTACCCTCATTTTACCCGGTTAAACGCCTTCTCAGTGTCCAGTGCCACAACCACCTCTGTTTCCTTCCCCTCTGCCGGTGCCATAACGACGTTCAATACCCTTCTAACGTTTAAAAAGAGCTGCCTCCCTCTCACGAACCCCGTCTGATCTTCACCTATCACCTTCGGGAGGCACTCCTCCAGCCTACCCGCCAGCACCTTCGCCAATACTTTTGCGTCCACATTCAGAAGCGATTATGGGCCTATACGACCCACACTCCGTCGGATCCTTATCTTTTTTTAGCAACAGGGAAATCGATTCCTGCCCCAAAGTTTGTGGCAACACCCCCTTCCCTATCGTCTCCTCAAACATCCCCACCATCAGGGGTGCCAGCTTGTCATTGAATTTTTTATAATATTCCACCGGAAACCCATCCGGCCCTGCCACCTTCCCCAACTGCATCCTCCCAATCGCATCCTTTATCTCCTGCTCCACTATTGCTCCTTCTAATGTAGCCCTGTCCCCCTCCCCTAACCTCGGGTACTCCAACCCATCTAGAAATTCCTGCATCTCACGGTCTCCCCCAGGTGGCTCTGACCTGTACAACCTCTCATAAAATTCCTCAAAAACCTTGTTTATCAGATCCGGAGCCACCACCAACTTCCCTAGACTAAACTATTTCTCACCAAACTGTAGAGCTTCTAACCATGCTACTAACAGCTTCTGTAACTCTGACCAAGACTGGTTTTGTCCAGTTCCTGTGTCCTCCTGTTCCTCTAACATGGCACCTAGAGGTTGGAGACTGTATACACTGTTACTGCATATCATTACAGTCAGTACCCACCACACCAGCTGGTAATATATTCCAAAGCCCCACAATTCCCTGAGAAAAAAATAACTACTGAGCATGCAGTCTATTCCCACTCTTACAACATTTAAACTAATATATTCTGGCCCTCCCCAACCTATTAGATTGGAACTGTCAATCAGTGGGATCTCTATCCAACCCTTCTCATCATAGATCATCATAGAATTTACAGTACAGAAGGAGGCCATTCGGCCCATCGAGTCTGCACCGGCTCTTGGAAAGAGCACCCTACCTAAGCCCACACCTCCATCCTATCCCCATAACCCAGTAACCCCACCCAACACTAAGGGCAATTTTGGACACTAAGGGCAATTTATCATGGCCAATCCACCTAACCTGCACATCTTTGGACTGTGGGAGGAAACCGTAGCACCCGGAGGAAACCCACGCACACACGGGGAGGATGTGCAGACTCCGCACAGACAGTGACCCAAGCCGGAATCGAACCTGGGACCCTGGAGCTGTGAAGCAATTGTACTATCCACAAGGCTACCGTGCTGCCCCTTCTATTATACTGCAGATCCCTATCCGATCACCTGCAAGTCTACACTGTTCTAATACACCAAGGTCTTTGAATCTGTCAGGGTAGCTGAGGTTCTTCAAACTAGGGACCTTTCTTGTAACTTTTCTCTGGACCTTTTCCAAGGCCATTATACCACTATGTGGGTATATCAAAACTGAACAGCAACCTATGTCGGTTCAAAATGATGTCCTATGATTTATACTGACTTGCACTATTGACCTTCTTGAACAACTAAGCTCAACTAAATAAATCACTGGAATTCTGGAGAAATGTTGACTTTAATGTATTGTAAATGTGTGATATTCTATTTCAGGCATATATTGCGAATATGAACATCATTAAAGCACTGGAAAAGCAAAAAGAAGAATTGGAAGATGAGGATATCAGGTTATTTGTTTCAGCAAAACAAAAAATGTTAAAGCTTCGGAAACAAAAACAAGCAGAAATAGACAGGTAAGCAATTTCCTCTCTTTTGTAGTACTCAGCTGATTTTGCTGATGTGCACGGGTCCTTCAACACTTTCTGTACACAGGCACAGTAATCTAGTAGGGCCAACTTGTATGAATCATATAATTGTTATCCCCCATAATGAGTCCCTTCGGCCCATCATGTCTGCACCAGCTCCCTGAATGAGTCATTCACCTAGTGCCATTCTCCAATCTTCTTCCGATAACCCTGCACATTCCTCCTTTACAAATAACAGTCTAATTCCCTTTTGAATGCCTCAATTGAACCTGCCTCCACCTGAGTACTCTCAGGCAATACATTCCAGACCCAATCACTTGTTACATGATAAAGATTTTTCCTCATGTTTTCTTACTCCTTTTAATTGTAATAATAATAATCGCTTATTGTCACACGTAGGCTTCAATGAAGTTACTGTGAAAAGCCCCTAGTCGCCACATTCCAGCGCCTGTTCAGGGAGGCCAGTACGGGAATTGAATCCACGCTGCTGGCATTGTTCTGCATTACAAGCCAGTTGTAGCCCACTGTGCTAAACCAGCCCCAATTTTGCCCCAATAATATTTTGCCAATTTATTTAAATCTGCCTTCTCATTCTTGATCCCTTCACGAGTGGGAACAGTTTCATAAGAACTAGGAGCAGGAGAGGCCATCTGGCTCTTCAAGCCTGCTCCTCCATTCAATGAGATCATGGCTGATCTTTTGTGGACTCAGCTCCATTTTCTTGGCCGAACACCATAACCCTTAATCCCTTTATTCTTAAAAAAACTATCTATCTTTATCTTGAAAACATTTAAGAAGGAACCTCAACTGCTTCACTGGGCAGGGAATTCCATAGATTCACAACCCTTTGGGTGAAGAAGTTTCTCCTAAGCTCAGTCCTAAATCTACTTCCCCTTATTTTGAGGCTATGCCCCCTAGTTCTGCTTTCACGCACCAGTGGAAACAGCCTCCCCGCATCTATCCTATTTGTTTCCTTCATAATTTTATATGTTTTTATAAGATCCCCCCTCATCCTTCTAAATTCCAACGAGCACAGTCCCAGTCTACTCAACCTCTCCTCGTAATCCACCCACTCAACTCTGGGATTAACCTATGAATCTCCTCTGCATACCCTCCAGAGCCAGTATGTCCTTTCTCAGGTAAGGAGACCAAAACTGAACACAATACTCCAGGTGTGGCCTCACTAACACCTTATACAGTTGCAGCATTACCTCCCTAGTCTTAAACTCCATCCCTCTGGAAAGAGTAGATAGCTTCCTCCTGTCTACTTTTCCCAGACCTCACATGATTTTGAATACCTCCATGTAATCTCCTCTGAGCCTTCTTTTCCCCACAAGAAACAGCCACAACATCTCCAATCGTCTTCATAACAGAAGTTCTTCATCCCATGAACTATTATCATGAATCCTTTCCGCCATCTCTAAAGTCTGGGCTGGATCCATGAGTGGAATAGTTTTTCTCCTTCCTTGTGAGGAAAAAGGCTCTGAACAATAATAAAAAGTATGCTCTCTGCATCAAATTTCAATACTGTCTTTGTAGAATTGAGTGGTGTGCCGTTGGGGACAAAATTAAATTGTTAAACATGTTAGCTAAAATGTTACCTGAAATCAGCTATTACAAGTTTCATAGAAGTGCCATAATCCAATCGAGCCAATACAAATCAGACACAAAGGAACATCTTTGAAAGCATGGACTGTGCAAAATGATAATTTCAGAGGTTTTTGAGTTAACAAAGCTCTACTCAAGGAACTATTCTCATTTCAACACGAGGGAATTTGTGTGAAACCTGAGGTATAATACTATCTGTTTTGTGATGTAATGCCAAGGCAGTCAACGCCTTGAGCCTATCCCATCAATCAATGAGATTATTAATTCAACCACCTACCTTACCTCCATATTCATAAGTATATGATAAACTTTTATTGCCATTATAAAATTTGTGGCTTTTTCATAACCATTGGTTTCTCCATATTTTATACATTGTTGTTTATTCAAAGCTTTTAATTAAATGGCACAACTATAACTGAGTCAGAGTCAGTTTCAGCGGGAGCATTGCGGAAGGAGGTTGCTGGGAGGTAAGTCAACCTTTAAAAGCACTTGTCTTTGCAGGGGCAGGCCAGTCGATTTCGGCGGGAGAACAGCTGGTGAGTCAGTTTCAGCGGGAGCATTGCGGAAGGAGGTTGCTGGGAGGTAAGTCAACCTTTAAAAGCACTTGTCTTTGCAGGGGCAGGCCAGTCGATTTCGGCGGCGGGAGAACAGCTGGTGAGTCAGTTTCAGCGGGAGCACTGCGGAAGGAGGTTGCTGGGAGGTAAGTCAACCTTTAAAAGCACTTGTCTTTGCAGGGGCAGGCCAGTCGATTTCGGCGGTGGGAGAACAGCTGGTGAGTCAGTTTCAGCGGGAGCACTGCGGAAGGAGGTTGCTGGGAGGTAAGTCAACCTTTAAAAGCACTTGTCTTTGCAGGGGCAGGCCAGTCGATTTCGGCGGCGTGAGAACAGCTGGTGAGTCAGTTTCAGCGGGAGCATTGCGGAAGGAGGTTGCTGGGAGGTAAGTCAACCTTTAAAAGCACTTGTCTTTGCAGGGGCAGGCCAGTCGATTTCGGCGGGAGAACAGCTGGTGAGTCAGTTTCAGCGGGAGCATTGCGGAAGGAGGTTGCTGGGAGGTAAGTCAACCTTTAAAAACACTTGTCTTTGCAGGGGCAGGCCAGTCGATTTCGGCGGGAGAACAGCTGGTGAGTCAGTTTCAGCGGGAGCATTGCGGAAGGAGGTTGCTGGGAGGTAAGTCAACCTTTAAAAGCACTTGTCTTTGCAGGGGCAGGCCAGTCGATTTCGGCGGCGGGAGAACAGCTGGTGAGTCAGTTTCAGCGGGAGCACTGCGGAAGGAGGTTGCTGGGAGGTAAGTCAACCTTTAAAAGCACTTGTCTTTGCAGGGGCAGGCCAGTCGATTTCGGCGGCGTGAGAACAGCTGGCTGGTTAGTCAATTTCAGCAGGAGCTGAGAATTTTTCTTTTTTTTTAAATTAGTTTTTTAGGCGGGATCAGGAAGTCGACCCGCGGACGTCTGGGAAGACCCTCACCAATAAATTCTGGTGGAGAGGAAACCCGAGACACTACACGTGTAGTGTCTCCCACCCGCCCTCCTCCTCTAACCTAATAATAAAACCCATTGGTCTGAGGTAAGTACCATATTTTATATTATTATTATTTTTTATAAAAATTTAATTTAGTTGTTAGCCAGATCTTGGTAGAAAGTTAGAGGAATGGCAGGGAAGGGAGTGCAATGTTCCTCCTGCAGGATGTTTGAGGTGAGGGATGCAGTTAGTGTCCCTGCTGATTTTACCTGCAGGAAGTGCTGCCATCTCCAGCTCCTCCAAGACCGAGTTAGGGAACTGGAGCTGGAGTTGGAAGAACTTCGGATCATTCGGGAGGCAGAAGGGGTCATAGATAGCAGCTTCAGGGAATTAGTTACACCAAAGATTGGAGATAGGTGGGTAACTGTAAGAGGGACTGGGAAAAAACAGTCAGTGCAGGGATCCCCTGCGGTCGTTCCCCTGAGAAACAAGTATACCGCTTTGGATACTTGTGGGGGGGGGGACTTACCAGGGGTAAGCCATGGGGTACGGGCTTCTGGCACGGAGTCTGTCCCTGTTGCTCAGAAGGGAAGGGGGGAGAGGAGCAGAGCATTAGTAATTGGGGACTCTATAGTCAGGGGCACAGATAGGAGATTTTGTGGGAGCGTGAGAGACTCACGTTTGGTATGTTGCCTCCCAGGTGCAAGGGTACGTGATGTCTCGGATCGTGTTTTCCGGGTCCTTAGGGGGGAGGGGGAGCAGCCCCAAGTCGTGGTCCACATTGGCACCAACGACATAGGTAGGAAAGGGGACAAGGATGTCAGGCAGGCTTTCAGGGAGCTAGGATGGAAGCTCAGAACTAGAACAAACAGAGTTGTTATCTCTGGGTTGTTGCCCGTGCCACGTGATAGTGAGATGAGGAATAGGGAGAGAGAGCATTTAAACACGTGGCTACAGGGATGGTGCAGGCGGGAGGGTTTCAGATTTTTGGATAACTGGGGCTCTTTCTGGGGAAGGTGGGACCTCTACAGACAGGATGGTCTACATCTGAACCTGAGGGGCACAAATATCCTGGGGGGGAGATTTGTTAGTGCTCTTTGGGGGGGTTTAAACTAATGCAGCAGGGGCATGGGAACCTGGATTGTAGTTTTAGGGTAAGGGAGAATGAGAATATAGAGGTCAGGAGCACAGATTTGACGTCGCAGGAGGGGGCCAGCGTTCAGGTAGGTGGTTTGAAGTGTGTCTACTTCAATGCCAGGAGTATACGAAACAAGGTAGGGGAACTGGCAGCGTGGGTTGGTACCTGGGACTTCGATGTTGTGGCCATTTCGGAGACATGGATAGAGCAGGGACAGGAATGGATGTTGCAGGTTCCGGGGTTTAGGTGTTTTAGTAAGCTCAGAGAAGGAGGCAAAAGAGGGGGAGGTGTGGCGCTGCTAGTCAAGAGCAGTATTACGGTGGCGGAGAGGATGCTAGATGGGGACTCTTCTTCCGAGGTAGTATTGGCTGAAGTTAGAAACAGGAAAGGAGAGGTCACCCTGTTGGGAGTTTTTTATAGGCCTCCTAATAGTTCTAGGGATGTAGAGGAAAGGATGGCGAAGATGATTCTGGATATGAGCGAAAGTAACAGGGTAGTTATTATGGGAGACTTTAACTTTCCAAATATTGACTGGAAAATATATAGTTCGAGTACAATAGATGGGTCGTTTTTTGTACAGTGTGTGCAGGAGGGTTTCCTGAAACAATATGTTGACAGGCCAACAAGAGGCGAGGCCACGTTGGATTTGGTTTTGGGTAATGAACCAGGCCAGGTGTTGGATTTGGAGGTAGGAGAGCACTTTGGGGACAGTGACCACAATTCGGTGACGTTTACGTTAATGATGGAAAGGGATAAGTATACACCGCAGGGCAAGAGTTATAGCTGGGGGAAGGGCAATTATGATGCCATTAGACGTGACTTGGGGGGGATAAGGTGGAGAAGTAGGCTGCAAGTGTTGGGCACACTGGATAAGTGGGGCTTGTTCAAGGATCAGCTACTGCGTGTTCTTGATAAGTATGTACCGGTCAGACAGGGAGGAAGGCGTCGAGCGAGGGAACCGTGGTTTACCAAGGAAGTGGAATCTCTTGTTAAGAGGAAGAAGGAGGCCTATGTGAAGATGAAGTGTGAAGTTTTGGTTGGGGCGATGGATAGTTACAAGGTAGCGAGGAAGGATCTAAAGAGAGAGCTAAGACGAGCAAGGAGGGGACATGAGAAGTATTTGGCAGGAAGGATCAAGGAAAACCCAAAAGCTTTCTATAGGTATGTCAGGAATAAGCGAATGACTAGGGAAAGAGTAGGACCAGTCAAGGACAGGGATGGGAAATTGTGTGTGGAGTCTGAAGAGATAGGTGAGATACTAAATGAATATTTTTCGTCAGTATTCACTCAGGAAAAAGATAATGTTGTGGAGGAGAATGCTGAGCCCCAGGCTAATAGAATAGATGGCATTGAGGTACGTAGGGAAGAGGTGTTGGCAATTCTGGACAGGCTGAAAATAGATAAGTCCCCGGGACCTGATGGGATTTATCCTAGGATTCTATGGGAGGCCAGGGAAGAGATTGCTGGACCTTTGGCTTTGATTTTTATGTCATCATTGGCTACAGGAATAGTGCCAGAGGACTGGAGGACAGCAAATGTGGTCCCTTTGTTCAAAAAGGGGAGCAGAGACAACCCCGGCAACTATAGACCGGTGAGCCTCACGTCTGTAGTGGGTAAAGTCTTGGAGGGGATTATAAGGGACAAGATTTATAATCATCTAGATAGGAATAATATGATCAGGGATAGTCAGCATGGCTTTGTGAAGGGTAGGTCATGCCTCACAAACCTTATTGAGTTCTTTGAGAAGGTGACTGAACAGGTCGACGAGGGTAGAGCAGTTGATGTGGTGTATATGGATTTCAGCAAAGCGTTTTATAAGTTTCCCCACGGTAGGCTATTGCAAAAAATACGGAGGCTGGGGATTGAGGGTGATTTAGAGATGTGGATCAGAAATTGGCTAGCTGAAAGAAGACAGAGGGTGGTGGTTGATGGGAAATGTTCAGAATGGAGTACAGTCACAAGTGGAGTACCACAAGGATCTGTTCTGGGGCCGTTGCTGTTTGTCATTTTTATCAATGACCTAGAGGAAGGCGCAGAAGGGTGGGTGAGTAAATTTGCAGACGATACTAAAGTCGGTGGTGTTGTCGATAGTGTGGAAGGATGTAGCAGGTTACAGAGGGATATAGATAAGCTGCAGAGCTGGGCTGAGAGGTGGCAAATGGAGTTTAATGTAGAGAAGTGTGAGGTGATTCACTTTGGAAGGAATAACAGGAATGCGGAATATTTGGCTAATGGTAAAGTTCTTGAAAGTGTGGATGAGCAGAGGGATCTAGGTGTCCATGTACATAGATCCCTGAAAGTTGCCACCCAGGTTGATAGGGTTGTGAAGAAGGCCTATGGAGTGTTGGCCTTTATTGGTAGAGGGATTGAGTTCCGGAGTCGGGAGGTCATGTTGCAGCTGTACAGAACTCTGGTACGGCCGCATTTGGAGTATTGCGTACAGTTCTGGTCACCGCATTATAGGAAGGACGTGGAGGCTTTGGAGCGGGTGCAGAGGAGATTTACCAGGATGTTGCCTGGTATGAAGGGAAAATCTTATGAGGAAAGGCTGATGGACTTGAGGTTGTTTTCGTTGGAGAGAAGAAGGTTAAGAGGAGACTTAATAGAGGCATACAAAATGATCAGGGGGTTGGATAGGGTGGACAGTGAGAGCCTTCTCCCGCGGATGGATATGGCTGGCACGAGGGGACATAACTTTAAACTGAGGGGTAATAGATATAGGACAGAGGTCAGAGGTAGGTTCTTTACGCAAAGAGTAGTGAGGCCGTGGAATGCCCTACCTGCTACAGTAGTGAACTCGCCAACATTGAGGGCATTTAAAAGTTTATTGGATAAACATATGGATGATAATGGCATAGTGTAGGTTAGATGGCTTTTGTTTCGGTGCAACATCGTGGGCCGAAGGGCCTGTACTGCGCTGTATTGTTCTATGTTCTATGTTCTATAAAATATCTGCTGTAATGGAATGTGATCATTTTGTGCTTACCTGATCACTCCAGGGAGAAAGAGGATCATAGAAAACTGATGGTAAAGATTATAAGTGAACAGATTAAAGAGGAAGCAGAGGGTGAAATGCACCGCATTGCCAAGGCCGCAGCAGAGATGGAAGCTAAAAAAGATATGGAAATAAAAGAAAAGGAACAAAAACAAAAGACAGATTTGAAGGCAATTGAAGAATACAGAATTATGATGGTAACTTCCTTATATGTTATGATGTTACAGATGATGTAATTCTGTTTTTACATATTCTGTATTTTTCCCATTGCGACAACTCATCTATCCCATAACCATACAGGCAAAACTCTATTTGGGCAAGAGCCAAAATGGGCATTATAAGCTGGCCACTCTTTAAGCTTCTTCTTCTTAAGTTCTCTGCCTGACCTCACGATGAATACAGAGTCATAATGGGTAGATTTTGGGGCGCAATTAGGTCATTCCAATGGGCACAGTTAGCGTATGTTATAGATAAGAATGACTCCTAGCACCATGACCTCTCCTAGGTAGTGCAAGGAGGCAGGTCCTGAATCCACCCCAGCCAGAACAGAGTTCAAACCCCATGTTGTTGGCACCAATCTGATCCACATCAACCGTCCAGCCAACATTCTCCCTCCCCTCAATCCACCAAAGAGTCCAAGTGGCTGTGGCAACGTACACTTTTACATGTATGTTGTAGCCTGGATCTGTGGATAGAGAAGGTAGAGACTCCAATTTCTTTCTATCACATAGCTGACCAGGAATCTCCACTACAGATACCATCTGCCATTGGTGCATGTTGGAAGGATTAACAAATTGACACCCAACCTGTTTGGCTGTGTAATGAACAGACCTTCCTTGGCTATCAAGTCCTGGAGTATGACTTGAATCCAGAATTTCTGGCTCAGAGGAAGGGTTGCTACCCACTTCCCCATGAGATCTCCACTATCTGTTATGCACCACACCCAATTTACCTTTAAATTAGAGGTTGGGTTTATTTGTACCACAGCACCAGGGGGAGCATTGTCTGCATATGTGGTGTCACTGACTGTGCATCCTCGGCATCTACCTGCATCACAGATGACGAAGAGTGAACTAAAACAGAAGAGAAAACACAGCACTGATGTGGTTCCCTCCCACTTCCATTCACTCCATACATCTCTCACCCCCACTGTCTTTGTTGCTCTCCCTCACTCCCTTCAGCACTTCCCCCAGTTCTCCCCTTGTTGGCTCCACCTGAAGCTCTTTGCCCCACCCTTCGTTACTAGCTTGCTTCCCCTTTCCCTCCATTTGCCTCACTACCACCCGCCCACGGCCTTTACCCACTTCTTTTGTCATTCCTTTGCATCAGCCCATTCCCTCCTGCTTCCCTTGTGGCTCCTTGCCACTTCCTTCACCGTTGTCTCACTTTTCTCTTCCCATTTCCCATTGCACCACTCCCCTCCACTTTGTCCATGGCACTTCACTGCTGGCTCACTTACATCCACCCCCTCCCATTTCCCATCCACATCCTTTGAGTTCAAGACGAGATTACATGGTTAATTGACTACATTGACTTTCTCACAAAATGCTTGTTTCATCACCATCTCATGTAATTCATTTCAAACATTCACCATTCTGAATCAATTATTCACCTTCCCTCATCTATGCATCTACGTCATCTGTGATGCAGATAGATGCTAAGGATGCACAGTCAAAATACACCATATGTTTGCCATTATCTATTAAACGAACCACATAAATGTTTTAGACCTTCACCGATTCACAATTTTTGCAAGGATATTTTCAGAAATTTGAACATTACATGTGAATATGGAAAAAATAGAAATGAGGGCAACTTAAAAATGTTTTGTGTTACAATTGGAGAACATAGTGGTGATATTAAAACACAACTCTTCAGAGGCAACAGTTAATCAAATTTGTGATCTTTTATGAATCCACTGTGGTGTAAAGTATCTGAATTAAGTAATGTGCATTCAGATGAAAGCGCACGAGGAGAAGGAAAAGGAAGCAAAAATACAAGCAAAGGAAGTTCTTCATGCCAAGATGGAGGCAGATTATTTACATCACGAACAAGAAAGTAAGAAAAGGCTAAAAGCCCGAGGAGAGAATGGGGGTGTGCAATCCTTCCTCGTTGAACAAATGGTAAATTTTATTCTTCCTTGCAACTTCCTAATTGATTTTCTTCCTCTCCTGAAAGTAGAGTTCATTCTGGGGTACAGCTCTATCTTTCCACTTCCTTATCAAGTAGCCATTCTGTACCTGTGAGCTTGGATAGTAAGCAGCAAGGTACCAGACTAATATTTTACCCTTCCTTCCACGTGTGTGCTGAGATTACCAAGCAGCAAAATATTGCTTAAGGTATAGCTTCCAATTGATAAAAATATGCGGAACAATGTGGTTCTCTCCTAATTAAAACATTAATTACATATTTTTATATATATTGTCAGACAGCACGACAAAGAACAACTAAAATTACATCTACTAATAACTGGCAGCATAAATGAAAACTCTTTATCTATTAACAATATGCACAGGTTGTGGGTGGCACGGTAGCACAGTGGTTAGCACAGTTGCTTCACAGCGCCAGGGACCCGGTTTCGATTTCCAGCTTGGGTCACTGTCTGTGCAGAGTCTACACGTTCTCCCCGTGCCTGCGTGGGTTTCCTCTGGGTGCTCCGGTTTCCTCCCATAAGTCCCTAAAGACATGCTTGTTTGTGAATGGACATTCTGAATTCTCCCTCAGTGTACCTGAACAGGCTCCGGAATGTGCTGAGAAACACCATGCTATCGGGACTCTGGTTCAATTCAGGGACTCAGCGGGGAACTCCCCGACGAGGCCATACTTAGTCTCATTTCCTGCACCGAGGAGCTCCACTCAACGAAACTCTTCAATGCAGGAGGAAATCTGAACGCCATTTTTAAATGGTATCCCGCTCTCTCAACCCCTGCAACCCCTGAACCCCCAAATCCCCAACTCATCTATAAGGGAGTCCTCGAGGATCCTCCCCCACTGCACACCACTGAACATGCGCAGGGCAGCCCGGGCCCGATCCCCGACATGGGAAAAATGCCAGCCTGGAACCTTGGCACTGACACCTTGGCAGTGCAGCTGCCAGCTGGAAGTGCCACTGGGCACCTTGGCAGTGCCAAGTTGGCACCCAGGTGGCACTGCCAGGATGCCAGGCTGACACTGTCAGGATGCTGGGTTGGAACTGCCACCTGAGTGCCTTTCTGGCAGTGCAAGGGTGTCCAGGTGGCATCAGCAATGCCAGGGTGCCACCCTGCCCAGAGGCCAAGCACCTGGGATTCTTCACTCACCTGGGAGACCCCCACCAGTGCCGTTCTGTCTAGTCCCTTGTATGTGAAGATCAGCACTGAACGGCACCCGCCCAAGGTCGCCGAAGCAAAGGGGTTAGACCCCAGCAGCTAGCTGTCTCACTGTAATATGCAGATTTGCAAAATAGTGATCCCGCCCACAATGGGCAGGATTCAGAACATGACGCCTTGCAAGATCGTGATAGGTCTCGCGAGGCATGGCGAGCAGGGTAGATCCCAGAAGAGGGATCTCCCGGCATCTACCAGCTGTGCCACACTGACGTTTGGGCGCAAGACAGCCGGTAGATCACGCTCTTTAAATCTAAAGCTGTGAACCTTGATGTTACTCAGTTTTCAGTGTAACTGTGGGATCCTGTTGGGATGCAGCAACTGTATTCAGGTAAGGCCTGTTGGATTCATGAGATGAGTGCATTTCATATACCTGCTGAATCCAGTGATTAGACTATTTCCCCAGAAGACCAACCCTCTCCCTTGCCCAGGCTCCCAATCCCTTTCCCAGCTCTCCACTCCATCCTGTCAAGCCTCCGATTCCTCACCCTGCCTAAGGCTACCTGGGCCTCCAGACCTCTGATCTCCACACCGCATCACCCCCCCTCCCCCCCCCCCCCCCCCCCCCTCACCTCACCCCTGCCACTAAAGCATCAAGGATCAGAGCCCCAACCGAGACCCTATAATTGGCATCACCCTTTCTTCAGTCTCCCTGAGGTGCGCCAACATCAACCCCCACCCCTGAGATTGATCAGATTCCTCCATTCCCCCTGCCATCCTGAGATTGATTCCCTTCTCTCTAAAAGCACTCCTCCGACTTCCGGTTGCGGCTATGTGGAGCTAAGTCGCACATTTGGCAGCTCCCGCAAAAAACAGACTTTTGGGCTCTTTTCAGGGCCCCCAATGGAATTTTTTCGACGTTTCCTACGGTGGGAAGGAGAGTACAATAGTTCCCCGTCAGTATATGGCTTTTACCAGGAGCGGGGCGACTAAAAAAGCGGTGGTGGACCCGAAGAAGGTGCGAGGGGAGAAGAACAAAATTGCGGCAGGCGGGGACCAGGCAGCGTGGATGCAGTGGGCGCAGGAGCAACAGGAGGTTATCCAGCGCTGCTTCAGGGAGATTAAAGCGGACCTGCTTGAGCCGATGAAGGCGTCTATCGATAAGCTGTTGGAGACACAGACGGCCCGGGGGTGGCGATCCGCGAGGCCCGACAAAAGATCTCCGACAACGAGGACGAGATCTTAGGCCTGGCAGTAAAGGTGGCGGTGCACGAGGCGCTCCACAAGAAATGTCCGGAGCGGTTCAAGGAGATGGAGAATCGGTCGAGGCGGAAGAATTTGCGGATTCTGGGACTCCCAGAGGGGCTGGAGGGGCTGGACGTGGGGGCCTATGTGGTCACCATGTTGAACTCGCTGATGGGAGCGGGGTCCTTCTAGGGGCCCCTGGAGCTGGAAGGGGCCCAGAGAGTGCTGGCGAGGACGCCCAAGGCTAACGAGCCTTCGCGGGCGGTGCTGGTGCGGTTTCATCGGTTCGCTGATCGGAAGTATGTGCTCAGGTGGGCCAAGAAGGAGAGGAGCAGCAGGTGGGAGAACACGGAGGTTCGAATATACCAGGACTGGAGTGCGGAGGTGGCGAAGAGGAGGTCCGGGTACAATCGAGCGAAGGCGGTGCTGCACAGGAAGGGGGTGACGTTTGGCATGTTGCAGCCGGCGCGACTGTGGGTCACCTACAAGGACTGGCACCATTATTTTGAGTCTCCGGAGGAAGCGTGGACCTTTGTTCAGGCCAAGAACCTGGACACAGATTGAGGGTCGTGATGGGCGCTTGGGGATTGCGGTTGATATGTTACTTTTTGAGGGGGGGTCCTTTGCTCGTGTTTTTTTTTTCTTTCTGGTTCAGTGACGGTGGTTAGGGCGGGTTGGGCACTGTTTTGGTTGGGTTGGTCGGGGGGGGCTCTTGGCGGGGATGTAAGCAAATGGAACAGGGGTGAATAGCCGGCAGTGAGATGGGGCCCCGCGGGGAGGGGGAGGCCCGAGTCGGGGGTGAGGGGACTGCCGCCGTGGGGAACGGGCCGGGCGTGGGGTGCGGGCGCGTGGCTGGCCAAGGAGGGGTTATGGCTAGTCGGCGGGGGAGGGGGGCGGGTAGCCCCCGATCCGGCTGATAACCTGGAATGTAAGGGGACTGAACGGGCCGGTCAAGCGGGCCCGGGTGTTCGCGCACCTGAAGGGGCTGAAGGCGGATGTGGTTATGCTCCAGGAGACACACCTGAAGGTGGCAGACCAGGTAAGATTGAGGAAAGGGTGGGTAGGTCAGGTGTTTCATTCGGGGCTGGATGCCAAAAATCGAGGGGTGGCGATCTTGGTGGGAAAGAAGGTGTCGTTCGAGGCATCGAGCATTGTGGCAGATAATGGCGGTAGGTACATAATGGTAAGTGGTAAGCTGCAGGGAGAGAGGGTGGTACTGGTCAATGTGTATGCCCCGAACTGGGACGATGCGGGTTTTATGCGGCGCATGTTGGGTCCGATCCCAGACTTGGAAGTGGGGGGCTTGATAATGGGGGGAGACTTTAACACGGTGTTGGATCCGGCACTGGATCGCTCCAGGTCTAGGACGGGTAGGAAGCCAGCGGCGGCTAAAGCGCTGAGGGGGTTTATGGACCAGATGGGAGGGGTGGACCCTTGGAGATTTGCAAGGCCGGGGGCTAGGGAATTTTCATTCTTCTCACATGTCCATAAGGCTTATTCCCGGATCGACTTTTTTATTTTGAGCAGGGCGCTGATAGCGAGAGTAGAGGATGCCGAGTACTCGGCGATAGCCATTTCAGATCACGCCCCGCATTGGGTGGACTTAGAGCTGGGGGAGGAGAGGGACCAGCGCCTGTTGTGGCGCTTGGAGGTGGGGCTGTTGTCGGACGAGGAGGTGAGTGAGTGGGTCCGAAGAAGCATAGCGAGGTACCTGGAGGTCAACGATAATGGGGAGGTCCGAGTGGGGATGGTATAGGAGGCGCTGAAGGTGGTGGTTAGGGGAGAGCTGATCTCCATTAGGGCCCACAAGGAGAGGAGGGAGCAGAGGGAGAGGCTGGTGGGGGAGATGGTGAGGGTAGACAGGAGGTATGCGGAGGTGCCTGAGGAAGCACCCCCCCCGCCCCCCCGTAACAAAGAAAAGAACTCGCGTGGCAAGACATGAACATGGCAAGTCAATAAAATACAGAACTTTGTACAATGGATTCTTCCCGTACATGTCAGTTTCCGGATCATTCATGTGCTTTCTTGCTCACATGCCCCCCACAGGAACCCCCCTCCCCCCCACCCCCCCGGGTTGCTGCTGCTGCTGTCCGACCTTCATCTAACGCTCCGCGAGATGGTCTAGGAACGGTTGCCACCGCCTGTAGAACCCCTGCACAGATCCTTTCAAGGCAAACTTTATCCTTTCCAACTTGATAAACCCAGCCATATCATTTATCCAGGCCTCCACGCTGGGGGGCTTCGCCTCCTTCCACATTAACAAGATCCTTCGTCGGGCTACTAGGGACGCAAAGGCCAGAATGCCGGCCTCTTTCGCCTCCTGCACTCTTGGCTCGTCCACTACTCCAAATAGTGCTAGCCCCCAGCTTGGCTTGACCCGGACTTCACCACCTTAGATACTGTTCCCGCAACTCCCCTCCAGAACCCCTCCAGTGCCGGACATGACCAAAACATATGGACATGGTTGGCCGGACTTCCTGAGCACCTCCCACATCTGTCCTCCACTCCAAAGAACCTACTCAGTCTCGCCCCCATCATATGCGCTCTATGAACCACCTTAAATTGTATCAGGCTAAGCCTGGCACACGAGGAAGAGGAATTAACCCTACTTAGGGCATCAGCCCATAGCCCCTCCTCAATCTCCTCCCCCAACTCCTCTTCCCATTTACTCTTCAGCTCCTCTACCAAAGCCTCCCCCTCTTCTTTCATCTCCTGGTATATCGCCGACACCTTGCCCTCTCCGACCCATACGCCCAAAATCACCCTATCTTGAATCCCTTGTGCCGGGAGTAGTGGAAATTCCCTCACCTGCCGCCTCACAAACGCCCTCACTTGCATGTACCTGAAAGCGTTTCCCGGGGGTAGCCCAAACTTCTCCTCCAGCGCCCCTAAGCTCGCGAACGTCCCGTCAATGAACAGGTCCCCCATTCTTCTAATCCCTACCCGATGCCAGCTCTGAAATCCCCCGTCCATCCTACCTGGGACAAACCGATGGTCGTCTCTGATCGGGGACCACACCGAGGCTCCCGTCGCACCCCTGTGCCGTCTCCACTGCCCCCAGATCTTTAGCGTTGCCGCCACCACCGGGCTCGTGGTGTACCTTGTCGGTGCGAGTGGCAGCGGTGCCGTCACCAGCGCCCCCAGGCTCGTTCCTTTACAGGACGCCATCTCCAACCTCTTCCACGCCGCCCCCTCTCCCTCCATCGCCCACTTATGGATCATTGCCACGTTGGCTGCCCAATAATAACCACCCAGATTCGGCAATGCCAACCCTCCTCTATCTCTGCTACGCTCCAAGAACCCCCTCCTTACCCGCGGGGTCTTGCTCGCCCACACAAATCCCGTAATGCTCCTGCTTGCCCTTTTAAAAAAGGCCTTAGTGATCACAATTGGGAGGCATTGGAATACAAAAAGAAATCTCGGGAGGACCACCATTTTAACCGACTGTACCCTACCCGCCAGCGCGAGTGACAACATGTCCCACCTTTTAAAATCCTCCTCCATCTGTTTCACCAACCGCGTCAAATTAAGTTTGTGCAGTGCCCCCCAACTCCTAGCTACCTGAATCCCCAAATATCGAAAGCTCCTCTCCGCCCTCCTCAACGGTAGGTCCTCTATCCCTCTTCCCTAGTCCCCCGGATGAATCACAAAGAGCTTACTCTTTCCCACATTGAGCTTATAGCCCGAAAAATCTCCAAACTCCCGTAGGATCTGCATTACCTCAACCATCCCCTCCACTGGATCCGTCACATACAGCATCAGGTCGTCTGCATACAGCGACACTCGATGTTCCTCTCCCCCTCGAACCACCCCCTTCCATTTCCCCGACTCCCTTACGCCATGGCCAAAGGTTCAATTGCTAATGCGAACAGCAGAGGGGACAGGGGGCACAGCCGGAAATACTCCGACCTCCACCGGTTCGTGACCACACTCGCCACCGGGGCTTTATACAGGAGCTTAACCCAACTAATAAACCCTCCCCCGAAGCCAAACCTCCTCAACACTTCCCAGAGATACTCCCACTCTACCCGATCAAAGGCCTTCTCCGCGTCCATGGCTGTCACGATCTCCGCTTCTCCCTCCACCGATGGCATCACTATCACATTTAAGAGCCTTCGCACATTAGTGTTTAACTGCCTACCCTTTACGAATCCCGTCTGGTCCTCGTGACTCACCCCCGGGACACAGTCCTCAATCCTCATGGCCAACATTTTTGCCAGCAACTTAGCATCTACATTCAGGAGCGAGATCGGTCTATATGACCCACATTGCAGTGGGTCCTTATCCCGCTTCAAGATCAAAGAGATCGTCGCCTCCGACATTGTCGGGGGCAGGGTCCCCCCCTCCCTTGATTCATTGAAGGTCCTTAACAGCAACAGGGCTAACAGGTCTACATACTTCCTGTAGAACTCCACCGGGAACCCATCCGGCCCCGGGGCCTTCCCTGCCTGCATGCTCCCCAGTCCTTTAACCAGCTCCTCCACCCCAATTGGTGCCCCCAGACCCGCCACCTCCTGCACCTCCACCCTTGGGAACCTCAACTGATCCAAGAATCGCCGCATCCCCTCTTTTCCCCCTGGGGGCTGGGACCGATACAGTTCCTCGTAAAAGGCCTTAAAAGCCTCATTCACTTTCCCTGCACTCCCTGTCCACCCTTAAAATCTCCCCCACTAACCTCTCCCTTTCCCTGCCCTCTCTCTTCACCCTGTGAGCCCTGATGGAGATTAACTCTCCCCTGACCACCGCCTTCAGCGCCTCCCATACTACTCCCACCTGCACCTCCCCGTTGTCGTTAGCCTCCAGATATCTTTCAATAAACTCCCGCACACTTCCTCGTCTGCCAGAAGTCCCACATCCAACCTCCACAACGGGCGTTGGTCCCTCTCCTCCCCCAGCTCCAGCTCCACCCAGTGCGGGGCATGGTCTGAAATGGCTATAGCCGAATACTCCGTTCCCTCCACTTTCGGGATCAGTGCCCTGCCCAAAACAAAATTAAATCTATCCGGGAGTAGGCCTTAAGTACGTGGAGAAAAAAGAAAATTCTCTGGCCAAAGGTCTGGCAAATCTCCATGGATCTACTCCCCCATCTGATCCATAAACCCCATAAGCACCTTGGCCGCAGCTGGCCTCCTCCCCGTCCTTGATCTGGAGCGCGGAGAGACAGGGGCGAGACTTCATTAAAGAACGCGGAGAGACCGGGGCGAGTCAGAGCGGAGATTTTAAAAGATCGCGGCCTAGTTTTGGGAGCCGTTCGGAGGAGGAAGAGCAGTCTCTGTCAGGGAGAGAACCTGAGAACATCTAAGACACTCAGAAGGTAAGAAGGTAAGTAAGTGATTTTTACTCATTTTTACTTTTATACCTTTTTCAAATTGTGTGTGTTGGGGGGAAACAGAAAAGCTGTGACCTGAGTGGCTGGTTGGGAATCTACACTAAATTAAAAAAATTAAGCATTGGTAACTAATTAAACATAATTACTAAATTATAATTTAGAGGGGTATCTAAGCCAGAGATCAGAGAGTACTATATTTAGCTTTCGCATTTATATTAGAAATCTAGTGCTAGGAAACAGATAGTTAACAGTAACTTTAAAAAAAAAATTTTTTAAATATATAAAATTAAAAATTTTTTTTAAAAATTTTAATTAATTGACGCAATGTCAGTTAGAGGGGTGCAGTGCTCTGACTGTGAGATGCGGCAGGTCCGGGAGGCTTCCAGCGTCCCGGATGGCTTCATCTGCAGAAAGTGCACCCAACTGGAGCTCCTCACAGACCGCATGGTTCGGTTGGAGCAGCAATTGGATGCACTTAGGAGCATGCAGGTGGCGGAAAGCGTCATAGATCGCAGTTATATAAATGTGGTCACACCCAAGGTGCAGGCAGAGAAATGGGTGACCACCAGAAAGGGCAGGCAGTCAGTGCAGGAATCCCCTGTGGTTGTCCCCCTCTCGAACAGGTATACCCCTTTGGATACTGTCGGGGGGGGTAGCCTATCAGGGGAAAACAGCAGCAGCCAGAGCAGTGGCACCACGGCTGGCTCTGATGTTCAGAAGGGAGGGTCAAAGTGCAGAAGAGCAATAGTAATAGGGGACTCTATAGTCAGGGGCACAGATAGGCGCTTCTGTGGACGTGAAAGAGACTCCAGGATGGTATGTTGCCTCCCTGGTGCCAGGGTCCAGGATGTCTCCGAACGGGTAGAGGGCATCCTGAAGGGGGAGGGCAAACAGGCAGAGGTCGTTGTACATATTGGTACTAACGACATAGGCAGGAAGGGGCATGAGGTCCTGCAGCAGGAGTTCAGGGAGCTAGGCAGAAAGTTAAAAGACAGGACCTCTAGGGTTGTAATCTCGGGATTACTCCCTGTGCCACGTGCCAGTGAGGCTTGAAATAGGAAGATAGAGCAGCTAAACACGTGGCTAAACAGCTGGTGTAGGAGGGAGGGTTTCCGTTATCTGGACCACTGGGAGCTCTTCCGGGGCAGGTGTGACCTATATAAGAAGGACGGGTTGCATCTAAACCGGAGAGGCATAAATATCCTGGCCGCGAGGTTTGCTAGTGTCACACGGGAGGGTTTAAACTAGTATGGCAGGGGGGTGGGCACGGGAGCAATAGGTCAAAAGGTGAGAGCATTGAGGGAGAACTAGGGAATAGGGACAGTGGGGCTCTGAGGCAGAGCAGACAGGGAGAAGTTGCTGAACACAGCGGGTCTGGTGGCCTGAAGTGCATATGTTTTAATGCAAGAAGTATTACGGGTAAGGCAGATGAACTTAGAGCTTGGATTAGTACTTGGAACTATGATGTTGTTGTCATTACAGAGACCTGGTTGAGGGAAGGGCAGGATTGGCAGCTAAATGTTCCAGGATTTAGATGTTTCAGGCGGGATAGAGGGGGATGGAAAAGGGGTGGCGGAGTTGCACTACTGGTTCGGGAGAATATCACAGCTGTACTGCGGGAGGACACCTCAGAGGGCAGTGAGGCTATATGGGTAGAGATCAGGAATAAGAAGGGTGCAGTCACAATGTTGGGGGTTTACTACAGGCCTCCCAACAGCCAGTGGGAGATAGAGGAGCAGATAGGTAGACAGATTTTGGAAAAGAGTAAATACAACAGGGTTGTGGTGATGGGAGACTTCAACTTCCCCAATATTGACTGGGACTCACTTAGTGCCAGGGGCCTAGACGGGGCGGAGTTTGTAAGGAGCATCCAGGAGGGCTTCTTAAAACAATAGGTGGACAGTCCAACTAGGGAAGGGGCGGTACTGGACCTGGTAGTGGGGAATGAGCCCGGCCAGGTGGTAGATGTTTCAGTAGGGGAGCATTTCGGGAACAGTGACCACAATTCAGTAAGTTTTAAAGTGCTGGTGGACAAGGATAAGAGTGGTCCTAGGATGAATGTGCTAAATTGGGGGAAGGCTAATTATAACAATATTAGGCGGGAACTGAAGAACATAGATTGGGGGCGGATGTTTGAGGGCAAATCAACATCTGACATGTGGGAGGCTTTCAAGTGTCAGTTGAAAGGAATTCAGGACCGGCATGTTCCTGTGAGGAAGAAGGATATATACGGCAATTTTCGGGAACCTTGGATAACGAGAGATAACGATCGGCCTCGTCAAAAAGAAAAAGGAGGCATTTGTCAGGGCTAAAAGGCTGGGAACAGACGAAGCCTGTGTGGAATATAAGGAAAGTAGGAAGGAACTTAAGCAAGGAGTCAGGAGGGCTAGAAGGGGTCACGAAAAGTCATTGGCAAATAGGGTTAAGGAAAATCCCAAGGCTTTTTACACGTACATAAAAAGCAAGAGGGTAGCCAGGGAAAGGGTTGGCCCACTGAAGGATAGGCAGGGGAATCTATGTGTGGAGCCAGAGGAAATGGGCGAGGTACTAAATGAATACTTTGCATCAGTATTCACCAAAGAGAAGAAATTGGTAGATGTTGAGTCTGGAGAAGGGTGTGTAGATAGCCTGGGTCACATTGAGATCCAAAAAGACGAGGTGTTGGGTGTCTTAAAAATATTAAGGGAGATAAGTCCCCAGGCCTGATGGGATCTACCCCAGAATACTGGAGGAGGCTGGAGAGGAAATTGCTGAGGCCTTGACAGAAATCTTTGGATCCTCACTGTCTTCAGGTGATGTCCCGGAGGACTGGAGAATAGCCAATGTTGTTCCTCTGTTTAAGAAGGGTAGCAAGGATAATCCAGGGAACTACAGGCCGGTAAGCCTTACTTCAGTGGTAGGGGAATTACTGGAGAGAATTCTTCGAGACAGGATCTACTCCTATTTGGAAGCAATAGGATGTATTAGTGAGAGGCAGCATGGTTTTGTGAAGGGGAGGTCGTGTCTCACTAACTTGATAGAGTTTTTCGAGGAGGTCACTAAGATGATTGATGCAGGTAGGACAGTGGATGTTGTCTATATGGACTTCAGTAAGGCCTTTGACAAGGTCCCTCATTGTAGACGAGTACAAAAGGTGAAGTCACACGGGATCAGGGGTGAGCTGGCAAGGTGGATACAGAACTGGCTAGGTCATAGAAGGCAGAGAGTAGCAATGGAAGGATGCTTTTCTAATTGGAGGGCTGTGACCAATGGTGTTCCACAGGGATCAGTGCTGGGACCTTTGCTGTTTGTAGTATATATAAATGATTTGGAGGAAAATGTAACTGGTCTGGTTAGTAAGTTTGCAGACGACACAAAGGTTGGTGGAATTGCGGATAGCGATGAGGACTGTCAGAGGATACAGCAGGATTTAGATTGTTTGGAGACTTGGGCGGAGAGATGGCAGATGGAGTTTAATCCGGACAAATGTGAGGTAATGCATTTTGGAAGGTCTAATGCAGGTAGGGAATATACAGTGAATGGTAGAACCCTCAAGAGTTTGAAAGTCAGAGAGATCTAGGAGTACAGGTCCACAGGTCACTAAAAGGGGCAACACAGGTGGAGAAGGTAGTCAAGAAGGCACACGGCATGCTTGCCTTCATTGGCTGGGGCATTGAGTCTAAGAATTGGCAAGTCATGTTGCAGCTGTATAGAACCTTAGTTAGGCCACACTTGGAGTATAGTGTTCAATTCTGGTCGTCACACTACCAGAAGGATGTGGAGGCTTTAGAGAGGGGGCAGAAGAGATTTACCAGAATGTTGCCTGGTATGGAGTGCATTAGCTCTGAGGAGCGGTTGAATAAACTCGGTTTGTTCTCACTGGAACGACGGAGGTTGAGGGGCGACCTGATAGAGGTCTACAAAATTATGAGGGGCATCGACAGAGTGGATAGTCAGAGGCTTTTCCCCAGGGTAGAGGGGTCAATTACTAGGGGGCATAGGTTTAAGGTGAGAGGGGCAAGGTTTAAAGTAGATGTACAAGGCAAGTTTTTTACACAGAGGGTAGTGGGTGCCTGGAACTCACTACCGGAGGAGGTGGTGGAAGCAGAGACGATAATGACATTTAAGGGGCATCTTGACAAATACATGAATAGGATGGGAATAGAGGGATACGGACCCAGGAAGTGTAGAAGATTATAGTTTAGTCGGGCAGCATGGTCGGAACAGGCTTGGAGGGCCGAAGGGCCTGTTCCTGTGCTGTACATTTCTTTGTTCTTTGTTCTTTGTTCTTTGATCTAATGCTGGGTCCAGCATCGTGTTAAAATCCCCACCCATTATCAAACTCCCTACCTCCAGGTCCGGAATACGCCCCAACATCCGTTTCATGAATCCAGCATCGTCCCAGTTTGGGGCATATACATTCACAAGTACCACCTCCGTCCCATGCAACCTACCACTCACCATCACCTATCGGCCTCCCTTGTCCGCTACTATGTTCTTGGTCTCAAATGCCACCCGCTTTCCCACCAGTATTGCCACCCCTCAATTCTTCGCATCCAGCCCTGAATGGAACACCTGTCCCACCCATCCCTTCCTTAACCTGACCTGATCTGCCACCTTCAGATGTGTCTCCTGAAGCATGGCCACGTCTGCCTTCAGTCCCTTTAGGTGCGCGAACACTCGGTCCCTCTGAACCGGCCCATTTAGGCCCCTCACATTCCACGTGATCAGCCGGTTTGGGGGGTTACCCCCCCGCCCCCGCCGACTCGCCATCTCCTATCTTAGGCCAGTCCCGTGCTCGCGCCTCCTGCACCCTCCAGTCCCCCAGGCGGGGAACCCCCGCCCCGACCACCTCTTCCATTTTCAGGTCCCCCTCGGACAGTGTAGCAGCAACCCTAGAATCCCCCCCCCCCCCGCTAGATCCACATCTAGCACTTTTGCTCCCCCCATATTACTTCTGTGAGTCAGCTGACCTCTGCTGACCCCGGCTTCCCCCGCCTTCCCGTTGATCTCCCCGTGTGGGAGTCTCTCCTCCTCCTTACCTTCCTCCATCTCCACACACCCCCCCCCCCCCCCCTCTTGGCAAGGGAAAAAAGCCCGCCCATTCCTGAACCAGCCCCGCGCCCTGTGGCGCAGCTCCTGTTGCGGCCATCATCCCAGTTCCCTCATCCGCGAGTCTCACCTCCCTCCAGGACCGACGCCCACATTCCCCATCATCATCATTTTGTCTACAGAAAAGAAAAAAGGAAATTTTAGGAATTTTAACCAGAACTCTACCCACATCCCCATCCATCATCCCACCCACAAAATATTCTTTACCCATATTTACAACCCCATATACAACCACATCCCCTCAGTTCGAGTCCAGTTTTTCCGTCTGTATAAAGGTCCAAGCCTATTCTGGCAGTTCAAAATAATGGTGTCTGTCCTGATCAGTGACCCACAGTCGCGCAGGCTGCAGTATGCCGAACCTGACTCTTTTTTTTATGCAGCACCGCCTTGGCCCGGTTGAAGCCAGCTCTCCTCTTTGCCACCTCCGCGCTCCAATCCTGGTATACTCGGATCACCGCGTTCTCCCATCTGCTGCTCCGCACCTTCTAGGTCCATCTCAGCACACTTTCTTTGTCCACGAAGCGATGGAACCTTGCCACTATCGCCCTTGGCGGCTCATCTGCCTTGGGTCTCCTCGCCAGGACCCGGTGAGCCCCTTCCAGCTCCAGGGTGGTCGGAGAGGCCTCCGCACCCATCAGCGAATGGAGCATCGTACTCACGTACGCCCCGGCATCAGCTCCCTCCACTCCTTCAGGAAGACCCAGAATCCGGAGGTTCTTCCTCCGCGACCTGTTCTCCAGGACCTCAATTCTCTCGGCCCACCTCCTGTGCACCGCCTCGTGCGCCTCCACTTTTACCGCCAGGCCCAGGATACCGTCCTCGTTGGTGTTCACTTTATCGTTCACCTCACGAAGCTCCACCGCCTGGGTCTTCTGGGTCTCCTTCAGCCCCTCGATCGCCAACAGCATCGGCGCCAGCACCTCCTTTTTCAGCTCCTCCACACATCTCATGAGGAACTCCTGCTGGTCTGGCCCCCACGCTGCTCGCTCTCCGCCCTCCGCCATCTTGCCTTCTTCCCCTCGTTTTGGTCTTTGCTCCATGGTCTCTTTCCCCGTTGCTCCACTGCTGCTCCCTGCCAAATATTGTAGGGGGGGACCTCACTGCTCCTTTCCACACGGGATTAATTTGAAAAAAGCTCCGTTGGGGCTCCTCTGGAGAGCCCAAAAGTCCGTTTTCGCGGGAGCTGCCGAAACGCGCGGCTTAGCTCCGCATTGCCGCAACCGGAAGTCCAGATCGCGGGAGTTAAGGACAGGGGAGGGAGTACGGTGCGGAGTGGGGTTGGCATCAATGGGGTCTTCAGGGACTTTTATGAGAAATTGTATCGGTCCGAGCCCCCACTGGAGGAGGGAGGGATGGGCCGCTTTCTGGACCATTTGAGGTTTCCGAAGGTGGAGGAGGGACTGGTGGCGGATTGGGGGCCCTGATTGGGCTGGAGGAGCTGACCAAAGGGATAGGGAGCATGCAGGCGGGGAAGGCACCAAGGCCGGACGGTTTCCTGGTCGAATTCTATAATTGTCGCGGGCACTGATCTCCTTGATCCTGAAGCGGGACAAGGATCCCCTGCAGTGTGGGTCTAAGAAGCCGATTTTGTTGCTAAACAAACAAAACAAAGAACAAAGAAATGTACAGCACAGGAACAGGCCCTTCGGCCCTCCAAGCCCGTGCCGACCATGCTGCCCGACTAAACTACAATCTTCTACGCTTCCTAGGTCCGTATCCCTTTATTCCCTTCCTATTCATGTATTTGTCAAGATGCCCCTTAAATGTCACTATCGTCCCTGCTTCCACCACCTCCTCCGGTAGCGAGTTCAGGCACCCACTACCCTCTGTGTAAAAAACTTGCCTCGTTCATCTACTCTAAACCTTGCCCCTCTCACCTTAAACCTATGCCCCCTAGTAATTGACCCCTCTACCCTGGGGAAAAGCCTCTGACTATCCACTCTGTCTATGCCCCTCATAATGTTGTAGACCTCTATCAGGTCGCCCCTCAACCTCCATCGTTCCAGTGAGAACAAACTGAGTTTATTCAACCGCTCCTCAGAGCTAATGCACTCCATACCAGGCAACATTCTGGTAAATCTCTTCTGCCCCCTCTCTAAAGCCTCCATATTCTTCTGGTAGTGTGGCGACCAGAATTGAACACTATACTCCAAATGTGGCCTAACTAAGGTTCTATACAGCTGCAACATGACTTGCCAATTCTTATACTCAATGCCCCGGCCAATGAAGGTAAGCATACAGTGTGCCTTATTGACTACCTTCTCCACCTGTGTTGCCCCTTTCAGTGACCTGTGGACCTGTACTCCTAGATCTCTCTGACTTTCAAACTCTTGAGGGTTCTACCATTCACCCTATATTCCCTACCTGCATTAGACCTTCCAAAATGCATTACCTCACATTTGTCCGGATTAAACTCCATCTGCCATCTCTCCGCCCAAGTCTCCAAACAATCTAAATCCTGCTGTATCCTCTGACAGTCCTCATCGCTATCCGCAATTCCACCAACCTTTGTGTCGTCTGCAAACTTACTAACCAGACCAGTTACATTTTCCTCCAAATCATTTATATATACTACAAACAGCAAAGGTCCCAGCACTGATCCCTGTGGAACACCATTGGTCACAGCCCTCCAATTAGAAAAGCATCCTTCCATTGCTACTCTCTGCCTTCTATGACCTAGCCAGTTCTGTATCCACCTTGCCAGCTCACGCCTGATCCCGTGTGACTTCACCTTTTGTACTAGTCTACCATGAGGGACCTTGTCAAAGGCCTTACTGAAGTCCATATAGACAACATCCACTGCCCTACCTGCATCAATCATCTTAGTGACCTCCTCGAAAAACTCTATCAAGTTAGTGAGACACGACCTCCCCTTCACAAAACCATGCTGCCTCTCACTAATACGTCCATTTGCTTCCAAATGGGAGTAGATCCTGTCTCGAAGAATTCTCTCCAGTAATTTCCCTACCACTGACGTAAGGCTCACCGGCCTGTAGTTCCCTGGATTATCCTTGCTACCCTTCTTAAACAGAGGAACAACATTGGCTATTCTCCAGTCCTCTGGGACATCACCTGAAGACAGTGAGGATCCAAAGATTTCTGTCAAGGCCTCAGCAATTTCCTCTCCAGCCTCCTTCAGTAGATGCCAAGGTGCTGGCGAAGGTCTTAGCCACGAGGATTGAGGATTGTGTGCTGCAGGTCATCCACGAAGACCAGACGGGGTTCGTGAAGGGGAGGCAGTTGAACGCAAATGTGCAGAGGCTTCTGAACGTGATCATGATGCCGGCGAGGGAGGGGGAGGCAGAGATAGAGGTGGCGATGGACGCTGAGAAAGCCTTCGATAGGGTAGAGTGGGGGTACCTGTGGGAGGTGCTGAAGAGGTTTGGGTTTGGGGAGGGGTTTGTCAGGTGGGTTAGGCTGTTGTATGAGGTCCCGATGGCAAGTGTGGCCACGAACAGGAGGAGGTCTGAGTACTTTTGGTTGCACCGAGGGACGAGGCAGGGGTGTCCCCTGCCCCCCCTGCTCTTCGCACTGGCGATTGAACCCCTGGATATGGCACTGAGGGAGTCGAGGAACTGGAGGGGGTTGGTGTGGGGTGGGGAGGAGCATAGGGTGTCGCTCTATGCGTACGACTTGCTGCTTTATGTGGCGGACCCGGTGGGGAGAATGCCGGAGGTAATGAGGATCCTCAGGGAATTCGAGGATTTCTCGGGGTACAAGCTCAACATGGGGAAGAGCGAGCTGTTCGTGGTTCACCCAGGGGACCAGGAGAGGGGGATTGGCGAGCTCCCACTAAAAAGGGCGGAGAGGAGCTTCAGGTATTTGGGGGTCCAGGTGGCCAGGAGCTAGGGGGCCCTGCATAGGCTTAATTTCACAAGGCTGGTGGAGCAAATGGAGGAGGCGTTCAAGAGGTGGGACGCGTTGCCACTGTCCTTGGCGGATAGGGTGCCGTCAGTCAAAATGATGGTGCTCCCAAGGTTTTTGTTCCTCCCCGTGTTTATCCCAAACGCCTTTTTTAGGCGGGTCAACAGTATAATGGGGTTTGTGTGGGCGCGAGGGTCTCCGAGGGTGAGAAGGGTGTTCCTGGAGCGGAGTAGAGATAGGGGGGGCTGGCGCTGCCCAACCTCTGTAGGTACTACTGGGCCGCCAATGTGACGATGGTGCGCAAGTGGGTGATGGAGGGGGAGGGGGCTGCATGGAAGAGGCTGGAGACGGCGTCTTGTGTGGGTACGAGTGTGGGGGCGCTGGCAACGGCGCCGCTGCCTTTCCCTCCAAGGAGCTATACCACGAGCCCGGTGGTGACGGCTGCCCTCAAAATCTAGGGCAGTGGAGGCGGCACAGGGAGGAAGTTGGGGCCTCGGTGTGGACGCCAATACGGGGGAACCACCGGTTCATCCCAGGGAGAACAGGGAGGGTTTTCGGGGTGGCACAGGGCAGGGATACGAAGGTTGGGGGATCTGTTTGTGGACGGGAAGTTCGCGAGCCTGGGTGAGCTGGAGGAGAAGTACGGGCTCCCCCCGGGGAACACCTTCAGGTACTTACAGGTAAGGCCGTTTGCCAGACGGCAGGTGGTGGAATTCCCGCGGCTGCTGCCACGCACAGTACAGGACAGGGTGCTCTCGGGGGGGAGGGTGGGAGTGGGGAAGATCTCGGCAACATACCAGGTGATGCAGGAGGAGGAGGAGGCCTCGGTGGTGGAGGTGAAAGGTAAGTGAGAGGAGGAGTTGGGAGAGGAGATAGAGGAAGGGACGTGGGCAGATGCCCTAGGGAGGGTGAACTCTTCCTCATCGTGCGCGAGGCTCAGCCTCATACAGTTTAAGGTGCTGCACAGGGCACACATGACCGGGACAAGGATGAGCCGGTTCTTTGGGGGCGAGGACAGGTGTGTTCGGTGCTTGGGGAGTCCAACGAATCACACCCATATGTCCTGGGCATGCCCAGCGCTGGAGGAATTTTGGAGGGGTGTAGCGAGGACGGTGTCGAGGGTGGTAGGTTCCAGGGTCAAGCCGGGCTGGGAGCTCGTAATATTTGGGGTGGCAGAGGAGCCGGGAGTTCAGGAGGCGAAAGAGGCCGGCATTCTGGCCTTTGCGTCCCTGGTAGCCCGGCGGAGGATTCTTCTTCAGTGGAAGGATGCGAGGCCCCCCAAGCGTGGAATCCTGGATCAACGATATGGCGGGGTTTATTAAGTTGGAGAGGGTGAAATTCGCCTTGAGGTGGTTGGTACAAGGATTCTTTAGGCAGTGGCAACCGTTCTTAGACTTCCTGGCAGAACGGTAGACATTGGTTAATGGCAGCAGCAACTCGGGGGGGCGGGGGGAGTTCACTTTATTTTTGTTTTTGTTATTTACACTGGGGGGGTCTGAGGGGGTGTATATATTTGTTGTGTTAAGTCGGGGTGCTAATGTTAATTCATTATTTATGTACGGGGGGAGGGGGATATGGAGGGTTGCTTTTTTGGACTGTGTTTTGTACTTAACCCCGTTGGGTTCCTTTTTCATTTTGGTATTGATATTTTGTGAAAACCTTAATAAAATTTTTTTTTAAAAAAAAAAGTGCTCCTCCATCTCCTGTCTGCCTGGAAGCCAACTTTATCAGGTTAGATTTTGGATGGGGAGCCTTTCAATGATGCCCTGCACCTTTCTCACCATATTCCAGTCCCTCTGCTGGCCACCACTGTGATGATCAGTTAACTAAATCAATTATCTCTAGTCAAGCTTTGTTAATTCTCAACCAGTATACTAGATTATGCAGCACATGGTTGTAGAATACTCCATTTGGATGGTAAAGAAATTGACAGGATTGGGAAACCTGCCTTACTCGTAGTGATTAAAATGGAGTGACATTAATAGCAGCAATTAAGAAAATAGAATCAGAAACACAGCAGATTCTGGATATAAAAAGGAAAATTGATACATAAAAAAAGAAGCTCCACTCTGATTTGTTTTATTGTCAAATAATGTTTGACACTTATAACAAATATGGATTTATCTTTTTGTTTTTATTTATTTTTGTTTGTTTTTGTGTTGTAGTCTAATTTTAAATGGCAATCATTTGAATAGTTAACTACAAAATTAAAGTAACTATCAATAGAAATGCATAATTGACAACTGAACAAATGTGTTAGATTTTAGTAGTGATAAGCTACTTTAAAATACAAATGCTGGGGGTTTTAATGGGGATCGCTGTTATTATTGAAATAATGAACATCTTGTGAGATAAGCGATACTTTATATTGATCATATAACCTGATGCTTCTACTGTTAAAGACTGAGATCGGTTAATTGCAAATTCATATTTAAAGATGTTGATCCAGATGTTCTTCATTCACATAAAAGCAAAAAATTATATATATTTAAAATCTATCATGTCTGAAACTTTTACATATGAGCACTTTCACAATATTATTATACAATAATATTTTGTTTAAAAAGAAAAAATTTAGAGTACCCAATTCATTTTTCCAATTGAGGGGCAATTTAGCATGGCCAATCCACCTAGCCTGCACATCTTTGGGGTTGTGGGGGTGAAACCCACGCAAACACGGGGGGAATGTGCAAATTCCACACGGACAGTGACCCAGAGCCGGGATCGAACCTGGGACCTCAGCGCCGTGAGGCAGCAGGGCTACCCACTGCACCACCGTGCTGCCCATTTTATACAATAATATGACAAAAAGATCAAAATTCGAGTTCATTAACAGACAGGCATGACTTTTATTTAAATAAAAGCAAATTACTGCGGATGCTGGAATCTGAAACCAAAAGAGAAAATGCTGGAAAATCTCAGCAGGTCTGCCAGCATCTGTAGGGAGAGAAAAGAGCCAATGTTTCAGGTCCAGGTTGTTTTGTTATGCTCTTGTCGTAGCATAAGTTGCTTCCTTGATGTGCACTCTGACAAAGGAAGGGTCAGACTTGGAGATAGCTTTAACACGTTTATTAAACTATTAACAATTCTCCTACTTGGATTCGACTCTACTGTTAATCCTGATATAGCTACTCAGACTGACTAACCAGTCTGCTACAATCCACGTGGTGGGAATGATGTTCAATCAAGCCTGTGTCTGTACTCACTGAGAGTCTCCACTGGAAAGAGACTGAGCATGTGTGATGTGTCCTTTTATATGGGTTGGTGTAATGCCCTCCTGTGGTAGTGTCACCTCTGTGTGTATCGTGACTGCCGATTGGTTGTGTCCTATCTTACTGACCTATTGGTTGACTGTCTGTGTGTCATGTCTCTGGTGTTCCCTCTAGTGTCTAGCTAGATGTAGTGTATGTACATTAACCCTTTGTGTACTTACAGTGATGTATATCACCACACAGGTGACCCTTTGTCAAAGCTAAAAGGCTTAGAAAGTGGGAGATATTTATACTGTAGGGTGAGGGAAGGAAAAATGAGTCAAAGCCACAGAAACCAAGCGAAAAGAGTGCTAATGGCAGTCCCCAGAGAGAATAAAAGATGTGACAGGCCAAACAGCAGAGAAACTAAAATCAGAGGGTAAGCTGTGACAGGTGTAGATGTGTGGAGAGGGGGGACATGAGTGGGAGAGAGGTAAAATGAGAAATGGGGGCAAGTGAAATGCTACTTAACCTGGAATGAGTGTTTTGGGCCTGGGATGTTAAGCATGGATGAGGTAAAGGGGCAGGTGTTACACCTTCTGCGATTGCATGGGAAGGTGCCATGGGTGATGGGAGAGATTGGGTATGGTGGAGGAGTGGACAAGATTATCTTGGAGGGAATGGTCTCTGCAGATTGCTGACAGAGTCAGTGAAGGGAAGATGTGTTTGGTGGTGGCATCACACTGGAGTTGGCGAAAATGGCGGACGATTGTGCTTTGCATACGGAGGCTGGTGGGGTGAAATGTGAGAACGAGGTGGGCTCTATCCTTGTTCTGTGAGGGAGAGGAGGGGACGAGGGTAGTGGCGCAGGAGATGGACCGCATGCTGTTGAGGGCCCAGTCAACAACTGCAGGTGGAAAATCACGGTTGAGGAAGAAGGAACACATTTTTGAAGCACCATTTTGGAAAGTGGCATCATCGGAACAAAAGCGACGGAGGCGAAGGAGCTGAGAGAAAGGGATGGAGTCCTTACAGGGTGTAGGGTGCGAAGAGCTGTAGTCAAGATAGCTGTTGGAGTCAGTGGGTTTATAATGGATATTAGTAGATAGTCTATTGCCGGAAATTACCGGACTGTCTGCCACCCCTAAACCAGTACACCTACTCAGCATTTATGCCCCAACACTCGCCTGAGGTTAAAGATCAGTTTTACAAGGAACTCCACAACATCAATAGCAGCATCCCTAACATCAAACATCTGTTCCTTCTTGGGAACTTTAATGCCAGGGTTGGGGCCGACCATGGCTCATTGCCCTTCTGCCTCAGGCAACATGGCATTGGAAGGATGAACAGAACAGAACAGATCGGACAGAGACTGCTGGAGTTGTGTTTACATTACCTGTACATTACTAACTCGTTCATTCAAACCAAACCCAATCGTCAAGTTTTATGGAGACATCCAAGATCTTGCTGGTGGCACCAGCTGGGATCTCTTCATCACCAGGAGAGCCTTTACAAACAGTGTTTAACCACAGCGCGGACTGTGACACTGACCACTCCCTTATGTGCAGCAAAGTTAGATTCAAACCAAAGAAAATGCATCATTCCAAGCAAAATTGTCGCCCACGCATCAACACTACCAGCATTTCTCATCCACTGCTGTTACATTCCCTTGAACAAGCCCTTCAAAATACCACTGTAGGGGATGAAGAGACCAAATGGGCCCACATTGGAGACATCATCTAAACTCAGCAATGACCACCTTTAACAAGTGTGTGAGAAGCAGATTGTAGACTGGTTTAAAGTCTGCTTTGAAGAGATGAAACCAGTCATAGTTACTAATTTACTGCATTGCTGAACTACACGCAAGCCCCCAGTGAGAAAACATCTTTAGCCCTTAAAACTACAGAAGCACCGTGCAAAGAACAGCTAGGTGCTGTGCAAATGACTACTGACAACATCTATGCAATCGTATTCAGCTGGCCTCTGACACCAGAAAGATCAGAGAAATGTATGATGGAATCAAGAAAGCTTTTGTCCAACCATCAAGAAGACTGCCTCCCTCAAGTCTAAATCAGGGAAAACAATCACTGACTAATGTAAGCAAATAAATCACTGGGTGGAGCACTACACAGAACTGTACTCCAGGGAAAACGTCACTGTGTGCAGTTTTGGTTTCCTTATATAAGGAAGGATGTACTTGCATCGGAGCCACTACAGCCAAATTTCACTAAATTTGTCCCTGAGATGAGGGGGTTGTCCTATGATAAGACACTGAGTAATTTGGGCCCATATTCTCTGGAATCATTCATTTAGCTTATTAACGGAATAACAAGAAGCAAAGAAAATCACGTGTTTGAATTGGTCCATTTTAAAGATGCAGTTTTACAGGCCAGGATGATTTCTCCCACATGATTCTTTAGAGATGACTGGAAGTTGAATATCTCTGGGTTTCCAGACAAAGTTTTGGCTGAGTTTTTTTACAGAGACAAATCCTTGCAGGTGAAGGTAAAATATCCCCTCTCTTACTGCAAGGGTCGACTGGTACTACTAGGCAGTGATCCTTTCTTCCTCTTGGAGGAATGGTCCCTCTTGTGTCCTGTTGTTCTCCAGACTGATTTGTCTCTGGAGTAATAAAATTTGTTATCTGAAGTCAGTTTCGATCATGTGACCACATTATCAATACTTCTGTTTTCCACACAGATTATTCAAAATTAGAAACCATTGCTACATAATGGGGGTAAATGGTGGCTGTTCATGGTGGCTGTTCGCACCTGCTTATTGTTAGGAAAACAAAGGTAGTTTTAAGGGATTTATATTTGTATTGATAAACATTGGGAATATGGTATAATTTTAAATGGGTTTAATTTAATGTTTCTGTGCCTTGAAGCATAAAACCAATAGTTCGATTCAAGCTGGACAAAGGTGTTTGTATATATGGAGGTTGGTTTCAATTCCAACTGTGTTTCTACTGTGCTTAGAGAGGGTTACAGCATGAAGAGTAAATAGAAGTAGCAGTGGTTGATTAGCAACGGGGGCCTTTTAAGGTAGGAAGGTTTTAAAGTTTTACTTATTAGCTTAATGTGTTTGCAGTTGGAGACTGGACACTGGGGAGTGAACATCTCTCAACTCTGCCAGAAGAAAAACAGGACAGGATAAGGGAGCTATAAAAAGTCAGGCTTCCCAAAGAATCATATTCTTTTTTTTAAATAAACATTTTATTGAGGTATTTTTTTGGCGTTGTAACAGCAGCAATATAAACAATGTACATGAAAATATAAACATAGTGCAAATACCACCCACCATTAATTAACCCCCTAATCTATGCTAACCTAACCCCCCCCCCTCCCCCCCGACAATTAATTCACTAATTCTCCTCGAAGAAGTCGATGAATGGTTGCCACCTCCGGGCGAACCCTAACAGTGACCCTCTCAAGGCGAACTTAATTTTCTCCAGACAGAGAAAGCTAGCCATGTCCAATAGCCAGGTCTCCGACTTCGGGGGCTTTGAGTCCCTCCATGCTAGTAATATCCGCCTCCGGGCTACCAGGGAAGCAAAGGCCAGAACGTCTGCCTCTCTCCTCCTGGATTCCCGGATCCTGCGACACCCCAAAACTCGCCACCTCTGGACTCAATGCCACCCTTGTATTTAATACTTTGGACATGACGTCAGCAAACCCCTGCCAAAATCCCCTCAGCTTTGGACATGCCCAGAACATGTGGACATGGTTCGTTGGTCCTCCCGCACATTTTGCGCACCTATCTTACACCCCAAAGAATCTGCTCATCTGTGCCACTGTCATGTGACCCGGTGAACGACCTTGAATTGAATCAGGCTGAGTCTGGCACAAGTTGCGGTCGCGTTGACTCTACCCAATGCGTCCGCCCAAAGGCCCTCCTCCATCTCTCCCCCCAGCTCCTCCTCCCACTTTCGCTTCAGCTACTTGGTCTGCATCTCCTCTGATCCAATAAGTTCCTTATAAATGTTAGAAACGCTCCCCTCACCTATCCATCCTCTGGAAACTACCCTGTCCTGAATCTCCCTTAGTGGCAGGAGTGGGAAAGTTGGTACCTGTCTACGCAGAAAATCCCGCAGATATCGAAATTTGTTTCCCCCCACCAATGCAAACTTCTCCTCCAGCGCCCTCCTATTCGAAAAGCTCCCCTCTATAAACAAGTCCCCCATCCTCTCAATCCCTGCTCTCCGCCATATTCGGAACCTCCCGTCCATCCTCCCCGGGGCAAATCGGTGAATATCGCAGATTGGGGACCAGACCGATGCTCCCTCTGCTCCCACATGTCTCCTCCATTGCCCCCAGATTCTCAAGGCCGCCACCACCATGGGGCTGGTGGAGTACCGCACCGGCGAGAATGGCAGAGGTTCAGTTACCAGCGCCCCCAAACTTGTGCCCTTGCAAGAGGCCGCCTCCATACGCACCCATGCTGGACCCCCCCCCCCCACCACCACCACCAGCCACTTCCTAATCATGGCTGTGTTAGCCGCCCAGTAATAATTGCTAAAGTTCGGCAGCGCCAGCCCGCCCTCTCCCCGACTCCACTCCAGCATTACCCTCCTCACTCACGGGGACGTGCCCCCCCATACGAAGCCCGCTATAACTTTATTGACCCGCTTAAAAAAGGACCGCGGAATGAAGATGGGGAGACATTGAAATACAAACAGAAATCTCAGGAGGACTGTTATTTTCACCGTTTGGACTCTCCCAGCTAGAGACAACGGGAGCGCATCCCAACTCCGGAAATCATCCTTCATCTGATCCACCAACCGGGCCAAGTTCAATTTATGTAGCCAGTCCCAATCCCGCACCACTTGGAATCCGAGGTACCTGAAACTGTCCCCTACCAATCTAAATGGCAGTTCCCCCAGTTGCCTCTCCTGACCCCTCGCCTGGACCACAAACATCTCACTCTTCCCCATATTGAGCTTATACCCCGAAAACCAGCCGAATTCTCCTAAAATTCCCACGATTTCTTCCACCCCCTCAATTGGATCTGAAACATACAGAAGCAGGTCATCCGCATACAGCAAGACTCTGTGCTCCACCCCCCGCCCCCCGAACCAGCCCCTTGAGGCCCTCGGAGCAATTGCCAGCGGCTCTATAGCCAGCGCAAACAGCAGTGGGGAGAGGGGGCATCCCTGTCTCGTCCACCGGTGCAGTCTAAAAGTCCGAAGTCGTCCTGCTCGTCCGTACACTTGCCACAGGAGCCTGGTACAGCAACCTGACCCAGTCAATAAAGCCCCGCCCAAATCCGAACCGCCCCAGAACCTCCCATAAATAATCCCACTCAACCCGCTCAAAAGCTTTTTCCACATCCATCGGGACCACTACCTCCACCTCCCTACTTTCCGGGGGCATCATGATCACCTTTAACAGCCTTCTTACATTGGCCACCAGCTTCCTGCCCTTAACGAACCCCGTCTGATCCTCCACAATGACGTTCGGTACACAATCCTTAATCCTGGAGGCCAAAATTCTGGCCAACAGTTTGGCATCTACGTTCAATAGGGAAATCAGCCTGTAAGACCCACATAGCCCCGGGTTCTTGTCCCGTTTCGGGATAAGCAAAATTGTGGCCTGTGACATCTTCTGGGGCAGAACCCCTCTTTCCCTTGCCTCGTTAAACACCTTCAACAGCACCGGTCCCAATATCCCGGAGAACTTTTTGTAGAACTCCACTGGGTACCCGTCCGGTCCTGGGGCCTTACTCGACTGCATGGCTTTCAAGCCCTCCACTATCTCTTCCAACCCGATTGGGGCCCCCAGTCCTTCTACCAGCTCCCCGTCCACCTTTGGGAAAGTCAGCCCCTCCAGGAAGTGCCTCATCCCCTCCGGCCCCATTGGGGGTTCCGACCTGTACAACCTGATGTAGAAATCCCTGAACGCCTTGCTCACCCCTGCCGAATCCCCAACTAAGTTCCCATCCCCGTCAATAACTTTCCCTATTTCTCTAGCTGCCTCTCTCTTTCTGAGCTACTGTGCAAGCATCCTGCTGGCCTTCTCACCATGCTCGTAGATCGCCCCTCTCGCCTTTCTGAGCTGTTCCACTGCCCTCCCTGTGGTTAACAAGCCAAACTCCGCCTGTAGCCTCCGCTGTTCACTTAAAAACCCTATCCCCGGAGTCTCTGCGTACCTCCTGTTGACTTGTAGAATCTCTTTTACCAGTCGGTCCGTCTCTGCCCTGTCCGTCCTGTCCCTGTGAGCCGCCCTGTCCCTGTGAGCCCGGATCGAGATCAGCTCTCCTCTCACCACTGCCTTCAGCGCTTCCCAGACTACCGCTGCTGAGACCTCTCCCGTATCAGTTACCTGCAGGTAATTTTGTATGCATTTCCTCAGCCTCTCGCACACCGCTTCGTCCACCAATAGCCCTACATCTAACCTCCATTGCGGGCGCTGATTGCTATCTTTACGAACCTGCAGGCCAACCCAGTGTGGAGCATGGTCCGAGACTGTGATCGCCGGGTACCCCATGTCCACCACCCCTGCCAGCAAGGACCCACCCAAAACAACGAAATCGATCCGAGAATATACCTTATGCACGTGGGAGTAGAAGGAGAACTCCTTCACCCTCGGCTGTCTAAATCACCATGGAACCTGCCCCCCCCCCCGCCCCATCTGCTCCATGAACCCTTTCAGTTCTTGTGCCATTGCTGGCACCCTGCCCGTTTTCGAGCATGACCGATCCAGGCCGGGATCAATAACTGTATTAAAGTCCCCTCCCATGATCAGCTTGTGCGAGTCCATGTCCGGTATCTTCCCCAACATCCTCTTTATAAATTCCACATCATCCCAGTTTGGCGCATATACATTAACCAGCACTACATTCATTCCCTCCAGCTTACCA
This sequence comes from Scyliorhinus torazame, assembly GCF_047496885.1. Lineage (NCBI taxonomy): Eukaryota > Metazoa > Chordata > Chondrichthyes > Carcharhiniformes > Scyliorhinidae > Scyliorhinus > Scyliorhinus torazame. The sequence goes on from NC_092708.1 coordinate 117,166,454, forward strand.
CTAACCATACTAAATTGAACCCCCACATCCAAAACTATTCTACCCACCTCAAACATCACCCGCTTATTAATCAAGATTCCAACCCCTCTAGTCTTTGTATCCAGCCCCGAGTGGAAGACCTGACTGACCCAGCCTTTCCTCAATCTAACCTAGTCCACTACTATAAGGTGCGTCTCCTGCAGCATTACCACGTCTGCCTTCAATCCCCTCAGGTGCACGAACACACGTGCCCTCTTAACCGGCCCATTCAACCCTCGAACATTCCAGGTGATCAGCCTAGTTGGGGGTCAAAGTGCATTTGACCCCCCCCTCCCCTCCACCGATCAGCCACCCTCTTTCTTGGGCCTACCTCCAGCCCATGCGCCGTGCCTCCTCCGGCCCGCCCCCGCCACCGACCTCCTCTCTGTTCCTCAACCGAAGTCCCTCCCTCGTCAGCAGAACAACTACCCCCTACCCCCCCTAGCAACACCACTCTGAAACCTAACCCATACAATAAACTAAACATATGCACACCCCCCACTGCGCTTCTGTGAGCTAGCTCACCCAGCCAGCTTGGTGGCCCCCGCTCCCGGTGCCAAAACGTCTCCCACCTATTATTCCCTCGCTCCCCTCATACAAACAAATTCCATCATCTAACAATCCCCACACAATCACCCAGCTGAAAACAAACAAACACCGAAACCCAAACAAGCACGTCTCCATCCCACAAAAGTGCACATCAAAGAAAAAGACATTGCCAACATCCACCAAAAAGAAAACCTGAAAACGAAAAAACTTTTTCCCTCCCTTCTTAAACAGAACTCAAAAACAGAAGAGAAAAAATTAAAAAGAGACCCAATATAAGCCAACAAGTTGCATCAAAGTTCTAGAGTTCTCAGCCCCCCACCAGTCCTTTTCTTTTCGCGAAGTCCAGCGCGTCTTCGGGCGACTCAAAATAATGATGCTGGTCCTCATATGTGACCCAGAGACGAGCCGGATACAGCAGTCCAAACTTCACCTGTTTCTTGAAGAAGATTGACTGAACTTGGTTGAAGCCTGCCCTCTTCCTAGCCACCTCCACACTCAGGTCCTGGTACACCCGTAGGATACTGTTGTCCCATTTACAGCTCCGGGTTCGCTTGGCCCACTGAAGAATACATTCCTTGTCCAGAAACCTGTGGAATCTCACCACCATTGCCCTCGGAGGGTCCCCCGTTCGCAGCTTCCTCGCAAGCGCTCTGTACGCCCTGTCCACCTCCAAGGGTCGGGAGAATGTCCCCTCCCCCAGCAGCTTTTCAAACATACCAGCTACGTATGCCCCAGCATCAGCTCCCTCAAACCCCTCCAGGAGCCGGACATTTCTTAAGTTCTGCCGACGGGACCTATTATCTAGGTCCGCAATCTTCTCCAGAAGCCTTTTCTGCTGGTCCCGCAGCATCCCCACCTCCAGCTCCACCGCTGTTTGATGCTCCTCCTGCTCAGCCAGCGCCGTCTCAACCTTCTGGATCACCTGATCCTGGGCGTCCAATCTGTGCTCCAGCCGATCAATCAAATCTTTAACTGGTCCAGGCAGTCCAGTTTCTGCTTGGCAAAGCCGTCCTGGATGACCTGCATCAACTGCTCCGTTGATCGCTGGGCCGACACACCAGGGGTCTGGTCCTCGGCCATGCTGTCTCCTGCTGCAGCTTCAGCACAGCTCTTGCCTATCTTTCTATTTCTGCCTTTTCGTACACTTCTGGTTCTTTTCTCCATACACCGATACGTAGAAACGGTGCCCAATTGCCCCAGCCTTCGAATTTACCGTTTTACACCAGAAAAAAGTCCAGGGGAAAGGTCCAAAGGTCCAACCAGAGCGGGAGCCACCAAATTTGTGAAGTTCCAAAGAACCATGGGCGCGATTCTCCGCTCTCGCGCCGGTTGGGAGAATCGCCTGGGTCGACAAATTTTCCCGCGACGCCCTCCCGCGATTCACCCAAGCGGCGAGAACGGCCCCGTCGGGTTCCGCGCGGCGCAGGCCGGAGAATCTCCCGAGACACCCAAAATGGCGATTCTCCGGCACCCCTGCTATTCTCAGGCCCGGATGGGCCGAGCAGCCTGCCCAAAACGGCGGGTTCCCCCCGGCGCCGTCCACACCTGGTCGCTGCCGGTAGGAACAGCGCGGGAACACTGGGGGGGGGGGGGGGGGGGCGGCCTGCGGGTTGCGATGGGGGATCCTGCACCGGGGGGGCCTCAAATGGGGTCAGGCCAGCGATCGGTGCCCACCGATCGTCGGGCCGTCCTCTCTGAAGGAGGACCTCCTTTCTTCTGCAGCCCCGCAAGATCCGTCAGACATCTTCTTGCGGGGCGGACTCGGAGAGGACAGCAACCACGCATGCACGGGTTGGCCAGTTATGCGGCGCCGGCCGCGTCATGTACGCGACGCTGCCTTTACGTGGCGCCAAGGCCTGGCGCGCTTAAATGATGTGGCGCCGCTCCTAGCCCATTATTGGGCCCTGAATCGGTTGGGATAGGGGCTGTTTCGCGCCGTCGTGAACCTCGACGGCGTTCACGATGGCGCAAGCACTCTGTCTCCATTTCGGAGAATCCCGCCCCATATTCTGATCAGATAACTAGGGAATTAAGATAAAAAGAATGTCTGAAGAAGACTAAACCTAAGAGAACCGAGACTAAGGTGTTGTTCAAGAGGATGCAAGAGGAAAAGAAAGCATTCTGAGTTAAAGAGACAGTTGCAGTAATCAGATTTAATGTGGGAAGGCAAACTTCAGAGGTAAAGTGAAAATTTGATGCCATCTTAATAGGGTCTGGAAATCGATAGTTATAACAATTGTGAATAGTTTATGCAGCAATCAAGGCAAATAGATTCTAACGGGGAAGTGGTAAAACCTGGATACTGGATTTGTTATTAAAAGCGGAGTGGGCAGGCAGCACGGTGGCGCAGTGAGTTAGCCCTGCTGCCTCATGGCGCCGAGGTCCCAGGTTCGATCCCGGCTCTGGGTCACTGTCCGTGTGGAGTTTGCACATTCTCCCCGTGTTTGCGTGGGTTTCGCCCCCACAACCCAAAGATGTGCAGGGTAGGTGAATTGGCTACGCTAAATTGCCCCTTAATTGGAAAAAATTAATTGAGTACTCTAAATTTATTTTTTTTAAAAGCAACAAAAAAAAAGCGGATTGGACGCTTTGTTTAAAAGAGTCATTTGGAAAATCTGGACTGGATTTTGGAATGCAAACCACTCATGGAAAGCATTACTGTGAAAGAAAACATTAAAGTATGTCTTTTGGGAGTGGAGGTTTGGGAGTGGAGTGGAGTTTGGGAACACTCATGTGACAATTCTGAGGAGTAATTCACAGACACTAACTTGGGTACAGAGCGGAGTGTGTGCATTTGACCACACTTGTGCTTAAAGGGAAGTTGTGTTACTGAAACCATTGTAGCTTAAGATATACTTTGTAATCCATGTTAATTGTAAATCTGTGTGTATTTGTTAAACTGGGAGCGAGTAAAGGAGTATTGTGCCATAATCGAATCTTGTCGTGTTTAATAGATGTTCTTTTCCTTGTTGTTAAAACTAATTAGCAGTCCTGTGACACTGTTCCTCCATGGTTCATAAAATAAAGTAAAACTTACAGTCTCTTCCTGTCTAGTTATAACATTAACTGTGATTGTAACATTATGATAAATTGGTTACCCCACAGCTCTCTTTGTTAAGTTTCTAACTTGTGACATTGAGTCTGGGACATCCATTGACTTTGAGCTTTGGTAAATACCGAGACAGTACTAGATGTAAATTTGCAAGTGATTTCATAACCAGCATACCTATTCAAGGCAGGGCACTCAACTTGCTGTCCTTTACATTTTAATGACTTTCCAGAAGAATATTCAGACATGAGTTAATCCTTGTCTATCTAGAAATCACAAAAGGTCACCTGACCTTCAAAGACCATTTTTGCAGCACATTGTCCACTTTTTAAAGGGAAAGTCTATTTTGTTGAGTTCACATTGAAGTCTATTGTGGTGATATGCCTGTGAATAATATTACATACACTCAGCAATGCGACCTCCACCAGCACGTGGCGTCAGACATCAGTCATGTGACATTTGGCTATCGTCAGTTGGTAGTAAGGCGTACAGAAGGACAGTTGCACATCGGGTAGTTTCAGAGCAACATAGTCTGTATAGTATTCTGTATGTTATCCTTCCACGTGTCAAAAAATAAAACATCATTCGAAGTAAGTCATCAGCAGTTCTGTATGAATCATTGCAAGGACAAGACACCAGAATATAATATCCGTATCTTGAAAGTTAGGAATTTCATATATCTTTACTGGGCATAACACACTCTGACTGTGGTCAATCTTCAACCCTTAAAATTGTGTTGGGAGTACTAAACATTGCAGGGAAATATGATAGAATAATCACACTGTTTGAAGATGTTTTAGAGCAATTGAAATGATTAGGTTAACATGATTGCTGCATAGCTGCTTGAAATGGATCATTCTTACTGCTTCGTTTTTATTTTTCTCTTACTTAATAATTGACAAAAATAGTCTCTCTATTTAACAAATAATAATAACATCAAGAGGCATCTGTAAAATGTTAAAAGGCTTGATTTTTCTTTCCTCATTTCCAGGCTGAAAAAAAAGCCAAGGCTTTACGTAATCGAGCTGCTGAGCTGGAACATGAACAAAAAGGCATGGCTTTACTTGATATTGAAAAGCAGCAATTTGAAAAGTATGCACAGCAAGTTATAGATGCAGCAGCAAAAAAAGGCCGAAACGTCTATCCACTTATTAAAGCTGCTAACCAAGGCATTGGTGGTGGACGTGGTCCTGTGTTTACTGAAAAAGGTGGAATTAGACCTAGTTACCAAGTCAAGGACACCTCTGGAGTTCAGCTTCCAAATTATAAACGTAGTACAACTGAGGCAGTTAAGAACATACATGATAAGTGTGATATCGAGAGATCCAAGAAATCGCTAGGTTTTATATGGTAAAAGCTTTGAAAATTACTAATGTACAAATTGATATAAATTTTTACAAATATTTTACATGAATGAAAACTAAAATTAATCTTTCTATGATCATCTACACATCAGCAACCATGTACTGTCTAGATTTAATATAATTATTCTATTGCGTGTATTTGAAACTTACTAAATGTTTGAGGAACCATTCCAGTATTGTGTTTCACAGAGAGATTTAAGTAAAATATCAAACAATGATTGAAGTATAATAGCAAATTGGAAGAGATTAATAAACTCAATCTGAAACAACGTTTAATTTTCTGCATCAGCACAAATAGATTCTGAACTCGAATAACAAAGTATTGGAAAAGAATGTATGGTAAAAGAAGGTATGGCGCAATCGTCTGGCCTGGCCTTGCCTGACTCAGCAACCCGAATCGGCTGGTAAATCTTGCAAGAGGCTCTCATGCGATTTACGATGCTCAGGAGACCTCGCAAGATCTAACTATAATCTTGTGAGAGGTCACAATCTGGATCTCGCCCTCACTAGGTCGGATCCAGATTTGCATATTCAAGTGATCAGTTGGTCTCACTGGAATATGTCTGTGCCAGAGTCTCCCAGGAAATTGAACGCCTGCACCTGGGAGACCTCGCCATGGCGCCCGCACCTGGGAGACCTCGCCATGGCGCCCGCACCTGGGAGACCTCGCCATGGCACCCGCACCTGGGAGACCTCACCGTGGTGCCCGCACCTGGGAGACCTCGCCATGGCGCCCGCACCTGGGAAACCTCGCCATGGCGCCCGCACCTGGGAGACCTCGCCATGGCGCCCGCACCTGGGTGACCTCGCCATGGCGCCCGCACCTGGGAGACCTCGCCATGGCGCCCGCACCTGGGAGACCTCGCCATGGCGCCTGCACCTGGGAGACCTCGCCGTGGTGCCCGCACCTGGGAGATCTCGCCATGGCGTCTGCACCTGGGAAACCTCACCGTGGCGCCTGCACCTGGGAGATCTCGCCATGGCACCTGTACCTGGGTGACCACGCCGTGGCGCCTGCACCTGGGAGATCTCGCCATGGCACCTGTACCTGGGCGACCTCGCCGTGGTGCCGTTTAGCGCTGGTTTCCACAAATGTGGACAGGGCATAATAGCACTTGGTGGGGGGGGTGGTCTCCCAGCACTTGGGGGGGTGGGGGGGGAGTGGTCTCCCTTGCCTGTGCCATGGATCGGGCCCTGCAGTGTCCTGCCCTGATGAGGTGGGGTGAGAGGGGGCTCGAGGACTCCCTAGTCAGTAAGTTGGGGGTTTTGGAGGCTGCAGTAGGGGGTCAAGAGATCGTGGTGGCATTTAAAAATGGTACCCCGTTCTCTTCCTGCACTGATGTGCTCAGCTTACCAATGGAGGAAATGAAGCTAAGTGCAGCTTTGGCAGGGCGTTCCTCACTGAGGCCCGATAGAAAACAGACCCGTTTAATAGCGGGGTTCTCGACGCTGCAGAAACCAAGAAAAACACCGTTAAACTCGTCCCAAATGGGATTTAGTTTATTTTTCATTTAATCGTGCCCAAAAGAGAATCAAATTTGATGTTCGTCATGTATCGTTCTTACACTATGCATATAGCGATAGGGTGTTATTAATTTTTAACATTAACCGTATTAACATAACAGAATACCAGTCCTAAAAGTAAAGAGACCGAAAGAGCACATATGCAAATAACTGCATTTTATTATCATATCTGACACCTTTGCATACAGGAGACAAAAGGAACACTACAAGACACAAATGAAATCCTTTCTCTGAAAAACTACAGTGTACTGTTGACTTTCAACATTGTTTTGATTGAGCAAATTTATCTGTAGTAAACTCAAGCAAATTCAGATGAATCAATTTCCCACAAACTGCAAATGAAATGGTATTAGTTCAGAAGTGAAATTGGCCAATTTACCAGAAAGATTTCAATTTCTTCAACTAGTGGTATTTTTAAAAATATCTTTTTATTCTCCTCATTTTCAACATTTTCAACAAATAAATAACAAAAGAAAAACCAAACAAATACAATAACAATCCTCCAAACAGAAACTGCACCCCCCTCAATATACAGCCCAAAACATCCACCCGTATGTTTAAGGTAAAAAATTAACAGTCAATCCGTAAACAGCGTAATCGCAACAACAATAACCCTGATGCACGATCAATTGCACAAAGACTTGAGTTGGATACAACTGAGGCTTTATTGCTCTAAGATGTGTGGCCTCCCACAGCAGCTGGTGAAATGGCTGCAGCATGGAGGACACACATATTTATACTCCACCTACTGGGCGGAGCCAACAGGCAGGGACTACCAACGTACCTGTAGTACAGGTCCTACCATACATCACCTAATAGAGGTGCAACAGTGGTTTACCACAAACCCCAACCATCCCCCCCTAATGTTCAATGGCAACCAATTCTTGAAAGTGCATAATAAACAGTCCCCATAAATTGAACACGTCCTTCATCACCTACAGCTCAAACCTCACCTTCACGAGAGTGAGAAACTCAAGTAGGTCTCCCCACCAAGCCGAGGCACAGGGCAGAGAAGCTGACCTCCAACCCAACAGGACCTGCCTCCACGCAATCAGCAAAACAAAGGTTAAAACATCTGCCCCCGCACCTGCCTGCAGCCTGGCCAGTCTACAACCCAGAAATGACTTTGAGAGGCCCTGGTTCCAAGTTCACATGCAGTACCCTCAAGATGATACTGAAAACTTCCCTCCAATAACTCTCCAGCTTCGGACATCACCAAAACATATGTACATGGTTTAGGGGGCCCCTCCCACAGAGCTAACACATGTCCTCCACTCCCTCAAAAAGTCGGCTCATCCTCACCCTCGGGAGGTGTGCCCCATACACGACCTTCAGTTGTATGAGCCCCAGCCTCGTGCATGAGGTTGAGAAGTTCAACCTCCGGAGCACCTCACACCACAAACCCCCTTCCATAACCTCCCCCAACTCATCCTCCCACTTGGCTTTAATTCCCTCCAAGGACAACGTTCTCCCCCAAACTCCCCCCCTAGACCGCCAAGACCACCCACTTCTCCATTCCCCTTGCCGTCAATACCTCTTCCAACAATGAGGGGTTGGCACTAGTGGGAAGCTCCAAACCTCCTTCCTAGCAAAGTCTCGGAGCTGCAGGTACCTAAACCCTTCCCCTTGCCCCAGTCCATATTCCCCCCCCCAACCTTGCGAAACGTCCCTCCAGGAACAGGTCTTTTAATACACTGAGCCCCTCCCCTCACATCTCCGAAACCTCCCGTCCAGCCTCCCCGGCTCAAACCTGTGATTCCCCCTGATCGACATCTCCCCTGACCCAGCCCCAGCTTAAAGCGCTGTCTCAACTGCCTCCACCTCAGTGTTGCCACCACCACCAGACACCCAGAGTACTTGCCCGGGTCCATCAGAAGTGGCACCGTTGGCATCACCCTCAACCCCAACCCCCTACACCGACCCTCCTCCATTCTAACCCACTGGGACTTCCCCCATGACCCCCCCCCCCCCAAGTCAATTCCACCTTTTCGACATTCGCCGACCAACAGTAATCTAATAAATTTGGGAGCACCAACCCCCCCCGCCCCATGCTGTCCTCTCTGCAGGACCACCTGCACCCCCCCCCCCAGTTCACACCACCTGCACCCCCAAATACCTGAAGTGGGTTATCGCCCTATGAAATGGCAGCTCTCCGACTCCCGCCCCAACTCATGGCCGGGACACCACAAAATATTCACTCTTCTCCAGGTTCAATTTATATCTTGAGAAAGACCCAAATCTTCAGAGAAGTTCCATTATGTTCGCCACCGATGCACTCACCTCGAATATATATAACAATAAATTGTCCGTGTACAGATTCACCGAATGTTCCACCCCGCCCCCTCTCCCACATTCTCTCTCCCCCCCCTCACTTCCACAGTGCCGAGCTCCTGAAAGCGATGGCCACAGGCTCTGGGAACCTATCTGGCTCTGCCACCTTCCCCGATTGCATCCTCCCAATTGCCTCCTTTACCTCCTGTTCCCCCACCGACCTCTTCAGTGTGGCCCTGTCTTCTTCCCCCAGCTTTTACTCCAATCCGCCCAGAAACTCCCGCATCCCCTGATCCTCCCCTGGTAGCCCCGATCTGTACAGATTTTCGTAGAACTCCTCAAACACCTTATTAATCTGGTCCAGGGCCACCACCAATTTCGCCGTCCTATCCCGCACCTGGACAATTTTCCTTGCTGTCACCTCCCTCCGAAGTTGGCCTGCCAGCATGCACCCCGTCTTTTCCCCTTACTCGTAAATCGCTCCCCTCGCTTGCCTCAGTTGGCGCACTGCCTTCCCCATGGACAACCGATCAAAGCGAGCCTTAGGCTCAGGCTCTCTCCTTCTGTTGAAAAGGGCCAGATCTGCATCACCCACATACCTCCTGTCCTGTCCAATATCTCCTCTATCAGCCTTTGACGCTCTTCCCTTTATCTACCTTAGCCTTAAACTATATCATCTCCCCTCTCACTAATGCCTAAGGGCCTTCCATATCACCGCCTGCGATACTTCCTCCGTACAGTTAAAGGGTCCAGCCAACCACTCTGACATGTTCTGGGCCTCTTCCAAGTTGAGTGGGTTCTAGACCACCTTTATAGAGGCCATGTCCAAAGTCGTGGGCATGAGGTGGAGACATGCCCGCTAGTGGCGGCCTTTGGGGTGTCGGAGCAGCCAGAACTCTTTGAAGGGAGAGGGACTGATGCCCTGGCCTTTGGTTTCCTGATTGCCTGACAGAGACTCCTGCTCGGATGTAGAGTATGCAGGAATCGTGATTTTGCATTATGCGTCGCCTTTGAGGAGTTGATGCTTAGCTCGGGGCAAGGGCAGAGGCCGGGATGGAGGCTGGATTCGGGTTTTTGACAGATAAGGGGTTTTGTGAAAAGGTGAGATTGGTGATTGGGGATTATGTGGAGCTGGAACTGAATCAGAACCGAGTGGTGTTGGTGGCCATGTTCTGGGAGGCGTTGAAGGTAGTGGTCCGAGGGGAGATTATCTTGTTCAAGGTGCACAGAGATAGGAGGAGGAGGGAAAAGCATGGACGGTTGCTGGACGGGGTAGTCGATGTGAACAGAAGATACTCGGGAGCCCTACTAAAGAGCTGTTGGCGGAGAGGAAGAGGTTGCAGGGGCAGTTTGATAGGTTGATGACGGGAAGGGCAGTGGAGGGCGAGCAATATGAGTATGAAGAGACGGCGAGCAGTTTGCTGGCCCACCAGCTGTGGAGGCAGGCTGCGTCCAGGGAAATTCTAAGGATGCGAACAGAGAAGGGGGAGGTGGTGTCAGAGCCGGGGAGGATAATTGAGGTGTTCAGGGGGTTCTATGTGAAGCTGTACAGGGCCGGGCCGGGTGGAGAGGAAAGGGATATGGGACGGTTTTAAGATCGGTTGGAGTTTCCAAGGTTGGAGGAAGAGAGGAGGCGGGCACTGGAGGGCCGAGGGAGGAGATTGACAGACAGCATTAGGGGGGGTGAAGTCGGGTAAGGCTCCAGGGCTGGACGGCTTTCTGACAGAGTTTTATAAGGTGTTAGAGGCAGAGCTGGCACCACATTCATTCGGAATGTTTAGTGAAGTGTTGGAGAAGTGGGATTTGCCAGAGACACTGACGCAGGCGACGGTCACGCTAATCCTGAAGAAGGGGAAGGATCCGTTGGAGTGTGAGTCGCATAGGTCAATGTTGTTGTTGAACAAACGTGAAAGTGCTGGCTAAGTTAGTGGCGGGGAGAATGGAGGGATGTCTGCCAGAGGTGGTCGCTGAGGGTCAAGTGGGTTTTGTAAAGGGAAGTCAGCTCACATCAGGAGGATGTTCAATGTGGTCATGACTCCATCAATGGGGTGGGTGCCGGAGGTTACCAGGCTGGTCAGATTCCACTTGTGGATCTGTGTCCAGACTCTGGCTATTTGGATCGCCAGGTGGCTCATGGCTGCCTGCTTTCGCAGCTGGTGAGCCAGTAGGCGGCCAGCCTTGTCCCTGTGTTCATAGGAGGTCCTCCGTGTCTGGCGGAGTTGGTACACTGCTTTCCTGGTGGATAGCAGGTGAAAGTCTATTTGCAGCTTTTTTTTCTCCGCCAGCAGCTCTACGGTCAGGGCCTCGGAGTACTTTCTGTCGACCTCCAAGATGGAGTCAATCAGCTGCTGCCTGGCTGCCATCTCTTCCCTATCTCAGCTTGCCTTGTAGGCTATGATCTCTCCTCTGATCACAGCCTTCAGTGACTCCCAGAATGTGGAGGGTGAGACCTCCCCGTTTTGGTTGTTACTAAAGTAATTGCCTATGGCCCGCGATGTTTTCTGGAGCACTGGGGAAGTAAACAGGGCGCCCGGTGGTACAGTCGACGGTCAGGGTGTGGAATCAGTTGCGGAGACACTTTAAATTGACACCACTGAGTGGGAACCACAGGTGTAAGCCAGGGGAGATGGATGGGATGTACGGGAAGTAGAGGGAGGCGGGACTGGAGGGGATGAGGGACTTGTATCTGGAAGAGCAGTTTGCGGGTCTGGATGAAGTTTGAGTTGCCGAGCGGGAGTGAATTTAGATATTTGCAGTTGCTGGACTTTGTAAGAAAGGAGTGGAGGGCGTTTCCCAGGTTACATAGAACATACAGTGCAGAAGAAGGTCATTCGGCCCATCGAGTCTGCACTGACCCACTTAAGCCCTCACTTCCACCCTATCCCTACAACCCAATAACCCCTCCTAACCTTTTTGGTCACTAAGGGCAATTTATCGGCCAATCCACCTAACCTGCACGTCTTTAGACTGTGGGAGGAAACCGGAGCACCCGGTGGAAGCCCACGCAGACACGGAGAGAACGTGCAGACTCCGCATTGACAGTGACCCAGCGGGGAATCGAACCTGGGATCCTGGCGCTGTGAAGCCACAGTGCTATCCACTTGTGCTACCGTGCTACCCTAAGGTTGCCTCAATACACCTTATTGGTACAACTGCTATTCCCGGATGAGTTGGGAGAAGGTAGGATTGAGGACATATACGGGTGGTTGGGGGAGCAGGGGAGGGCGCAGGTAGTGAGGATCAAGAACAAATGGGCGGAGGAGTTGGGGGGGGGGGGGAAATAGGCTGGGGACTGTGGTGTGAGGCAATGCGTCGGGTGAATTCAAACTCCTCCTGCGTGAGGATGAGTTTGATCCAGTTTAAGGTGGTACATATAACCCAGGCGAGGATGTTTGGGTTCTTCCAAGGGGTGGCCGATGAGTGCGAGAAGTGTGGGCGGGGGCTGACGAATCACATACACATGTGATTGCGAGAAGCTGGAGTCAGTGGAAGCGGTGTTTGGGATAATATCTAAAATTGTGGGGATGGAGGTCAGTCCGGACCTAATGGTGGCATTGTTTGGGGTATCGGAAGTGCCGGAGCTGCTGGAGGGGAAGGGGGCTGACGAGGGGCTGGTTTAGCACAGTTGGCTAAATAGCTGGCTTGTAACGCAGAACAAGACCAGCAGCGCGGGTTCAATTCCTGTACCAGCTTCCCTGAACAGGGGCCGGAATGTGGTGACTAGGGGCTTTTCACAGTAACTTCATTGAAGCCTACTTGTGACAATACGCGATTATTATTATTATTATGGTGGCATTTGCCTCTCTAACTGCCCGGCGGAGGATCTTGCTAAATTGGAAGTCGATGCGCTGCTGGGTGTGGCGGCCTGGCTGGGGGACTTGCACCATTTTCTCCGGTTGGAAATATTAAATTTGAGTTGAGGGGGTCAGCGGAGGGGTTAGAGACACGGTGGGGGTTGTTCATGACAATATTTGAGGAACTGTATGTCGCGAGGTGGGGGGGGGGGGGGGGGGGGAGGAGAGGGAGGTGAGAGGGTAAAAGGGGAAAACTTGTACAAACTGTGGACCGTGAGTCTGTGGAGTGTGTTTTTGTATATGTTGTTATTTTTTTACACGTTTGGAGTAAAATGCACTTAAAAAAATACATGTTTTGAACAAAATCCAAAAAAATGTTCGGCTGCCTCACAAGATTCAGCGGCAGCATTTCAGGTTAAATTCAAGGAGTCACTATGGCCTCCCATGATCTAACCACCTCTCCAGCAAATGGTCATGCGGGCACCAATTAGTACACCTTTTAAAAAATGTGTTGATGCCCTCGGCAATGCTCCTCAGTGACTGAGTCCGCTCTGGAGCGCTCCACCAATGCCCACCAGCGACTGGACACCTCCACCAGCAACCGGAACATGCCTCAGCAATGCCTACCTGAGATGTGACACGCACCGCAGCGCCTCATCGAGGTCCACCTGGGACTGGGACACATCCCCCAGTGACTGGGACATGCTGTTGAGATGCTCGGCCATGGCTGTCACCGACTGAGCCACGCCTTGGACACCTCCATGTTAGACGTTTTAGTTGCTGTGATATGAAGAGTCTAAAGTTCTGTTCCTTTTTCACAAACACATTTATTTCCTTCCAACAGCCTTTGCACAAATCTCTCACCATACATCACCTGACAGAGGCCACCTGAAGCCCCTTTACATAGCAGTGTCAATTAATGGATACTTAACATAAATGAGACAACTAATTGCAATGTCTCTTAACCCATTACTTAACAGTCTCCCCTTCCTTGGAGAAAAAAATAATTAGGTGAAAACAAAATTTCAAGAAACTCAAAAACACACACCATGATTTCCCCCCCCTTTTTTTTGGACGAGAAAGAAAAAACAAAAGTCACAGAAACAACCGCCCTTCATTAACAATATCCAAAAGTTTCTGTGAACTCGCCCCTCTTTTCGTAAAACAGTCTCCCAGTTGATAGCTCCTGTCGACCCATTTAATTTTTGTTATTTCCCCTCTGTCCAACATCTGCTTCAAACTTGCGATGTCTATCCGTAACCTCTTTTCATTGACACTTTTTGTAGAGTGCACATTTTACCACAGGGATTTATTGTCAAAGTCACAGTCAATAGGTATATTACCTAAATCCCCAAATCCCAAAATTTCTGTCAATATCATACTTATATAAAAGGCCATATCCACCGCCTCTACAAGGCTTAACGTCTCAGCAGCCAAAGTGCTTTTTACCACTCTCCTTATTTTCTTTGTTTCCCACACAAGCGGGCAACATTTATCATTGTTCCCCAAAAGGAAAATTATAAAACCTCCTGCGTTTAAAACCCCATCACATAAATTTGCGTAGGACGCATCACTATAAACTATGAGTTTCAAGTGCCTACGGTCACCTAAAACCGGGAACTTCAAAACACACTCCTGCATTTTATTTGCTCTTATTATGTCTTCCACTTTGGGATCACTCATTTTTGTACTCAACTCTAAGACATCAAAACTAATGTCCGGTCTAATCTGTCTACCTAACCAGTTCAGTTGCCCAATTAAACTTTGTAGTTGCTCTTTTTCTATCTTTGAAACCATTGCGTCTTTTTGTGAAACTCGGTCACAACGAATTGCTATTGGGCTGATGCTTTCCAAATAAGATTGCTGACGTAAAGTTGCCCCTAACTTAGTCTGTCCAATTTCCAGTCCAATATATTTAAATGCACCAGAAGCCTGACTTCCAACCCTGAATTCTTTCCTCAACCCAGAGATTACAATAGCTTCAAAATCACTAGTCCCACCCCACAAAAAATCATCAACATGCATCATAAAAATGCCAGAAAGATTTCCTTTATAGTGCCAGTAAAACATTGCACAATCTGCTTTCAACTGGCAACAGCCTAACTTTAACAAAACTGACCTTACCGAAACATACCAGACTCTAGATACATCATTTAATCCATATACACATTTGTTCAACTTCCAGACTACCCCTTTTGTGTTAGCTGCTTCTTTAGGAGGACGGAGAAAAATGTCTCTCTGGAGCTGATGCCCCTGCAAAAAGGCAGCTTTTATATCTATAGATTTGCATTCCCATGCCTTGTGGCTAATAGAGCCAAGAAGATATTTAAAATAACCTTTCCTGCTGTCGGTGAATCTACCCTTAAATCCTGATCTTCTAAGTTTTCTTCAAATCCCCTTGCCACAAGCCTGGCCTTTGCCTTATAAGTTCCATCCGGAAGAACCTTTTCCGTGCAAATCCATCTGTGGGGTAGAGCTCTTTGTCCCCTATCCGGTACTTCCGTGTATACCCCAAATTCACTCTTTGATAACTTTTTCATCTAATTTATTTGAAGCCACCAAAATCTCACGTGCATGTGGGCTTCTACTCCTATTAGTATTTGTAGTCTTACTCATGTTCCGAGATCTTGACAAACTACGTCCCCTCTCCCGCCTGGTATCTCGTTCTGTACTGCTACTGCTTGATCTTTCCCTTCTGCTGTGGGATGTCCTTTCAATAGTTCTCGACCTTTTCCTGCGGACCTGTTCACTATCCGATGTACTATCTGAACTGGCACTGCGTTTCTGTGCCCTCCATTTTTGAACTTCGTTTTCCCAATCCATTGTCTTGACTCCTTCCCCTGAATGTTGTACATTCAACCAATGTTTATACTTTCCAGTGGCCTTCCCTGCTCTACTAATAACAGTTGCATCCTTCCATTGACTAGACCCTTCAGGCAAGTATGTCACTTTTGTACCAACTTTTGGCAGTTGCCCTTTCGGAAAAATGGCCTGTTCTAATTCATCAGAAGTGTTGTGTTCCTCCACAGAAACCCTGTCTATATCAGTTAATTGGTCCTCATAGTTCCATAACACATGCGTACCAGATGACTCTGGTTCCTCGTCAAGTCTGTCGGCTCTGTCTAAATTTGAAAATTTGTAATCTGTACCCATTATTCTTGATGAATGTACCCTAACAGTTTGATTACCATGTTGCAAAATAATTGTTTTTCCATCTATGCCTATGATCTTCCCTGGGCCTTTCCATTCATTAGAATTGTCTCTCTTATAATATACCCTGCCTCCTTGCTGAAAAACGGCATCTGATGGCCGTACGTTATGTCTTAAAGCTCTGTGAATTCTTTCAGAGACTCCTGCTTCCAAAAAAGCTTTTCTACTGCTATGTAATGCATTTAAATGTTCAGCAAAACCAGAGCTAATTGTAGTCCCCTCCCAAGCTGGAGGTTGGTCATCCAAAATGGATGGAATTTTAGGATTTCTACCAAACACTAATTGATAAGGACTATAGCCCCCAACCATCTGCAATGAATTCTTTGCATGTACTGCCCATGCTAAAGCTGAATTTAGCCTGCAATTTGGTTGATCTGCCAAAATTTTCCCAAGCATGTCATCAATGACAGCATAATTTCTTTCACAGACACCATTACTAAATGGGCTTTCTGCAGCTGTATTCATAATTCTGATATTCATGTTTTCACACATACCCTAAACTCATCATTGGCAAATTTTCCCCCATTGTCCGTAAGGAATTTTGCCGGTGGACCCATTCCTGTCCCTATCCATTTTGCCACGATTTGATCCAGAATTACTCTCTTTTCTTTACTTCGTACAATCGTTGATTGACTAAATCTGGTTGCTAAATCTACAAAATGCAAAATAAATATATTATTTGCTTTATCCCAGATCTTAAGGTCCATGGCCACAATGTTGTTAAAATCTCTGGCCAAAGGTAGGGTTACTATCGGTCATGCTGGTGTCCTTCTGTACTTCCTACAAACTTCACAGCGGTCACTAACCTGTTCTATCAGTTTAGTATAGTCGTCATCCCTTACCCCTGCATCCTTTAATACATTTTTCAGCCTCCGAGGAGACGGATGTGCAAATTGCCTATGCAGTTTTAATACCACAAGCTTTTTATCAGCTAAAGTCCCATTTTCAGCTGCCATTAACACATCCTTAACCATTCTACTTGAAATATTATTTGTCAGTAATGGAATACAATAGTGTCCCAACTGTGTAAATTGTAAGTCCACCGTCTTTCCAAAAGCTGTTGCCTTATCTTGTTCCATATCCAGTTTCATGTGTGCTTTCTTCATCGACGGTCTGCTCAGAAGCAAAGGTATCTCACTTGATACAACATCCGTGCTAATGAAATGATTCACTCCGGCAATATTGCAAGGGATCACCATTCTTTTCAGCGACTTCAGAGTATTATCATCCCCAGACCTGAAACTTGTGGAACTTTCAAATTCCTTAACCTTGTTACGATTTTCAGCATTCAAAGAGTCCAGGTAACATTTTAACCAGTCAATTCCACACACAGTAGATGTGCAGCCACTGTCCAATACAGCACAGTCGAAGGATTCTGCAACCAACACCCTCATTACCGGCGTAAAACTGCTTGTCAATAGGACAATGCCTTCTTTCTGGTCACTATCTTTTTCCTCTACTGACTCTTCCGTGTCATGTGTCGCTTCAAACACTCTATCATAACGAGTTGGACAGTTGAAAGCATAATTGTATTGAGAGTCACATTGAAAACATCGATTTATCATGCCCCATGCATTTCTGAGGTTCATCTTCCTATTGTAGGTTCTAACTGAGTTTCTGTCTTCATAATTTCCTTGTCTCGGTCTCCTTCTATAGTCTTGAGCCCTGTTCGTAGCCATACGATTTCGCCATCCTGTTATTGGTGTATCTTCCATATTCTGCCTTATTGCAGGCTGACCTGTTTGGGTCATCAGAGCCATCGGAATCGAATGTTTCCCCATGAAACTTTTGTGAAGCTTTTGTCATCTGTTCGAATAAGGTATCCTTATCAGTAAACTGAACTCCTGTCAAAACCAGGAGCCTATCCATGTTGCTCACTCTCGCACAGTCAAGTAATTTAAAGGCCAACACAGACTGTGTAAATTCCTGGTTGCGTTTCTGCAGCCTTTTATATAGTCTGCCAAATTCCATTATATAGTCTTCCATGGAGATATCCTCCATTTTCCGGAACTTATCAAAATCCGACCATGCTTCATACCGGCGTAAAACTGCTTGTCAAAATCCAACCATGCTTCATACCGGCGTAAAACTGCACTTAACAAGTCATCTTTCTTATAAATCTTATCCATATAATGTAATAAAGTCTCCAGACCTTCTTCTGAGTCTAACTCTTCCAATTCCAGCTCAGAAAGCACTTTGTTTCGGATTTTACTGCCATATGGTCGAGAAAGAGCCAATGCCATACCTTGTTTTCTCTTTCCCAAAGCAGGTACCTCAGTCCACATAACTACTGCACTTCTCCATTGGTCGTACGATTCCCTTTCAGAAAATAAGGGAGGATAGTCATATCCAGCCATCTTTATCCTCGGTTCAGCCATATATCCCTTTTTTTTTTTCTTTTCTCACTCACTCCTTGGTTTGATCTGGAAATGTTGTATCTTTCAACCCTTCACATTTACACAGCAACCATCCTCTGCTACCAATTGTTAGACGTTTAGTTGCTGTGATATAAAGAGTCTAAAGTTCTGTTCCTTTTTCACAAACACACATTTATTTCCTTCCAATAGCCTTTGCACAAATCTCTCACTATACATCACCTGACAGAGGCCACCTGAAGCCCCTTCACTGAAGCCCCAGTGTCAATTAATGGATACTTAACTTAAATGAGACAACTAATTGCAATGTCTTAACACTCCACTCGTGCTGCTGACATTGTGCACCAGGCTCTCTACTGCGGTCACCACTCTAGCAGTGTTGGCCTCGGACCATGCATTGCTGGTGCTAACTCCTGCATCCTTGGCCTCTGGGACTCCTCCAATCGGCTATGGGCCTGCTGCGGTGTCGCTGACATCCTCTCTGAATATCATGGCCACACCTTATTGACTACATCAGCTCCGGGTAAACATGGTCCAGAGGCTTAGCATCTGATTGGGATCCAGCTGGGTCCTGGGATCCAGCAGACCGCCAACCTTTCCTGCCTCCACATGATCTGCATCAGAAAATGTGAGGTGCTCACCAGAATGTGCCCCAGAAGCCTGACCACTACTATCGCCCACCGAGATGTGTGTCGTTGCGTTGCTGGAGGGTGGAGATGACAGCTGTGTCATGAATACAGTAGTGTCCTCGGACCTCCCCTCCGAGGTGATCTCATGGGAGGCAGAGGTGAGGGAGGGGGAGGGGGGGGGGGGGTTACCACTGCAGATAGGCCGCCACTGTCGGATGGAGATCATGCGGGAGAATGGACATGTGGTCAGTGGGAGGGATGGGTCAGGGTCAGTGTGTATGGCATTAGCAACTCACGTGTCACAAGTCATCTGGGTGGGGCCGGTGGATCCTCAGCTCTGTGACGTACATCAACCTCTACGCCGGTGACCGATCAGTCCTCGGCCACCCCCGCAATCTCCACCATTCCTCATAGGGGGTGAGGACTCTGATGTCTGGTCCCCTGCCCCCGCCTGGGCCCTCTCCTGTCTGTTGTGGCCCAACGTCTCCTGCGGTGGACAGAGGGAGCATTGTGAGCTGCGTGCTTCATTCATTGCAGGGGTGGGGAGGGAGGGGGGATGGGTAGTATGGGAGGATAGGGGGGTGGGGAGTTATGGAGGTGGTGGGGAGTATGGGGGGTGGTGAGTATGGGGGAGTGGGGTGTTGGGGAGTATGGGATGTTGGAGAGCATGGGGGGATTGGGGAGTCGGCGTAGGTGGCACTGCTGGACATGGGTGGGCCAGGGCATGGTACAGTGCTGAGCGGGGGTGGTGTCAGACGCATGGTCGTGGGGGGCGCGGGTGGCAGGCAGGGGTGGTGCCAGGGGGCTGGTATCAACCCACCCGAGAAGCCCGGTGGAGGTCATTGATCTTCTTACGGCACTGGCTGCCCTGTGGTTGACCCTCCAAGCCCCTTGGGGGAACAGTGCATCCCGTCTGGTTCCGACCACGTCCAACAATCTGGCCCGGTCGGAATCCCCTAATCGTGGGGCTGGTCTTCTCGGTGGCATGTCTGCGAGCTGTGTGGGGTTTGCTCCGCAGGATCAGTTTAAGTGCTGCTCCCCCTTGTTAGTGGGGAGCTGGCGGGCACAGTCTCGGTGAATCAGCCCGTGAGGCCTCATTAAGTGGACCAATTAATGTTTAATATCGCCTCGCCGGGTTAAGCGTCAGGAAGCTTGTGGCAGTTCCCACTTGCTGCCACTCTTAAAAACATTTCCATTAAATCACGGCCGTGATCTTTGTGTGTCATATGTTACTATGGCAGTAGATGGCAATGTTGTATGACATATACTTAATTCCCACTGTAGCATTTCACCAAATGCAGGTCTTTGTTAGGGTTTTCTTTTGATAAACCTTGCCAATGGTTCATCATTGACCCATATTAGTGGCAGTATTTAAGCTGGTTTTATACATTACAGTATCTAAGCAGTAGTGCAGAAGGTATAACTGAGTGATATATTGCCCCATTTATACTTTGAATAAACATTGTGGTAACAAATGCCTAACTCCGGTTTGAACTACTGGCTCATTCTCTAAGTCTCTGAGTGTCTCTTGACATCTCTGTTCAGACATCAGTTTCTAAAACAATATCGCAAGGTTACACAAGACCAATTATTGACTAATAGCCAACAACGTATTGTCCCAACAGAAAGCTTTTGATAACATCCCACATAAGAGGTTAATGTTAGGTTAAAGCGTGTGGGTAATATAATGGTATGGATTGAGAATTAGTTAGTAGAAAGGAAATAGAGAGTAGGAATAAATGGGACTTTTCTGAAGTGGCAGGCAATGACTAGTGGGGTCACACAGTGATCAGTGCTTAGGGCCCCAGCTATTCACAATGTAGATCAATGATTTGGATGAGGAAACCAAAAGTAATATTTCCAAGTTTTCTGATGACTCAAAGCTTGGTGGGAATGTGAGAAGTGAGGAAGGTTTTAAGAGACTTCAAGCTAATTTAGTCAAATTGAGTGAGTGGGAAAATATATGGCAGGTGAAGTATAATGTGAATAAATTAGAAGTTATCCACTTTGGATGGAAAAACAGAATGACAGAGTATTATTTAAATGGTGATAGAGTGGGAAATGTTGAGATACAAAGGGATCTGGGGTGTACTAGTGCACCAGTCATTGAAAGCAAGCATGCAGGTGCAGCAAACTGTTAGGAAGGGAAATGGTACTTTTAAAAATTAATTTACGGGATGTGGGCGTCGCTGGTTAGGCCAGCATTTATTGCTCATCCCGCGTTGCCCTTGAGAAGATGGTGGTGAGTTGCTTTCTTGAACCGCTGCAGTCCATGTGGTGTAGGTACACCCACTATGCTATGGGGAGGAAGTTCTAGGATTTTGCCCCAGCGACAGTGAAGGAGCGGCAATATATTTCCAAGTCAGGGCGGTGAGTAACTTGGAGAACCTCCATGTGGTAGGGTTCCCAGGTATCTGGTGCTCTTGTCTTCTCGATGGTAGTGGTCATTGGTTGGGAAGGTGCTGTCTGAGGAAACTTAGTGAGTTACTGCAGTGAATCTTGTAAATGGTGCACATGGCTGCCACTGTTTGTCTTTGGTGGAGGGTTTGAATGTCTGTGGAAGGGGGAGCAATCAAGCGGGCTGCTTTGTCTTGGACGGTGTTGAGATTCTTGAGTGTTGTTGGAGCTGCACTCATCCAGAAAAGTGGAGTGTATTCCATTACACTCCTGATTTGTGCCTTGTAGATAGTGGACAGGCTCTGCGGGGTCAAGAGGTGAGTTACTCGCTGCAGGATTCCTAGTCTTTTAACTGCCCAGGTAGCCACAATATTAATGTGGCTAGTCCCGTTCAATTTCTGATCAATGGTAACTCCCAGGATGTTGATTGTGGGAGATTCAGCGATGGTAGTGCCATTGAATGTCAAGGACGATGGTTAGATCCTCTCTTGCTGGAGATGGTCATTGTCTGGGACTTGTGTGGCGCGAATGTAACTTGCCACTTGTCAGCCCAAGCCTGGATATTGTCCAGGTCTTGCTGCATTTGGACACGGACTGCTTCATTGTCTGAGGAGTCGCAAATGGCGCTGAACACTGTGCAGTCATCCGCAAACATTCCCACTTCTGACCTTATGACGGAACGGAGGTCATTGATGAAGCAGCTGAAGATGGTTTGGCCTAGGACACTACCCTGAGGAACACCTGCAGTGATGTCCTGGAGCTGAGCTATTGACCTCCAACCACCACAACAATCTTCCTTTGTGCCAGGTATGACTCCAACCAGCAGACAGTTTCCCCTCTGATTCCCATTGACTCCAGTTTAGCTAGGACTCCTTGATGCCACACTCGGTCAAATTCTGCTTTGATGTCAAGGGCAGTCACTCTCACCTCATCTCTGGCATTCAGCTCTTTTGCCCATGTTTGAACCAAGGCTGTAATGAGGTCAGGAGCTGAGTGATCCTGGCGGAACCCAAACTGAGCGTCCATGAGCAGGTTATTGCTGAGTAAGTGCCAGTTGATAGCAGTGTTAAGACTCCTTCCATCACTTTGCTGATGATGGAGAGTAGACTGGTAGGGCGGTGATTGGCTGGGTTGCATTTGTCCTCTAGATGCCAGTGTTGGCCTGTACTGGAGCAGCTTGGCTAGGGGTACGGCAAGTTCTGGAGCACAGGTCTTCAGTACTATTGCCGGAATATTATCAGGGCCCATAGCCTATGCAGTACCCAGTGCTTTCAGCCCTTTCTTGATCTCACGTGGAGTGAATTATATTGGCTGAAGACTGACATCTGTGATGTTGGAGACCTCTGGAGGAGACCAAGATAGATCATCTACTTGGCACTTCTGGCTGAAGATTGTTGCGAATGCCTCAGCCTTGTCTTTTGCACTGATGTGCTGGGCTCCTCTATCATTGGGGATGGGGATATTTGTGGAGCCTCCTCCTCCAGTGAGTTGTTTAATTGTCCAACACTATTAATGTGACAGGACTGCAGAGCTTAGATCTGATGTGTTTATTGTGGAATCGCTTAGCTCTATTGCTGCTTATGCTGTTTAGTACACAAGTAGCCCTGTGTTGTAGCTTCACCAGGTTGACACCTCAATTTTTTGGTATGCCTGATGCTGCTGTAGGCATGCTCTCCTGCACTCTTCATTGAACCAGGGTTGATCTCCTGGCTTGGTGGTAATGGTAGAGTGGGGGATATGCTGGGCCATGAGGTTAAAGATTTAGTTGAATCCAATGCTGCTGCTGCTGATGGCCCACAGCTCCTCATCGATGCCCAGTCTGGAGTTGCTAGATCTGTTCAGTCAACCATTTAGCACGGTGGTAGTGCCACACGACACAATGGAAGGTATCCTCAATGTGAAGATGGGAATTCGTCTCCAGAAGGACTGTGCGGGGGTCACTTTTACCGATACTGTCATGGACAGATGCATCTGCAGCAGGCAGGTGATGATGAGGTCAAGTATGTTTTCCAGTCTAGCAGCTATGTCCTTTCGGATCCGGCCAGCTGGGTCTGTGGTGGTATTACCGTGCCACTCTTGGTAATGGACATTGTAATCCCCTAGACACCCTCAGCGATTCCTCCAAGTGGTGTTCAACATGGAGGAGTACTGACTCACCAGCTAATGGTGGCCGGTTCGTGGTAATCAGCAGGAGGTTTTCTTGTCCATGTTTAACCTGAAGCAATGAGACTTCATGGGGTTCGAAGTCGATGTTGAGGACTCCCAGGGCAACTCCCTCCTGACTGTATACCACTGTGCCGCCACCTCTGCTGGTGAGACAGGACATACCCAGGAATGGTGATAGTGGTGTATGGGAAATTGTCTGAAAGGTATGATTGTGTGAATATGACTATGTCAGGTGTTGCTTAACTTGTCTGTGAGACAGCTCACCCAACGTTGGCACAAGTCCCCAGATGTTAGTAAGGAGGACCTTGCAGGGTCGACAGGGCTGGGTTTGCCGTTGTCGTTTCCGGTGCCTAGTTCGATGCCGGGTGGTCTATCCAGTTTCATTCCTTTTTTGTGTTTCCGTAGCGGTTGAATACAATTGAGTGGCTTGCTAGGCCATTTCAGAGGGCATTTAAGAGTCAACCACATTGCTGTGGGTCTGGAGTCACATGTAGGCCAGACTAGGTAAGGACGGCAGATATCCTTCCCTAAAGGACATTAGTGACCAGCAGGGTTTGTACGACAATCGGCAATGGTTTCATGGTCATCATTAGACTTTTAATTCCAGATCTTTTTATTGAGTTTAAATTCCACCACCTGCCAACAATACCACAGCCTCCCCAAGGCAATGTTGGCCTTCACAGAAAGAGGACTTTTGCAGGAGCAAGGATGTCTGACTGCAATTTTGTACAGGGTCTTGGTGAGACTACACCTTGAGTACTGTGTGCAGTTTTGGTCACTTTACCTAAGAAAGGATATACTTGCCATATAGGGAGTGCAGTGAAAGTTTACCAGACTGATTCCTGGGATGGCAGGATTGTCGCATGAGAAGAGATTGGGTCGACCAGGCCTGTATTCACTGAAATTTAGAAGAATAAGAGGTGATCTAATTGAAATGTATAAAATTCTGATAGGGCTGGACAGACATGAGTTTGGCTGGGATTATGGTGTTGAAGGCGGAGCTATAGTCAATAAATAGGAGTCTGATGTAGGAGTCCTTGTTGTCGAGATGCTCTAGGGATGAGTGTAGGGCCAGGGAGACGGCGTCTGCTGTGGACCGGTTGCAGCGGTATGCTAATTGCAGTGGATCTAGGCGTTCTGGGAGCATGGAGTTCATGCGCTTCATGGTCAACTTCTTGAAGCACTTCATTATGATTGATGTTAGGGCCACCAGACGGTAGTCATTGGGGCACGTGGGGCTGTGATCCTGAAGGACAAGGATCCTACAGAGTATGGGTCGTTTTGACCCATCTCACCTTTGAATGCAAAAGTTAAATTACTTGCAAAGGTGCTGGCATGATGGTGGGAGACCTGCCTCCCAGAGGTGATCTCGGAAGACCAGGCAGGCTTTGTCAAGGGTGGGCAATTGTCAGCCACTGTACGTTGGCTATTAAGTATTGTCTTTTCACCCTCTCCAGTGCCCGAACCAGAGGTGACTGTTCCCATGGATGCTAAAAAAGGGTGGCGTGTGAGATCCTCGGGACATTTTGGACAAAAGTTCATATCATGGATTCATTTACTGTATAGGGCCCCCACTGCTAGTGTTCGCACTAATGCCTTGGGCTTGGGTTATTTTCGGCTGAATAGGGGTACGAGGCAGGGATGTCCATTGTCTCTACTCCTGTTTGCTTTGGCAATTAAACCACTGGCCATAGCATTAAGATCTTCCAGGAAGTGCAAGGGGATAAATTGGGGAGGGAGCATAGTGTGTCCTTGCAAGCAGATGATCTGTTTCTTTACATTATGGACCCAGTTTCCACTATGGATGAGATAATAATAATAATCTTTATTGTGACAAGTAGGCTTACATTAACACTGCAATGAAGTTATTGTGAAAAGCCCCTAATCGCCACTTTTCGGCGCCTGTTCGGGTACACAGAGGAAGAATTCAGAATGTCCAATTCACCTAACAGCAATTTAGGAGTTTTAGCTCCTGTTATTAGTTGAATTTAGACAAGAGCGAACACTTTCCGGTTACCCCCCCCCCCCCCCCCCCCCCCCCGGGAGGTGAGCCGATCTAGCTTTGGTTATCTGGGAATCTGGGTCAATGATTGGATCTCGCTCCATAAATTAAATTCTAGCCTGGTTAATGGGTTCGAATCTGACTTGCAGAAGTGGGATAACCCCTTTTGTCCTTGGCGGGCAGGGTTCAGATAATTAAAGTGAATGCCCTCCTGAGGTTTTTATTTATTTTTCAGCGTCTCCCCACTTTTCTCCTCAAAACCTTCTTTATCAGAGTTAATAAATTAGTGTCCTCCTTTATTTCAGCAGGCAAGATCTCAAGGATCTGTAGGGCATTCCTCGAGAGAGAGATAGACAGTTAGGTGGTTGTAGGCGGCACAGTAGCAGAGTGGTTAGCACAGCTGCCTCACAGCTCCAGGGTCCCTGGTTCAATTCCGACCTCGGGTGACTGCCTGTGTGGAGTTTGTACCTTCTCCCCGAGTCTGCGTGGGTTTCCTCCCACAGTCCAAAGATGTGCAGATTAGGTGGTTTGGCCATGCTAAATTCCCCCTTAATGTCTAAAAGGTTAGGTCGGGTTACGTGGATAGAGTGGAGGTGTGAGCTTAAGTAGGGTGCTCTTTCCAAGGGCTGGTGCAGACTCGATGGGCCAAATGGCCTCCTTCTGCACTGTAGGGATTCTATAGTTTAGCTTTCCTCAATTTGCATTTGTAGCCCAGGAAGGCCCAAAACTCTTCTTGGAGCTTCATGATTCCTTTCATGCTGTTCTGCGGGTCTGAGATGCAGAGGAGCAGATCATCTGCATAGAGTGAGACTCCGTGCTCTCTGGCTTTTCTTCGGAAAACTTCCCAGACTCTTGCGCCTCGCAGGGTGATCGCCGTGGGTTCGATTGCCAGGGCAAATTAGAGTGGGAACAATGGCCTTGTGCCTCTGTGCAGCTGGAAGTGCTCAGAGCTGGTGGTTTTGGCCCAAACCCTTGTCTTGGGGGAGCTGTACAGGAGTTTCACCTATGAGATGAACCCCGTCTCTAGCCCAAACCCATCTAGTACCTCACTGAGGTACTTCCCTCGACTCTGCCGAAGGCCTTTTCTCCTCTGGTGTTCTCTCCCTGGATGGGGTCAGTATCGCATTCAGCAGCCATTTGATGTTCGCGGTTAGTTGTCTACCCTTGACAAAGCCCGTCTTGTCCTCTGTGACCACCTCTGGTACGCAGTTCACCAGTCTCTTGGCCAGGACATTTGAGCAGCGAAATGGGTCAGTATGATCAGCATTCCGTTGGGTCTTTGTCTTTTGAGTATTAGCGATATAGTGGCCTGTGTTAGGTTTGGAGGCAGGGTGCCCCTCGCTAGCGAGTCTGCGAACCTCTCCCCCAGTTGCGGGGCGAGAGCCGGAGCAAATACTTTGTAAAAGTCTCCCAGGAACCCGTCGGGTCCCGACGCCTTCCCTGCCTGCATGGAGTAGATGCTCTCCATGACCTCTCCAAGTCCTATTGGTGCTTCCAGCTCCCCCCGTCTGTCGTCCCCTACGACTAGCATGTCCAGTCCGTCAAGGAACTGTTTCAACCCCGACTCCCCGTCGGGGGTTCGGAGGTGTACAGACCCTGGTAGAAGGCCTTGAACGTTTTGTTGACCTTTTTTGGTTCGGCTACCAGTCCGCCTCTGCTGTCTTTCACTGGTGCTATTTCCCTTGTAGCTGTCTGCCTTCTCATCTGGTGAGCCAGTAAGTGGCTAGTCTTTTCCATAAAATGTGTTATGGGCCAGGGTTTAGAGAACCCCAAAGTGTATCATGGAGTTCACCTGACCCACAACTTTTAATAGATTGTGGTATGTGGAGCACACGACCTACTCTACAGGTGTGGTACAGCAGAAATGGAAAAGTATTTTTTAAAGCAAAACAATGTTTATTCTATGAACTCAAGTTAACCTTTTAAAAACATACAGTGAACATCTTAGCAACCATCAATTCAAATACAACCCCCAAAGACTACGACACTAAGTAATCCTTTAAGCTTTCCTTTCAAAATCCATAAGACTTAAAACACCTTTTACCAGAAGAATATCAGGTTAAAGTCACTACTGTTATTAGTTTTAAATCACCAGGATAGATTTAGTCTTTACATTACAGAGAGATTCTAATACACCTTCTGGCTGTGACTGCAGCTATCCAGCTTTGAAAACGAAACTAAAACACACCCTGCAGCAAACAGCCTAAAAGGAAAGTAAAAAGCTGACAGACACCCCAGCTCCACCCCCTCTCTGACATCACTGCAGTAATAAACACCCATTTCTTAAAGGTACTCTCACATGACAAATGTCCTTGTGTCTGGCGGATCTGGTGCACTGCGTTCCTGCTGGATAGCAGGTTGAAGTCCATTTGTAGCTTTTTCCTCTCCGCCAGGAGATCTATGGTCGTGGCCTTGGAGTATCTCCTGTCGACCTCCAGAACAAAGTTGATCAGTTGCTGCCTAGCTGCCCTACCTCTACGAGTCCTGTAGCCTATAATTTGTCCCCTAATCACAACCTTCAGTGCCTCCAACCTGGGAGATGAGACTTCCCCATTCTGGTTGTTAGTGACATACTCGCCTATGACCTGTGATATTTTCTGGCAAAAGACCTTGTCAGCCAATTGGATCGTGTCCATCCTCCATGTGGGATATTGGGCATGGCCCGTCTCCAACCTCACATCCATGTGGTGGGGAGCTTGGTCGGAGATTGCGATCGTAAAATACTCTGAACTATTTCTGGAAGCATTGATTTCTCCAGTACTAAGAAGTTGATGTGGATGTAGATCTTATGTACTGGTGAGAAGAACAAGAATTCCTTCTCACCCGGGTGCAGAAACCTCCATGAGTCCACTGCCCCCATCTGCTCCATGAACGTTTCCAGTTCCTGAGCCATGCTTGCCGTTTTCCCCGTTTTGGGGTTTGACCTGCCGTCAATGGGTCCTGTACACAGTTAAAGTCCCTCCCCCCATATCAGTCGGTGTGTACCTATGCAGGGGATTTCTGCCATGATCTTTTTATAAACTCCATGTCGTCCCAGTTGGGTGCGTATATGTGTACCAGGACTACTGGTGCCCCATCCAGAGCATCGCTGACCATGACGTACCGTGCCCCTTGGTCCTAACCGTCTTTGTCGCTGTAAACACCATCCTCTTGCTTATCAGTATGGCTAACTCCCAGCTCTCATCCCATAGCAGGAATGGCAGGTCCGTCCCACCCAGCCCTTCCTTACCTGCAGTCGGTCCTTCTCCCTAAGGTGCGTCTCTTGGAGGAAGACTACAGCAGCTTTCAAATTTCTCAGATGGACGAAGACTCTGGATCTTTTCACTGGGCTGGGTGACTATCCTGTGCGGGATTTCTGTCCCCCACTTCCTGCGGGATCAACCATACTTACCTGGTGTATGCGCCCCGCCTCTAAAATGGCCACGGTCATCGTTCTCACCATGAGACTGGGCCCCTGCGCTCCAGAGTTTCCCTTTGTCCCAGGGGCACCCAACATGTCCACCAACTGTGTGTACGCCACGTGTGTAATCCCCTGAACTCTAGGGTTTACCCTTGTTTAGGGACCCTCCGAAGTGGCTGCTTCAGGTGCCATCTTGTTCCATCAACCCGAACCTGGCCTGCTGAAGCCAGTCTAAGACCCTTCCTTTCCTTATCATTAGGTTCCCTCCTCTATCACCTTTTCTACCTTCCACCGCGCCCCCCCCCCCCCATGCCTCCCTCCCTACCTTCCCCCCCCAATGCCTCCCTCCCTACCTCCCCCCCAATCCCGGTGTTCCCCACCTTGCAAGCGCTCCCTCCCCATTGGGAGATGCGCCGTGGCCTCCCGCTCTTTCATGCTTCCTGGTGCTAACCTTCCCCGCCAGTAGAGTGGTCCCCCCGTTCCCAGGGCTGAATTTCTCCCTCCCATGTCCGATCCATTGCTGTCCTCTCTGTCTCCCTCTCCTGCGCACTACTGCCCTCACCCCTTCCTTCCTATGAGCTAGTGCTCCTGCTCACAGCGGGGCAGCGCCGTCCCGTGGAAAATTGTCCATGTCCGTAAATTTTTCTTTCTTTCCCTGTATCCTCCTCACCACTGCTTTGTTTGCCTTTTGTCCAGGCCATTCACCCGTCTGCCTCTGCCAGGGTGATGAAGTAGTGTTCTTTATTCTGGCATGCCACCCAGAGTCTGGCTGGGAATAACATCCAAAATTTTATACCATTCTTGTTTAGTTCTCGGCCCTGCGCTTTGCCAGGTCTGCCCCAATGTCCTGATTGATTACCCGAATTGTGTGTCCTTCCCAACTGCTTGCTTTAGTCTGCCGAGCCCACCGCAGGATCCTCATCCTGGTACCTGTGCAACTTGGCGATTATCGCCTCGACTGCTCCCCAGCCTTGGGCTTCAGTCGGAGTGACCTGTGGGCAGTAGCTTGGGGAAGCTGTCCTTTTCAATCAAGTTGTCCAGCATCTGGGCCACGTAGTCAGTCGGGTATCTTCCCTCGATCCCCTCTAGCAGACCCACTATTCAAATATTCTGTCGTGGAGACCGGTTCTCCTGGTCCTCGACCTTTCCCTTCAGGCCCCCTTGGGTCACCACCAACCTGCTTCCAGGGCGATGATCCGGTCACTCTGGTTGGTCAATGCCTTTTCGAGCTCTTAAGATTGTTCTTCCCTGAGCCTCCAGCTTCTTCCCCATCCCATCGAGCGCCGTCTGCATGGCGACCAGTGCCTCCGCCACCCGAATTTCCACTTTGATCTCTTCCTTCATCACGGTCAATTCCTTGGTTAGGAATGTCTTCCAGCCCTCTCCAGGTGCGAGGGGCCCGTTGGTCTCCCTCTCC
This sequence comes from Scyliorhinus torazame, assembly GCF_047496885.1. Lineage (NCBI taxonomy): Eukaryota > Metazoa > Chordata > Chondrichthyes > Carcharhiniformes > Scyliorhinidae > Scyliorhinus > Scyliorhinus torazame. The sequence goes on from NC_092708.1 coordinate 117,196,619, forward strand.
CAGGGCTGGCTGGGACCCCTCGCCTTGTGGCTCCGCTGACTTGCTCGCTGCTCCTGCCCTTTGTCACCGCCTCTGGCTTCTCTGCAGCCTCTTCAGCTATTGCTTGCTGGCTCTTTTTCTGCTTGCTGCTCTTTCTCTCTGCCTTTTTTATTTCAGAGTTGAATAAGTCAGAATTTTTAGGCTAAATTTGGCCAAAAGTGTCTATTTTACTGTGGTCTGGACGAGAGCCACTCGATGTGCGACTACTCAACACATCCCTGTCACCAAAAGTCCTTGTTTCCTTTTTTTTTTAGTTACCCACCGTCAGTTGTTAAGGGGGTTTTAGTTTCATGTGTGTTTGGGGGAGGTGGGGGTTAAAACTGGATGTATTTTTAATTGTGCTCTTTTTACATTATATAATATAAAACAGATGCTTCAAGTTAAGTTATTTTGTTACAATGAAGAAGTTTTCAATAAAAATATTTAAGAAACTGTATTGGCCTCCTGCACGTCATCTTCAATGGGTTCTGAATCTGAACTGCTAGGTTTGGTGAGATTTGCAATTTTAACGTGACCATTTGACTCACCAGTGGGTAATTCCACACTGATGGTATTTCCCTTGTGGATTCCATGAGTGGTGTTCATTTTAGGGTGTGTTACCTTTGATTTTACTTTTACCGCAGGAAATCATTTCCCCCCAATCTGTCCCATATCCTCTGGGACATATTTCCCTCAGGTGGCTGTCCAGCTCCTGCTGTACTCCTTTATGGCACCGCATCTACACCTCCCTCACATTCGGTTTGTCTGCTTGGAAACTTTTTTGGATCCCTATTTGAATAGGAGAAGACTGGTGCTAACCACATCTCGGGTCAATTTCCTTCAACTTCTGCTGCTTTCGTTCCAGCATTTTGGCCTCCATCTGGCCCTGCCTAGTCGGCTTTAAATTTTACAGGCTCTATTCTGGTCTTTTTAATTCTGCAGACTCTAATATTGGCCCTTTTAATTCTGTTGGCTTTCCTTTTGCCTCCTGAATTCTTATGGACTCTATCCCCTCATGTTACCTTTGAACCTTCCTCAGCCCTCTGCAACTGGGGAGAATGTTGTTGTTTTTCCTCATCCGAACTAGCCTCCAAAGACTGCCCTTAACTCTTTGGGGGTACGACGTTCCAACCAGCTAAATCATTCCTAATAAAATGTCCACCCCATGCAAGGGCCAGTTTGGGATCACACCCACTATTAGATTGGATTGGATTTGTTTATTATGTGTACCGAGGTGCAGTGAAAAGCATTGTTCATACAGATCATTCCATACATAAAAAGAAAATACACAGGGCAAACATAAAATACGCAATGTAAATACATAGACACGGGCATCGGGTGAAGCATACAGGGGTGTAGTACTACTTAGTAGAGAAGATGTGTGAAGAGATCAGATCAGAGGGCCATTTAGGACTCTGGTAACACCAGGGAAGAAGCTGTTTTTGAATCTGTTAGTGCGTGTTCTCAGACTTTTTATCTCCTGCCCGATGGAAGAAGGTGGAAGAGTGAGTAAGCCGGGTTGGGGGGGTGGGGGGTGGGGGTGGTCTTTGATTATGCTGTCCGCCTTCCGAAGGCAGCAGGAGGTGTCTACAGAGTCAATGGATGGGAGCCGGGTTCGTGTGATGCACTGGGCAGTGTTCACGACTCTCTAACCCTTGCAGGTGAATCTTGCAGGTATTATTAACCCTTGCAGGCAAATTTTCACTAAAGTAAGATCTACACACTCTCCAGTGAGTACTTCAACTCGCATACTTGTATTCACTCTGCTTTTGGGTGGAAACTTGACAATTCTTGCCACAAGCAGTTTGCAAACAACCAGTATCTCAGCAAATTCTGATCCTCTCTTCTGGCTCTCTATGGGTTATTTTTCTTTAAATCCAAAATCCTGGTAGGTATCCTGGCCTTCAGTCACAATTGAACACAGGCTTCTCACCTTCATGGCTGTGGATATGACATTCAATGGCATTACCATCACTGAATCCCCCACCATCAACATTCTGGGGATTACCATTGATCATAAACTGAACTGGACTAGCCATAATAATATTGTGGCTACCAGGCATGTCGAAAGGCTCGGAATCCTACGGCGAGTAACTCACCTCCTGACCCCCCCAAAGCCTGTCCACCATCTACAAGTCATGAGTGCAGCTCCAACAACACAAGAAACTTGACACCAACCAGGACAAAGGAGGATTGTCCTCCTTCCACATTCAAACCCTCCACCACCGACGAACTGTGGCAGCCATGTACCATCTAAGATGCACTGCAGTAACTCACCAAGGTACCTTAGACAGCACCTTCCAAACCCACGACCACTACCATCTAGAAGGACAAGAGCAGCACATACCTGGGAACCCCACCACTTGGAGGTTTGCCTCCAAATCACTCACCACTCTGACTTGGAAATATATCGCCGATCCTTCGCTGTCGTTGGGGCGAAATCATGGAATTCCCTCCCTAACAGCACAGTGGGTGTACCTACACCTCAAGGACTGCAGCGGTTCAAGAAGGCAACTCACCACCACCTTCTGAAGGGCAACCAGGGATGAGCAATAAATGCGGACCCCTGTTAATGAATTTAAAAAAGGACACTTTTGCGGCTGCAGCACTTGCTGTGGGTCTTTTGGCATGTCAACAGTTCTTTCTCAGGTGGCCAGGCTGACCGCATGGGGCAAGTTCCTATTGGGTTACCATCTTGGCTCCTTCATTTAAAAGTTGGGATTGATTTGTTTTGGCTTCATCTACTTCCCTTTTATCTCTCCCTAGCCTGTAAAAATTATTAGATCACAGTTTACTTTGAGTTAGGAGGTCTGTGTGTTAACTCATAGTCATCTGTTATGAGGGCTGCATGTCTGGCGTCGGAAACTCTTTGTTTCTCATCATGGATATTTACTGAAACTGGAAGTGAGTTGTTAAAACTCCTTGAGGAGAATCACATTTCTGAGGTTTTCATAAGTGGACTCTTTCTTGAATGTCCATACCCACTAGTTGAAAGCAAGTTGGTTAATCCTTTCAAACCCAATGTAAATTTGTTTGGGCTGTTTTCGGAGAGTTCAGGATTTTAGATGGTACGTAAGTTGCACCTTTGGTCATCTAATAATTTGACAAACTTCATCAGCAATAGGGAATAGACCTCATTGGCCATTCCTGTTAATTTGCTTTGCAGTAGCAGCGAACAACCCTCCACTGGCCACTTCTGCTGTTTTGCAAGCTTTTCAATGACATGAAAAAAATTTCCACATCTTCCTCAAACATTGGTATCAATTAGGTGAATTTTAAGAGCTCAGCACTGGGCCCTTTGCGAAGAATTTCCCCCACGAGCAGTGCCTTCCTTACTCAGATTCAGCTGCCTTAACTCCTCTCGTTTCTCCTTCTGGAAAGCTTTCTTTTATCCTTTCCTGGAATTCTCTCTCCTCACTTTGTTCTCGTCTTTCTGACTCCTCTTTCCTTTTCTTTCTCTCTTTCCTCTTTCTTCTCGTTCTTCTTTTTTTCTTTCTCAAACCTCTGCTGTTCCAGTTGTATCCTTGTTAATGCTAGTCTGTCTGTTTCAGATTCCATGCCTATCTCCAGTTCTTCAAATTCAATTTCAAAATGGTTGGCCACAAGTAATAATAATAATAATCGCTTATTGTCACAAGTAGGCTTCAATGAAGTTACTGTGAAAAGCCCCTAGTCACCACATTCCGGCGCCTATCCGTGGAGGCCGGTACGGGAATTGAACACGGGCATTGCTCTGCATTGTGCTAAACTGTGCTAAACCAACCTAGGTTGTAGGATTTCAGATTTCCTAGCTTTTGTATGGATTTTAATTTCAAAATGCCTAACTATACTTGTTAAACGCTTCAAAACTGTCCCACATTGCTGAATTCCATTCTAGGAGGGTGGCATGTGGTGCAGTGATTAGCACTGGGACTGCTGCGCTGAGGACGCAGGTTTGAATCCCAGTCCTGGGTCACTGTCTGTGTGGAGTTTGCACATTCTCCCCATGTCTGCGTGGGTTTCACCCCCACAACCCAAAGTTGTGCGGGTTAGGTGGATTGGCCATGCTCAATTGCCCCTTAATTGGAAAAGAAAAATAATTGGCTACTCTAAATTTTAAAAAAAAAATTCCATTCTAGGAAGGGACTATCCTATCACCGCAAACCACAAGAAAACCTGTATTGAAGTTTTAAAATTACTTCTCGGAATCCAGTTGGTGCCGCACTTCCAATTTTCCATTTGTCTAGGAGTTTGATCATGGACATGCAACCCTCAAATTGCGGTTACAATTCTTAACATAATTCAGCCCTACCATCCACAGAAGAGAAACCAAGTCAGCTGTCTGCATCTATAAAACAGAAGGATCAGGCAGAATCAAATGGCTCCCCTCCTTTCCTCTTGTTTGACCCCACTTGCTTGAAGTGGATATACTTGTCAATTTAGTGTAAACTTAACAGTTTACATACAAACATAAGCATCATATGCTGACTGACAGAATCTCTTACTTATTTTTGTCTTAAAAATTCAATTAATCACATCTTGATTCTCAATTAGCCACAGGTAGAAAGCGGCTAATATATTGGTCAACATTATTGTGAATTAGTATTATGGAGTACAATTAAAATACTTAATTTCTCTAAAAATTGGGGCTTCTAACAATGTTGCCATATGGAACATTGCCTCCAGAAAGACCAGACTGGGCTTCCGGTTGCGGCTATGCCTAGGTAGATCACACGTTCGGCAGCTCCCGCCGGGTACGGACTTTTGGGCTCTTCAGAGGGGCCCCAGCGGCAATTGTTCGACGGCTTCCAGTGTGGGAAGGTGACAGCAAAGTCCCCCCGACATTATATGGATTGGACCAGGAGTGGAGCGGTTAAAAAAGTGATCCTGGTGCAGCGAAAAGTGCGAGGAAGGAAAAGTAAGATGGCGGCGGGTGGAGACCAAGCAACGTGGGCGCAGTGGTCGCAGGAGCAACAGGAGTTTCTTAAACGCTGCTTTGAGGAGCTGAGGACAGAAATGCTGCCGCAAATGAAGGCAGCGATTGAGAAGCTTGTGGAGACCCAGAGGGCCCAAGGGGCAGCGATCCGGGAGATGCGGCAAAAAGCCTCGGAGAATGAAGACGAGATCTTGGGCCTGGCAGTGAAGATGGAGGCGCACGAGGCGCTGCACAAGAGGTGGGCGGAAAAATTCGAGGACCTGGAGAATAGGTCGAGGAGGAAGAATCTTTGGATCCTGGGTCTCCCTGAAGTTGTGGAGGGGCCCGATACCGGGCATATATGAGCACGATGCTCAATTCGCTGATGGGCGCGGGAGCTTTCCCGAGGCCCCTGGAGCTGGATGGGGCTCATCGGGTCCTGGCAAGGAGACCCAAAGCCAACGAGCCGCCAAGGGCTGTAGTGGTGAGGTTCCACCGCTTTATGGACAGAGAGTGTGTCCTGAGATGGGCCAAGAAAGAGCGGAGCAGCAGGTGGGAGAACACGGAGATTCGAATTTACCAGGACTGGAGTGCGGAGGTGGCTAATAAAAGGGCTGGGTTCAACCGGGCTAAGGCGGTGCTCCATCGGAAGGGGGTGAAGTTCGGGATGCTGCAGCCAGCGCGATTGTGGGTCACGTTCCAAGATTGGCACCACTATTTTGAAACGCCTGATGAGGCATGGAACTTTATACTGACTGAAAAGTTGGACTCAAATTGAGGGTTTGTCGTGGGGGGATGTTTATTGTGTTTACTGCGTTCGGGGAATGTTCTTTTTGTTTTGGTGCTGGGTGGGGATGGGTGAATGGATTTGATGTGGGGGCCGTGGGAGAGTGTGGGCGTCGGTGTTGGAGGGGCAGGGCCCTACGGAGGAAGAGGGGGGATGGAGGCCTGGGGTAGGGGAGTTGGGATAAGGCCGCAGAAAGGAGCTGCGCCAGAGGGGCTGGGGCCGGCTCAGGAGAGCGCGGGCTTTTTCCCGCGTTAGGGAAGGATGGGAGCGGGGCCGGGGGGGGCGGTGCTGGAGAGGAGCGCACACTGACTGCCAAGGAGTGGGGCGATTCTCACACTGGGGAGTTGATGGAATGGCGGGAAAGGCCGGGGTCAGCAGGAGTCAGCTGACTTATGGGAGTGTCATGGGGAGAGCAAAATGGCTAGATGAGGATCTAGCGGGGGGGGGGGGGGGGGGGGGGGCGGCGACGGGACTGGGTTGCTGCTGCATTGGCCAAAGGGAAGCTGGAAGTAGGAGAGGTAGTCGGGGCGGAGGTCCGCCGCCTGGGGGACTGGAGGGTGGGCACATGGCTGGCCTAGAAAAGTAGATGGCTAGTCGGCAGGGGGGGGGGGGGGGGGGGGTGGCCGAGTAGCCCCCCGATCCGGCTGATAACTTGGAATGTGAAGGGCCTGAACGGGCCGGTCAAGAGGACCCGGGTGTTTGCGCACTTAAAGGGACTGAAGGCAGACGTGGTTATGCTCCAGGAGACACATCTGAAGGTGGCAGATCAGGTTAGGCTGAGAAAGGGATGGGTAGGGTAGGTCTTTCATTCAGGGCTGGATGCGAAGAACAGAGGGCAATACTGGTGGGGAAGCGGGTGTCATTTGAGGCACTGAATATTGTAGTGGATAATGGTGGTCGATATGTGATGGTGAGTGGCAGATTGCAGGGGGTGCGGGTGGTACTGGTGAATGTATATGCCCCGAATTGGGATGATGCCGGATTTATGAAATGCATGCTGGGTCGGATTCCAGATCTGGAGGTCGGAAGCCTGATAATGGGGGGGGGGGTACTTTAACATGGTGCTGGACCCAGCGCTGGACCGTTCTAGGTCCAGGACGGGTAAGAGGCCGGCTGCGGCCAAGGTGCTCAGGGGGTTTATGGACCAGATTTTTTGGGGGGGGGGGGCGGGGTGGGGGGGAGTGGATCCATGGAGGTTTGTTGGCCAGGGAATTTTCCTTCTTTTCCCACGTCTATAGAGCCTAGTCCCGGATAGATTTTTTCATTGAGTAGGGCGCTAATCCCTAAAGTGGAGGGAACGGAATATTCGGCCATAGCCATCTCGGACCACGCCCCGCATTGGGTGGAGCTGGAGGAGGAGAGGGACCAGCGCCCGCTGTGGCGCCTTGATGTGGGACTGTTGGCGGATGAGGAGGTGTGCGGGCGGGTGCAGGGGTGCATTGAAAGATATTTGGAGGGCAACGACAACAGGGAGGTGCAGGTGGGGGTAGTCTGGGAGGCGTTGAAGGTGGTGGTCAGGGGAGAGCTAATCTCCATTAGGGCCCACAGGGAGAAGAGAGAGGGGAGGGAGAGGTTGGTGGGGGAGATTCTAAGGGTAGACAGGAGGTATGCAGAGGCCCCCGAGGAGGGGCTACTTAGGGAGCGACAGAACCTCCAGACGGAATTCGACCTGTTGACCACGGGGAAAGCAGAGGCACAGTGGAGGAAAGCGCAGGGGGCGACGTACGAGTATGGGGAGAAGGCGAGTCGGAATCTGGTACATTAGCTTCGTAAGAGGGAGGCAGTGAGGGAGATTGGTGGAGTTAAGGATAGAGGGGGACATACGGTGCGGAGTGCGGTGAGAATAAACAAGGTATTTAGGGACTTTTTTGGGGATCTGTACAGGTCTGTGCCCCCATCGGGGATGCGACGATTCCTAGATCAGTTGAGGTTCCCGAGGGTGGAGGAGGAGGAGGTAGCTGGTTTGGGGGCGCCGATTGGGCTGGAGGAGCTGGTTAAAGGATTGGGGAGCATGCAGGCGGGGAAGGCCCCGGGGCCGGATGGGTTCCCGGTTGAATTCTACAGAAAATACGTGGACCTTCTGTGCCCGTTTCTAGTGAGGACTTTAATAAGGCAAGGGAGGGGGGGGACCTTGCCCCCGACAATGTCCAGGGCGCTGATTTCTTTGATCTTGAAGCGGGACAAGGATCCATTGCAATGTGGGTCGTATAGACCGATCTCGCTCCTCAATGTTGACGCTAAGTTGCTGGCGAAGGTGCTGGCTATGAAAATTGAGGACTGTGTCCCGGGGGTGATTCATGAGGACCAGACGCGATTTGTGAAGGGTAGGCAGCTAAATACAAATGTGCGGGGGCTCCTCAATGTGATTATGATGCCCTCGGTGGAGGGGGAAGCGGAGGTAGTGGAAGCTATGGACGCGGAGAAGGCCTTTGATCGGGTGGAGTGGGAGTATCTTTGGGAAGTGTTGTGGAGGTTTGGGTTCGGGGGAGGGATTCATCATTTGGGTCAGGCTGCTTTATAGAGCCCCAGTGGCGAGTATGGCTACGAACTGGCGGAGGTCGGAGTACTTTCGGCTGGACCGGGGTACGAGGCAGGGGTGCCCCTTATTGTCTGCACTGGCCATGGCACTGAGGGAGTCCAGGAAATGGAGGGGGCTGGTCCGGGGGGGGAAGAGGAACACCGGGTGTCGTTGTATGCCGACGACCTGTTGTTGTATGTTGCGGATCCAGTGGAGGGGATGGCGGAGGTCATGCGGATCCTTAGGGAGTTTGGGGACTTTTCGGGGTATAAACTCAACGTAGGGAAGAGTGAGCTCTTTGTGATGCATTCAGGGGACCAGGGAAGGGGGATAGATGAGCTACCGCTGAAGAGGGCGGAAAGGAGCTTTCGGTACCTAGGGATACCAGTAGCTAGGAGTTGTGGGGCCCTGCACAAGCTCAATTTGGCGCGGTTGGTGGAGCAGATGGAGGAGGATTTTAGAAGATGGGCTATATTGCACTTTCACTAGCGGGTAGGGTGCAGTCGGTCAAAATGACGGTTCTCCCGAGGTTTCTCTCTGTGTTCCAGTGCCTTCCCATTATGATCCCCAAGGCCTTTTTCAAACGGGTAAGCAGGAGCATCATGGGATTTGTGTGGGCGAATAAGACCCCGAGGGTGAAGAGTGTGTTTCTGGAGCGTAGCAGGGACAGGGAGGGCTGGCGCTGCCGAATGTGTGTTTCGGAGCTGGCATCGGACAGGGATTAGAAGAATGGGGGATTTGTTCATCGATGGGACGTTTGCGAGCCTAGGGGCGCTGGAGAAGAAGTTTGGGCTACCCCCGGGAAACGCTTTCAGGTACATGGAAGTGAGGGCGTTTGTGAGGCGGCAGGTGGGGGGGATTCCCGCTGCTTCCGGCACGTGGGATTCAGGACAGGGTGATTTCGGGTGTATGGGTTGGAGAAGACAAGGTTTCGGCGATTTACCAGGAGCTGAAGGAAGAGGAGGAGGTCTCGGTGGAGGAGTTAAAGGGCAAGTGGGAGGAGGAGTTTGGGGAGGAGATAGATGAGGGTCTGTGGGCTGATGCCCTGAGTAGGGTTAATCCTTCCTCCGCTTGCGCCAGGCTCAGCCTAATACAGTTCAAAGTTATTCACAGAGCGCATTTGGCAGGGGCGAGGTTGAGTAGGTTCTTTGGAGTGGAGGTCAGATGTGAGAGGTGCTCGGGGAGCCCGGCAAATCACGTCCATATGTTCTGGTCGTGCCCGGCGCTGGATGGGTTTTGATGGGGTTTTGCGAGGACTATGTCCAGGGTGGTGAACGCCCGGGTCAAGCCGAGCTGGGGATTGGCATTATTTGGGGTATCGGACGAGCCGGGAGTGCAGGAGGCGAAAGAGGCCGGTATTCTGGCCTTTGCGTCCCTGGTCGCCCGGTGGAGGATTTTGCTATTATGGAAAGATGCGAAGCCCCCTAGTGTGGAAGCTTGGATCAATGACATGGCAGGGTTCATCAAGATGGAGAGGATAAAGTTTGCCTTGCGAGGGTCTGTGCAACCGTTCCTAGACTATCTCGCGGAGTGTTCGGGTGAAGGTGGGGGGGTTTCCCTATTTGTGTTTTTAAATGTTATATGGGGGGTTACTGTATATGGGGGAAATCCAATGTATAATTTCTGTTTGTTGTGTTCTTGTTTCTTTATGTTGGGGTGGGGGGTGGGGTTTTGTTGAAAAATTTGAATAAATATATATTTTTTTGAAAGACCAGACTGATTACAATCTGTGCAAGTGTAATGTGGCTTTGAACTATGTAGACCAAAAAAGATCCCTGATCTGTTCTAAGCTGGCACAACATTTAATCTCACTGATTTCAGACTTGGAAATGGATAAGGAAAGTTGGGATCTCCCCTCCAACCAACATTTGTGGCAATGTCCCACAGTATGAATTCCCAGCTTTGTTGCAAATAGGAACAGGAATATAATAAAGACAACACAAAAATGTAGCAAAATAATGAAACAATTAGTACACAAAATTGAAATCTGCACTTAAACGGAATGCACAAAAGTAGAAAAGTGGCAGTATAACATGGAAGTTTGGAGGCTCGGCAACTTCCTAAAAAAGCAGTGAGACACCATTTTCAGAAGGCTGTTTCACAACCTAGATTAGGCAGCAACTGGAATGTAAACTCTAGTCTGTAACGACAGTACCCGTTATGCAATCTGTTTCTTTTCTTCACCAGTTAAAACTTTGGCAATCCAGATCCTGGACTAACAATGAGCAATGCCATAGATGAATGAGTAGCTGATAAATAGCATATATCAATAGTACTTGTGCTGTATAAATAATTCTTCAGTTATAGGGTTAGGATGGAGTACAGCTGCTTTAAATAATCACTAAATGTACTAATAAATGATTCTCATTTATAAAATACTGTTTGAAGATTTTAATAATTTTATTGAAAGGTAGAATTTGTTATACGTTTTACAAATAAAACGTTTGCAATATGATTTTATTGCATGATAGAACTTTGTAAAAAAAAACACAAGGGCCATACACTAATAACCATACATCGGTTGAAGAAACAGCTTCTTCCATAAATTTACTACAGAATTTAATTATGTAGAGAAACAAATCTGCTTCGAGATCAGAAAAAAAGATTTTACTCTTTATCTTTTCATACCAATTTAAATCAGAAATATTCAGGCCATCCTTCAAGACAGAATCTGAGAAAGACAATTTTCAACTACTGCAAGGAAAAAATATGAAATAAAGTATTAAATGTTGCCTGCCCCAAACATTAAGACTCCTGGAAAAAAAATATGGAATCAAAGCCTGGTTGCACAATTGGTGTATACAACTAGAAACATTTGTTAAGTCTTAGACAAAATATTTAGTGACGCTCTGTTAAGAAATTCCATTTTGCCAAAAAGTTCAGAATTACTAAGCGACGAGGATATTGCAGCATCTGTTTCTCCAGATTAAGAGCTTTACCAGGGTAAGAAACGTTTGCTCAAATATACAAGTTTAGGATATGTCATAGTACGACATTTCATTTTATGAAGCATGTTTGTTCAGTGGGTGCAATGAACAGAGTATACAAACAATTATAGAGAGGAATAAGTTCCATAGGACTCTGGAATATGTTGTAATATTTTGGTGGAGCCCCCCTGGTTCAAGACTGAGATCTAGGACTACTCTGTATTAGGTCACATAAACTCGTGTAATTATCAGTCTCGTCCAGTTTAAAGAATTGATAACAATTTGTAGTGCTTGAATTTACACAAATTGAACTAAGTAAATGGAAAACATGAAATTAAACCTTTGAGTAATACCCTACATAAACTGAAAATTTCAAGGACTCGATTAGAATTCAAACTCAAAACCATATCTGTCTTGTGCATCGTTATTTACGACATCATAGCTAAACTAAAATAAGCAACTTTAAAAGATCCTGCAACACCTTGACCTGATAAAGGAAAATCCAATTTATATGTACAATCAAGCGGAAAATAAAAAATATACAATATTAGTAAATTTCTGAGTTCATCCAGGTGAGGAAAAGTCTTTACTGTGTCATGAATCACTTCCAAGTCATGTACAATGTAGGCTGAATGCAGAATATCAGTTTCAATATTGTATCCCACCTCCTAACACCAACCACCCCAATGGTCTCTCTGATGTACAATCCCAATTTAACGCTATGTTGCATTGTGTCCTGTTCTATGCTGTGAATTCAATATACATGGAACTGGGTCAAATCTGCCTAATCATTAACACAGGATCTCTCACTACTCACTTTTGTGTGGAAAAGTAGCAATTACCAAAGCTTTCAGCCCATTCGGATATACTATTCCCATCCAAACAGAAAAATGTTAATTGAAAACACTAAATTAAAATTCCAATAAAAAGTTATTTATTGGTCTGTTTCAGAAATGTCAAAAATAAAGTTAAAAACCATAATGCTCCAAAAATTAAAACATTAAATGAAACCATCTTTTGCACCACTTTACAAATTTATTAAAAGTCCAGTCGTACAAATAATCCAGGCTGCAGATTGTCAAAAAAAACAAACTCAACTGAAATTCAGGTTTAAAAGACATGTCCCAAACATGTCTCTGAAAAAAAAAAATCACAAACATTTATTGGCAATTGATTGCTTGTCCATAAAGCACATTTATTCACTTCGTTCTTCATCTGAACTAGGGGCTGAATCACAGTTTGAGTGCTGCTCTTTGTCATGGTTCTGATTTTTTATTTTGCTGTTTGACTTCTTAATTTTGTCATCACGTTCACACACTCTGCTTCTAGACGTAGACTTTTCTTCAGCCATTTTGCTTTTACTACGCTCCCTTTTGCTCTTTAAATTGGGACTACTACTTTGTTCCTTCTTATTCCTGCCCTCACCCTCTTTCAGACTCTCAGAGCTGCTGCTATGATCCCTACCCTGGCTCCTAGAATGGCTTTTCAGTTTTTCATTCTCCCTGTTGTGCACTATTTTTCCATTTGAACTTTGATTTTCAGCAACCTTTAACTCTTTCTCCTTATTTTGATTATCTGCAGAATTTTTTAATTTTTGTTCCTTCTTTGAATTATCATACCTATCTTTTTCAGGGGTTCTTTTGTCTCGACTCCTTGATCGTCCTCTTTTTTTCTGTTCTTTATCTCTGCTCCTATGACCTTCTTTGCTCCGACTTCTGTCCCTTTCCTTGCTTCTGGATTTTGCTCTTTTTTCTTGATCTTTGCTCTTGCCCTGTTCCTCATCATTACTACTGGATTTAACCCAGTTTTCTTTGCGTTTTTGATCCCTGCCTCCGCTTCTTGAATTTGCATGTTTTTCTCTTTCTTTACTTTTCTCTTTTACCCTATCTTTACTCCGAGATTTGTCTCGCCTTCCTCTTTCTTTGCTTCTACTCTGTTGCCGATCTTTGCTTCTAGATTTGGCCCGTTTCCTTCTATCCTTGTCCCTACTCTGTTCTCGATCTCGGCTTCTAGATTTTGATTTGGCCCTTTTTTCTCGCTCTCTGCTTTTACTTCGTTCTCGACTTTTAGATTTCGACTTAGCTCGTTTTGCTCTCTCCTTGCTTTTACTCGGTTTACGATCTTTACTTCTGGATTTCGATCTGGCTCGTTTTTTCCTCTCTCTATTTTTACTCCGTTCTCGATCCCTACTTCTTGATTTTGCCTCTTTACCCCTCCCTTTGCTGCTACTCTGATCCCGATCCCTACTTCTGGATTTGGCCTCTTTACCCCTCCCTTTGCTGCTACTCTGATCCCGATCCCTACTTCTGGATTTGGCCTCTTTACCCCTCCCTTTGCTGTTACTCTGTTCTCGATCCCTACTTCTGGATTTTGACTTGGCTCGTTCCTCCCCCTGTTGACTGTTACTCTGCTCTGGTTCACGTGTGCCTGATTTAGCCTTGGCTTGTTTCTCCCATTCTTTTCCATTACTCTGCTCTCGATCCCTACTTCTGGATTTTGATGTGGCTTGTTTCTGCAACTCTTTACCATTAGTTTGTTCTCGATCCCTACTTTTGGATTTTGATTTGGCTCGTTTCTCCAACTCTTTACCATTACTCTGTTCTCGCTCCCTACTTCTGGACTTGGACTTGGTCCGTTTCTCTGTCTCTTTACTATTGCTCTTTTCTCGATCACGAGTTCTAGATTTTGACTTTGTACGTTTTCCTCTCTCTTTGCTTCTACTCTGTTCTCGGCTTCTAGATTTTTCACGCTTTCCCTGCTCTTTGTTTGATTTTGCAGATTTATCCCTCTCTTTGTCTTTTGCAAGCTCCCTATCCTTGCTTCTGGAGTTTGCCCTCTTTTCTTTGTTTGGTTTCTGCTCTCTGTCCTTGCTTCTGGTTTTGGCGTGTTTTTCCCTATCTTTGCTTCGGCTTCGATTTCTTTCTTTACTCCTCGATTTATTTCTCTTTTTAGATTTGTTTTTATCAGATTTTTCATCTTTGTTTGTTTTCTTCTGTTCTCTTTCTTTACTTCGAGATCGATGACTTCTTCCAGTCTCTCGTTCCATTTTCTTATCTCTCTCTCTGCTCCTTTTTGGACTATCCAATATGTCCGGTTTGTAATCTGAGGTAATTCGCTCTCTTCCTCTGCCTGGGCTTCTATTATTTTGGTTTTCTCGCTTTTCATTCACTTCACCCCTTTAAAGGTTGGGGGGAAAAAAAGAAATTACAACCACCAAACTAAAATAATTAAAGCAAAATACTACAGATGCTGGGAAACAGAACTAAAAATAGAGAATGCGAGAAATACTTCCAGACAGAAACAGAGTTAATGTTTCACTGGAACTGCTCTGGTGAAGTGTTAAATGCTGCCAGACTTCAGTATTACCAACATTTTCCCTTATTATTTAAACAAAAAATACTTCTGAATCTGGACTGGGTTCTCCCCTACCCGGCGGGGCGGAGGATCCTGACGGGATGGAGTGGCGTGAACTACTCCGCCGTCGGGCCGCCCCAAAGGTGCGGATTTCTCCGTACCTTTAGGGGCCAAGCACTCACCGTGAGGGGCTAGGCCCGCGCCGGAGTGGTTGGCGCCCCGCCGGCTGGCAGGAAAGGCCTTTGGCGCCATGCCAGCCGGGGCCGAAAGGACTTCGCCGGGCGGCAAAAGTCCGTGCATGAGCGGGAGTGTAGTGGCCGCTGACGTCATCCCAGCAGCAGGACTTCGGCCCATCGCGGGCCAGAGAATCGCCGGGGGTGGGGGGGCACTGACCGCCGCGATTCCCGCCCCCGCCAAATTTTGGGTGCCGGAGAATTTGGCGGCTGCCGAGGGCGGTGAATCCCGCCCCTAGAGTGGATACCTAATATTTACTGCATACGGAAGAACATTTGCTTAATTTTATTCAACAACAAAAACAGAAAATACTGGACAATCTTATCAGGTCTGACAGCATCTGTGGAGAGAAAAGGGAGTTAATGCTTCGGGTCTGGATGACTCTTGGTCAAAGTTTAATTTTATTACCTGAATTGGCAATTTTAAAAATCTAAGAATGTGAAGATGGGTGAAACACTATCCAGAATAAAATAATGACTTCGGCAATATAGGCTACAGCCTGTCTGCGTGGATGTTGCTATATACATATCACTACTAAATGCATTTTTGAAAGGAATAGAGAGCAGTAAATGTTCTGATTGCTTACAGCTGGGTACTACCAACTGAGATTTGAAGATTTGACAAATGCAAACAATTCCTGAGAGTTCAGGTGATGGAAAATAAATAAGTCAGATCAGCTTGGACCAAGGTACATCATGTATTCAGTAAAGTTTTTTCTTCTTTTTTTGTTATAAATTTAGAGTACCCAATTCATTTTTCCAATTAAGGGGCAATTTAGCGTGGCCAGTCCACCTACCCTGCACATTTTTTGGGTTGGGGGGGGGGGAAGAGAACCCACGCAAACACAGGGAGAATGTGCAAACTCCAAACGGACAGTGACCCAGAGCCGGGATCAAACCTGGGACCTCAGCGCCGTGAGGCAGCAATGCTAACCACTGCGCCACCGTGCTGCACTCTCTATTCAGTAAACTTGTATGAACAGTTATCAAAGGAAACCAAGGCATGTCATAAGGGGATAAAACAGAGTTGCAGATAAACTTCTATTCCCATCTTTTTGTTAAACGCTCCAGAACTCTTCGGCATACCACAAAATGGGATTTATTATTTATTTTAACAAATTCAGAAAATACTTCTATGTTCATCATTAGGCACAGCAATTTACTTAGCAAGTTCATTTGGATCATTTCAAATAAACCATATAAAAATTAAGGGACTCAAAAATACCATGAAAGCTAAATCTAATAATTTGCAGTTCTGCTAAACAACTTCAAAATGCTTGTAATTAGTATCCTTTTAAGTATTTCATAAAGTACTGTAAAGCTACACTTGATTATGTTTACAACAATAACGGAGTAAACTAAAGCCAATATCATTTTAGAAGGGGGGGGGGGGAAGGTCATGCCTGACTGATCTCCTGGAATTTTGTGACAATCTAGGCGGGCTGTGGGCAAAATCTAAAATTGTATATCTGGCAAAATTCCACAAATAACACTATTAATTATTATTTTATTTTTTAATAAATTTAGAGTACCCAAATCTTTTTTTTTCCAATTAAGGGGCAATTTAGCATGGCCAATCCACGTACCCTACACATCTTTGGGCTGTGGGGGTGAAACCCACGCAGACACAGGGAGAATGTGCACACTCCACGTGGTGAGTGACCCAGAGCCGGGATCGAACCTGGGTCCTCAGCATCGTAGTCCCAATGCTAACCACTTCACTACGTGCTGCCCTAACACTATTAATTATGACCAAATTTATAAGAACTAAGATTCAAAATAAATAAGAAACTATCTGAGAAGTAGAAAACAGTAGGGCTGGATTCTCCGATTCTGCGGCTATGTCCGCAGGATCCGTCTGGTCTTACGACCAAAAAGTCGGTGCCAGCCCCGCACCGATCCTCCACCCGGTGGGGGGCTAGCAGCCGCGCCGCATAAAGCCCCCAGCTTTACCCACGGATACGGCCGCAGAATGGCTGGGGCCGCACATGCATACGGCAGTGTCGTACAACATGGCGCAGCCACGTGCGGACCTGGCCTGCCATAAACTGCCCCCCTGTAACCCACTTCGCCACCCCCGGACCCCGCCCACCAGTACCCCCCTGCCAGCGGAAAAGCCTCCCCCGACTATGGCGGCAGTCTGCAGCCGCCATGCGAGGTCCCCGAAAGTTGTGAGGACACGCGCCCCACGCCGTCGGGGACACAGCCCATTGGGGGCGGAGCATTGGGGGAGGGCATCAGGTGATGTCCTGAGGCACTCCTGACAGTGTACGATGTACTCCACGAGCATCGGAAAAATGGCACCACCCCAGATTCCAACCTAAAAATGCATTCTCAGGCCAATCGCCGAACGCGATTTCGCCGTCGGTGATCGGAGATTCCAGCCCCAGGTGTCTCTGTTGGGATAAAATACTAAACAGGGTTGACAGAACTGTGTCTAATTTATATAAATGATGTGGACACAAAAACAATTAAACTGAGTGAAACCGAGGTGGTGGCTCAGAAATTACAGAAGGCAATATTTGAGGTGTAATTTAAGTAGTAATTAGGTGTTGAGAAAGAAGGTGTGTGGAGTTGTGTGGTCTTTCATGATGAATTAAGATAGGCTGCAATTGATTCTCTTATCGGTAATGGTCATTATTAAATATTTCACAGAACAGTGAAAGATTTATTTTGCCTTATTTGAAAGCATTCAAACTCAACAGCTAACCATGAAAGTAAATGCGGCACCGGGGGTCACTGTCCGTGTGGAGTTTGCACATTCTCCACATGCCTGCCTGGTAGGTGGATTGGCCATGCTAAATTGCCCCTTAATTGGGAAAAAAATGAATTGGGCACCTCAAATTAAAAAGAAATCATGAAAGATATGCTGGGAAAATTGTAGAGTTCTTTTAATTTAAAAAAAGTCTTATTTTTACTTCCGTCAATTTGCTTTGAAGCAGCCTACTGTTCCATCCATGTCCCCTGTCAGATCTGCTCAATTTCTCATTGCACTACTAGGGGGCCAGGTTGGCAGTGCCAGGGAGCCCTGTTGACACTGCCAGGGGTTGGGTTCAGGTGCCCTTGCCAAGTAGAGGGGGTGGGGGAGGGGGTAGTTCCAGGGTCCTCCCCAAAGGTTGGGGAGGGGGAAAGAAGATCAGGGCTGAAGCTTGTCAGCAGGAAATTTCTCCAGGTGTGGCCTTGCCGGAGAAAAATTCTCCGAGGCCAGAAGAAATGGCAAAGTGCTGTTGGATAGCGGGATGTTTTCGACGCTGCAGCCACTGAGAAACATGGTGGCACGGTGGTTAGCACTGCGGCCTCACAGCTCCAGGGTCCTGGGTTCATTTCCAGTGCCACGTGACTGTGTGGAGTTTGCACTTTCTCCCCGTGTCTGTGTGGGTTTCCTCCAGGTGCTCCGGTTTCCTCTCTCAGTCCAAAGATCTGCAGGTTAGGGCCATGCTAAATTTCCAAAAGGTTAGTAGGGGTTACTGGGATAGAGTGGAGGTGTGAGTTTAAGTAGGGTGCTCTTTCCAAGTGCTGGTGCAGACCTGATGGGCCGAATGGTCTTCTTCTGCGCTGTAAATTCTATGATTCTAAATGCGCCCGACAGCGGACTTGAGCTTCAGTCCGCTGTATCGCGCCCATTATTCCTGATACCAATAGCCTATGTGACTACCGTGAAAAAAAGGAAAAGAACCCAAGTGTCAACTCAGGCAGGGAGGGTGTAGCTTGCCAGCTCCTCTTTTACCGCCAAACATTTTGACACTAGTCAAAAAAAATTCCCACAATATCAGCAACCTCGACTCACAAGATATCAGGCGCCCTGACCTAATAAAAAAAGTATCCCCCCCACAGCCAAGGACTTCTCCTCATGCACATATGCCTGCCAGTCCCGCCCAAGGTCACTGGAACACCCTGACGGACCTCCCAATGGAAGGCCCCCCTGCCTGGTAGTGCTAGGGTATGTTTCTATATAGAGTATGTATGTTTCCATGGCGCTTGGGCTAAAGGGATATGGGGGGGAATGTGGGATCAGCCATGATGGTAATGACTAGCGGAGCAGGCTCGAAGGACCAAATGGCCTACTCCTGCTTCTATTTTCGATGAACTTCCCAGGCATGATCCTCGCCCTGCTGGGGGTTGTACGTATCTGTGCACTCCTGGCGGGGACTGCCAGGTCTCCGTTAGTCCATACCTGTTGTAAACCCTGCCTCTGTAAGTGAGTGTACGTGTGTGTGAGGGTTGGGGCAAAAATACTCCTTGCAGCACCCGGCGGCATAATTTCTTGGACTTCAAATGGATTGATAAGACTGAAGTGATGGATCAAAATTCTGCCATCACAGGCAAGACTTTTTCACTAAAAGGAGGAATTACTATGGGATACGCTTGCACACCCTATGAAGTTGAATTAGCAGAGACCTCGTGCATCTCTCAGCTCGTTATGGTGCACGTGTGAAGGAGAGCAAGAGAGGGGAAGAACAGAATATTATTGGAAGATAAATAAGTTGAGAAAAAAATAGGAAAGCAGAAATAGTAATCATCAACTGGAAAAATCAAGTCAGATAAAAAAAGGTCGATAGACAAACTTTTCTGAAAATTACTTTCGTAGTTTGTTTTGAGTAAAATATTTTTTTCAGAAAGTCAAGTCTGGGATTTTCTGCTCCTGATTACATTGGCCGGGTTCGGTGACAGGAGCAGAAAATGTCACGAGGACAGCCATATTGTTTTAAAAAATATTTAGAGTACCCATAAGACATAGAAGCAGAATTAGGCCACTCGGCCCATCAAGTCTGCTCCGCCATTCAATCATGGCTGATATTTTTCTCATCCCCATTCTCCTGCCTTCTCCCCATAACCCCTGATCCCCTTATTAATCCTCCTGCCTTCTCCCCATAACCCCTGATCCCCTTATTTAATCAAGAACCTATCTATCTCTGTCTTAAAGACACTCAGTGATTTGGCCTCCACAGCCTTCTGCGGCAATAGAGTTCCACAGATTCACCACCCTCTGGCTGAAGAAATTCCTCCTCATCTCTGTTTTAAAGGATCGCCCCTTTAGTCACAGATGGTCTCCTCTGGTTCTAGTTTTTTCTACAAGTGGAAATATCCTCTCCACGTCCACTCTATCCAGGCCTTGCAGTATCCTGTAAGTTTCAATAAGATCCCCCCTCATGCTTCTAAACTCCAACGAGTACATACCCAGAGACCTCAACCGTTCCTCATACGACAAGCTGCTCATTCCAGGGATCATTCTTGTGAACCTCCCCTGGACCCTTTCCAAGGCCAGCACACTTTTCCTTAGATACAGGGCCCAAAACTGCTCACAATGGGGTCTGACCAGCCTCAGAAGTACATCATTGGTCTTGTATTCTAGCCCTCTCGACATGAAAAGCTAACATTGCATTTGCCTTCCTAACTGCCGACTGAACCTGCACATTAACTTTAACAGAATCGTGAATAAGAACTCCCAAGTCCATTTGTGCTTTTGATTTCCTAAGCATTTCCCCATTTAGAAAATAGCCTAAATTCCTCCTTCCAAAGTGCATAACATCACACTTTTCCACATTGTATTTCATCTGCCACTTCATTGCCCACTCTCCTAGCCTGTCCAAATCCTTCTGCAGCCCCCTTGCTTCCTCAATACTACCCTCTACAGATCTTTGTATCATCTGCAAACTTAGCAACAGCGCCTTCAGTTCCTTCTTCCAGGTCATTAATGTATATTCTGAAAAGACCCGAGGCACACCACTAGTCACCGGCTGCCATCCTGAAAAAGACCCCTTTATCCCCACGCTCTGCCTTCTGCCAGTCAGCCAATCCTCTATCTATGCCAGGATCTTACTTAACTTATTTAACATTCTCCTATGTGGCAACTTGTCAAAGGCCTTCTGGAAATCTAAATAAATCATGTCCAATGGTTCTTCTTTGTCTAACTTCCTTGTTACCTCCTCAAAGAACTCGAACAGATTTGTCAGACATGACCTCCCTTTGACAAAGACGCACTGACTCTGTCCTATTTTATCATAATAATAATAAGCGCTTGTCACACGTGGGCTTCAATGAAGTTACTGTGAAAAGCCCCTAGTTGCCACATTCCGGCACCTGTTCGGTGAGGCCGGTACGGGAATTGAACCGGCGCTGCTGACATCGTTCTGCATTACAAGCCAGCTGTTTCGCCCACCGCGCTAAACCATGCACTTCCAAGTACTCCGCGATCTCATCTTTAATAACGGACTCTAAAATCTTAACAATGACCGAAGTCAGGCTAACCGGTCTATAATTTCCCATCTTCTGCCTCTCTCCCTTTTTAAAACAGTGGTGTTACATTAGCCATTTACCCGTCCTCTGGGACCCTTCCTGCCTCCACTGATTCCTGACATATCACCACCAATGCCTCCACGATCTCCTCAGCTATCTCTTTTAGAACTCCATCCGGTCCAGGTGACTTATCCACCTTCAGACATTTCTGTTTCCTCAGAACCTTCTCCTTAGTGATGGTCACTGCACTCACCTCTGCCCCCTGATTCTCCTGGAGCTCTGGCATCCCACTGGTGTCTTCCACCGTGAAGACTGATGCAAAGTCTTCAGTTTGTCTGCCATTTCTTGGTTTCCTATTATTACTTCTCCAACCACGTTTTCCAGTGGTCCAATGTCTATTTTTGCCTCTCTCTTACCTTTTATATACTGAAAAATATTTTATACATTGAAAAAAACTCTTCCTATCTTCTTTTATATTACTAGCTAGCTTGCACTCATATTTCATCCTCCCCCCCCCTTATTGCATTTTTAGTTGTCCTCTGCTCGCTTTTAAAGGCTTCCCAATGCTCTGGCTTCTCACTAATCATCATCACTTTGTATGCTTTTATGCTGTCCTCGACGTCCCTCGTCAACCATGGATGCCTTGACCTTTCCTTAGCATGTTTCCTCCTCCTTGGGATGAATTTCTGTTTGCTTCCCGAATAACCCCCAAAACTCCTTCCATTGTTGTTCCACTGTCTTCCCTGCTGGGCTGCTTTTCCAATCAGCTCTGGCCAGCTCCTCCCTCATGTCTTTGTAGTTACCCTTATTTAATTGTAATACCGTTACATCTGATTGCAGCTTCTCCCTCTCAAACTGCAGGGTAAATTCTATCATATTGCGGTCACTGCTCCCTAAGGGTTCCTGTACCTTAAGTTCCCTAATCAAGTCTGCCTCATTACACATCACCAAATCCAGAACTGCCTGTACCCTAGTGGGCTCTACCACAAGCTGTTCCAAAAAAAAACATCTCTTAAACATTCCACAAATTTATTTTCTTGGGATCCACTACCAACCTGACTTTCCCAGTCAACCTGCATATTGAAGTCCCCCATGATTATTGTGATACTGCCTCTTTTACATGCCTTTTCCATCTCCTGATTTATTTTCTGCCCCACATCCTGATTACTGCTAGGGGGCCTGTACGTAACTCCCATTAGGTCTTTTTACCGTTGCGATTCCTCAACTCTACCCACAGAGATTCTATGCCTTCTGATCCTCTAGCGTTCCTTGCTATCGATTTAACTTCATTCCTTACAAACAATGCAACCCCGCCCCCTTTGCCCATCTGCCTATCCTTTTGATAGGACACACATCCTTGTATATTTAGATCCCAGCCCTGATCCCCTTGCAGCCACGCCTCTGTGATGCCCACAACATCGTACCGGCCAATTTCAATGGGCGCAACAAGCTTATTTACCTTGTTCCGTACACTGCGCACATTAAGGTACAATATCCTCAGTCCTGCATTGACCACCTCATTTCTCACACTTGTCACCTTTTTTGCTCTGCCTGAGGGTGATGTTGTTCTCTTATTTTTGTTCTCTATTACCCCTTCAGTTATGACACCTTCTAAACTAACGCTCTGGTTCCCACCCCGCTGCCATTCTATACTAGCTTAAATCCTCCCGAGTGACACTAGCAAACCTCCCAGCCAGGATATTGGTGCCCCTCGAATTTAGAGGCAACCCGTCCTTCTTGTATAGGTCCCACCTGCCCCAGAAGAGATCCCAATGGTCCAGTTTTCTGAAACCCTCCCTCCTACATCACTGGTTTATCCACGTGTTTAGCTGACTATTCTCCTATTTCTAGCCTCACTGGCACGTGGCACAGGGAGTAATCCTGAGATTACAACTCTAGAGGTCCTGCTTTTTAGCTTACTGCCCAACTCCCTGAACTCCTTCTGCAGGACCTCGTCGCTCTTCCAACCTATGTCGTTAGTACCTATGTGTGCCACGACCTCTGGCTGTTCACCCTCCCCCTTCAGGATCTCCTGTGTTCTTTCAGAGACATCCTGGACCCTGGCACCAGGGAGGCAACACACCATCCTGGAGTCTCTTTTACTTCCACAGAAGCGCCTATCTGTGCTCCTTACTATAGAGTCCCCTATAACTATCGCTCTCCTGCACTTTGCCCTCCCCTGCTGAGCAACAGAGCCAGTTGTGGTGCCAGTGTTCTGGCTGCTGTTGTTGTCCCCTGATTTAATTGCCCAAATTAAGGGGCAATTTAGAGTGGTCAATTCACCTACCCTCCACATCTTTGGGTTGTGGGGTGAGACCCATGCAGACACGGGGAGAATGTGCAAGTCTACAAGGATCGAACCCGGGTCCTCAGTGCTGTGAGGCAGCAGTGCTAACCACTCCGCTAAGCCAAATTATTTTACATTGATCTAAGTGTGTGACATGAGTGTCCCCTCGCCCCATCAGGAACATCATTTGATTAACATATTATCAGGCCCTCCCTACACCTGAATCATCCTCCCCCAACCCTATCAGAAAATCCATCCACGTCAGCGTGAATCACAACTGGTCTCCCTCGGCATGCACCTGGTGAGTTATCAACTCAGGGGAGCTCAGGTGAGTCCAGTGCTCAGGGATCATGCCCGGGAGCTGATTTCTGGCACTGCCCAGGACAGAGCAGGGTTGGGGGGGGGTGTTTCCATGGTGAACTCCTTTGCACTGCCTTCAAAAATGGCACCTTGATCTTCAAGTTACTAAGTTGATGTGGGATCGGGTAAATCCGAGGCTGTCATCAATACGTTGTGAGAACTGCCCTTTTATACTTTTTACCTCCCCAGCAGAGAAATCTCCCACCACTTTTCCCACTCGCTCTCAGCCTATGCCGATTTCTGGGAAAATCTCGCCCCAACAGTGTCATCACTCATTTATCAGATCTAGTTGTTTTTAAAAAAGAGGTTAAGCAGCGTTTTTGTATCAGTTATTCCTGTGGCCAAAAATAATGGGGTTTCAGTACACAGAGCCATCAACTTTAAGTTGCTCAACAGTGATCCCACTGATTGGCCCTTGAATGCACAATGGAGTATACCACATTCACTGAAATCCGAAGAATCACAACTGTATTTAAAGTAAATTAACTTTAAAGGACAATGAATGTCTGAATTAATGTTAAATTTAAGTTACGGTTTGCAGATAATTTGCAACAGTAAGAGTACGCCCACAAATCCCTTTAATTTGCATTGGCAATCGAGGCAGTTTCCATAAGCAGACCCACATCTTCTATAATGTAAAACCTATAATGTTCCACATATCATAAATGGGACAGTGTGGCACCCACTTAGCACTGACCCATGTGGGTTGCTCTCCATGTACATCTGTCAACACTGAATGCAGAAATACCATGAAACCAGACTGTGGTGTCCTGCTAAAACGATTAAGACAAACATATTTACAAGAAAAATAATTGCACAAAAGCAAAGAAAGACAATATGTGCCCAACAGTTCAACAATAGTCCAAAACAAATGAATGAATCCAAAATCTCATCAGTTCAGTGGGAAATGTTTTGTTAATAGGTGTCCATCAACTAGCTAATACATTACTATACATTCTGCACTGTAAATTCTATAAATTAACAATAATACTGTGAGCCTAAAAATCATGAGAGACATTTAAAATACTCTTATCGGCAGACAATACTGAACACTTTCAGTAGCTTTGCAACACTTACTTGTCTCCTTTGATCCACCGTTCTCCACTTGAAACCCTCATTCTTTGTGTTCGTTGCATCTCCTGTCTCCAGTGTGGTGGAGTTTCACTGCGTCTAAATCGATCTCTTGACCGAGACCTTGATCTTGAAGGTGTTCGATATCGCTACACAAAATAATACATGGCACCATTCACAATGTCAAAGTTCCAAAACATTTTAGAACCAATGAATTAGCTTTTGAAATGTAGGGCGCTGTGAAACACCATGCTATCAAATGGCAATTCAGGTAGATCGGGGGCCTCATCAGGAAACTTGCGGTCGAGGCCGCACTTAGTCCCATTTTCTGCACTGAGGAGCTCCAATCGCCAGAACCCCTCAGTGCAGGGAGAGATCGGGACACCATTTTTACCTTGGCAGTGCCAGGCTGGCACCCAGGTGGCACAGCTAGTCTGGCTGTGCTAGGGTACCATGCTGCCCAGAAAGCAAGCACCTGGGAGATCCCCACGAGTGCCGTTCAGCCTGGTCCCCGTTTGTGGAGACCAGCACTGAAAGGCACTCACCCGAGGTTTCCAAGGCGAGGAAGGTAGATCCCATGAATTGGGTAGATCTTGGAAATGCATATTAGAGTGAGAAAAGCTGCCTCACGCTAATATGCAGATTTGCCGGAAAGTGATGCTATCCACAGTGGATGGGATTCACAGCTCGACGTCTCATGAGATCGCGTTTAGTCTTGCGAGGCATGACGAGCTAGGTTGATCCCGGACGAGGGATCAACTGGCATCTACCAGCTGCACACCTTTTCGGGCGCAACGCGGCAGATAGATCTCGCACGTAATCACTGTTGGAATGTGGGAAATCATGGTTGCCAATTTACACATAGCACGGTCGCACAATGAATTAAACAAATTTGTTCAGTAATGGTGACCGTTAAATATCAACCAGGACACAGAGAACTCCCCCTTTTATTCAAACATTACCATGGGAGCTTTCATATCCACTTCAACAGACAGACAAAGGCTCCGTCTAACAGTTGATCCCAAAGGTGTCCTCACTGTGTATTGGGATGAAGTGTCAGCCCAGTTCTGAAGTGTCTTCTGGAACTTGGCTAAGAGTTGAGAATGTTTTTACTCAGTCAAGCCTGATTCTTATAAGAAATTAAATTTCTAATTTCTTTCCATTAACAGCTTCAAACAAAAAAGGTTATTTTATGTAAAGCAGTTACTTACCCGAGGTCCTCTTCCTTTAATTTTTCGGCCTGACCTGGTTACTAAGAGTCGTCTTTGATATGTAGATATTTGAGAATTTGATACATTGCTGTTCAAAATAAAGACAATTATTCTACAGCAATATTTACTCATGGCTGAAACTAAAATCATGGGTAATAGTTAATTCTCCAACTTAGTTTAACCTCACAGGTTCAAAATGGTCACTTTCAACATGATATTTGGTGTAGTGCTGGCAGAATTATTGAGATAGGGGTCAGTGATTTTGTGTAGTCTTTCAAACACAAAAATTAGAATTTTAAAATTGAGTGACTGGAAGTCGATGTATGTCAGTGAGGATAATGATAATAAGCAAGTAGAACTTTGTGCCAGAGCGGATATTGCAGTAGTTTTGGATGAGTTCAAGTTCACAGAAGGTGGAGATCTGAGGTCAGCGAGAAGAACACTGGAATTATTAACTGCTTGAAAATATTAAAATTCATACAGTGCTTTATCAGTACAAATTTCAGGTGACATAATTTACTCCTTGGAAAGCAAATAATTAAATACTGTCACAGTATTGTCACTTTTTATCATAAGTAAACACAGAACTGAATAGTCCATGCCCTTTCATTCCATCACGGTTGTTTCATTTCAGGGATCACTAACTAAGAAATGCTCTTTGAAATTAGTCTCGGCAGCACGGTAGCATTGTGGATAGCACAACTGCTTCACAGCTCCAGGGTCCCAGGTTCGATTCCGGCTTGGGACACTGTCTGTGCGGAGTCTGCACATCCTCTCCGTGTGTGTGTGTGGGTTTTCTCCGGGTGCTCCGGTTTCCTCCCACAGTCCAAAGATGTGCAGGTTAGGTGGATTGGCCATGATAAATTGCCCTTAGTGTCCAAAATTGCCCTTAGTGTTGGGTGGGGTTGGGTGAGGTTACTGGGTTATGGGGATAGGTTGGAGGTGTTGACCTTGGGTAGGGTGATCTTTCCAAGAGCCGGTACAGACTCGATGGCCCGAATGGCCTCCTTCTGCACTGTAAATTCTATGTAAAAAAACCCCCAGAAATTCTGCTGAACAAAAAATAATTCTCCAGATTTGAGGCAAACATAAAGTATCTAGATGCTCTAAAAACAATAAGAGTTAACCACAGAGTGTGGAATTGGAGTCACATGCCAGCTAGACCAGGTAAAGGTGGGAAGTCGCTTCCCTGGAGGACATCCGAAATTCGGTTGGATTTATATGAAGTTAAGCAGCTTTCACAGCCATTTTTATCTGGTGCCAGGTTTACTAAATTGAATTTCAGAACTTGCCAAGTGAGATTTGAATGTACGATTTCTGGTTTAGTGGTTTCTCCAATAGGTTACAGTACCCTCTAAACTGTGCTAATCAGCCTTTTGTAGAATAAAAAGTACGGATATATTTCACTTGCATTGCACTGTAGGAATTCTATGGTTCTATGGATATGAAATCTGCTTGTTGAATGGGTGTCCATGACAGCAGATGTCAGGTAGTTTCTCACAGACCTAAATGTGGATGAGAATTAATTTTACTTACATAAAATCTACTGAAAATTGCTCCAAAACCGATATAGTCATACTAACCTCTCTTTTTTCTTCTCTTTCTCATCTGTCTTGAGAGGGCTCTTTCGCATTAAAAATCTGTTCTCTGGTACAGGAGGAATTTCCTCAGCACGGACAGTGGCAACTGTCTGCAGTGTGGTACTTTCTGTACTTTCATCTGATGAACTTGCAAAACAAAGTTAAACACACTAAGTACTAAAGACAATATATATGTTTCACAAACATAAATAAACAGTGAATGCCCCACAGAGTTGGACACAGGGTAGAGAAGACAGAGGGTCAATCAGATTATAGTTTTAAGTTGGGGAAATGAGGACGCGGGTGAGCTAAAAATGTTGGAGAACAAGGAACATGATTGTGGAAGGGGGAGAAGAATGGGGGAGACAAATTGGTGCGGAGGAAGGAAAATTTCAGATCGGTAGGGGTAGTGAGACTGAGACATGGAACAGC
Organism: Scyliorhinus torazame; assembly: GCF_047496885.1. NCBI lineage: Eukaryota > Metazoa > Chordata > Chondrichthyes > Carcharhiniformes > Scyliorhinidae > Scyliorhinus > Scyliorhinus torazame. Next base: position 117,224,528 of record NC_092708.1, read on the forward strand.
CTGCTATTCAGGATGAACTAATACATGTCAGTCAATCAGTGGAGGTTGCAGTGTGTGCACATGCTCTGGGTGGAAAATGCACATGGTTTGGATGGAAAAGGTTGTGTGCGTGCACACTCTGGATGGAAAAGGCAGTTGTGCATGTGTGCGCTTTAATGCAAAAGTGGAATTCAGGCAAGGAATTAGAGTGGGGCTGAAAACAGCTCAGAATGTGGGAGGGATAATGTCTTGAGCTGAAGACTTATTCAGTGTGATTGGTGGTGGAAGGGTGAAGATTTTCTCTTGATTTTGCATTTTCGATATCCAAGTGAAATACATGTATAAAGGTAACTAATCACCATTGTGTGTAAATGCCTAATACACACATTAATTCTCCACATGATTCCATAATCACCTGACAACAGACCGTTATTTTAGCATCCAGTATATTTTCATTAAAAAAAATAAATAACTGACTTAACTGGCACGATTTAAAAGAAACATTTCTTTAAAAGTGTCATTTTGGGCGCAATTGGCGAGTGTTTCGTGACGGCCGCATTGGCGAGATTGCGGCCTGTATTTAACGCCACTTAGCTCAGGAAATGAGCCCCCACGTGCTTTTCGCCATTACTGGCTGTCTTGCTGTCGGATTCACCAGACTCACGCCTCAGCATCTCACCACTGACAAGTGGGAGCTGCTTTTAAACGCTCCCTCATCACTCACTGCCAGTCAACACGCAGGTATGGCAGCGCAGAGGCCTGCTCCTCGCTTTGGGGATGCCGGCCTGACCAGGCTTCGCATTACCGAGACAGGACATCCTTTCCTCAAAGGTGGGGTGGGAGACGAGCAGCAGGGTCAGCAATACCACCTGGGAGGCAGCGGCAGCGGCTGTCAGTATGAGCAGCATGACCAGGAGGGCGGCCAGACAATGTCAGAAGAAGACCAACAACCTCCACCGAGTTGCAAGGATCAGTTACCACCTCTCGCCTGACATCAGGTCTGTCTGCCACCCCTCAAATTCCCAACCACCCCCTGCCAAATCACTGGATGTCAACTTGCACCATTTCCACATCCGAACCACTGGCACCAACCAGCATAACCCCTTCATTTCCAGGTGAGTTGGCACATGCCATCTTCTGTAGACTCCCCCAACCCATCAAGCGCGTGGCTCACAATGCCCTCTCTTTGTCCCTGCAGGAGAAGATAACCCATAATAAGTGGGAAAGGGCTTGGGGGGGGGGGGGGGGGGGGGGGGGGGGGGGGAGAAGGAGAAGAGTAGCAGAAATGTGAGTCCTCACCTCCTATGAGGAACGGGCCCCAGAAATCGTGGGTTGTCCAAGGAGCATGCAGTCACCGACAACGAGGTTGGCCTGCGCCGCAGAGGTGAGGATCCACTGCTCCTTCGCCCAGGTGACCTGTCTCAAGATAGTTGTTCCTGCCAGACAAATTGATCCTTCCCTCTCACTGACTACATGTCCGTTGTCTTGCAGGAACTCCATCTGATGGTGCCGGCCCATCCGGAGTTGTCCTCCTCCCCACCGGCACCCAAGAGACCAACTTGGAGGAGAGCTCCGAGAAGACTACCATCGGCCTGTCATAGCTATCACCCCACCTGCGCAGACCAACACACCTCGGTGGGCAACATTAGTTGACATGCTTCTGGGGCATAATCTGGTCAGCACATGATTGCTGATGCACATCAGGTAGAGGCAGAAACATCCAAGGGAGTCAGCAATCGGAGGTCTGCTGGATCCCAGGACTCAGCGGAGTCCCAGTCAGATGCTGAGCCTCTGGACAAGGTTCTCCCAGAGCTAACGCAGATGCTAGATCACAGCCATGAGATTCAGAAGAGGATGTCAGCGACATTCCAGCAAGTGCATAGCTGATTGGAGGAGTCCCAAAGGCTACAGGCACAAGAGATGATGCTGACAATGCGAAGCACCGAGGCCAATACTGCTAGGGTGGTGACTGGAGTGGAAAGCCTGGAGTACCATGTCAGCGTCTTGAGTGGAGGTTCCCAAGGCATGGCTCAGTCTATGACAACTATGGCCGAGGGCCTTGACATCCTGCCCCAGTTCATGAGGGACATGTCTCAGATGCAGGTGATCATTGCCGAGGCACTCCTCCACACCTTGGCTCAGTCACCGAGACCCATTGCTGAGAGCGTCGACACCAAGGTGCAGACAATGGGAGCCGCCAGGACTGGCAGAGCCAGATGATGCAGAGACCTCTGGAGCTCACTTCAGCTGCTCCCGTCCCATGGAGACACCCCGGGCCCTACAGGCACTGTCAAAGGAGGAAGTGCTGGAGGCCAACCGAGGGCCTGCCACCAAGGAGACAACTTTGGTCTCCACTTCTTCTGAATCCGCCCTGCCTGAGACTGGTGCATCTCAAGGGCAGAATAGGGTTGGCACAGTGATGCCAGTGACACCAGTAAGTTGGCCGGGGTCCTCTGGCTCCAGGCCCTTCAGAAGACATCCGCTGAGGGCATCAAATGCCACAGGACATGAAAAGCAGGAGGCTGCCTCCACCTCTGATGTGCATCTTTGGGACATACCTAGACGTAGCAGTAGGCTATGAAAGATCAAAAAGAGAGGTTCGCTGGGGGACTGGGCAATATCTGTAGATAGGAGGAATGGAAATGTCAAATGTTCACATGTTAAAACATGATATACCTGATACATGTGAATCCTTTGTCATGTTAATCTTCACAGCGGGCCTGCCTGCACCCCCACCCCCTTTTGCTCTCCGTTCCCTTAGCACAGTAGTCCAAGATCAAATGCTCCCAAAGCAGACGCCAATCAGAGGAATGGTGTGAACACGCTGTCAGCAGAAAGACAAGTCAGACTTTGGCATTACTTGAGGAGCACCAGAGCTAACCTCACAGCAAGTTATCACTCTCCTGCCTTATATATTGACACGCTGACAGTGCCAACACAGGCCCATCACCCTGGAGTGATGTTACAAAGAACCTTGGAGGGTGGAACAGGGTAGTTGGGGAGAGGGGGGGGGGAAAAGGAGGGAAATGGGTGGAAAGGAGGGTAAAGGGGGAAGGGTGATGGAGGGCGGCAGGGAGGGGTGGATTGGGGACAAATCCTCACACAATGAGAATCGGGTATAGATGAGGACCCCCCTGGCCCTCTCGACATGCCGGAGTCATGCCACCACCATCCTTCGGCTTCTCCTGTGTGTCCACTCTGGTTTTGTCCTCCATACTCTCCTGGTCCGTGTCCTCCGAAGAGGTTGTATGCCCCCTCTCCTCCAACATGTCACCCCGCTGCTGTGCCAGGTTGTGGAGGGCACAGCAGACCATCACAAAGCATGAGACAACCTGGGGTGTGTACAGCAGTGCATTACCAGAGCGGTCCAGGCATCGGAACCGCATTTTGCGCAGTTCGGTCCACCACTCAATGACAACATTGACCTAATCATCAGTGGGTGCCCCTATCCCCCCAAGAGCAAAATACATCTTCCTGGAGTGGTCCTCGAAGACGCCGGGGATCTCCGCGTGCTCCTCAATGTAGCAATCATGCACGTTGCCTGGGAAGCACACACACACACGTGCATAGTCCGGAGATGGTGATCGCACGCAAGTTAAAGGTTCAGGGAGCGGAACCCTTCTGCTTAATGAAGGGTACTCCCTGATGCCCTGGTGCACGCAAGGAGATGCATGTGCCATCTACTGCCCCCTGGACCTGGGGCATTCTGGCGATGGCAGAGAATCCCACAATCCGGGCACCTTGGTGTGCCTTTTCCAGCTCAAAGTTGATGTTGTCTGATGCCCAATCTGTGAAAGGCTGTACAAGTCCCCATTCGAGCCCTGGAATGAACCGGTTGCATAGACATTCAGGCTATGGTGACGCTGACAGAGCGGTATCCTCCTATCCACGGAGCGCCATGTCCGTGAGAACATGACACCGGTGCTGCACTGTCTCTATGTTGAAGCGGAGTTTCCTGTGGCACACGCTGTCCGTAATCTCCTTGAAAGACTAAAGATGCCTGTACATTTTGCGCCGTCGCTAGCGCCCCACTCTGGGTTCCTCCTCGGCCTGATGGGCGGCTGGGTCTTCACAGTGTGCGGCACCCCCCCTACACATGGAGTGCTACTTCCAGCCTGAGGCAATGCTGCTGCCACCTTCTCCGCCGCCTGGTCGCCTGTGCTGCCACCAGCACCGTGAGACCAACACAACCAGCCATATTGTTATATCTGTAAGGAATTAGAGAAGCAGAGAGACCAACAATCAGGTGGCTTCCACCCCAGGACCCTCAAATCCCCCAAGCTTCCCCTAAACCTACGTGTCCCGTCATCTCTCAGAGTGCCATCCATTTAGCCAGTTGTGCTGGAAAATCTCGCTCAGCACGCTCTTCCTCCGACAACATCATGAGCCTCTCGTACTCTGCCAGGAACATTAAGGAGACCGTGTTCAGCTGTCCCCTGATCCACACACTTACCCTATGGTCGTGAGGATATCCCCAGTGCTGAAGCCCAGCTCTTTGAGTGTTCAATTGTTGGCTGCTGCCTCTATGGTCCTGATGCTTAGAGTTCAGGCAAATTGCTCAGGCTTCAAAGTTTGATTGAAATAGAACATAGAACAATACAGCGCAGTACAGGCCCTTCGGCCCACGATGTTGCACCGAAACAAAAGCCATCTAACCTACACTATACCATTATCATCCATATGTTTATCCAATAAACTTTTAAATGCCCTCAATGTTGGCGAGTTCACTACTGTAGCAGGTAGGGCATTCCACGGCCTCACTACTCTTTGCGTAAAGAACCTACCTCTGACCTCTGTCCTATATCTATTACCCCTCAGTTTAAGGCTATGTCCCCTCGTGCTAGCCATTTCCATCCGCGGGAGAAGGCTCTCACTGTCCACCCTATCTAACCCTCTGATCATTTTGTATGCCTCTATTAAGTCTCCTCTTAACCTTCTTCTCTCTAACGAAAACAACCTCAAGTCCATCAGCCTTTCCTCATAAGATTTTCCCTCCATACCAGGCAACATCCTGGTAAATCTCCTCTGCACCCGTTCCAAAGCCTCCACGTCCTTCCTATAATGCGGTGACCAGAACTGTACGCAATACTCCAAATGCGGCCGTACCAGAGTTCTGTACAGCTGCAACATGACCTCCTGACTCCGGAACTCAATCCCTCTACCAATAAAGGCCAACACTCCATAGGCCTTCTTCACCACCCTATCAACCTGGGTGGCAACTTTCAGGGATCTATGTACATGGACACCTAGATCCCTCTGCTCATCCACACTTTCAAGAACTTTTCCATTAGCCAAATATTCCACATTCCTGTTATTCCTTCCAAAGTGAATCACCTCACACTTCTCTACATTAAACTCCATTTGCCACCTCTCAGCCCAGCACTGCAGCTTATCTATATCCCTCTGTAACCTGCTACTTCCTTCCACACTATCGACAACACCACCGACTTTAGTATCGTCTGCAAATTTACTCACCCACCCTTCTGCGCCTTCCTCTAGGTCATTGATAAAAATGACAAACAGCAACGGCCCCAGAACAGATCCTTGTGGTACTCCACTTGTGACTGAACTCCATTCTGAACATTTCCCATCAACCACCACCCTCGGTCTTCTTTCAGCTAGCCAATTTCTGATCCACATCTCTAAATCACCCTCAATCCCCAGCCTCCGTATTTTCTGCAATAGCCTACCGTGGGGAACCTTATCAAACGCTTTGCTGAAATCCATATACACCACATCAACTGCTCTACCCTCGTCTACCTGTTCAGTCACCTTCTCAAAGAACTCAATAAGGTTTGTGAGGCATGACCTACCCTTCACAAAGCCATGCTGACTATCCCTGATCATATTATTCCTATCTAGATGATTATAAATCTTGTCTCTTATAATCCCCTCCAAGACTTTACCCACTACAGACGTGAGGCTCACCGGTCTATAGTTGCCGGGGTTGTCTCTGCTCCCCTTTTTGAACAAAGGGACCACATTTGCTATCCTCCAGTCCTCTGGCACTATTCCTGTAGCCAATGATGACATAAAAATCAAAGCCAATGGTCCAGCAATCTCTTCCCTGGCCTCCCAGAGAATCCTAGGATAAATCCCATCAGGTCCCGGGGACTTATCTATTTTCAGCCTGTCCAGAATTGCCAACACCTCTTCCCTACGTACCTCAATGCCATCCAATCTATTTACCTGGAGCTCAGAATTCTCCTCCACAACATTATCTTTTTCCTGAGTGAATACTGACGAAAAATATTCATTTAGTATCTCGCCTATCTCTTCAGACTCTACACACAACTTCCCATCCCTGTCCTTGACTGGTCCTACTCTTTCCCTAGTCATTCGCTTATTCCTGACATACCTATAGAAAGCTTTTGGGTTTTCCTTGATCCTGCCTGCCAAATACTTCTCATGTCCCCTCCTTGCTCGTCTTAGCTCTCTCTTTAGATCCTTCCTCGCTACCTTGTAACTATCCATCGCCCCAACTGAAACTTCACACCTCATCTTCACATAGGCCTCCTTCTTCCTCTTAACAAGAGATTCCACTTCTTTGGTAAACCACGGTTCCCTCGCTCGGCACCTTCCTCCCTGCCTGACAGGTACATACTTATCAAGAACACGCAGTAGCTGATCCTTGAACAAGCCCCACTTATCCAGTGTGCCCAACACTTGCAGCCTACTTCTCCACCTTATCCCCCACAAGTCACGTCTAATGGCATCATAATTGCCCTTCCCCCAGCTATAACTCTTGCCCTGCGGTGTATACTTATCCCTTTCCATCATTAACGTAAACGTCACCGAATTGTGGTCACAGTCCCCAAAGTGCTCTCCTACCTCCAAATCCAACACCTTGGTTGGAAATGTATTGCAATAATCATTGTCTGAGACTTGGCACATGTACCCACAAGAAACCACTTGGGAATATTATGTTTATTAAATGGTCAACAGTAACAAAGACATGAAAATCAACTACACAACACTTCACATATCAGACTAACCATTAAACAACAAGGAAATGTCACTGTTCCAAATTGGTACCAGTAGAAATCTACATCAGCTCATTTTCACAAAGAAAATCAAACACACTGTATCACCCCTCGCATGTTCTGCAACAGAAACGGAGGATAAGCCTGAGAATGTGTTATCATGTCCAGAACGTTGTCCTAGAACTGATCTGTCCATCAGTGTGCTACTTGTTCCCCGTATCAGTGCCATATTAGAAATGGCTACTCACCTGCTCATTTCCCCTCAGTAGCCAGTGCAGCAGCTTCACGATTTTAAAAAGGAGTACTAAATGACGCCCTCGTGGTTTCTCATTGGGGAGCCGCTGCATTTCGTTATCATCATAGAGGTGGAAATGAATGAAAATGAGGGTTAATGAGGATAAATACAACGGGAAACTGCCACGAGTCACTACTGGTCAACAAACAGAGACTAGACATGATACTGGGGCCCCGCAAGGCTGCGTACTTAGCCCCCAACTATACTCCCTGTACACACACACACACATGATTGTGGCAAAATGTGGCTCCAACTCCATCTACAAGTTTGCTGATGACACGACCATAGTGGGTCAGATCTCGAACAACGATGAGTCAGAGAACAGGAGGGAGATGGGGAACCTATGGAGTGGTGTAACGACAATAATCTCTCCCTCATGGCAGCAAAACTAAAGAACTGGTCATTGACTTCAGGAAGCTAAGTATCAGACACACCCCTGTCTGCATCAATGGGTTTGAGGTGGAGATGGTTGACAGCTTCAAATTCCAAGGTGTGCACCAACAATCTGTCCTGGTCCACCCACATCGACGCTACAACCAAGAAAGCACAACAGCCTTACACTTTCTCAGGAAACTAAGCAAATTCGACATGTCCACATTGACTCTTACCAACTTTTACAGATGCAACATAGAAAGCATCATACAGCCCGGTATGGCAACTGCTAGGCCCAAGAATGTAAGAAACTACAGAGAGTTGTGAACACAGTCCAGTCCATCATGCAAACCCACCTCCCATCCATTAACTTGGTCTACACCTCCCGCTGCCTTGGGAAAGCGGGCAGCATAATCAAAGACCCCTCCCACCCGGCTTATTCACTTTTTCAACTTCTTCCATCGGGCAGGAGACGCAAAAGTCTGAGAACATGCACTAACAGATTCAAAAACAGCTTCTTCCCCGCTGTTATCAGACTCCTGAATGACCCTCTGATGGACTGAACTGATCTCTTCACACATCTTGTCTATTGAGTAATACCGCATTCCTGTATGCTTCGCCCGATGCCTGTGTCTATGGATTTACATTGTGTATTTATGTATGTCCTATGTTTCTTTCTCGTGTATGGAATGATCCGTGTCGACTGTACACAGAACAATACTTTTCACTGCACCTTAGTACATGTGACAATAAAACACCGCAGCACAGTGGTTAGCACAGTTGTGTCTCAGCTCCAGGGTCCTAGGTTCGATTCCCGGCTTGGGTCACTGTCTGTGCGGAGTTTGCATTTTCTTCCCGTGTCTGCGTGGGTTTCCTTCGGGTGCTCCGGTTTCCTCCCACAGTCCAAAGATGTGGAGGTTAGGTGGATTGGCCATGCTAAATTGCCCTTAGTGCCCCAAAAGGTTGGATGGGATTACGGGGATAGGGTGTGGTGTGGGCTTAGCTAGGGTGCTCTTTCCAAGAGCTGGTGCAGAATCGATGGGCCGAATGGCCTCCTTCTGCACTGTAAATTCTATGATTCTAAATCCAAATGATATGCCTATCATATTTGGGTGCAATTCACCAAAAGAATTTCTGTGAGGGCAGTACGGTGGTGCAGTGGTTAGCATTGTAGCCTCAAGGCGCTGAGGCCCCAGGTTCAATCCCGGTCCTGGCTCACTCTCCGTGTGAAGTTTGCCCATTCTCCCTATGTTTGCGTGGGTTTCGGCCCCACAACCCAAAGGTGTGCAGGTTAGGTGGATTGGCCACGCTAAACTGCCCTTTAATTGTAAAAAAAAATGAATTGGGTACTCTAAATTTATTGTAAAAAAAGAATTTTTTGTGATCTCCGCCGGTAAACCGAGTGCAATTCCCACCGGATGGTTGGGCGCGATGCAGATTGCAATTCACCCACACTTTGAAATTTCTTTGGAAGTTGGGGTGAACTGCGCTATAAAGAGGGGAGCGGGACCTGACAACACCGGCAAGTCCGACTCCTCAGTGATCAAGGTGCCATTTTCAAAGGGTACCCCGATCACATACTTTTTGTTCTGGCACCACTTCCCCTTCACGCCGGCAAAGCCTGTCCTCTTCAATCACCCGCATCAGGTCCCCAGCCCCTCACCACCCCATTAAGGTGAGCAACACCCTGCTATGGGTTTGACGAATGCCATTAGACTGCAGTAGTGATTTGTGGCAGTTTCCCATTGTGCTGGTGGGTGGGAGAATAACAGGAGCTGGGAGAATGCAGCTAAAACAGATCCTGCGTATTTAAATGATTAGTCAAATATGCTGTTGTGGTTCATGCCCAGCAAGAGCGTGAACCAGATCATGCTAGCTGGAGCGGGCCGGGAGCATTGGAAACTGGTTGGTGCCCAGTGCTTATCCTATTTCGGGGCCCTCCTGGAATTCTCATGACATTGCAGAATTTCGGCCAGGCGCAACACAGCCAGAGAATCGCCTCCATTATTAAATAAAAATGAGTTAAAGTTGAAGCTGAAACAGAATTCCACAATCATGATTCATTTTAAAAGGGATTAATAGATCCACAGTTTTCAAGACCATCAGACATAGGAGCAGAAGTAGGCCATTTGGTCCATGGAGCCTGCTCTGCCATTCAATCATGGCTGATATATTTCTCATCCCCATTCTCCTGCCTTCTCCCCATAATCAGTGATTAGACCCGCCACAGCCTGCGGCAAGCGTTCCACAGATTCACCACCCTCTGGCAGAAGAACTTCGTCCTCATCTCAGTTTTAAAGGATCATCCCTTCAGTCGGAGGCTGTGGCCTCAGGTTCGAGTTTTTCCTACGAGTGGAAACATCCTCTCCACGTGCAGTTTATTTAGGCCTGCAAGTTTCAATAAGATCCCCGCTCATCTTTCTAAACTCCAATGAGTACAGACCAGAGTCCTCGACCGCTTCTCATATGATAAGCTCTTCATTCCAGGGATTATTCTCGTCAACCTCCTCTAGACCTTCTCCAAGGCCAGCACATCCTTCCTTCGAAATGGGGCCCCAAACTGCTCCCAATACTCCAAATGGGGTCTGACAGAGCCTCAAACAACCACAGAGGTACATCCCTGTTCTTGTATTTTAGCCCTCTCGACATGAATGCTAACATTGCATTTGCCTTCCTAACTGCCGACTGAACCTCCAAGTTAACCTTATGAGAATCTTGAACTACGACTCCCAAGTCCCTTTGTGCTTCTCATTTCCTAAGCCTTTTCTCATTTAGAAAATAGTCTATGCCTCCTTTCTTCCTACCAAAGTGTATAACCTCACACTTTTCCACATTGTATTCCATCTGCCACTTCATTGCCCACTCTCCTAGCATGTCCAAGTCCTTCTGCAGCCCCCCTGATTCCTCAATACTACCTGTCCCTCTGCATATCTTTGTACCATCTGAAAAATTAGCAACTGTGCCTCCAGTTCTTTCTTCAACATTATTAATGTATATTGTGAAAAGTTGTGGTCCCAGCACCGACTCCTGAGGCACACTACTAGTCACCTGCTACCATCTTGAAAAGATCCCTTTATCCTCACTCACTGCCTGCTGCCAATCCTAAGATCCATGCCAGGATCTTATCCATAACACCATGGGCTCTGAACTTATTTAATAGTCTCCTGTGAGGCACCTTGTCAAAGGCCTTCTGGAAATCTAAATAAATCACGTCCACTGGTTCTCCTTTGTCTAACTTCCTTGTTACCTTCTCAAAGAACTCGAACAGATTTGTCAGACACGACCACCCCTTGATGAAGCCGTGCTGACTCAGTCCTATTTTATCACGCACTTCCAAGTACTCCGCACTCGCATCTTTAATAATCTCTAAAATCTTACCAATGACCGAAGTCAGGCTAACTGGCCTATAATTTCCAGCCTTTATCCTCCCTCCCTTCTTAAACAGTGGTGTTACATTAGCCATTTTCCAGTCCTCAGGGACCCTTCTTGTCCCCGTGATTCCTGAAAATTCACCACCAATGCCTCCACAATCTCTTCAGCTATCTCCTTTAGAACCTTGGGGTGTAGTCCATCCGGTTCCAGGTGACTTATCCACCTTCAGACCTTTCAATTTCCCCAGAACCTTCTCCTTAGTGATGGCCAATGCACTCACCTCTGCCCCCTGATTCTCATGAAGTTCTGGAATCCCACTGGTGTCTTCCACCGTGAAGACTGATACAAAGTAACTATTCAGTTCCTCTGCCATTTCTTTTTTTCTTATTACTATTTCCCCAGCCTCATTTTCTAGTGGACTAATGAATGTTCTTGCCTCTCTTACCTTACTATCTTTTTTTATATTATTAGCGAGCTTACACTCATATTTCATCTCTTTCCCCCCCCCCTTATTGCTTTTTTGTTGTCCTCTGCTCCCTTTTAAAGGCTTTCCAATCCTCCGGCTTCCCACTAATCATTGTCACTTTGTATATTTTTTCTTTTGCTTTTTTGCTGTCCTTGTCCTCTCCTTAGTATGTTTCCTCCTCCTTGGGATGAATTTCTGTTGTGCCTCCTGAATAACCACCCTAAACTCCTGCCATTGCTGTTCCACTGTCTTCACTGCTAGATTCCTTTTCCAATCAACTCTGGTCAGCTACTCCCTCATGTTTTTGTCGTTACCTTTATTCAATTGTAATGCAGTTACATCTGATTGAAGCTTCTCCCTCTCAAGCTGCGGAGTAAATTCTATCATATTGTGGTCACTGCCCGTTAAGGGCTCCTTCACCGTAAATTCCAAAATCAGGTCTGTCTCTTTACCCATCACCAAATCCAGAATTGCTTGTTCCCTAGTGAGCTCTATCACAAGCTGCTCCAAAAAATCATCTTGCAGACATTTCACAAATTCTCTTTTTTGCGGCACGCTACCAACCTGATTTTCCCAGTCCACCTGCATATTGAAGTGTCCCATGATTCCTGTAATATTGCCTTTCTTATATGTCTTTTCTATCTCCGGATTTATTTTCTGCCCCACATCCTGACTAATGCTAGGTGGCCTGTACAAAATCCCATCAGGGTCTTTTTTTCCTTTGCGATTCCTCAACTCTACCCACAGATTTTATGCCTTCTGATCCTATAATCGCTTCTAGTTATCAATTTAATTCCTAACTAACAATGCAACCCCGACCCTCTGCCAATCTGCCTGCCCTTTCGATAGGACACATCCTTTGGATATTTAGATCCCAGCCCTGATCCCCATGCAGCCACGTCTCTGTGATGCCCACGACATTATACTAGCCAATTTCAACGTGCTCAACAGCTCATTTACCTTGTTTGTGTACTGCGCACATTTACACAATACCCTCAGTCCTGCATTGACCACCTCGCTTTTCATACTTCTCCCGTTTTTTGCTCTGCCTGAAGTTAGATTCCTGCCACCTCTGTTCTTTGTTCTATTGTGTGTTCTGGAAACTTTACTAACATCTCCTGAGTCCTCGGTCCTTTTAACTAGTTTAAAGTCTTCGTCATTAACTTGCACTTCTACCTTCTTCTTTAACTTTGATTATCTAATTCTCCACACAACTGAACACCCGTTAGGTGAATTGGACATTCTGAATTCTCCCTCGGTATACCCGAATAGTGCCGGCGTGTGGTGACTAGGGGCTTTTCACAGCAATTTCATTGCAGTGTTAATGTAAGCCTACTTATGACACTAATAAAGATTATGATTATGTAGATACTCTATGGAGCTCCATTTCACACACACCTCATCGAACCCAGGTCCTTGGCGCTGTGGGGCAGCAGTGTTCATCACTGCGCCACTGTGCCGCCCTCAGAGCTACCGATTCACAACCAGCAGATGAGGTCTCTGCAATCATGCCACATTCTGTCGTGAATAGTGGTGGATAATTAAACATCTAACAGGAGGAGGAGGAAGCTCCACTAATATCGTCATCCTCAGTGATGGGGGACACCCAGAACATCAGTACATAGACTCAAGTGAGTCACGTTGCTTTGGGCTTCGAAATGGGAAGGGTACAGAGGGCTTACCTAAAATATCACACGTTAGTTTGCCAGAGTTCGGGAGGGAAAGCAGCGAGAGGTTGAAAGTCTCTGTGGTTCACCACACAGGAATGCAAGTGGAGCACGTGTATGGATTGGAAAGACTAAATTGCAAGGAATTAAAAGGGGGCTGCAAGTTTGCCTAGCTTCAGCTAGAGGCAAGAAGTTTCCAGGAAAACGTGCACCATGAAAGATAATTCTGGAGTTAAATTTCCTGGCTGGGAAAAGAAACGATTGCAAGTAAACCCTTGGGAGCCAAGCATCAGTTTGAATTGGTTCCACGGGGACTGAATGCCCACTTAAAGGACAGTGGAAGGTGCATTTGATAGTAGTTTTTTCCCCAGCCGTGTTAAAAGTTTTGTTCTGTAGTTTAAAGTACACGTTGCCTACAAAAATGGTGTTTGGTCAATTGTGCTTTTAATCCATTTGCTCCAGTAAACATCTTAAAATGTGAAATCTTGTTGTGTTGTCCATTCAGCCATGAAGTGGAAGTTTGAATTTCTTTTTAAAAGTTATCGGTCTTGGACTTCTGGTGGCAGCATATAGGTGGAGGTCGCAAGTTAAATAGCTCCTGCTAGAGTCTCTTGTTTTTGGACTTTTATTCCTGGTGTCAGGGGTAGTTTTTGGATGAGTTGGTGTGTGAAGTCATAAGGAGGTCAAGGAATGTTTAAACCCCAGAAGAAAAAGCTGGAAAGAAGGGGGTGAGCGAACGTCCAATGGCAGGTGAGGCTGTGAGTTCTGCAGGGAGAAAGATGGCAGGGGCTAGGTTGTCGGGGGAGGTCGCTCCCCTCATGGTGGAAACTTTTACTGAGGTGATGTCAGTGGATTTTCAAAGGCTGTTTGCCAAGCATTTGGAGGTGCTTTGGAGGGAGATGACAGCTTTGCTTAAAGAGTGGGTAGAGGAGGTGATTGCCCTGGTAAAGGCGGCAGTGATGAAGATGCCCGTTGAGGTGCGGGAGCAAGGAGAGAAGTTGAGGGGGTGGAGCAGGCACTGTTGCAACATAGCGACCAGTTCACCACGATGGGTGAGAGGCTGTGGAGGGTGGCGGTGGTCAAGAAAAGGTTCACAGCTAAGGTGGAGAACATGAAGAACAGGTCAAAGAGGCAAAATCGTGGGCCTGCCTGAGGGGCTGGAGGGCCCAAGACTGACCGAGTACTTTGCAAAGATGTTTGTGGAGTTGATGGGGGAAGGGGAAGAACCATCGCGCGATGGGTTGGACAGGGCACATCGGTCGCTCAGGCCAAAGCTTAGAGCGAATGAGCCACGAAGGACAGTTATAGTCTGCTTCCACAGCAACCACGTGAAGGAGAAGGTTTTGAGCTGGACGAAACAGAGACGAGATGTAAAGTGGGAAGTTGCTGGTATATGAATATACCAATTCCTGACGGCAGAGTTGGCGAGAAGGCGGGTGGCCTTTGGACGGGTGAAATGTACGGTAGTGGAGTGAGGTTTGGAGTGGTCTACCCAGCAAAGCCGAGAGCAACTCACAACTTAAAGGACTTTTATTTTGAGACGATGGAGGCGGTGGAGGCATTTGTTACGGCTGAAAGACTGAGATGAGATGAGAGTTGGGAATTGGACTTGGTTTTGGGGTTGGGCATTGTGATTTCTTATTAAGGGTTTTCTATTTGATTGGGGTTTTGTTTGTGTCTCTTAAATGGGGGGGCTTATCTACATGTGTTCTGAGATTTTTTTCTCTTATGGGTGCGGTTCTGTATTGTTTCTTGGCTTAAGGGGGTGGATTTTGGGCACGTGGGGCCGGGTTACTGAGGAGGGGAGGGGAGATTTTGGGGGGGGGGGGGGCTCTGGCAGGGTTCACCGCACTAGCAAATGTAGATTGGGTAGTGAACTGAAGTGTGGGAGGGGCACGGTCATTGGAGCTTGGTTGAGCAGGTTTCGATGGACCTGGGAGGTGTGAATGATGGGGGAGGGGATCAATACTGGGAGAGGTGTTTGCAAGAGGAAGTGGATGGGGGGGATTCGGGGCTTGATATTAATAATTTTTTTTAATTTTTTTTTAAATCTTTATTGTCACAAGTAGGCTTGCATTAACACTGTAATAAAGTTACTGTGAAAAGCCCCTAATCGCCACATTCCGGCTCCTGTCCAGGAGGGAGAATTCAGAATGTCCAAATTACCTAACAGCATGTCTTTCGGGACTTGTGGGAGGAAACCAGAGCACCAGGAGGAAACCCACAAAGACACGGGGAGAAGGTGCAGACTTCGCACAGACAGTGACCCAAGCTGGGAATCCAACCTGGGACCCTGGCTCTGTGAAGCAACAGTGCTAACCACTGTGCTACCAATTGGGATGATGCAGGTTTCGTGAAGAGAGCATTGTGTCCCATCCTGGATCTGGATGGATACCCATGAGCTGATAGTAAAAGGGGTGTGGAAGGTTTAGAATATAGCGCTGGAGTGAGGAGGGGGGGGGGGAGAAAGAGAGGGGCGGTGTCACACGGTCGGTGGTCTGAGAGGCTCTGAAGGCTGTGGTAAGGGGGGCGGGAGGTGATCTCGTTCAAGGTCAAGGTAGATAGGGAGGAACGGCAATGGCTGATAGAAGAGATTTTGGAGGTGGTTGGGAAGTATGCGGGGGACCCGGACCTCGTGGCAAAGAGGAAGGAGTTGCAGGCGAGGTTTGACCTATTGTCCACAGGGAAAGCGGTGCGTCAGTTGAGACGGGCAAGGGGAGCTGCCAATGCGTATGGGGAGAAGGCTGGGCGTATGTTGGCAGGCCAGCTCCGTAGGGAGGCTGCGGGGAGGGAGATGCTTCGGGTGCAGGACAGGACAGGGGAGTTGGTGGTGGTTCGGAACAGATTAATAAGGTGTTCGAGGGACTTGTGTAAGTCGGAGCTACCAGAGGATGAGCAGGAGATGAGGGAGTTTTTGGGTGGGTTAGAGTGCCCTAAGTTGGAGGATGTGGAGAGGGCAGGTTTGGAGGAGTCGATGAGGGTGGAGGTGACGGTGGCGATTGGGAAGATGCAGGCAGGGAAGGCGGAAGGGCCAGATGGGTTCCCAGTCAAATCTTATAAAAGATTTAAGGATAGGCTGGCGCCATTGATGATGGGAATGTTTGAGGACGCAATGGACAGGGGTGTCTTCCCGCAAACGGATTGGGCAGGCCTCCATCTCATTGGGGCAGGAGTGTGGGTCATACAGGCCCATATCTCTGCTGAATGTAGAGGCCAAGTTATTGGCAAAAGAGTCAAGGTTGGGAGGTGTCTTCCGAAGGTGATTGGGGAGGATCAGACGGGATTTGTAAAGGCAAGACAGTTGCCCTCGAATGCGAGGAGGCTGTGTGCGGAGGTCGTGGTGGCATTGGATGCGGAGAAGGCTTTTCGGGTATGTGGAGTTAGTTGATGGTGATATTGGAGAAACTTGAGATTGGCTGAAGTTTGTGCCGTAGGTGCAGCTGTTATACAAGGAGCCAATGGCGAGTATGCGCATGAATAGTATGAATTCAGGGTATTTTGCATTGCACTGGGGTAGAAGGCAGGGATGACCCATGTCCCGCCCTTCTGTTCGCATTGGTTAAAGAGCCCATGGCCACTGCGCTGGAGGAGCTTGGGATTGTGGAAGGGGACAGTGAGGTGAGGTTTGCGGGGGGGGGGTTTGGAGCATAGGATGTCCTTATATGGAGACGACTTGTTGTTGTATATTTCGGAGCCGAGCTCTTCGGTGAGGAGCATAATGGGGTTGTTTCAGAGATTTGGGACTTTTTCAGGTACAAATTGAATTTAGGAAAAATTAAGTGTTTTGTTGTCTCCCCTCCGGGGGTTGGGGAGAGTGCCTTTCACCTGGCAGTGTCTCACTTTAGGTAGGGGGTCAACTTAGCTTTGACAAAGGGTCATCTGGACTTGAAACGTTAGCTCTTTTCTCTCCCTACAGATGCTGCCAAACCTGCTGAGGTTTTCCAGCATTTTCTCTTTGGGTTGAGAGGGGGGGTCAACTTGGCAATTTATGGGAGGATTTTGGAGGATGGGGTATTCATGGAGGGGGTTAAGGCGAAGTGGGAGGAAGAGTTGGGCGTGGCACTGGAGAAGGAATTGCAGAGGGTGAATGCCTCGACTTTGTGCACAAACCTGGGGCTGAAACAGCTGAAGGTAGTGTACAGAGCGCACCATACAAAATCTCGGATGAGCCGGCTGTTCGAAGGGGTGGAGGATGTCTGGGAACGATGTGGATGGGGCCCGGCAAACTATGTGCATATGTTTTGGCCCTGCCCGAAGCTGGAATGGTTTTGGAGGACGGTGTTCAGCACCATTTCAGGGGTGTTACATGTGGACATGGAGCCCGTTCCCCTAGAAGCCATATTCGGGGTGTCGGAGCGCAGAGTTGCAGGCGGGTGTGGGGGCAGATGTTTTAGCCTTCGCCTCCCTGAATGCCCGCCGGTGGGTCTTGAGGAGGCGGTCAGCTTCTCCACCCTGTGCCTTGGCGTGGCAGTGGGACCTGTTGGGAGTTTTTGACCCTGGAAAAAGTGAAATTTGCTCTAAGGGGGTGGGTGATGGGTTATATAATTGTTGGGGTCTGGTTATCTTGCATTTTGGGAGTTGGTTACCATTGATAGCTGAGGGAGGGGATTTGTGGGGTTATTGTAAATAGTAACAATTTTGAAAATTTGTGGCATAAAAATATATTTTTTAAAAATGTTATTGGTCTCCATGAAGATTGTAACAACTTACAAGGCAATAATCTAATTGATGCTCAGTTCAGGATCCACAAGCCCACTCGCCTCCTGACCTCTTTACAACCTTGATTCAGAGCATGGACAAAAGACCTGAATTCCAGAGATGAGGTGAGAGTGACTGCCCTCGACATCAAGGCAGATGTGGAATCAAGGAGCCCTGGCAAAAATCAAGTCAATGGGCATCAGGAGGAAACTCTCTACTAGTTGGCTGTCATTCCCAGAACAAAAGATGGTCGTGGTTGTTGGAAGCCAATCATCTCAGTCCTGGGACATCACTGCAGGAGTTCCTCAGGGTAGTGTCCTAAGCACAACCATCTTCAGCTGTTTGATGAATGATCTTCCTTTCACCCCAAGGTCAGAAGTGGGGTTTTTCACTGATTACACAATATTCAGTGCCATTTGCAGCACCTCAAACATTAAGAGCAGTCCAAGTCCACATTCTGCCAGTCCTGTTTAATGCTCAAGTTTAGGCTGTGTGATATTGGTGCCACACAAGTGCCAAGCAATGAACATCTCTAATGAGAGCGAATCCAACCATCTCCCCATGAAATTTAATGGCATTCCCATCACTGAATCACCTCTTATCAACAGCCTGGAGGGTTACCATGGACCAGCCCAGTTCAATACTGTGGCTACAAGAGAAGGCCAGAGGCTGAAAATTCTAAGATGAGTAACTCATCATCTGACTCCTAAAGCCTGCCCACAATCTACAAGGCACAAATCAGGACTATGGTGGACCATACTCCATTTGCCTGGATGAGTGCGCCACTAACAAGAAGCTGACAGCATTCAGGACCAAACAGTTGGCTTGATCACCTCATCTGCCACCTTAAACATTCACTCCTTCTACCACCAATGCACAGTGGAAGCAGCTTGTATGATATGCAAGATGCACTGCATCAACTTACCAAAGTAGCTTCTGAAGCACCTTCCAAACCCACCATCTCTACAGTTGAGATGAATGGGGACAGCTTGACACATGGGAACACCATAGTCTGCAAGCTCCCCTCCAAGTCACACACCATTCGGAACGATATTGCCATTCCTTCACTGTTAGATCTCTTCATAATAGCACTGCAAGTGTACTACTAACCGAGCCAGCGATGCCCACATCCCAAGAAAAATAAAACAAATTAGTTCTTTGCCATTCAGATTGAGACCTTCCGACCAACTGCTTCTGGTACTTCCCTCCTTTTCCCTAGCCCAGCAGGCCAGGCTTCCTCTAAAGATCCCCCTGCCCTAGCATTGAATTTGCACCATTCTATAGTTTTTTTCCGATCATCCCTTTTGTTCTCTTCGGGCTCACCTTGTCCACAAGACATTCCTCCTACTCCCCTGAACAAATTGCTGACCTTCCTTCCTGGATTCGAGGTTAGCTGAAATTGTAAACTGTTCTCTCTTCAGGTGTTGTCCCTCTCTCCTTGAAATTTTATTGGCATCCCAGACTCCTCAAAAGAAACCTCAAGCCCACTGTCCTTCCAAACTACTATCCAATTTCCAAATCGGCGAATATGTTGTCGCCTCCCAAATGTTTCCTGGAACTCAAATCTGAATCCTTCCAATCGTTATTTCACCCGTCACTGTACAGAAAAGGTTCTCGAGGTTAAAAATGGCACCTTCTGTGGGTGTAAACTATCCCTCCTTGTCCTGCTTTTTTAAAAATTTAGTGTACCCAATTATTTTTTTTTCAATTAAGGGGCAATTTAGTGTGGCCAATCCACCTACCCTGCACACCTTTTGGGTTGTGGGGTGAAACCCACGTAAACACGAGGAGAATATGCAAACTCCACACGGACAGTGATCCAGAGCCGGGATCGAACCTGGGACCTCTGTGCCCTGTGGTAGCAACGCTAACCACTGCGCCACCGTGCTGCCCTCTCCTTGGCCTGCTTACATCTTTAACAGGAGTGACCACATCTTCCTTGTCCAACTCCTCTCCCATGTCGTCCATCTGGGTGAAACTGACTTGCCTGGTTCCATTCTTATCTATCTAATAGCAGCCAGAGAATCATCTGCAATTAACATAGAAATTCCTACTTCCTCACTATTCCCTCTGGTATCCCCTCCCAAAGATTTATCCTTGGTCCCCCTCCTACTTCTCATCTACATAATGCCCATTGGCGACATCATCCAAAAACATCAGCGTTTGTATGTGTGCTACCTGTCTCCACTCATTCACTGTATATAAATGATCATGGGAGAGGAGTTGGACAAGGATGATGTGGTCACTCATGTCAAAGATGTAACCGGATGTGAAGCCCCAACCTCGATGTGGAGCCGACCCGGACCTCGGAGCTCCCAACCCGGCCTAACTACCGACGCCTGCCCCCGGATCGCCTTGCCCAGTCCCCAGAGCGCCTGACCCAACTCCCAACGGCAAGACCTGGCTCAACGCGACCCCCAGAGGCCCGCCCAGCGACCCGACCCGGAGAGGCCCGCCCAACAACCCGACCTACCTGGTGATGGAAGAAAGAAAAATCCACGTGGAGGCCCAACCGGGCCTACTTCAAGAACCGACCCCAGGAGCGCCCAGGGAGGGAACAGACCACGGGACCCAGCCCAACATGCCTCAGGAAGCCCCTGCCCTCGACCCAGTACCCCCGAAATGGCAGAGACCCCGCGCGAGGACCCAAATGCGCTGCAAGGTATTCCCGCCCCCGCAGAGCGCCGGGACCCATCCAGATCGCAAACATGCCCCCCTAGCAACCCCTCTACCTCAACCAGTGCCCGGGACCCTGCCAGACGCGACCCCAGATACGTAAACAGCGCCCTGGACCCTGCCAGACGCGACCACCTACCTTCCACAAGAGCGGACATCTGCCATCGGATCCCAGGATCATCCAGCAGCAGCTGCCGACCGAGGAAGCGAGGGAAACGTGGAGGTCTGCAGGTTAGACTGAAGCAACGCGGTTTCAAGACCCCTCTCCCCAGCATACTCCTGGCAAACGTCCAAGTGATCGAAAACAAGCTGGATGAACCTAACGCCAGACTTACCTCTGAGGGAAGTAAGAGACTGCTGTGTGCTCTGTTTCACAGAGACATGGCTCACCCCCGCCTCACTGGACTGTGCCATACAACCTGAAGGCTTCTCAATTCACCGGGCGGACCGCATGGCATCATCAGGCAAAGCAAATGGTGGAGGGGTGTGCCTCTTCATCAACTCCTCCTGGTGCTTGGATTTGGCGACTCTGGTGACCTACTGCTCCCCAGACCTGGAATATCTGACCGTGAAGTGCCACCCATATTATCTTCCACGTGAGTTCACTTCAGCCATTATCACAGCGATCTACATCCCACCCCAGGCAGAAGTGAGGAAGGCGCTGGACGAACTATACACAGTTATAAACAACTACGAAACAGAACACCCGTATGCCTTGTTCATCGTGGCCGGAGACTTCAACAAGGCCAACCTCAACAGTGTACTGCCAAAATTCCACCAGCACATCTCCTGTTCAACCAGGGGCGACAACACTCTTGACCACTGCTACTCAAAAATCAAGGGCGCCTACCGTTCCGTCCCCCGACCGCACTTTGGGAAATCAGACCATAAGACGGTGCTCCTTCTCCCAGCATACAAGCAGAAACTCAAGCGGGAGAATCCAGCTAAGAAGGTTGTGCAGTGCTGGTCCGAGGAGGCAGAAGAGCTCTTATGTGACTGCTTAGAGACAGTGGACTGGTCCATATTTAAGAACTCAGCGACCAACTTAAATGAGTATGCCACCACCGTCACAGACTTCATCAGCAAATGTGTGGACGACTGCGTGCCAAAGAAAGCAGTACGCATGTTCCCCAACCGGAAACCATGGCTCAATCGCGAGATTGACTCCCTACTGAAGGACAGATCGGAGGCGTTCAAGACAGACGATCCTGACCTATATAAGAAATCCAGGTACGAGCTCTGCAAAGCCATCCGAGATGCCAAGAGAGAATATCAAACCAAGCTCGAGTCACAGACAGACTTTCGGCGGTTGTGGCAAGGACTAAACAACATAACGGGCTACAAAGCGAAGTCGAACAGTATCTCTGGCAGCAGCGCACCCCTCCCCGATGAACTCAATGCATTCTATGCTCGGTTCGAGCAGGTAACCAACAATCCGCTGGCGAGTGCCCCAGCAGCCCATAATTCACCCATACCCACCATCACAGCTTCCGAAGTCAGATTGGCCTTCCTGAAAGTGAACCCTTGGAAGGCAACGGGCCCGGACGGGATCCCTGGTCGTGCACTCAGAGCCTGCGCGGACCAGCTGGCAGAGGTATTCGCGGACATCTTTAACCTGTCCCTACTCCACTCCGAGGTCCCCACCTGCTTCAAGAGGACCACCACCATACCGGTACCAAAGAAGAACCAGGCAACGTGCCTCAATGACTACTGTCCAGTGGCCCGGACTTCAATCGTAATGAAGTGCTTTGAGAGGTTGATCATGAAGCGCATCACCTCCATACTCCCAGAACGCCTTGGTCCACTGCAATTCGCATACCGCTGCAACCGGTCCACATCAGACGCCATTTCCCTGGCTCTACACTCATCCCTAGGGCATCTCGAAAACAAGGACTCCTACATCAGACTCCTATTTATTGACTATAGCTCCGCCTTCAACACCATAATCCCAGCCAAGCTCATATCAAAACTCCAAAACCTAGGACTTGGCTCCCCACTTTGCAACTGGATCCTCAATTTTCTGACCAACAGACCACAATCAGTAAGAATGAACAACAACACCTCCTCCACAATAGTCCTCAACACCGGGGCCCCGCAAGGCTGTGTACTTAGCCCCCTACTCTACTCCCTGTACACACACAACTGCGTGGCAAAACTTGGTCCCAACTCAATCTACAAGTTTGCTGACGATATGACCATAGTGGGCCGGATCTCGAATAACGACGAGTCAGAATACAGGCGGGAGATAGAGAACCTAGTGGAGTGGTGTAGCAACAACAATCTCTCCCTCAATGCCAGCAAAACTAAAGAGCTGGTCATTGGCTTCAGGAAGCAAAGTACTGTACACACCCCTGTCAGCATCAACGGGGCCAAGGTGGAGATGGTTAGCAGTTTCAAATTCCTAGGGGTGCACATCTCCAAAAATGTGTCCTGGTCCACCCACGTCGACGCTACCACCAAGAAAGCACAAGAAAGCCTATACTTCCTCAGGAAACTAAGGAAATTCAGCATATCCACATTAACCCTTACCAACTTTTATAGCTGCACCATAGAAAGCATCCTATCTGGCTGCATCACAGCCTGGTATGGCAACTGCTCGGCCCAAGACCGCAAGAAACTTCAGAGAGTCGTGAACATCGCCCAGTCCATCACACAAACCTGCCTCCCACCCATTGACTCCATCTACACCTCCCGCTGCCTGGGGAAAGCGGGCAGCATAATCAAAGATCCCTCCCACCCGGCTTACTCACTCTTCCAACTTCTTCCATCGGGCAGGAGATACAGAAGTCTGAGAACACGCACGAATAGACTCAAAAACACCTTCTTCCCCACTGTCACCAGACTCCTAAATGACCCTCTTATGGACTGACCTCATTAACACTACACCCTGTATGCTTCATCCGATGCCAGTGCTTATGTAGTTACATTGTATAGGTTGTGTTGCCCTATTATGTATTTTCTTCTTTCCCTTTTTCCCCCCATGTATTTAATGATCTGTTGAGCTGCTCGCAGAAAAATACTTTTCACTGTACCTCGGTACACGTGACAATAAACAAATCCAATCCAATCCAATCCAATCAGATTGCTTATATAAAATCCAGTACTAGATGCGTAGAAATTTACTCAAATTAAAGATCCAACTACTGTCCTCTACAAACTCAATAGTCACAGACTCCATCCATCTCCCCGGCAACTGTCCAAGCCTGAACCAAATGTTTCAAAACCTTGGTATCATAATTTTAAATAAAATCTTTTTATTCTCCGCATTTTCATCAAATAAACAACACACGATAACGATCCCCCCGAAACAACGACTCCCTCAATATACAATCCAACACATCCATTTGTGCATTCCAGGTAAAAGTTAACAAAACAGTGAAACAGTAAACCCTCTCCGCAAGGGACCCGGTTCCAATCCTCGCCCTCGTGAGGTGTGCTCTACATACGACACGGCCTCACTGCAGGACCATCTCTCTCTCCTCCCCCCCTCCGCTCTTCCTCCCTCCCCCCCCATCCAATTTGTCCACTTCCTTGAAGAATGTCTTTGGTAAAGAGACCGGCAGGCACTGAAATAAGAACAAAAATCACGGCAGCACATTCATTTTAATTGCCTGCACACAGCCCACTAATGACAGAAGGAGGTTGTCCCACCTTGTCAAGTCCCCTTTCACCCTCCACACAAAACTAGTAAAATTGTACCTACAGAGCCCCGTGCTACCTGCACCCCCAAGTACCTGAAGTGAGTTGCTGCTCTGCGAAATGGCAGCGCTCCTCCTCAAGCTCCTGCCTGGGACACCGCAAAATACTCACTCTTCTCCAAATTTAATTTATATCCTGAAAACGACCCAAATCTTTGGGGAATAATAATAATAATCACTTGTCACAGGTAGGCTTCAATGAAGTTACTGCGAAAAGCCCCTATTCGGGGAATTGAACCCGCGCTGCTGGCCTTGTTCTGCATTTACCCCCCCCCCCGCATTACCACCCTCCACAGTCCTGAACTCCTTAAAGCGAAGGCCAAAGGCTCTATCGCAAATGCAAGTAGCAGAGGGGACATAGGACAGCCCTGCCTGGTACCCCGGTGCAGAGCGATGTACCCTGAGCTCATAATATTTGTGTGGACACTCGTCATCGGTTCGCTCTATAATAGCCGTACCCATTCCGTAAATCTCGGTCCAATCCCAAATCTCTCCAGGACCGCCATCAAATACCCCACCCGATCGAACACCTTTTCCACATTTATTGCCACCAGCACCTCCGTCTCCTTTCCCTCGGCTGGCTTCATGATTACATTTACTAATCTACTGATATTTTAATATAGCGGACTTTCTTTCACAAACCCGGTTTGGTCTTATCCTATCAACTTCGGGAGGCACCCCTCCAAACGAGCCGCCAGTACCTTCATCAGTATCTTGGCGCCTACATTCAGTAACAACATGGGTCTATACGACTCACACTTTGTCGGGTCTTTCACTTTCTTTAACAGCGGGGAGATCGAAGCCTGCCCCAAAGTTTGTGGTAGCACCCCCTTCCCTATCACCTCCTTTAACATCCCCACCATCACTGGCACCAACTTGTCTTTGAATTTCTTATAATACTCCACTGGGAACCCATCCGGCCCTGCCGCCTTTCCCGATTGCATCTTCCCAATTGCTTCCTTTACCTCTTGTTCCCCCACCAACCTCTCCAATCTGGCCCCATCTTCCTCCTCAAACGCCCAGGAACTCCCTCATCCCTCGTTCCACTCCCGGTGGTCCGACCTATACAGCTTTTCATAGAACTCCTCAAACACTTTATTAATCTGTTCCGGAGCCACCACCAATTTCCCCGTCCTATCCTGCACCTGGACTATCTCCCTCGCCGCCGCCTCCCTTTGAAGTTGACCTGCCAGCATATGTTCCGCCTTCTCCCTGTATTCATAAACTGCTCCGCTTTCCCGCCTCAGTTGGCGTACCCCGTTCCCCATAGATAACCGGTCAAAACTAGCTGGAGTTCCGTCCTCCTGTCCAAAAGTGCCAGATCTGCATCTCCTGCGTACTTCGTGTCTACCTCCAACATCTCCTCTACCAGCCTTTGACGCTCCTCCCACTCTTCTTCATCCACCCTGACCTTAAATTATATCACCTCCCCCCTCACTACCACCTTCAGGGCCTCCCATATCGCTGCCTGCAATACTTCCCCTGTACAGTTAAATCCTACGTACTCCTCAATCACTTTCCCCATCTTCTCACAGAAGCTTCGGTCCCCCAACAACCCTGCATCCATTCTCCACCCCGGCCTCTGAGCTACCTCTCTCTCCAGGACCATGCCCACTGTGCTGTCTCGTCCGAGATCGCTGTCGCTGAACACTCTAATCCCCTAATTCCAGTCAACAACGCCTTCCCTCACCACGAAAAAGTCTATCCTTGAAAAGACTTTGTGGACCTGGGAGAAAAACAAGTACTCCTGCTCCCTCGGTTGCAAGAACCTCCACGGGTCCACCCCTCCCATCTCCTTCATGAGCCCAGCCAGCGCCTTGCCTCCCCACCCCCGACGTGGCCTCCGAGCACAGCTGCGACCCGTCCATCCTCGGTTCTTGCACCATATTCCAATCCCCTCCCACTATTTATTAGCTTGTGTGAGTTCAAGTCCGGGATGGTCCCTAGCACCTTCCTCACAAATCCTACATCATTCAAGTTAGGGCCATACACACTTGCCAGTACCACCAACCTCCCCTCCAACGTCCCTGTTACTATGACATATTTACCCGCCTGGACCGCCGCCACCTTCTCCATCTGGAACCTCACCCTCTTATCCACCAACACCACTACACCCCTGCGCCCTATTGTTGAACCTTGAATGAAATACTTAGCTCACCCAGCCCTTCCTGAGCCTCACCTGGTCCTTCACCTTCAGGTGGGTCTCTTGTAACATGACAACATCGGTCTTTAAGCTTGAAACACTCGTCCTCTTCACTGGCCCCCCCCAAAACCATCATGTTCCATGGTACTATTCTGACCGGGGGTCTCTCACACCCCCAACCCTATCCACGACCATCATAACCCCAGACCCTGCCCATCGAACCACCCCGTCCCTTTGTTGCCATCGAACCACCACTCCTCCTCCTCCTCCCCCCCCCCCCCAGAATCACCCATTCACTTCCTCTCGAAAACACCTCTCCCAGTACCGATCCCGCCCCCCACTTTTTTACACTTTCCAGGCCCATTGGAACCTGTTTGACCATGCTCCAACGACCACAGCCCCTCCCCCCACCACACTCATGTTCACTAGCCAACTTAAGTTTGCTAGTGTGGATGGCCCTGCCCAGGCCCCACTCCCCCCAATCCCCTACCCCATTCCCAGTCCCAAAAATCAAAGAAATTCCCTTCAAACTCACCAACTCCAGAAAGCCGCCACCGCACAAATCCCAAATCCTACATTACCCAAACAGGCAACTTCACACCCTTTAATCACAAATAACAACATAAAATAGAACAATATACAATCTTCCACCCACTAGCCTCGGTCCAAGACCAAACCACAGTCCCATTTCTGCCCCACTCCTTCTGCCTTCACAAAAGCCTCCGCCGCCTCGAAGTAAAAGTCTTTTGAGTTGTAGGACACCGTCAACTTCGCTGGATACACCACGCCAAACCTCACACCACTGCTGTAGATTGCTGCCTTCACTCGTCCGAAGGCCTCCCCACCAGCTCCACGGTTAAGTCCTGGTATATGCGTATACCAGCTCCAGCCCACTGCACCTCCCGCTTCTGCTTCGTCCAACTCAGGACCTTCCCCTTCACATGGTACCTGTGAAAACAAATTATTACCGCCCTTGGTTGCTCATACGCCTTCCATTTAGGCCTCAACAACCGATGAGCCCGATCGAGTTCGTACCAGGAGGGATCATCCCCCACCCCAAGCAGCTCTGCCAACATCTTGACAAAGTACTCAGTCGGCCTCGAGCCCTCCACCCCTTCGGACAGACCTACAATTCTTAAGTTCGGATGCCTAGATCTATTTTCCAGGTCCTCCACCTTCCTGTCTACCGTAAGCCGGTCATAATCATGTAAACCTCTTATCAAATCTTCCCCCAATCTACTTTGCTTCAAGGTGAAGAACCCCAGCCTTTACAACCTAAACTTGTAACTAATAACTCCAATTCCTAGAACCACTCTGACAAATATCTGCAACCTCTCAAGGAACTTCACATCTTTCCTAAAGTGAAGTAAAAAGAACTGGACGCATTAACCTTCTTGGGACGTAATCAGAGCTTTATTTAAGGTCAGCACAAATTCCTGCTTATGCTCTCGTTGCCTCGAAGCCCAAGATCCCATATGCTTTCCTAACTGCTCAGTCATCATGTCCTGCCACCTTCAAACATCAATGGATGTGCACATCCAGGTCCCTCTGTTCCTGCACATGTTTTAGAATTGTATCATTAAGTCTATACTGCCTTTCCTCATCCCTTCTGCCAAAATGTACCAACTCACACTTCTCTATTAAATTTCATCTGCCACTTGTATGCCTGCTCTGCTAATCTGTGGGTTCCGGGGATAGGGTGGAGGCATGGGCTTAAGTAGGGTGCTCTTTCCAAGGGCAGTGCAGACTCAATGGGCCGAATGGACTCTTTCTGCACTGTAAATTGTATGGTGCCAAGATATTCATCACAACTGACTTTACTCGGCCCACCAGCAATAACGGAAGACTATCCTCTGCAGATCCACCTTGACCTTCCCCACCAAGCTCACGTAATTCAGCCTCTGAAGCCGTCCCCAATCCCCGCCACCTGTATCCCCCAAGTGCCAAAAGCTAGTCCCTGCCAATCGAAAAGGCAATCCCCTCAATCCAGTTCCCCGCTCCAACGCCCCTATCACAAGGTATTCGCTCTTCTCTCTGCTCTGCTTGTAGCCCGAGAAAGCCCCAAAGTGCCGTTGAATTCCCATAATACTCCCAACAGACGCCTCCGGGTACCTAACTTAGGGTATTGTTATATGCCGACGATTTTTTACTATGTGTTCCACCTTGCCTCTAATGATCCCATTCCATTCCTTCAAGGCCTTCAACGCCATGGCCAACGGTTCAACTGCCATCACAAACAAAAAGGGAGACATTGGATACCTCTGCCTCACATCTCGATGCAGTCAAAAGGCCCCCCCCCCCTCGTCATATTGTTAGTACAGAGCCACGTACAGCAGCCACACCCAGGACACAACCCAAATGTTTCCAATACCGTAAAGAGGTACCCCAACTCCACCCGGTTAAGTGCCTTCTCTGCAACCAGAGATCAATGACCTCCGCCATCGGACCAGCCACAGGAGTAAGCCCCACATTAAGCAACCTCTGCCCTTTCATGAACTCTGTCTGATCTTCCTCTACTACCTCCGGGAGGCACGGCTCAAGTCTTAATGCCAACACCTTGGCCAGCAATTTGGCATTTACGTTCAGCAGGGAAATTGGATGGCATGACCCACACTCCGTGAGGTCCTTGCCCTTCTTCAGGAGTAGCAAGATGGACGCTTGCCCAAATATCTCCGGGAGGGCGCCCCAATCAAGGGAGTCTCTGAACATGCCCAACAACAGAGGGCCGAACTGATCCACAAATGTTTTATAAAGCTCCACCGGGAACCCATCCGGCCCCGGTGTCTTCCCTGCCTGAATCTGTTTCAGCGCAACCTGGTTCTCATCCAAAGCTCGTGGGGCCTCCAACTCCTCTCGCAGCTCCTCCCCCACCATGGGAAACTCCAGATCATATGCATCCTCGAAGAAGGCCCTGAACACCCCATTCACCTTCTCCAGGGCGAACACCAGCCAACCCAGTCCACTAAGCTGAACAATTTCCCCGTCTGCCTCAGTTGACAAGCCAAGGGCTGACTCGCCTTCTCCCCATATTAGTATACTGCCCCTTTTGCACATCTCAATTGCTGCTGTGCACTGTCCGTGGACATCAAGTCAAATTGCATTTGCAGCCTTTTCTTGCACACCAAAGGTTCTGGGGTTGGGTCACTTGCATACCTGCAATCTACACTTAAGATCTCATTCACCAGTTTTTGTTGCTCCTCCCTAGCCTCTGCATCCACATGTGCCTTAAACGCTATGATCTCTCCCCTGATCACCACTTTCAATGCCTCCCACAAAGTTGAGGGTGAGACCTCCCCGTTATCATTGTTTGCAATGTATTCCTGTATGGCCCTCAAGAGCCTCACACAGGACCCCAGGTCCGATGACAACCCCATGTCCAGCCGCCACCGCCTGCGGTCCTCTTGACCAACCTCCCAGCGCAGGTCCATCCCAAAGCGGGGCGTGATCAGAGATCACCACCGCTGAAATTCAGCTCGTCTCATCCCCACCAGAAGATTCCGACTCATAATAAAGTAATCGATCTGTGAGTGCACTTTGTGTACTGTGGGAAAAAACCCAAAATCTTCCTCTCCTTCGGGTGCATGAACCTCCACGGTCCACCCCTCACACCTCCTCCATGAATGCAGACATCACTTTCACCATTCCAACCGGGGCTAGCGATCTCGGCCTAGATCAGTCCATCTTCGGTCCAGCACACAGTTCATCTCACCTCCCATAATAAGTTGGTGAGTGCTCAGGTCCGGCACCACCGCCAACAGCCATTTGATGAACGGCACATTATCCCAATTGGGGCATATATGTTCACCAGAACCGCTCGTTTCCCCTCCAACACCCCTACCACAATCACATATTGCTGCACCCGGATCTATCGTCACCCTCTCCATGTGAAACCGAACCCTCTTATCAATGAAGATTGCCACCACCGCGCCTGGCTCACCCAGACTTTCCAGAGCCTAACCTGGTCTCGTTCCCACATGAGTCTCCTGTAAAAACACGTCAACTCCCAGACTCTTTAGATGGGCAAGAACCCTCACTCTTTTAACTGCTCTTTTAACCTGGGTTCAATTCTGGCCTTGGGTCTGTGTCGAGTTTGCACATTCCCCCAGTGTCTCCGTGGGTTTCCTCCGGGTGCTCCGGTTTCCTCCCACAGTCCAAAGATGTGCAGGTTAGGTGGATTATCTATGCGAAATTGCCTCTTAGTGTCCAAAAATAGGTTAGGTTGGGTTACTGGGATAGGGCGGAGGTGTGGGCTTAAGTAGGGTGCTCTTTCCAAGGGCCGGTGCAGACTTGATGGGCCAAATAGCCTCCTTCTGCGCTGTAAATTCTATGATGAACCCCCTCCCATCCAATCACTTGACCCATCGAGCCTTGCCTAACTGACCCAACCAGTCGGAACCCCTCCCCCACACCACCCCTGGTAAGTAGCCTAACCCCTAGTGCTAGCAAGATGTGCCCTTCCATCTCAGGTCCAACCCCATAAACAACGAGAACAAAGGCCTGGATCCCCCCCCCCCCCCCCCCCCCCCGCCGCACTCGTCCCCTATTCCCATATCCAAGTCCCAAAATAACACCATCTTGCTTCTTCCCTCCAATTACCAAATCAAAAACCTCCTCGTTCTAATATCGAACAAATGACAAGACCACAAAGAGAACAACAAACATAACTCACGATATTAACAATGACCTCAGCTTAACTTGTCCCAAAAGAAAAAAGCCGCCCACCAACACCCTTAAACCATTCCCCCTTGTCAAAGGACAGCACGCTCCGACAAGTCAAAATAATGGTCCTTTGAGCCCAACGTGATTCTCAGTTTTGCTGTATACATCACTCCGAACCACACACCCTTATCCTACAGCGCAGCCTTCACCCTAATAAAGGCTGCCCTCCGCTTGGCCAGTTTGGTATCAATGTCCTGGTATATGTGCATCACATTTCCCCCAGTCGATATTCTGACACTTCTTGGCCCACCCAGGACCCGTTCCTTCCTCTGGTAGTTGTGAAACCGCACAATCACCGTGCGCAGAGAATAGTTAGGCATTGGCTTCTGTCGCAAGGCCCGGTGCGCCCTGTCCAACTCCAGAGGAGCGAACACCTCATCTCCGCCACCAGCCGCCAACATTTCCGAGAAATACTCGGTCGGTCTCAAGCCCTCCATTTCCTCCGGAGCAGGTCCACGACTCTGAGGTTCATCTGCCTTAACCTGTTCTTCACATCGTCCAATTTGGCTTTTAGGCCCTTGTTTCTGTCTGCCATAAGCAGTATTTCAGCTTCCAATGAGACCAGCCAATCCTCATGAATCGATATGGCCTCCTCCACACCCTTCAATGCCTCTCCCTGTTCCCTCATGGCCTTGGCGGTTTTGCCAAGTGCCAATACGTATGATTCGACAAGACCTCCTCCACGCCCTTCAATGCCTCCTCCTGTTCCCTCAGGAGTTAGAACCAGCCAATGACTTGCCAGCCTTGCGCCTAATTAAGAAGCCCAGCCAGTGAAATATTTCCATTGTAATTGAATGCCATTTTTCTCTGTACAACTGCAGGTCAAATTTAGGATAGGACCATCTGCACATTGATATATACACAACAATCAGCATGAAATCATGACTACTGAATCACAAAGGAGAAAATCTTATACCAGGACTGGTATTATCAACCATATCAAGGAAGGCACTCTGCAAGCATCCATTTTGAAAAGAATGGTGATTGCGGCATCAGTGCTTCGTGGCGGCTTGATGCCGAGAAGGGTGTTGATCAGGGTGGATTAAAGTGGCCAACCAAGAAAGCCTGAAATTCTCACAAGACAACTCTTGACAAGCAGAGAGCTGAAGGTGTACCCTTAGCCAGTCCTGTTATTTAAGCTCAGGCTACAAGATTTATTCAGCAAATTTGTTTCTTCATTCTTTCATAGGGTGTGGTCATCACTGGCATCGGAATTTGTTGCCTATCCCCAACTGCCCTTGAACTGAGTGTCTTGCTAGGCAATTTCAGAGGGCAGTTAAGATTCAACAACATTTGTGTGGGTCTGTGAGTCACATATAGGCCAGATGGTAGACCTCCTTCCCTAAAGGACATTAGTGAATGAGATGGGTTTCTATGACAATCAATGATAACAATAGTGACCATGAAACTGAGATTAACTTTGTATTTCAGATTTTATTGATTAATTGAATTCAAATTCTACCACCTGCCATGGGATTTGAACCCATGTCTCCAGAGCATTAGCTGGAGACATTATTAGTCCAGTGTCATTACTACTACACCACCATCATGAATGAAACTACCAGCGTTCCAGTAGTTTGAACATAACAAAGAATGTTTATAAAGATTCAAGAACTGGCACAGCATAATGCAGCCTCACCTAACTCGGCCTCGAGATATGATCCCCGGGGACTATGTTATCGCAGGACCCCAGCATATTTATTTTCTGGTTTATTCGGATTTAACACTGTTGCATCCTTGATACATGAATCCTAAATCATGTTTTGCTTTTTGCAGCTTGAGCCAAATAATGTGAAGCTAAATTTAAACTCTATGTGATCCCAAAGTCTCCTTGGTTTATAATTACACAGATCGTAAAGTCAAACAAACTCCACCTGCTCGGATATCGACAATTTACTCAGGCGAGCAGGAAATTACATCACATTCTATGTACCTTCACAGCACAATAGCCTGTTGAATTAAGGAGTAACTACCAAGTACACTTCAGAGCAGTAATATATGTATTTCCAAGGAAGTATCAAGTGGCGTCGTAGTACGATATAGGATTGTGTTTTTGGATGCTCACTTGTCCAGGAATTTACTGTGCGGTGAGACTGGGGATGAAGAATTAGTTGCTTTGGCCAAATACCTCCCAGCAGCCAATTACAGAATATCATTGGGAACAGGCTGCCAATGTGTCCGCTAAGTTTGGGAAGTGTACAACATGAGACAACATCAGGTGGGAAAGGGGAGAAAATGACAACAGAAGTAGCTGGTCAGGTAATTATTTAAAATGTATGACTGGGGAAACCTTTTTTCTATCACACTGGTTTCTAACAGAAAGAAGTTAGCTTCAAATTACTAATTTAATTCACGAGCTTACACTCAAAATTTAGTGTTTATGTTGAGCCTCAGGCAACATAAAAGACAAATAACTCTTACATATAAAAGTTTTCACCAACCTTTTCTTTTCCAATTTCTTTCTTCGTTTCTTTTCTTTCTTTCGTTTTCTGGACTCTTTCTTACGCCGTTTCTTTTTTCTCTTCTTAGAATCTTCATCTGTTTTACTTTCTGATTCCGAGGAAGAGTTTGAGTCAGTAGAGCTGTCAGATTCGCTTGAAGAGGATGATAAAGACTTCTTTCTTTTCTTCTCTTCTTTTTTGGCTTGTCAAGTAAAACATATTGATTTGTTAAAATGTATGTCATTGTCGAAAAATCATCTGCACTTATGATTCATCTACAAATGAATAGAAAGTGAATTAAATGCGCTTTCCAGTAAAATGTAATTTTTGAATTAAGAATGTAAATGAGCAATGCGAACAGAACTGTAAAATACAAACATACTGCAAGGCATGAGAAATACCAGTATTACAATAGCAGTTTAAATGCTTTCCTAAAGCTAAATGCTGCTATCTCAATATTTGATCAGTAAATGTATTAAAGAGGTTTTACTCAGTTTAGAGAGTATTCTTCCTTAATAGCAACAATAACAAAATGAGGAAGATTGGGGAGTTTCATATGAAAACATCATGTACTAAATGTAATGCGAGTTGACAGTAATTAACCTAAAACCACTATATGTTTTGTGACAAGTATCTT
This sequence comes from Scyliorhinus torazame, assembly GCF_047496885.1. NCBI lineage: Eukaryota > Metazoa > Chordata > Chondrichthyes > Carcharhiniformes > Scyliorhinidae > Scyliorhinus > Scyliorhinus torazame. Next base: position 117,258,674 of record NC_092708.1, read on the forward strand.
GTGCCTCCCGTGATCCTTTAATTCGATGTGCAAATACAATTTTACATTACTGCAACATTTTGCTTTCTTTACACCCTATGACCGGAATTCTCTGGTCATTGCAATTCACTTTTCTCGCTGGCAGTGCATCCCCATCCGCGGGTTTCCCGGCGTCATGGGGTGGTTACAGTGACAAATCCCGCTGCCAGCAAACGGCTCATGGCCGAGAAACACGCGGCTGGGGAACCTGAGAATCCAGCTGTATGACTGTCACCGAGTACAAAAATGATATAGTGTTGGACAATTTCACACATAACCTTTCCAAAATGACAATCAATTAACCAGATGCCTAATTGATTTCACAGCTCCCAAGTCTGTGATGATCACAAAAACTCTGCTATAATCACTTCCACTACTTTAGCCAGCAAAATCAACAGAGCCAATGAAAATAAAATAAGGCCGAAAAAATTGACAGAAGAGGAAGTCTTTAAATTTAACAAAAATCACACCTATGCCAACTTCTGATAGCATCCGATTTAATTTGGCCTTGTAAACTAACCAGAATTATGCTTGGTTAGTACTTGGACGGGAGACCATCTGTGAAAATCACCTTAATTTTCCATCTGTTTGAATGGAGTCACTTTTACTTTAAAAGTATGATTAAAAGTCCCCCTCTTATAATATTAATTTAAGCAAAAAACCTATTACAAATATAGCCATTTAACGTATCAATAAGAACTCTTAAGTTACATAGAATTTATAAATATGCTCTTAATCAATCAAGGAGACAAGAGCTTCTTCCTTTTCCACATACGCACATGCATGCATGCGCACACACAGGCACGTGCGCACGCTTACATACACACCCACCCACCTTTGGATTTTGGAATTAATTCTCCACAGTTCAAGATTCGCACTTCTGCATAAGGTTTACTATTTGCATCTGTTTTCTGGTTTTCCACATCTCTTATTAATTCCTGTCCTGAAATAACTTGACCAAAGACCACGTGTACACTAAGAGAATGAAAAAAAAATTGTAATTGTAATTTTTGTGGTGGTATAAGCAACATTTAGATAATGATATTATTACATATTTGGAAAGTATACTCACCTATCTAAATGAGGTGCAGGCTTAGTAGTTCTTTACGGTTAATATTCACAAAAATGAATATTCATAACATGAAAGCAGAAAAACAAAATTAGACAATTTATACAATAAATCTACAGTAAAAACATGTGGCTGGATTCTCCAATCGAGCGGCTATGTCCGCAGTATCCGTCTGGTCTTACGATGACCAGAAAGTCGATGCCAGCCCCTCACTCCGCGGAAATGCCAGGTCTGTGGCTCGGCATGCGAACGCCGGCGGCCGCGCCGTGCAACATGGCGCCGGCTGTGCGCGGACCTGGCACTGCAAAAACTGCATCCCTGTAGCCAGCCTCGCAACCCCCAGACAACCCCCCACACCTGTGCCCCCAGCCCCTGCCGAAGCCCCACCTGCCAGCAAAATGAACCCCTCTTCTCCACCCCCCCCCCCCCCACCAGCAAAATGACCCCCTCTCCCCACCCTTCCAATAAAACGACCCCCCCCCCCCCCACTATGACAGTGCTGGACTCAGTCCGCAGTCGCCACGCGAGACCCTCAAATGGTGTGAGCACACGTGTCCCATGCCGTCAGGGGGGGGGGGGGGGCCTCAGGTGACATCCTGAGGCTGTCCATACGGCGTACTCCAGGAGTACGTTGTTTTTGACGGGGCGGAGCATCACAAAAACGGCACCGTCCCCGATTCCGCCGTAAACGGGGATTCTCCAACCAATCGTCGAACGCGATTTTGGAGTCGCGATCGGAGAATCCCACCCATAGGCTTCCAAACAAAGCCAGCAGTAAAATATGTATTTGTAAACTACGATGAAAGCAAATATCAGAACTACAAGATAGTCAATTGCACAGATAGGTCTGGAGCAGCAAAAATAAAAAATGCTTTGCTATGTAAACATTTTTGATGCCAATCTTTCATGTGTATGGAAAGTAGTGCACTAAGTGCAGTTAGATAATATTGTATGAAAGTTAATGGGTGGAGTTTTCCCAAAATTTATCAAGCGTCAAGCTCTGACTGAAAACTGGCATGCGCCCCTCCAGGGGCACTGCTGAGTTTTCAGATCATTTCTTGAGCCACTCTGACAAAAAAAAAATAAGGGGTGAAGTTTAAGCTGTCAGTCTGGCAGGGCCTGATAGAGCTGGCAAGGCCAGCTCCAGAGATCTTTAAAGGGCACCCCAAACCCCCCAGGCACAATCACCGAGGGCTCTCCCCCACCACCACATTCAACAACCACATGCCTTCTTGTAAACCTCGTAGATGTTCGAATATTAAGTGAGGGGGATCATGTAGCGGCAGGTGCGCGTCAATTATATTAAAATTTAATTTGATATATTACTTTTGCACTTTCTCCCCATGTCTGCGTGGGTTCCTCCAGGTGCACCAGTTTCCTCACACAGTCCAAATATTTGCAGGTCAGATGCATTGACCATGATAAAATTACTCTTAGTGTCCAGGGATGTGCAGGTTAGGCAGGGTTACAGGGGTAGGGCGGGGAGTGAGCTAACAGGGATAGGCCGCTCTTTCCCATGGTTGGTACTAACTCGATAGGCCCAATGGCCCCCTTCTGCACTGTAGAGATTTTACGATTACAATGCGGTTCTCACCCTATGTGGGCGGAAACCCCATTATGTCATCGGCAATGGGGTGTGGAAAATCCACTCAACAAAAACAGCAAAGCCGGCACAAAAACTCCCCCCAATGTGTTTATAAAACTGGGACTCATTGGTCTCAGAGGCAGAGAGCATATGAGGAGAGACAGACAAGCAAGCACATGTGAAGGGGAAGAGAATAAGAGATAAATCTCATTAATTACGGATAGATCCTTGCCCGCCCACTAGTAGCAGAATGAGACCATGGCATAACATGTATACAAAACTAGCTGAAAGTGTAAACCTGAGTCCAAATCAAATATTTTCTGCAGGATAATTTTTTAAAAACTTACATGAAGAACTGTGAGCCATTAGTATCTTTTCCTCTGTTAGCCATAGACAAGAGGAATTCCTTGTTGTGTTTGACTGCAAAACTTTCATCTATTTTAACAAGGAAATGTGTGATCATTTTACAGAACTAGAATTAATAACTTAAAAGAACATTTTTTCACAATTCCCATGACACGTTGTGGAGATAACAGATAAAGCACATTGTAATCATGAGAAAATCCTATAATTTCACAGAAGTAATCACCTGTTTATCTTATCACATAGGAACATAGGAAAATACAAGAACAGATAATGTCCACTGTGACCCATGCAGTAAATTCCAATGAAAACGCGCACCCTACAAGACTTGGTGGTCAAGCATCAAATTGCAACCTACACAGAAAAACAAGTTAGTTGTGCTATGGCAATTTGCTGGGGTGACCACCACAGAAAAACACATTCCTGCACTTTCAGACTGGAATTCAAAGAACCATACAGCCCAGAAAGAGGCTTTGAAAAAACGATTTGATTATTCCCATTCTCCCTTTGAAGGTCAGTACTGAATCTGCCTCCACCACTGTTCAGGTAGTGCATTTCACATCTTAACACCTACTGCGTAAGAAATTCTGATTTCCTTTTTGGTTCTTTTCAAAATTACCTCAAATCCACTCCTTTTGTTTACTAATGCACCTATCAATGGAAACAGTTTTGCCGTACTGACTCATCAAAGATCCTCATCAATTATGACCACCTTTATTAAATCTCTTCTTAACCTTCTCTGCTCCAAGGAAAACAATCCTAGCTTGTCTGGTCTCTCTAAGTAATTAAGTCATTTACCCCTGAACTAGTGACTTCAGAATGAATTTGTGTGCTCATTACAGTTCCCTGCCCTCGTAGCTAGGCTATTATACATGCATTCCTGTACAGAACTTAACATAAATCCATCCTTAGTCTTAGGAAAACCACCAGTGAGCAGGATTTTGCAATGCTCCCCTCACAAACATGGTCTTCATTGCACTCATATTTATCAATTGGAAATGGTGCCCAATGTAGTGAAACAAGTATTTTTATATTTTGGGTAACGTACAAAATTTACCAACATTAAAAATAAATCGGAAATGAAAATGAAAATCATCATTGTCCCCAAGGGCCATAGGCTGCTCTCCCCTTTTGAGAGCGAACTGGTGGTGATTTAACCCAAGGTTCACCACACCTCAGGCGAGGGGCAAGGTTGAAAAGGCAAGGCCTTCATGAATAACCTCAGCCAGCACTGGAATCAAACCTGTGCCGTTGGCATCACTCCGCATCACAAACCAGCTGTCCAGTCAACTGAGCTAACCGATCATCAAAAATAAATCTACTCAAGTTATTAGTTGCGTGAATACACAAGTTGAGATATACAGCGAATTAGTACCATGCAGTGTTGAAATGGTGTTACAGTGCAGGGAAGCTGTGGCAAATCAGTCATAATCTTATTCAATGGCAGAGCAATCTAGAAAGGCAAAATGGCCAACCCCTGCTCCTATTGTTTATATTCTAACAGAAATAAATTACCTTCAAAAAACCCTCCATAGATAGATTCGCCTCCTCGCCCATTTCCTAAAAGTACAGAAGTGTTCATGAAATTCAGCAACACCCTACAGCATATAGTTATAAGAATGACCATTGCAGTATGAAAAAAACAAAGTTGCTGAACAAACAATAAAGAATGACAGCAAATGTAAATATTGCTTAGGATTTTTCCAATCATCTCAACAGAAGGAAGGCCTGATGCATGCCACTGCAGGGATATGCCCAAAACAAAATTTCCCACAATGGCATATTTCAGAAGCAATCAAAGCACATAATAAAATTCCTCATTTAGAAAGGTTTTGTTTTCGGATGTGGGAATGGAAAAAAGCAGGAATGGATACTAGCATGGAAAGCAGTAATAGACTAAGATAGTGGCCATATTTTTGCATTGGTCCCAATTCTGACAATTGTTTGTGATTTTAAAAAAATTACAGGGTTTCCAAAGCTGTCATGGACAAAAGTGTCAGATATGAAAGTGAAATAGTACTCGTCTTATTCCTAAAAAGGAGACAAGAGCACAAACAGGTGATTTATTTCCATTTTATCACGTTGATCTCCTCCATGCATTCAATGAAGATTAGACCTGCTCTAAAATGAAGATAAATACTGTGCTAAACATTTATAAAATCACAAATCCTGTTAAGTCAAACAGTTAAGCTCATTTAAGTAGAAAATTCCAAATTTAATCTCATGGCTCATTAATATCAATTTGCTCCCTCAGTTGCATCAGTTTTAGATTAGCAACTGAGAAGGAAAGAAAACAACTTATGGCGATTTAAAACAAAGGTTAATAAAATATGCAGAACAGAAACCATTTAGGCCCAAAAGGTCCAAGCAGGAGATTATGTTCCATACAAGCCTCCACCCACCCTAATATCATGATATAACCACATACAGCTGTACTGAATCAGTTAGGTTGGAAAATCATACAAGCCAAGTAGCACATAAGGAAAGGGAGGCTTGGGAAGGGAAAGGAAGAACAGCAAATCTTAGGATGCACACTACAAAGTTTCATACCTTCACTGAAGTCACCTCCTTGAATCATAAAATCCTTTACAACTCTGTGAAATAAGCAACCTTTATAATGCAAAGGTTTTTGAGTACTTTTTCCAACCCCTTTTTCACCTGTAATGAGATAAACAGGGTATCATCACCGATAACGTGTACAGATTACCAATAATAGCTACAATACACTAGTGGTGCAATTTCTCAAGACTGTACTTCTGTGCAAATTAAAACACATCCTGTCAATATTAATCTGTGGATGTTTCTTAAAAAAATGTTGCATAAAAGCACAGACAGAAAGTAAATTGACACTGACCCATCTGCTGTAGCACGTCAAAAAGAGTTAAAAAAAATATAGAACGTTATTTAAATTATTATTTTCAGAGTCTTGGGTTTATTTACACCCAATTAAGTACTTTGAAAATCTAGCCACGCATTGTTGTATTGCAGGAAATGGAGCAATTTCCTCGCAACAAGGTCCTAGAAATAGAAATGTGACAATGACTGGATAATCCATTTTACCACCCATCTTCATCCTCCCTTTCCTCTCCAAAGTGCATGACTATTTCATCACCTCCCAAATTTATGACCACCTTTCTTGCAACTCCATATTTGAAGCCCTCCGATAAGGTTTCTACCCATGCTTCACGAGTGAAATATCCTTTATCATAAGGAACATTCGATATGACTATGACCATGGCAAACTATTGCTTCCAATTCTTGTCAGCCAGTGTGTAGACTTTGACACAGTTCACTATAGGGCGGAACAATGGTGCAGTGGTTAGCACTGCTGCCTAGGGCGCTGAGGATCTGGGTTTGATCCAGGCCCCGGGTCACTATCTGTGTGGAGTTTGCACATTCTCCCCATGTCTGTATGGGTTTTACCCCCGCAACCCAAAGATGTGCAGGTTAGGTGGATTGGCCATGCTAAATTGCACCTTAATTGGAAAAAAATTAATTGGATACTTTAAATTAAAAAAAGACATAGTTCATCACAACATTCTCTGTTCCAAGTAAGAAGTGTCACAACACCAGGTGAATATTCAACAGGTTTATTTGAAATCACAAGCTTTCGGAGCGCTGCTCCTTCAAAGCCTCTCTTCCATGATCCAGTTGGATGGGGCGTCCCTCACCTGGTTCCATTCTAATTTATCCAGTCATAGCCAGAGAATCACCTGTATTCTCTTCCTGCTCCTGCATCACTACCTCTGGAATCCCCCAAGGATCTATTCTTTGTTTATTCTTATTTCTCATCCATATGCTACCCCTCTCCTCAGTGACATGCACTGACAAACTTTTAGGTTCCAGACGTATGCCGATGGTACCCAGCTCTACTGCACCATCACCTCTCTCGACCGTGTCAGAGTCTCTGATTTGCTAGGTTACCTATCTGAAATCTGGTATTGGATGAACAGAAACTTGAATTAGATATTGGAAAGGCTGAAGCTAATGTTTTCGATTCCCACCACAAACTCTATTCCTTAGCCACCAGGTCCATCCCTGACCACAGTCTAAGGCTGAACCAGACCACTTAAACCATGACATTCTATTTGACCCCGAGCTCAGGAGATTTAGGAAGAACTCCCTGTACTTCTAAAAATAGTGCAACAGGTTATTCCGTATCCACCTGAAAGGTTGAATGTCCCATCCAAAAGTCCAGAACATATTCAATACTACACTGGAGTGTTACGACTAGCCTTTGTGCTTACTACCTTCTGACTCAGAGGCTTCAATGCTACCAACTGAGCGATGGTCAAAAGAACTGTAGTTTTTAGGAGAAGTACAGTTTTTCTGCAATACAGGCTAAAGTGCAGGGAGAATAAAAACAGGGATTGATACCATACCACCACTGGTATGAGAGTGTAATTACAGTGTGACAAGCTTACAGAGGCCATTTCCATTATAAATGTTGACCTAGATTACAAATTGTTGGTAGAAATTTGAAAATCCTTCAAATTTAAAGAAGGCTCCGTAGTTCAGTATTTTTCAAACTTTTTGCTCCGGAGACCCATTTTTACCAACCAGTCATCCTTTGGGACCCGCGCCGGCCGACCTTCGCGACCCACGCGCCCAAACTTTGCAACCCACTATTTCAGCTTGCTTGAGCCTCATGATCTCACTTGCTTTGTCATTCAACACCCATTTCTGTATGGGTTGTTCATCAGAGGTCTTGGAGCTTACACCGGCACTCTTTTGTCCTGCCGTGGACTCACCTGAGAAGCTCTCTTGAGCAGATTCAGTTGTGAGATCTTGATCTGTTTCTCTCTGGTTCTCTCTTCCTTATTCCAAAATGACCCATCTTCAATTCTTCATACAGTTCTGTTGCGGGCAACTACAAAATGGAGGAATCTCTCCTCAATAATTTCGCGCCCAGAGCCCATAATACGGGGCACGTGACCTGCTCTCTGCTGCCACTTCTGGCAGGAAGACTCCAACAATGTTTTTTTAAAATCAGCTCCTGGGACAAGCGCGGACATCCGGACGAGGAGGTCTGCCCCGTTGGGCTCCGGGCCTGCGTACTGCTACATTCAGCTGGGAGGGCAGGTGTGCGCAGGGCGGCCGTCATTCAGAAAGCCGGTTGCGCCGGCAATTTTAAAAACTGGTCGCGGCCATTGGGTACTTCTTCCCCCGATTAGGAACGCCAAGACTGATCGTTCTGCGACCCTCCCGACACCTGCCAGTGACCCACCCGCGAGGCGCAACCCTGACTTTGAAAATGACTGTCATAGTAGGTTAGACAGGGGAGTAAATTAGGACAGTTAGTAAACCAGTTCAGACTGGCTTCTTTAAGCAGGGGAAACTCATGCCAAGGATATAAAAACAGCATGTTCATTAGTGCCTTGCACAGAGTGCCATTCTGCTCCGAGTGCTGGGAGATAAGGTAAGAATGGAAGTTTAGGGAGCAGAGCCTTAAAAAGAACTGGCGCTGAAAGGGACACTTCTGGGCAGTGGGCTGAGTTAGAAAACCAATCCAGGAGTGACATCAGAAAATGTTAAGTTCATTGGCTGGTTAAGTAACTGCTAATTTGCATAACCTGCTTTCAGATTAAATGTAAAAAGAGAAATATTTTACAGATTAGAAATATGAAAAACCACCTTGAAATTAACAAAACAAATTAAAAACTAATTAAATAAAATAAGGATGTAGGGCCAGGCGATGTGTTATACTGTGACACATCGGGGAGGGGGAGGGGAAGAGTTACCTGGACAATGTGTTTCAGGAGAGTCACACCCCTTAGATTACCTTGAATTCGGCCAGTGCGCAGGCTCAGGAGGGTGTGACTATGAGTGAGGTAGGCAGAGGAATCCAGGAGGTTGGGTTGCAGGAGCCTCAGTTCTTGCTCTTGCCAAACAGATTCAAGATTCTTGCTCCACGTGTGGATGAGAGCAGGGATTATGGGGAGGATGAGAAAACTGACCACAGCACTATGGTACAGGGAGACATTCAAGTGGGGAGAGAGAAAAGAAATGTAGTCGTAATGGGGGATAGTATAGTTAGGGTCACAGACACTGTTCTCTGTGGCCAAGATTGAGAGTCCAGAAGGTGGTGTTGCCTACCTGCTGTTCGGCTTTGGGATATGTCATCTGGGCTGCAGCAGAGGAACTTGGAGTGGGAGGGTAAAGATCCAGTTGTCGTGGTCCACGTAGGTACCAACGACATAGGTGGATCAAGGATAGTGGTTCTGCCAAAGGAATATGAGCAGCTAGGGGGTAAATTAAAAACCAGAACCAAAAAGGTAGTAATCTCCAGATTACTACCTGAGCCATGAGCTAATTGGCACGGGGTCAATAAGATTAAAGAGATAATAATCATTATTGTCACAAGTAGGTTTACATTAACACTGCAATTAAGTTACTGTGAAAAATGCATGGCCCAAAGATTGGTGTGGGAGAAATGGGTTTGAATTCATGGGACACTGGCACCAGTACTGGGGAAGGAAGGAGCTGTTTTGATGGGACGGTCTTCACCGGAATCATGCTGGGATCAGAGTCCTGGCAAATTGCATAACTAGGGTTGTAGATAGGGCTTTAAACTAAATGGGATGGGGTTTCAGTTGTATGGAGAATTAGAATATCAAAGTTAAAGGAGAAGGTAGGAGTGCAGGTTAATGATGAATTGGGGGTGCTCAGGAGAGGTTAGTAATGTTACCAGAACAAGGAATAGATCATAGAGTGTGGAAAGCGGCAGGAATCCAATTTCAGGCACAGCAAAGGGGACAACTACGGGGGGGGGGGGGTCAACACAGAACCAAGGGTGCTGTAACTAAATGCTCACGGTATACAAAATAAGATAAATGAGTATGTAGCGCGCATTGAAATTGGCGGGTACGATGTTGGGGACAACACAGAGACGTGGCTGCATGGGGATCAGGGATGGGATCTAAATATCCAAGGAGATGTGTCCTATCAAAAAGGACAGGCAGAGGGAGGAGGGTTGCCTTGTTAGTAAGAAATTAAATTAATATCAATAGCAAGAAGCAATATAGGTTCAGAAGGCACATAATCTGTGTAGGTAGAGTTCAGGAATCATAAAGGACAAAAGACCCTGATGGGAGGGTACAGGCCACCTAGCAGTAGTCAGGAAATGGAACAGAAAATAAATCAAGACATAAAAAATACATACAAAAAAGGCAACATTACAAGAATCCTGGGGGACTTCAATATGCAGGCGCACTGGGAAAATAAGGTTGGTAGTGGATCCCAAGAAAAGGAATAATAGAATGTCTCGGAGATGGTTTTTTGGAGAAGCTTGTGATGGAGCCCACTAAGGAACAGGCAATTCTGGATTTGTTGATGTGTAATGACGCAGACCTGATTAGGGAACTTAAAGGTGAAGGAATCCTTAGGGAGCACTGACCACAATAAGATAGAATTTACCCTGCAGTTTGAGAGGGAAATGCTGGAATCTGGGGCGAGATTCTCCAACCCCCCGCCGGGTCGGAGAATCGCCGGCGGCTGGCGTGAATCCCGCCCTCGCCGGTTGCAGAATTCTCCGGCATCGGAGATTCGGCGGGGGCCGGAATCCAGCTGCGCCGGTCGGCGGGCCCCCCCCCACCCCCGCGATTCTCTGGCCCGGATGGGCCGAAGTCCCGCTGCTAGAATGCCTGTCCCGCCGGCGTGGATTAGACCACCTCTCTTACCGGCGGGGCAAGGCGGCGCTGGCGGGCTCCGGGGTCCTTGGGGGGGGGGGTGCCCCCACGGAGGCCTGGCCCGCGATCGGGGCCCACCGATCCGCGGGCGGGCCTGTGCCGTGGGGGCACTCTTTTCCTTCCGCCTTCGCCACGGTCTCCACCATGGCGGAGGCGGAAGAGACTCCCTCCACAGCGCATGCGCGGGGATGCCGTGAGCGGCCGCTAACGCTCCCGCGCATGCGCCGCCCGGCAATGTCATTTCCGCGCCAGCTGGCGGGGCACCAAAGGCCTTCTCCGTGGGCCTCACCCCTCAAGGTTAGGGCTCGGCCCCCCAAGATGCGGAGGATTCCGCACCTTTGGGGCGGCGCGATGCCGGACTGGTTTGCGCCGTTTTTGGTGCTGGTCGGCGGACATTGCGCCGATACCGGAGAATTTCGCCCCAGATATAATGGTATTACAATTGAGTAAAGGTAACTACAGAGACGTGAGGTAGGAGCTTGCCAGTGTTGGCTGGAAGGGAAGTGGGTGCAACAGCAATGGCAGGGGTTTTGGGGGGTTATGTGGGAGGCACAATAGAAATTCATCCCAAGGAGGAGGACACATGCTAAAGGGATGATCCTTTAAAACCGAGAAGAGGAGCAATTTCTTCAGTCAGAGGGTGGTGAATCTGTGGAACTCTGTGCTGTGGAAAGCTGTGGAAGCCAAATCAGAGTGTCTTTAAGACAGAGACAGATAGGTTCTTGATTCATAAGGGGATCAGGAGTTTCGGGGAAGAGGGAAGGAGAAATATATCAGCCATTATCGAATGGCGGAGCAGGCTTGATGGGCTTAATGACCTAATTTTGCTCCTATTTCTTATGATCTCATAGTCATTGGCAAATAGGGTTAAGGAAAATCCCAAGGCTTTTTACACGTTCATAAAAAGCAAGAGGGTAGCCAGGGAAAGGGTTGGCCCACTGAAGGATAGGCAAGGGAATCTATGTGTGGAGCCAGAGGAAATGGGTGAGGTACTAAATGAATACTTTGCATCAGTATTCACCAAAGAGAAGGAATTGGTAGATGTTGAGTCTGGAGAAGGGTGTGTAGATAGCCTGGGTCACATTGAAATCCAGAAAGACGAGGTGTTGGGCGTCTTTAAAAATATTACGGTAGATAAGTCCCCAGGGCCTGATGGGATCTACCCCAGAACACTGAAGGAGGCTGGAGAGGAAATTGCTGAGGCCTTGACAGAAATATTTGGATCCTCACTGTCTTCAGGTGATGTCCCGGAGGACTGGAGAATAGCCAATGTTGTTCCTCTGTTTAAGAAGTGTAGCAAGGATAATCCAGGTAACTACAGGCCGGTGAGCCTTACGTCAGTGGTAGGGAAATTACTGGAGAGAATTCTTCGAGACAGGATCTACTCCCATTTGGAAGCAAATGGACGTATTAGTGAGAGGCAGCATGGTTTTGTGAAGGGTGGGTAGTGTCTCACTAACTTGAGAGAGTTTTTCGAAGAGGTCACAAAGATGATTGATGCAGGTAGGGCAGTGGATGTTGTCTATATGGAGTGTTCAATTCTGGTCGCCACACTACCAGAAGGATGTGGAGGCTTTAGAGGGTGCAGATGAGATTTACCAGAATGTTGCCTAGTATGGAGGGCATTAGCTATGAGGAGCGGTTGAATAAACTCGGTTTGTTCTCACTGGAACGACGGAGGTTAAGGGGCGACCTGATAGAGGTCTGCAAAATTATGAGGGGCATAGACAGAGTGGATAGTCAGAGGCTTTTCCCCAGGGTAGAGGGATCAATTACTAGGGGGCATAGGTTTAAGGTGCGAGGGGCAAGGTTTAGAGTAGATGTATGAGGCAAGTTTTTTTTACACAGAGGGTAGTGGGTGCCTGGAACACGCTGCCGGAGGAGGTGGTGGAAGCAGGGACGATAGTGACATTTAAGGGGCATCTTGACAAATACATGAATAGGATGAGAATAGAGGGATATGGACCCAGGAAGTATAGAAGATTGTAGTTTAGTCGGGCAGCATGGTCAGCACGGGCTTGGAGGGTCGAAGGGCCTGTTCCTGTGCTGTACTTTTCTTTGTTCTTTGTTCTAATTTATAATGGACAAAATTTGACTGAAGAATGACAAAAATGTGACAACTGGATGCAAGCTTTTCGAGACAGGAAATGGGTACAGGCAATATATTCTATATAAGAATACTTTGGGCTGAATTCTCCGCTTTGCAATGCAAGCAACAAGAATCCCGATCTGGCGAGAATTATGCAAAATGGAAAAAACGTGTTTCGTGCCCAACAGCGATTCTGTTGCCATGCTCTGTTCCCTCGCTGGTCGTGTTATCAAAGTTTGCACCTGTACCAGGTAATGGACTTAATATCACGAACAGCGGAGTCTTCCGGTTGCGGCTATGCCTGGGTAGGTCGCACGGTCGGCAGCTCCCGCCGTGAACGGACTTTTGGGCCCTTTTAAGGAGCCCCAGCGGCACTTGGACGGCAATTCCCGGTGTGGGAAGGCAGCAGTGAGGTTGCCCCAGCACTGTATGGAGTGGACCAGGAGCGGAGCGGTCAAAAAAGCAGCACTGGAAAAAAAGAGGAGAGCGGGTGCGGAAAAGCAAGATGATGGCGGGTGGAGACCAGGCAGCGTGGGCTCAGTGGTCTCAGGAGCAGCAGGAGTTTCTAAAAAGCTGCTTTGCGGAGTTTAAGGCGGAGATGTTGGCCCCTATGAAGGCGTCGATCGAGAGGCTGGTGGAGGCTCAGAGGGCGCAGGGGACAGCGATTAAGGAGGTGCAGCAGAAAGCCTCTGATAACGAGGATGGGATCCTGGGCCTAGAACGAGGCGCTGCACAAAAAATGGCAGGAGAAGTTCGAGGACCTGGAAAACAGGTCGAGGAAAAAGAATCTGTGGATTCTGGGTCTCCCTGAAGGTGTGGAGAGATCGGATGTCGGGGAGTACGTGGCTATGATGCTGAGCACGCTGATGGGCGCGGGAGCTGGATGGGGCACACAGAGTCCTGGCAAGGAGGCCGAGGGCGAATGAGCCGGCGAGGGCTGTGGTGGTGAGGTTTCACCGTTTCACCGACAGGGAGTATGTCCTGAGGTGGGCGAAGAAGGAACGGTGCAGCAGGTGGGAGAAAGCTGAAATCCGCATCTACCAGGACTGGTGTGCAGAGCTGGCCAAGAAGAGGGCAGGATTCAACCGGGCCAAGGCGGTTCTCCATCAAAAGGGGGTAAAGTTTGGGCTGTTGCAGCCAGCGCGGCTGTGGGTCACGCATCAGGACCGACACCACTATTTTGATACGCTGAACGAGGCATGGACCTTCATCCAAAATGAAAAGCTGGACTCGAATTAGTGGTTTGCGGCAGGTTATGGGGATGCTGGGGAGTGGGAAAAGGCGATTTGATTTGATGCGTGTGTTTTCTGGGTATGTGTATTGATTTGGGAGGGGCTGTTCCCCGCGTTTGAAGGTGGGAGTGGGTGCCGGAGGCCCTGGACCTTTGGGGATCGGGGTCAGGCTGCAGGAGAAAGGAGCTGTGCCACAGGGGGCGGGTCCGGCCCAGGCAGGGAACGCGGGCTATTTCCCACGTAAAAGGGGGGGGTGCGTGGCCCGACGCGGGGGGGCAAAACCGGACGGGAGCTCGCACTGGTTTGTAGGGGGAGTGGTGGTGGGGAGGAGGGGGGGGGGAGAACGGGACTTGGAGGGGGCATTCAATCGGGGGATCGTCGGCGGAGGCGGGCGGGGTCAGCAGGATTCAGCTGACTTATGGGAGTGCAATGGGGGGAGCAGTGGGGCTAGGCAATTGCCTGGCCGGGGGGGGGGGGGGATCTGGGTTGCTGCTGTACTGACTGATGGGGGGAGCTGGAGGTAAGAGGGAGAGTCGGGGCGGGGAGCCCCCGTCTGGGGGCTGGAGAATGCGGGAAGCGTGGGCACGTGGCTGGCCTAAGAAAGGAGATGGCTAGTCGGCGGGGAGGGGGGGGTTAGTCCCCCGAAATGGCTGATCATGTGGAACGTGAGAGGCTTGAATGGGCCGGTCAAAAGGCGCACTTAAAGGGACTGAAGGCAGACGTCGCTATGTTGCAGGAGACGCACCTGAAGGTGGCGGACCAGATCAGGCTGAGGAAGGGATGGGTGGAGCAGGTCTTTCACTCTGGGCTGGATGCGAAGAACAGGGGGGGGGGGGTCGCAATCCTGGTGAGCAAGTGGGTGACTTTCGAGGCGGTGAGTATGATGGCGAATAAAGGGGGCGTTATGTGATGGTGAGTGGTAGGCTGCAGGGGGCTCGGGTGAATGTATATGCCCCGAATTGGGACGATGCAGGGTTCATGAAGCACATGCTGAGCCGGATCTGGAGGCACGGAACCTGATAATGGGGGGGGGGGGGGGGGAAAGACGACGACTTCAATACGGTACTGGATCGATCTAGGTCCGGGCAGGAGGCCAGCTGCGGCCAAGGTTCCGAGGGGGTTAATGGATCAGATGGGGGGAGTGGACCAGTGGAGGTTTGCCAGGCCAGCGGCGAAAGAGTTCTCCTTCTTTTCCCATGTGCACAAGGCCTATTCACGGATAGACTTCTTTGTGGTGAGTAGGGCATTGATACCAAGAGTGATGGGGACGGAGTACTCGGCCATAGCGATTTCGAACCACGCCCCGCACTGGGTGGAGCTGGATTTGGGGGAGGAGAGAGGCCAGCGCCCACTGTGGAGCACGGATGTGGGACTGCTGGCGGATGAGGAGGTCTGTGGGCGGGTCCGAGGGAGCATTCAAAGGTACATAGAGGCCAATGATAATGGGGAGGTACCGGTGAGTGTGGTCTGGGAGACGCTGAAGGCTGTGGTCGGGGTGGGGGAGAGAGGGAGAAGAGAAGAGGGGATGCGGCGGTTCCTGGACCAATTGAGGTTCCCAAGGGTGGGGGAGGGACAGGTCGTAGGTTTGGGGGCCCCAATCGGGATGGAGGAGCTGGTTAAGGGATTGGGGAGCATGCAGGCAGGCAAGGCCCCGGGGCCGTATGGGTTTACGGTCGAGTTCTATAGGAAGTTTGTGGAACTGTTGGGTCCGTTGCTGGTGAGAACCTTCAACGAGGCAAAGGAAGAAGGGATTCTTTCCCCGACGATGTCTCGGGCACTGATCTCGCTTATCCTCAAGCAGGACAAGGACCCGCTGCAGTGTGGCTCGTATAGGCCGATTTCGCTCCTTAATGTGGACGCTAAGTTGCTGGCGAAGGTCCTGGCCACTAGAATTGAGTCCCAGGAGTGAAACACGAGGACCAGACGGGGTTTGTGAAGGGCAGGCAAGGAGTGGTGGTGGCAATGGATGCGGAGGAGGTCTTTGATCGGGTGGTGTGGGAGTACCTGTGGGAAGTACTGGGCAGGTTTGGGTTCGGGGAGGGGTTCATAGGGTGGGTCAAATTGTTGTACCAGGCCCCAGTGGCGAGCGTATCAACAAATCGGCTGAGGTCAGAGTACTTCAGACTGTACCGTGGGATGAGACAGGGGTGTCCCCTGTCCCCCTGCTGTTTGCCCTGGCAATTGAGCCGCTGGCCATGGCACTAAGGGAGTCTAGAAACTGGAGGGGGTTGGTCCGGGGAGGGGAGGAGCATCGGGTCTCATTATATGCGGATGACCTGCTTTTGTATATCGCGGATCCAGTAGAGGGGATGGCAGAGGTCATGCAGACTCTTAGGGAGTTTGGAGACTTCTCGGGATACAAGCTCAATGTTGGGAAGAGCGAGCTCTTTGTGGTGCATTTGAGGGGTCAGGAGAAGAGGCTGGAGGAGCTGCCGCTCAAGAGGGTGGAGAGGAGTTTCTGGTATTTGGGTATCCAGGTGGCCAAGAGTTGGCGGGTCCTGCATAAGCTCAACTTGGCACGGTTGGTGGACCAGATGGAGGAGGACTTTAAGAGGTGGGACGTGTTGCCGCTCTCCCTGGCGGGCAGGGTGCAGTCCGTTAAGATGACGGTCCTCCCTAGGTTCTTGTTCGTGTTCCAGTGCCTGCCTATTCTCATCCCTAACGCCTTTTTCAAGCGAGTGAGCAAGAGCATTATGGGGTTTGTATAGGCAAGTAAGACCCCGAGGGTTAAGAGACTGTTCCTGGAGCGTAGTCGGGGGGGGGCGGGGCAGGCGCTGCCGAATCTGTGTAGTTATTACTGTGCAGCTAATGTGGCAATGATTTGGAAATGGGTAATGGAGGGAGAGGGGGCGGCATGGAAAAGACGAGAGGCGGCGTCATGTGTAGGTACTAGCCTGGGGGCACTGGTGACGGCACCGTTGGCACTACCGCCGAGCGAAAACAGCGCGGGAGCAGAGAGAGCCGGGACAGTAAAAACAGCGCCGGAGGAGAGAGCCGGGAGTGCTGGGAGAGGTGAGTGCACAAAAGGTGTGGCAGGAGTGCCTTTAGTCACGGAGTGCTGATTGGAACAGAGTGCATCTGAGTTTAGGTGAGTGACTGAGTTTGGGTGAGTGGCGAGAGAGGGCTGTGTTTTTGTTGGTGTTCGCGTTTATCCTTGAGGTTCTATAAAGAAAATTAAAAATATATATTTAGATTAATTAACTAGTTGAATATGGCTGGACAGGTGATGTGCTGTTGCTGTATGATGATGGAACTGGTGGATCCCATTGAGACCGTCAGTGACCACATCTGCAGCAAGTGTTGGCTGCTCGAGGAACTTCGGCTCAGAATTGATGAGCTGGAGACCGAGCTACACACACTGCGGCACATCAGGGAGGGGGAACATTACCTGGACGCTTTGTTTCAGGAGGCAGTCACACCCGGTAGAATAAGTTCTGTTAATTCGGACAGTGGTCAGGGACAGAGTGGTGTGACTGCAAGGGAGGCAGGTAGGGGGATCCTGAGTTTATGAGTTGAGGAGCCTCAGCCCTTGACCTTGTCCAACAGGTATGAGGTACTTGCTCCCTGTGTGGATGAGGAAGAGGGCTGTAGGGAGGATGCGTTGACTGACCACTGCACTGTGGTGCAGGAAGCCATTCAAGAGGGGGGGAGCAAAAAGACAAGTGGTAGTTGTAGGGGATTCTATAATTAGGGGGATTGATGGCATCCTTTGTAAGCCAGATCGAGAGTCCCGCATGGTATGTTGCCTGCCTGGTGCCAGGGTGAGGGACATCTCTGATCGGCTTGAAAGGATTTTGGAGAGGGAGGGGGAGGATCCAGTTGTTGTGGTCCACGTTGGGACTAACAACATAGGTAAGACTAGGAAAGAGAACCTGTTTGGGGATTATCAAACACTAGGGACTAAATTAAAGAGCAGGTCCTCCAGGGTTATAATCTCTGGATTACTACCCGAGCCACGTGCCAATTGGCATAGGGTTGAGAAAATGAGAGAAGTTAACACGTGGCTAAAGGAGTGGTGCGGGAAAGAGGGATTCCATTTCATGGGGCATTGGCATCAGTACTGGGGCAGGAGGGACCTGTACCGTTGGGACGGTCTTCACCTGAACCATTCTGGGACCAGTGTTCTAGCGAATAGGATAAATAGGTTGGTCACAAGGACTTTAAACTAGCAAGTTGGGGGGGAAGGGAAGTGTAAAGCTATGGACAGTATAATGGTTAATGGAGATCAAGGCAGCAGGTTACGTGACAGGTTATTATGTAGAGATATGGGTTCAAAGACAAGGAAAATTAGGAGAAAGGGTAAGAGGAAAAATAAATTGCGAAAAGTTACTGATCAAGGTGTTAGGATTCATAACAAAGACATAAAAAAACAGCATAAGTGTACTTTACCTGAATGCTCGTAGTATACGAAATGAGGTAAATGAGTTGATTGCGCAAATCATCGTGAATGACTATGATTTAGTGGCCATTACTGAAACATGGTTAAAAGATGGTCACGACTGGGAGTTAAATATCCAAGGGTATCAGACTATACGAAAGGATAGAATGGACGGTAAGGGCGGTGGTGTAGCTTTGTTGTTTAAGGATGGCATCCGGGCAATAGTAAGGGATGATATTGGTGCTATGGAGGACAAGGTTGAATCAATTTGGGTGGAAATCAGGAATAGTAAGGCGAAAAGGTCACTGATAGGAGTAGTCTATAGGCCACCAAATAGTAACAGGATGGTAGGGCAGGCAATAAGCAAAGAAATAACGGATGCATGTAGAAATGGTACAGCGGTTATCATGGGAGATTTTAATCTGCATATCGATTGGTTTAACCAGGTTGGTAAAGGCAGCCTTGAGGAAGAGTTTATAGAATGTGCCCGGGATAATTTCCTGGAACAGTATGTAATGGAATCTACAAGGGAACAAGTGGTCCTAGATCTGGTCCTGTGTAATGAGGCAGGATTGATTAATGATCTCATAGTTTGGGATCCTCTTGGAAGGAGCGACCACAATATGGTGGAATTTAAAATACAGTTGGAGGATGACAAGGTAAAATCAAACACTAGTGTTTTGTGCTTAAACAAAGGCGATTACAGTGGGATGAGAGAAGAACTAGCTAAGGTAGACTGGGAGCAAAGACTTCATGGTGAAGCAGTTGAGGAACAGTGGAGAACCTTCCGAGCGATCTTTCACAATGTTCAGAAAAGGTTCATACCGACAAAAAAGAAAGACGGTAGAAAGGGGAAAAATCGACCGTGGATATCTAAGGAGGTAAGGGAGAGTATCAAATTGAAGGAAAAAACATACAAAGTGGCAAAAATTAGTGGGAGACTAGAGGACTGGGAAGTCTTTAGGGGACAACAGAAAGCTACTAAAAAAGCCATAAAGAGTAAGGTAGACTATGAAAGTAAACTGGCTCAGAACATAAAAGCAGATAGTAAAAGCTTCTACAAATATATAAGACAAAAAAGAGTGGCTAAGGTAAATATTGGTCCTTTGGAAGATGAGAAGGGAGATTTAATAATAGGAGACGGGGAAAATGGCCGAGGAGCTGAACAGGTTTTTTGGGTCAGTCTTCACAGTGGAGGACACAAATAACATGCCGGTGACTGATGGAAATGAGGATATGATAGGTGAGGACCTTGAGATGATTGTAATCACTAAGGAGGCAGTATTGGGCAAGTTAATGGGGCTAAAGGTAGACAAGTCTCCTGGCCCTGATGGGATGCATCCCAGAGTGTTAAAAGAGATGGCTAGGGAAATTGTAAACGCACTAGTGATAATTTATCAAAATTCACTAGACTCTGGGGTGGTCCCAGAGGATTAGAAAGTAGCAAACGTGACACCACTGTTTCAAAAAAGGAGGTCGGCAGAAAGCGGGTAATTATAGGCCGGTAAGCTTAACTTCGGTTGTAGGGAAAATGCTATCATGAAGGAGGAAATAGCGGGG
Organism: Scyliorhinus torazame; assembly: GCF_047496885.1. NCBI lineage: Eukaryota > Metazoa > Chordata > Chondrichthyes > Carcharhiniformes > Scyliorhinidae > Scyliorhinus > Scyliorhinus torazame. The sequence continues at coordinate 117,278,656 of NC_092708.1, forward strand.
CACCTGGAGGGAAATTGTCCCATTGGGCAGACGCGGCATGGGTTCACAAAGGGTAGGTCGTGTCTGACTAGGGGCAGCACGGTAGCCTTGTGGATAGCACAATTGTTTCACAGCTCCAGGATCCCAGGTTCCATTCCGGCTTGGGTCACTGTCTGTGCGGAGTCTGCACATTCTCCCAGTGTGCGCATGGGTTTCCTCCGGGTGCTCCGGTTTCCTCCCACAGTCCAAAGATGTGCAGGTTAGGTGGATTGGCCATGATAAATTGCCCTTAGTGTTCAAAATTGCCCTTAGTGTTGGGTAGGGTTACTGGGTTATGGGGATAGGGTGGAGATGTGGGCTTGGGTGGGGTGCTCTTTCCAAGAGTCGGTGCAGACTCGATGGGCCGAATGGCCTCCTTCTGCACTGTAAATTCTATGATGATAATTTGGTAGAATTTTTTGAGGCCGTTACCAGTGCAGTAGATAACGGGGAGCCAATGGATGTGGTATATCTGGATTTCCAGAAAGCTTTTGACAAGGTGCGACACAAAAGGTTGCTGCATAAACTATAGATGCATGGCATTGAGGGTAAAGTGGTAGCATGGGTAGAGGATTGGTTAACTAACAGAAAGCAGAGAGTGGGGATAAATGGGTGTTTCTCTGGTTGGCAACCTGTAACTAGTGGGGTCCCGCAAGGATCAGTGTTGGGCCCGCAGTTGTTCGCAATTTACATAGACGATTTGGAGTTGGGGACCAAGTGCAATGTGTCAAAGTTTGCAGACGACACTAAGATGAGTGGTAAAGCAAAAAGGGCAGAGGATACCGGAAGTCTGCAGAAGGATTTGGATAGGTTAGATGAATGGGCTAGGGTCTGGCAGATGGAATTCAATGTTGCCAATTGTGAGGCTACCCATTTTGGGAGGAATAACAGCAGAATGGATTATTATTTAAACGGTAAGATGTTAAAACATGCTGCTGTGCAGAGGGACCTGGGTGTGCTGGTGCACGAGTCGCAAAAAGTTGGTGTGCAGGTGCAACAGGTGATTAAGGCTAATCGAGTTTTGTCTTTCATTGCTAGAGGGATGGAGTTCAAGACTAGTGAGGTTATGCTGCAATTGTATAGGGTGTTGGTGAGGCCGCATCTAGAGTATTGTGTTCAGTTTTGGTCTCCTTACCTGAGAAAGGACATATTGGCACTGGAGGGAGTGCAGAGGAGATTCACTAGGTTGATCCCAAAGTTGAGGGGATTAGATTATGACGAGAGGTTGAGTAGACTGGGACTGTACTCATTGGAGTTTAAAAGGATGCGGGGGGGATCTTATTGAGACATATAAAATTATGAAGGGAATAGATAGGATAGATGCGGGCAGGTTGTTTCCACTGGTTGGGGAAAGCAGAACTAGGGGGCATAGCCTCAAAATAAGGGAGGTAGATTTAGGACGGAGTGTAGGAGGAACTTCTTCAGAGAAAGGGTTGTGAATCTCTGGAATTCCTTGCCCAGTGAAGCAGTTGAGGCTCCTTCTTTAAACGTTTTTAAGAAAAAGATAGATGCCTTTCTAAAGAATAAAGGGATTCGGGATATGGTGTACGGGCCGGAGAGTGGAGCTGAGTCCACAAAGATCAGCCATGATCTCATTAAATGGCGGAGCAGGCTCGAGGGGCCAGATGGCCTACTCCTCTTCCTAGTTCTTATGATGCGGTACACCACGAGCCCAGTGGTGGCGGCGACATTGAGGATCTGGGGGCAGTGGAGACGGCACAGGGGGGAGGTGGGGGCCTCAATCTGGTCCCCGATACAGAACAACCATAGGTTTGCACCAGGCAGGATGGATGGCGGATTCCTAAGTTGGCATCGGGCGGGAATTAAAAGGATGGGGGACTTATTCATGGATAGGTCTTTTGCCAGTCTGAGGGCGCTGGAGGAGAAATTGCTGTTACCCCTGGGAAATGCCTTCAGGTATATGCAGGTTAGGGTGTTTGTGAGGAGGCAGGTAGGGGAATTCCCGCTGCTGCCTGCCCGGAAGATACAGGACAGTGTGATTTCGGGCGTGTGGGTTGGAGAGGATAAGGTCTCGGCGATATACCAGGAGCTGCAGGAGGCGGAGGAAGCCTTGGTGGAGGAGTTGAAGGGCAAGTGGGAGGAAGAGCTGGGTGAGGAGCTGGATGAAGGCCTGTGGGCTGACGCCCTGGGCAGGGTTAATTCCTCCTCGTCTTGCGCCAGGCTCAGCCTGATCTAGTTTAAAGTGGTGCACAGGGCGCATATGACAGGGGCGAGGATGTGTAAGTTTTTTGGGGTAGAGGACAGGTGTGTGAGGTGTTCGGGGAGCCCAGCAAACCATGTCCATATGTTCCGGACGTGTCCGGCGCTTGCAGGATTTTGGAGAGTCTTGGATACTCGGGTAAAACCGAGCTGGAGGATAGCAATATTTGGGGTGTCAGACGAGCCGGAAGTGCAGGAGCCGAAAGGGGCCGGAGTTCTGGCCTTTGCCTCTTTGGTAGCCCGGAGAAGGCTCTTATTAACGTGGAGGGACGCGAAGTCCCCAATCGTGGAGGCTTGGATCAATGTCATGGCGGGGTTTCTCAGGTTGGAGAAGATGAAGTTTGCCTTGCGAGGGTCTGTGCAGGGGTTCTCCAGGCAGTGGCAACCGTTCCTTGACTTTCTCGCAGAACGTTAGGTGGAGGTCAGCAGCAGCAGCAACCCAGTGGGGGGGGGGGGGGTGTCTTGTTTTTCTCTATGTAAGGGGCATTTGCCCCATTTTGTTCTTAATTTGTTAAATTGTTTAAGTGTTAGAGGATTAAGTTGCTTTGTTTGTTGGCGTATTACCCTTTTTATTTTTATTTTGTATATTTTCTTTCCTTTTTGGAGTGTTTTGTAAAAATTATTCAAAAACTTTGAATAAACATATTTTTGAAAATAAATAAATATCACAAACAGCTTGGACACTTGATGCTCCATTCTTCTGCAATGCACCATCCCTCTTAGAACACATGAAATAGAAGCAGGAGTAGGCCATCAGGCCCTTCAAGCCTGCCCTGCCATTTTCCCATAGCCCTCTAGTTCCTAAATCTTATCAAATATTTATCCACCTCTACTTTAAATACTTCTAATGATCCAGCCTCCACCAACCTCCGCGAGAAGAAATTTCTACGCACCTCGGTCATAAATGACTGGCTCTTTTTCTTGTAGTTCAGTCCCCTTGTTCAAGACTCTCCCAAGGGTGAAAACATCTCACCATCTACCCTGTCAAGCCCCCTCAAGTTCTTATATGTTGGATAAGGTGACCCTTCACTCTTCCAAACTCCAAGGAATACAGACCCAGACTATTTAGTCTCCCTTGACAGCACGGGGCAGCACGGTAGCATAGTGGTTAGCACTATGGCTTCACAGCTCAGGGTCCCAGGTTAGATTCCCACTTGGGTCACTGTCTGTGCGGAGTCTGCACGTTCTCCCAGTGTCTGCGTGGGTTTCCTCCGGGTGCTCCGGTTTCCTCCCACAGTCCAAAGATGTGCAGGTTAGGTGGATTGGCCATGCTAAATTGCCCTTGGGTTAGATGGGGTTGCTGGGTTACAGGGATAGGGTGGAGGTGTGGGCTTCGGTAGGGTGCTCTTTCCAAGAGCTGGTGCAGACTCGATGGGCTGAATGGCCTCCTTCTACACTGTAAATTCTATGATAGGACAACCCTCTCATCCCAGGAATTAACCTGGTGGGTCTCCTTTGGACTGCCTCCAATGTTCTATAACTCTTTTCAGGCAAGGGGATTAAAACTGCCTAGTATTCCAGGTGAGGCCTCACCAATACCCTGTACAATTGCAACAAACCATGCCTATTTTCAAACTTCAACCTCTTTGCAGTAAAGGCCAAAATGCTGTTTGCTTTATTAACTACCTGTTGGACCTGCCTACTAGCTTTTTGTGATTCATGCACGAGAACACCTAGATCCCTCTGAACTTCACTCAGCTGCAGTCTCTCCATTTAAATAATAATCTGCCTTTTGATTCTTCCTACTGAAGTGTATAACCTCACACTTCCCTACATTAATCTCCATTTGCCAGGCTTGCAACCAGTCACCCAATCTATCTATATCCCGTTGCAGAATCACAATATCCTCATCACAACATGCCCTTTCACCTATTTTCGTATCATCGGCAAATTTCGAAACTTATTACGTCCCTTCCTGCAGGTCAATAATGTAAATTGTGAACAATTGCAGTGCTCCACTAGTTACAACCCTCCAATCTGAAAAGGACCCATTTATTCCAACTCTCTCATTTTCTATCTAACAGCCAGTTTTTAAATCTATAATAACCTACTTCCTCCAATTCCACAGGCTTTTACTTTATGTATCAGCTTCTTTTACAGTACCATGTCAAATGTCTTTTGGACATCTAAATACACTAATCCACAGGTTCCCCTCTATCTACTCTCCCTGTTACACCCTCAAAGAATTTGAACAAACTTGTCAAACATGATTTACCTTTCAATACACTATGTTGACTACGTTTGATTATATTCAGCTTTCCTAAATGATTAGCTATTTCCTCTTTGATTATCGACTCCCGCATTTTGCCAATAATAGATGTTAAACTGACTGACCTATAATCCCCTGCCTTCTGCCTTTCTTCCTTTTTGAACAAGAGTCACATTGTTAGTTTTCCAATCTGCTGGTACCCACACGGAATTTAGCGAGTTACAAAAAATTTCAATCAATGGATTCACCATCTCTGCAGCCACTTCAATTGAAACCCTAGCGTTCAGTAGTTCATCCGGTCCTGGCGACATGTCTGTCTTTAGCCCTTGAGTTTCTTTAATACTCTATCCCTTGTGATTGGGATTTTTGTAAATTCAACCATGTTATTTGAAATCGACTCTTCTGATATCTTAGGGTTATCTGCAATGTCTTCCACAGTGAAGACTGATGCTAAATATTTATTTAGCATATCTGCCATTTCTTTGTTTGCTGTTATTATTTCACCAGCTTCGTTCAGTTGAGGTCCCTCATTTACCTTAGCTGCCAGCTTCCTATTTATATATCCATACAAACTCTTTCTGCTTGTTTTTATACTGCATGCAAGTTCTCTCTCAAAATTCATTTTCTCCCTTATGAGCTTTTTAGTTTTTGCTGAGATCCTAAAAATTTCCCAGTCCTCGCGTCCACAACTATCCTTTGCCACTTTGTATATCCTGCTTTTCAATTTAACATTATCCTTGACCTCCTTTGTTAACCATGAATTTTGCATCTTTTTTGTGGAATCCCCCTTTTTGATGTTTGATTTTATTTATTGTCACATGTACCGAAGTACAGTGAAAAGTATTGTAGCCAGTTAAAATGGCTAACTCCCGATTTAAAATGCCGAATGGCAAAAGCTGATGGGAAAGTCAGCCAACAGGACACAAATGAGCAGCTGCAGGTTGAGTGTGTATTTACCTCTGGAAAGGCCAGACAAGGTCGATACCGGCAACCATCAGCATAACAAAACACCAGCCATCTGCACATTAATGAGCAATCCCCGGGAACAATGAGCAACATTTAGACACAAAGCCAAACCAGACTCTTTGGCGTCAGCAGAAGCCTACACAAAGGAAGGTGACCGACCACCTCAGGACTGCCCATCGATCAGGGAACCGCGCCAGCATTGGAGAAAATCGAACCAAGCGATTGGGACAAAGTCCAATCACTTGGAACCAGGTACAGGGTCCACCCCAAAAGGCGGGAAGCCCCTGGGGACTATAAGAATCAAGCCCAAGTTCAAATCGTTCTTCTTGACCGGGTCACTCAGCAACACGAACCAACCCTTGACAGTGACCGGACCAGCCGCCGCTGATATCCAATAAGTCTTACTTCAACGCTCGCTACGAGATAGGCGCTCCTAGCTACCAATCTGTACCAACTTCGAATCCCGCAGGCTCAGAGCCCGAACGAAAGGCCATTCGTTTCCCTGATCTGGTGGGCCAGTTCCAAGTTAAATATTGGCCTGTTAGTTGTAGAAGTAGCTTAGACGTAGAATTTGTACATGAGTAGTGATTACTGTGTATAATAAATGTGCTTTGATTTAAATCTTACTAAGCGGTATATTGGATTATTGATCATTACTCGGACTTGAATCACGTGGCGGTATCATAAAGATACCTGGCGACTCAAGAGCAAAGGTGATAAAACAGAGCAATTAAACTGAGGCAAAAGTTAGCAACAGTATTTTTCTACGGCCGAGGGAATGTACACAGTACGTACATAGTAGACAAAAAGAATAATCAACAGAATACATTGACAAATGGTACATTGACAAACAGTGATTGGTTACAGTGCGGAACAAGAGGCCAAACAAAGTTTTGGGATAAATTCCTGATGAGCATTAGACCAGCTGTTAGAACCTCACAAAGCTTTAGGATAAATTCCTGATGAGCATTATGGACCAGATGTTAGAATATCCGCCACTGCTCATCTACTGACCTGTGCGCATTCAGGTCCCTGACCTTCCCGTTGCTTGCCATTCTAACAAAAGACTCCCATGCCCACTTGTCTGTCCTTGGCCTGCTGCAATGTTCCAGCAAAGCTTAACGCAAACTGGAGGAACAATATATCATCTTCCGGTTAGGCACGCTACAGCCTTCCAGCCTCAACATCGAATTCAACAACTTCAGATGATTAGCTCTACCCCACCTTGACCCATTTGTTTTCATCCCATTTCATTTTAACTGTCTTTTCCCATTTCTCTCTTTCTTGGCTTTATTAATATATATTAACCCCCCCCCCCCCCCCCCACCTTATCAATCTTTCCTTACCCTTTCTCCTCTTTGCTTTCCCCTGCCCCTCCCCCCCACATCTACATCTATCACACTTCACCCTCTGATGTTAGTTTCTCTACTGTTTGGCCTTTCACATCTTTTGTTCTCTCTGGCGACTGCCATTAGCACTCTTTCCCCTTGGTTTCTGTGGCCATTAGCTCTGGGTTTCCGTGGCTATGACTCATCTTTCATTCTCACTCCACAGTATAAATATTTCCCACTTTCTCTGTCTGTTAGCTTTGATGTGGAGATGCCGGTGTTGGACTGGGGGGAGTACAGTAAGAAGTCTTACAACACCAGGTTAAAGTCCAACAGGTTTGTTTCGAATCACTAGCTTTTCGAGCACGGCTCCTTCCTCAGGTGAATGAAGAGGTATGTTCCAGAAACATATATATAGACAAATTCAAAGATACAAGACAATGCTTTGAATGCGAGCATTTGCAGTTAATAATGTGTTTACAGATCCAGAGATAGGGGTAACCCCAGGTTAAAGAGGTGTGAATTGTCTCAAGCCAGGACAGTTGGTAGGATTTTGCAAGCCCAGGCCAGATGGTGGGGGATGAATGTAATGCGACGTGAATCCCAGGTCCCGGTTGAGGCCACACTTATGTGTGCGGAACTTGGCTATAAGTTTCTGCTCGGCGATTCTGCGTTGTCGCGGGTCCTGAAGGCCGCCTTGGAGAACGCTTACCCGGAGATCAGAGGCTGAATGCCCTTGACTGCTGAAGTGTTCCCCGACTGGAAGGGAACATTCCTGCCTGGTGATTGTCGCACGATGTCCGTTCATTCGTTGGCGCAGCGTCTGCATGGTCTCGCCAATGCACCATGCTTCAGGACATCCTTTCCTGCAGCGTATGAGGTAGACAACGTTGGCCGAGTCGCACGAGTATGTACCGCGTACCTGGTGGGTGGTGTTCTCACGTGTAATGGTGGTATCCATGTCGATGATCTGGCACGTCTTGCAGAGATTGCCATGGCAGGATTGTGTGGTGTCGTGGTCGCTGTTCTGAAGGCTGGGTAGTTTGCTGCAAACAATGATTTGTTTGAGGTTGCGCGGTTGTTTGAAGGCAAGTAGTGGGGGTGTGGGGATGGCCTTGGCAAGATGTTCATCTTCATTGATGACATGTTGAAGGCTGCAAAGATGTTGTAGTTTCTCCGCCTACGAACAGATACCACTTCTCCCACACAGTCTTTGAGCCATGTATTCATCCCTCTAATTTTACGTATCCTTTGCATGTGGCTCAGGTAATAATCCAGAAATTATAACCGTGGGATGTTATGTTTAGTGCCCAACTCCTCAAACTGCCTACACAGAACCTCCTTCCTCATTCTACCGATGTCATTGGTGCCTACATGAACCATGTCCACTGGATCCTCCCCCTCCCAGTTCCTCTCCAGCCCAGAGCAGATGCCCCAGACCCTGGCACCAGGCAGGCAAAACAGCCTTCGAGACTCTTGATCCTGGCTACAGAGAACACGGTCTATTCCCCTGATTATACTATCCCCAACTACAACAGGGTGCCGTGGTCAGTGCGCTCATCCTCCCTGCAATGACCTTCTTATGGACTGAACTGATCTCGCCACGCATCTTCTCTACTGTGTAGCACTACACTCCGTATTTTTCACCCGATGTCTATGACTATGTATTCACATTGTGTATCTATTGGATGTTCTATGTTTTTCATGTATGGCACGATCTGACTGTACTGTACGCAGAGGTACTTTTCACTGTACCTTGATATACTTGACAATACATCTAAATCTACAGTCCCCTCTCTCATCCACACAAGGAGCAAGAATCTCGTACCTGTTGGACAGGGCCAAGGCTGAGGCTCCTGCAGTGCTATCCCTTGGATTCCTCTACCTGCCACACTTGCAGTCATATCAAAGAACAAGAACAAAGAACAAAGAAATGTACAGCACAGGAACAGGCCCTTCGGACCTCCAAGCCCGTGCCGACCATGCTGCCCGACTAAACTACAATCTTCTACACTTCCTGGGTCCGTATCCTTCTATTCCCATCCTATTCATGTATTTGTCAAGATGCCCCTTAAATGTCACTATCGTCCCTGCTTCCACCACCACCTCCTCCGGTAGCGAGTTCCAGGCACCCATTACCCTCTGTTAAAAATCTTGCCTCGTACATCTACTCTAAACCTTGCCCCTCTCACCTTAAACCTATGCCCCCTAGTAATTGACCCCTCTACCCTGGGGAAAAGCCTCTGACTATCCACTCTGTCTATGCCCCTCATAATTTTGTAGACCTCTATCAGGTCGCCCCTCAACCTCCTTCGTCCCAGTGAGAACAAACTGAGTTTTTTCAACCGCTCCTCATAGCTAATGCCCTCCATACCAGGCAACATTCTGGTAAATCTCTTCTGCACCCTCTCTAAAGCCTCCACATCCTTCTGGTAGTGTGGCGACCAGAATTGAACACTATACTCCCAAGTGTGGCCTAACTAAGGTTCTATACAGCTGCAACATAACTTGCCAATTCTTATACTCAATGCCCCGGCCAATGAAGGCAAGCATGCCGTATGCCTTCTTGACTACCTTCTCCACCTGTGTTGCCCCTTTCAGTGACCTGTGGACCTATACTCCGAGGTCTCTTTGACTTTCAATACTCTTGAGGGCTCTACCATTCACTGTATATTCCCTACCTGCATTAGACCTACCAAAATGCATAACCTCACATTTGTCCGGATTAAACTCCATCTGCCATCTCTCCGCCCAAGTCTCCAAACAATCTAAATCCTGCTGTACCCTCTGACAGTCCTCATCGCTATCCGCAATTCCACCAACCTTTGTGTCGTCTGCAAACTTACTAATCAGGCCAGTTACATTTTCCTCCAAATCATTTATATATACTACAAACAGCAAAGGTCCCAGCACTGATCCCTGTGGAACACCACTGGTCACAGCCCTCCAATTAGAAAAGCATCCTTCCATTGCTACTCTCTGCCTTCTATGACCTAGCCAGTTCTGTATCCACCTTGTCAGCTCACCCCTGATCCCGTGTGACTTCACCTTTTGTACTAGTCTACCATGAGGGACCTTGTCAAAGGCCTTATTGAAGTCCATATAGACAACATCCACTGCCCTACCTGCATCAATCATCTTAGTGACCTCCTCGAAAAACTCTTATCAAGTTAGTGAGACACGACCTCCCCTTCACAAAACCATGCTGGCCTCTCACTAATACGTCCATTTGCTTCCAAATGGGAGTAGATCCTGTCTCGAAGAATTCTCTCCAGTAATTTCCCTACCACTGAAGTAAGGCTCACCGGCCTGTAGTTCCCTGGATTATCCTTGCTACCCTTCTTAAACAGAGGAACAACATTGGCTATTCTCCAGTCCTCCGGGACATCACCTGAAGACAGTGAGGATCCAAAGATTTCTGTCAAGGCCTCAGCAATTTCCTCTCCAGCCTCCTTCAGTATTCTGGGGTAGATCCCATCAGGCCCTGGGGACTTATCTACCTTAATATTTTTTAAGACACCCAACACCTCGTCTTTTTGGATCTCAATGTGACCCAGGCTATCTACACACCCTTCTCCAGACTCAACATCTACCAATTTCTTCTCTTTGGTGAATACTGATGCAAAGTATTCATTTAGTACCTCGCCCATTTCCTCTGGCTCCACACATAGATTCTCTTGCCTATCCTTCAGTGGGCCTACCCTTTCCCTGGCTACCCTCTTGCTTTTTATCCACCTGTCTCTGACCAGGGCGGCATGATAACACATTAGTTAGCATTGTTGCTTCACAACTCCAGGGACCCGGATGCAGTTTCCAGCTTGGGTCACTGTCTGTGCGGAGTCTGCACGTTCTCTCCGTGTCTGCGTGGGTTTCCTCCGGGTGCTCCAGTTTCCTCCCACAAAGTCCCGAAAGACGTGCTTGTTAGGTGAATTGGGCATTCTGAATTCTCCTTCAGTGTACCCAAACAGGCGCCTGGCGACGAGGGGATTTTCACAGCAACTTCATTGCAATGTTAATGCAAGTCTACTTGTGACTCTAATAAAGATTATGTTGACAGAATTTAAGGCAGTTATCTAAGGAGTGTGACTGCCTCCTGAAATACTACATACAGGTAACTCTCCCCCTCCCTGATGTGTCGCAATGTCTAAAGCTCAGACGTCAGCTCACTAACTCTGAGCCAAAGTTCTTCGAGCAACCAACATTTGCTACAGATGTGGTCGCTATAGGTGGAAGTCGCACGGGTGCAAATATTTACAAGTGGGGACTGGACGCCATGGCTGCTGAGGGGGAGTGGGATGCTCAAAAAACTCTGTAAAAGCCTAAATAATTGTTGGGAATACTGGGGGAGGTGGGTGGGGTGAGCCTGGGCAGGGGGTAGTAGTGGGGAACGACTTTGTGCCAAGTCCATGGACTCAGGGTTCTTGGGATCGGGGTGGGTTGGCACAGACCGCCATTGCTGCAGTATGTGGATTTAAATGCAGGTCTCCTTTGAGCTATCTTTGTGGCTGCAATGAGTATGTGGTGAGTGGGGCGATTAGAAACAGCTGCAGCTGTCAGGCTGTTTAGCACTAATTCCGGCCCAGCAATGCCTGCTGGGAAATGCTTTCAGTTCACGCCGGCAGAGTGCTGGCCCATTTGCTTGTCCTGAATGAATAGCGCCCTCAACGGAATCGAGAATCGCACGCTATTCAGTCCCGGAGGAAACACATCTCCCAAATGGAGAAATCAGCCCCTTGTTTGTCAACCTTCAAAAGAATTAGAATGACAATAAAATGTAACAATTTTAAACTGTAGCTCTTCAAAAGCAAGAACATGTCTTTCAATGGCATTTCGGGACATTTTAATATACTCAAAACCAATCACAAAAAATATTTTGAAAAACACAGAAACAATATCTAACAAAACCAAAGGTCTTTCTTGGTTCTGCATCAAAGTACTATCAATACTATCCTATAACTAACCTGTACAGAGGCAGCGAAAGTTCTCACAAGTCTTTGGACACACATCTGAAAACAATTCAAAGACAACTCTGCCCACTGTGAAAAGAAATCAAGTATTATATCTTAAGATCTGAAAAGGATAAAACAAAAATTATATTGTTACTCTCCAACGTCATATTACATTCATTTAGTTACTAATTTTATCAGCAATACGCAAAACTACACCAAGTCATAAAGTAACAACTTTATTCAAGAACGGCCATGTGTCAGAAGTGGAAAATTAACAATGAGGCAGTAAGAGGTCTTCTGGAGCTGGAGTTAATGTAACTTGCTGAGAACAAAGAAAAAGGAGCAGTCCTCTGCATCTGACTTGTGCTACACATAACCTGAAATTTCTTGATGCTGTCACAAAACAGACCATTTGTCCAAGCCAAGATGGAAGCACTGAACATTTCTATTGTTATGTTTTAGGGAAAAGATATTGGAATTCACTTCAAGCCCAGTATTTCCAGGAGGACGGTTTCTCCATCCTGCACATAACAATTTTAAAATCAATATTTATAACGTTCTTAAAATTTCATTATATTTCTAGTAAATGTATTCATTCCTTTCAGCCACACAACCTGAACTAGCAACAAAGTTCAAATCTAACAGTAGATTCTTAAAGAATGTCAGTAACGTGCTTGATTACAATACAGCAAAATAAACTCAAAAAGTTTAACCTGGACCCATGGTAATTTCAGTACATCAAAGGTCTTGTGTGTTCACACAAGTAACATTATTACTGTAATATATTTCCCTTACCAAGCAGATTATTGACAGTTATGTCAAAAAAACATCTAGGACGCTGTGTTTTCACCCCCATGCTTTTCACAAGCTGTAGTTACTGCAGAAGAAACAGATATCATAATTATTAAAATGTCCAGTAGAAAGGATTCGTTCACATAACAAATTTATCAACAAGGTCATTTTTTTTAACCTTCATCCCTACATCTCACTTAATGAGGAGATAATCTTCTCCTCGAGTTCTCTGCCCGAAGGCAGGTCCAACCCACAATGTCAGAACTTCCACCCTGGGTAGGGCAAGGAGGCGAATCCCAAATCCCAAATCCACTCCACCCGGAATGGGTATTGAACCCAGTGCAGGCACTAATCTGATCCACATTGGCCATCTGGTCAACTAAGCCAACTGAGTCTACACCGACCCTTCGAATGAGGATTCTGCCCATTTACGAGTGTCCACCCCACCCTATCCCTGTAATCCCATAACCTAACCTGCACATCCCTCGGCATTAAGGGGCAATTTAGCATGACCAACTCACCTAACCTGCACATACATAGATACATAGAAGATAGGAGCAGGAGGAGGCCTTTTGGCCCTTCGAGCCTGCTCCGTCATTCATCACGATCATGGCTGATCATCTAACTCAATAGCCTAATCCTGCTTTGTCCCCGTAGCCTTTGAATCCCATTCTCCCCAAGTGCTGTATCCAGCTGCCTCTTGAACATATTCAAAGTTGTAGCATCAACTACTTCCTGTGGTAATGAATTCCACAGACTCACCACTCTGCGTGAAGAAATTTCTCCTTATCTCTGTCCGAAATGGTTTACCCTGAATTCTCAAACTGTGAGCCCAGGTTCTGGACACACCCATCATTGGTAACATCTTCCCTGCATCTACCCTTTCTAGCCCTTTTAGAATTTTATAAGTCTCTATGAGATCCCCCCTCATTCTTCTTAACTCCAGCGAGAACAATCCCAACCTAGTCAATCTCTCCTCATAAGACAGTCCCACCATCCCTGGAATCACTCTGGTAAACCTTTGCTGCACTCCCTCGCGAGCAAGAACATCCTTCCTCAGAGAAGGAGACCAAAACTGCACTCAATACACCCAAATGTGGCCTCACCAAGGCCCTATACAATTGCAGAAACACATCTCGTAATGAAGGCCAACATACCATTTGCATTCTTAACCGCCTGCTGCACCTACATGCTTACCTTCAGTGAAGACACCAAGGTCCCGCTGCACACTCCTCTCTCCCAATTTACAACCATTCAGGTAGTAATCTGCCTTCCTGTTTTTGCTTCCAAAATGAATAACCTCACACTTATCCAAATTATACTGCATTTGCCATTGATTTGCCCACTCGCCCAATCTGTCCAGATCATGCTGTAGGGTCCCTGCATCCTCGTCACAATTTACCCTCCCACCTAATATCATCTGCAAACTTTTAGATGCTACATTTTGTTCCCTCATCCAAATCATTAATATATATTGTGAATAGCTGGGGTCCCAGCACTGATCCCTGTGGTACCCCACTAGTTACTGCCTGACAATTTGAAAAGGACCCATTAATCCCTACTCTTTGTTCCCTCTCTGCCAACCAATTTTCTATCCACCTCAATACATTTTTCCCCAATCCCATGCGCTTTAATTTTGCACAATAATCTCTTATGTGAGACTTTGTCAAACGTATTCTGAGAGTCGAAATATACCACATCGACTGGCTCCCCCTTGTCGACTGTACTGGTTACCTCTTCAAAGAATTCCAACAGATTTTCAAGCATGATTTTCCCTTCATAAATCCATGCTGACCCTGACTGATCCTGCCACTGCTTTTTAAATGTTCCGCTATGAAGTCCTTGATAATAGATTCAAGCATTTTCCCCACTACCGATGTTAGGCTTACTGGTCTATAATTCCCTGCTTTCTCTCTACCTCCCTTTTTGAATATCTGAGTGACGTGAGTTACCCTTCCAATCTGCAGGGACAGTTCCAGAGTCTATAGAATCCCGGAAGATGACCACCAATGCATCCACTATTTCCAGAGCCACCTCCTTAAGCACTCTGGGATGCAGATTCTCAGGCCCTGGGGATTTATCCGCCTTCAATCCCATCAATTTTCCCAGCACCATTTCTCTACTAATGTTGATCTCCCGCAGTTCTTCCCTCTCACTAAACCTTTCATTCTCCAACATTTCTGGGATCTGATTTGTGTCTTCATTTGTGAAGACAGAACCAAAGTATGTATTCAATTGCTCAGCCATTTTTTTGTCTCTTATTATGCATTCCTGTTTCTGTCTGTAGGGGGCCTACATTTCTCTTTACCAATCTCTTTCTCTTCACATATCTATAGACACTCTTAGTGTCAGTCTTTATGCAAGCTTCCAGTCGTACTGTACTTTCCCCTTCTTAATCAATCCCTTCGTCCTACTTTGCTGAATTCTAAACTGCTCCCAATCCTCGGACCTATTATTTTTCTTGGCCAATCTGTATGCTTCTTCCGTGTATCGGATACTATTTCTAATTTCCTTTATAAGCCATGGATTGGTCCTTTTACCCCCTTTGCTTTTGTGCCAGACAGGAATGAACAAGAGTTCCCCCATGCATTCTTTGAACGTTTGCCATTGTCTATCCACTTTCATCCCTTTAAGTAACTCTCCCCAATCTATCAAGGCCAACTCATGCCCCATACCTTTGTACTGTGGGAGGAAACCGGAGAACCCGGAGGAATCCCACGCAGACAGGGGGAGAAAGTGCAAACTCCCCACAGACAGTGACCAATTTCTTTCCATCGCATCGGACCAAGAATCTCTCCTGCTTTTACTGTATGCCATTGGTGTACGCTGGAATGATTTACCAGCTGATACACAACCAGTTTGGATGTATTATGGACACGCCTTCCTTGCCATCCAGCCCTGGAGTGAGACTTGAACCCCAGCTTAGAGGCAGAAACACTATCCAGTATGTCACAAAATCTCATTCAGAAAATATTCCTGTAGCCAAAGACAAGGTTTATGAAACATTGGAAATCCAATTTGCATTTCGAATAACAAACTCCCAAGTAACAAATGCCCATTCTAGTTTCCTCACATGATATAACAACATCTTGATATTAAAGGTGGCACAATGGCTAGCACTGCTGCCTCACAGCTCCAGGGACCCGGGTTCAATTCCAGCCTTGGGTGACTATGTGGAGTTTGCGTGGGTTTCCTCCTGGTGCTCCAGTTTCCTCCTACAGTCCAAAGATGTGCAGGTTAGGTGGATTGGCCATGCTAAATTGTCCCGTAAGTGTCCAAAAGGTTAGGTAGGGCACTAGGTTACAGGGATAGGGTGGAGGTCTAAGTAGCATTCCAAGGGCTGATGCAGACTCAATGGGCTGAATGGCCTTCTTCTGCACTGAAGGCATTCTATGATAAAACAGGAAATCAGCATGGTAACATCAAGGAGACAAATCATAATTTTTGGTCAATGAGCGAACAATAGTTTTGTCGACTGCTTTTTCTGCTCACAGATGCTAAGCAGCCTGCTGTTTCCAACTTTCGATTCAAACTTGTAGCATTTTGCATTCAATAAATTTAATCTTACATTTTAGTTACTGGCAGAGACCAGAGTGTAATACCAATGAAAAAGCTGAAAACGGAATTAACTTTTAAAAAGTTCTTTTGTAGAAAAATGTTCAAAAGATAGATATGGTATAAACAAAGACTCAACTAAAATTATTTGCATTGTGCTCTCAGTTCATAGTTGCCAATGCCCCTTTAGGACATGGTAATTGAAGAGAGGGAAAGAAAAAGAGAGGGGAGAGGGAGAGAACTGCTCAATGGTAAAGAGGTGTTTGAAGAATGCCCCAGAGATCCACAAATATAGCTGGGAGTCGTCCATGAAATTCACTTTTGCAATCCCAATATGGCTTCAAGGGGGTGACTAGTGAGCACAAGGCAACAGCACAAAACTTCCTTATATCTAGCAAAAGTTGGTAATGTTTTCAAAACGGATGGTAGCATGTGAAATGCATCAAAACGCCATGCTGTACATATAATGTTGCATCATGTCATAAAATCATTGTATTTTTTACTGATATTGTTCATTTAAACACTCTAAGAGCGTGTGCATTTTATTTGGACTGGAGTTTAACTATGTATCTCATGACCTGCTTCTGCTATTTACTCTCAGATTATTAGTTTGTGTGCCGTATGGATTGGCTCTGTTTCTTGGACATCAGATAAAATGATCAAAATAAGTAATTGTATCATGTTAAACCGATTTATAAATTGTGTGCTGGCTTTTAACTCCTTAACATGACTGAATTAAAGATGATAACATCTAGGCTAAAATCGTAGAAAAAAAATTCCTTCTTAATTACAAAATAAGTTGAAAAAATTAATTTTAATTCAGATGAAAACAGCACTGTGCATAAACGAGACAATATGAAGGTTATATCATCTTCATCTTGCAACAATGCTAAGTTTTAGTCAGAATATGAGCAAATGCACTTCAAGCATTGACACTAGCCTCGGAGTTAGGTTTGCAATATGTACAGAGCAAAGTGCACTTACTATTTTTTTTACTAAGCAAACTGCGCCCTTCATCGTTATAACCATTCAATAAGAACTGCTACAGCAGAACTTACATTTCACAGTGCTCCTCCCAAACACCTGCCCCACACAACATAAACAGAACTTCTTAGAACACGGAATATGTGGAGAAATATGGTCACTAAATTATTCTGGCAAGTGAGTTTGAACGAAACCTATGAAAACTGGAGTGTCGCCTGCATTAGGCATTAACTACATGTGGTTAATTGGGAATTCAGATGTGGAAATTTTTAACTCTGCTCAGTAAATAAAGAGTAACATGACACCATTGTTGGACATATCATTCCAATAATGAATATTTATATGGTATATGGACATTTTCTAAATTTGTTGGTAAAAAGCAAGATGAAAAGCAGAATGCACATGCATTTGTGATTATTGCGAGATCTTATTAAATGATGGTACATGTTTGTTCAGTAAACATATACATGCAGTACATTTACCTGTAATGCAAGGCATTGCCTAGAAAGAAACAGCTTTGATTTATGCAACAACTTTCATCACTTCATGACATATCAAAGTGCTTCACAGCTGGACTTCCGGGTGCGGCGATGACCAGCTGAGTCGCACGTTTCGGCAGCTCCCTGTGAAACGGACTTTTGGGCTCTTGATAGGAGCCCCAACGGCAATTTTGACGGCTAAAAACACTGTGCGGTAAACCAGAAGGGAATCCCCCCTGGATACGGATGGAAAAAGGAGGAGAGAGTGGCCAGATTGCAGTGGATCCTTTAGAACAGCGGCAAGGAAGGCAAGCAAAAACCAAGATGGCGTCGGAAGGTGGCAGTTTAACATGGGGCCCTGAACAACAAGAGTTCTTGAAATGCTGTGTGGAAGAGCTCAAAAAGGAAATGAAGAAAGAGCTGTTGGCCCCGATACTACAGGCGATCGAAGGGCTAAAGGAGGAACAAAAGACCCAGGAGCGGGAGCTTCGGGTCGTGAAGGCAAAGGCAGCCGAGAATGAGGACGACATACAGGGCCTGGTGGTGAAGACGGAGGAGGCACATCAGAAACAATGTGTGGAAAGGTTGGAGGCACTGGAAAACAACGCAAGGAGGAACAACCTGAGGATTCTTGGTCTTCCTGAAGGTGTGGAGGGAGCGGACGTCGGGGCATATGTGAGCACGATGCTGCACTCGTTAATGGGAGCGGAGGCCCCGGCGGGTCCGTTGGAGGTGGAGGGAGCATACCGAGTGATGGCGCGAGGACCGAGAGCAGGAGAAATTCCCAGAGCCATAGTGGTGAGATTCCTCCGTTTTAAGGATAGAGAAATGGTCCTTAGATGGGCGAAGAAAACTCGGAGCAGTAAATGGGAGAACGCGGTGATCCGCGTTTATCAAGACTGGAGTGCGGAGGTGGCGAGAAGGAGGGCGAGCTTTAATCGGGCCAAGGCGGTGCTTCATAAAAAGAAGATAACATTTGGAATGCTGCAACCGGCAAGACTGTGGGTCACATATCGAGGGAGGCACCACTACTTTGAGACGGCGGATGAAGCGTGGACTTTTATTGTGGAAGAAAAACTGGAATGAGCGGGTTATTAAAAAGAACGTTCGAACAAAGTGGTGGGGCGAATGTGGGGGGCAAAGAGGGGTTTTATGTACTAATCCTGCGATGTGGTAACTTTTCTCTCTCCCACAGGTGGTGATGGGGGGAGGAGGGGAGGTGGAGGAGATGGGGCGTTGGCTATTGGGGGCGGGGCCAAGGGAGAAGCGCGGGCTTGGTTCCCGCGCTCTGATAATCATGGCAGGAATAGAGAAGCAGGAAGGAGGGGGCGTTGCACGGTGCGAGCCGAGGTCACGGGGGGGGAAGCCGAGGTCAGCCAGAGTTTGCTGACTTCTGGGAGCAACATGGGGGGAGTAATTACGCTAGCGGGGGATCTAACAGGGGGGGTGGGAGGGGGGAATTACTGGGTTGCTGCTGCTGGGGAGAGGGGGGAGCTGGTATGGGAGAGGATGGGCGGGGGGGCACCGCCTGGGGGAGATACAGCTGCGTGGGAACCGGGTGAGGAGCTGGAAAAAGGTGATGGCTAATCGACAAGGGGGGGTAGGAAGCCCCCCAACTCGGCTGATCACGTGGAACGTGAGAGGGCTGAACGGGCCGATAAAGAGGGCACGGGTACTCGCACACCTTAAGAAACTTAAGGCAGATGTGGTTATGTTACAGGAAACGCACCTGAAACTGATAGACCAGGTTAGGCTACGCAAAGGATGGGTGGGGCAGGTGTTCCATTCGGGGCTAGATGCGAAAAACAGGGGGGTGGCTATATTAGTGGGGAAGCGGGTAATGTTCGAGGCAAAGACTATAGTGGCGGATAACGGGGGCAGATACGTGATGGTGAGTGGCAAACTACAGGGGGAGACGGTGGTTTTGGTAAACGTATATGCCCCGAACTGGGATGATGCCAATTTTATGAGGCGGATGCTAGGACGCATTCCGGACCTAGAGATGGGAAAGCTGATAATGGGGGGAGATTTTAATACGGTGTTGGAACCAGGGCTGGATAGGTCGAAGTCCAGGACTGGAAGGAGGCCGGCAGCAGCCAAGGTACTTAAAGATTTTATGGAGCAGATGGGAGGTGTAGACCCGTGGAGATTTAGCAGACCTAGGAGTAAGGAGTTCTCGTTTTTCTCCTATGTCCATAAAGTCTACTCGCGAATAGACTTTTTTGTGCTGGGTAGGGCATTGATCCCGAAGGTGAGGGGAACGGAGTATACGGCTATAGCCATTTCGGATCACGCTCCACACTGGGTGGACTTGGAGATAGGGGAGGAAACAGGAGGGCGCCCACCCTGGAGAATGGACATGGGACTAATGGCAGATGAGGGGGTGTGTCTAAGGGTGAGGGGGTGCATTGAAAAGTACTTGGAACTCAATGATAATGGGGAGGTCCAGGTGGGAGTGGTCTGGGAGGCGTTGAAGGCGGTGGTTAGAGGGGAGCTGATATCAATAAGGGCACATAAAGGGAAGCAGGAGAGTAAGGAACGGGAGCGGTTGCTGCAAGAACTTTTGAGGGTGGACAGACAATATGCGGAAGCACCGGAGGAGGGACTGTACAGGGAAAGGCAAAGGCTACATGTAGAATTTGACTTGCTGACTACACGCACTGCAGAGGCACAATGGAGGAAGGCACAGGGTGTACAGTACGAATATGGGGAGAAGGCGAGCAGGTTGCTGGCACACCAATTGAGGAAAAGGGGAGCAGCGAGGGAAATAGGGGGAGTGAGGGATGAGGAAGGAGAGATGGAGCGGGGAGCGGAGAGAGTGAATGGAGTGTTCAAGACATTTTATAAAAAATTATATGAAGCTCAACCCCCGGATGGGAGGGAGAGAATGATGGGCTTCTTGGATCGGCTGGAATTTCCCAAGGTGGAAGAGCAGGAAAGGGTGGGACTGGGAGCACAGATCGAGGTAGAAGAAGTGGTGAAAGGAATTAGGAGCATGCAGGCGGGAAAGGCCCCGGGACCGGATGGATTCCCAGTCGAATTCTATAGAAAATATGTGGACTTGCTCGCCCCAGTACTGACGAGGACCTTTAATGAGGCAAAGGAAAGGGGACAACTGCCCCCGACTATGTCTGAAGCAACGATATCGCTTCTCTTAAAGAAGGAAAAGGACCCGCATTGACCTATTTCCCTCCTAAATGTAGATGCCAAGGTCCTGGCCAAGGTAATGGCAATGAGAATAGAGGAATGTGTCCCGGGGGTGGTCCACGAGGACCAAACTGGGTTTGTGAAGGGGAGACAGCTGAACACGAATATACGGAGGTTGTTAGGGGTAATGATGATGGCCCCACCAGAGGGAGAAACGGAGATAGTAGTGGCGATGGATGCCGAGAAAGCATTTGATAGAGTGGAGTGGGATTATTTGTGGGAGGTGTTGAGGAGATTTGGTTTTGGAGAGGGGTATGTTAGATGGGTGCAGCTGTTGTATAGGGCCCCAGTGGCGAGCGTGGTCACGAATGGACGGGGATCTGCATATTTTCGGCTCCATAGAGGGACAAGGCAGGGATGCCCTCTGTCCCCATTATTGTTTGCACTGGCGATTGAGCCCCTGGCGATAGCGTTGAGGGGTTCCAAGAAGTGGAGGGGAGTACTTAGGGGAGGAGAAGAGCACCGGGTATCTTTGTATGCGGACGATTTGCTACTATACGTGGCGGACCCGGCGGAGGGGATGCCAGAAATAATGCGGATACTTGGGGAGTTTGGGGATTTTTCAGGGTATGAATTGAACATGGGGAAGAGTGAGTTGTTTGTGGTGCATCCAGGGGAGCAGAGTAGAGAAATAGAGGACCTACCGTTGAGGAAGGTAACAAGGGACTTTCGTTACCTGGGGATCCAGATAGCTAAGAATTGTGGCACATTGCATAGGTTAAATTTAACGCGGTTGGTGGAACAGATGGAGGAGGATTTCAAGAGATGGGATATGGTATCCCTGTCAATGGCAGGGAGGGTGCAGGCGGTTAAGATGGTGGTCCTCCCGAGATTCCTCTTTGTGTTTCAGTGCCTCCCGGTGGTGATCACGAAGGCTTTTTTTAAAAGGATTGAAAAGAGCATCATGGGTTTTGTGTGGGCCGGGAAGACCCCGAGAGTGACGAAGGGATTCTTACAGCGTAGCAGGGATAGGGGGGGGGGCTGGCACTACCGAGCCTAAGTGAGTATTATTGGGCCGCTAATATTTCAATGGTGAGTAAGTGGATGGGAGAGGAGGAGGGAGCGGCGTGGAAGAGATTAGAGAGGGCGTCCTGTAGGGGGACTAGCCTACAGGGTATGGTGACAGCCCCATTGCCGTTCTCACGGAGGAACTACACCACAAGCCCGGTGGTGGTGGCTACACTGAAGATTTGGGGACAGTGGAGACGGCATAGGGGAAAGACTGGAGCCTTGGGGGGGTCCCCGATAAGAAACAACCATAGGTTTGCCCCGGGGGGAATGGATGGGGGATATGGAATGTGGCAAAGAGCAGGAATAACGCAACTGAAAGATCTGTTTGTGGATGGGAAGTTCGCGAGTCTGGGAGCGCTGACCGAGAAATATGGGTTGCCCCAAGGGAATGCATTCAGGTATATGCAACTGCGGGCTTTTGCGAGGCAACAGGTGAGGGAATTCCCGCAGCTCCCGACACAAGAGGTGCAGGACAGAGTGATCTCAAAGACATGGGTGGGGGATGGTAAGGTGTCAGATATATATATAGGGAAATGAGGGACGAAGGGGAGACTATGGTAGATGAACTAAAAGGGAAATGGGAAGAAGAGCTGGGGGAGGAGATCGAGGAGGGGCTGTGGGCAGATGCCCTAAGCAGGGTAAACTCGTCGTCCTCGTGTGCCAGGCTAAGCCTGATTCAGTTTAAGGTATTACACAGGGCGCATATGACTGGAGCACGGCTCAGTAAATTTTTTGGGGTGGAGGATAGGTGTGCGAGGTGCTCGAGAAGCCCAGCGAATCATACCCATATGTTTTGGTCATGCCCGGCACTACAGGGGTTTTGGATGGGGGTGACAAAGGTGCTTTCAAAAGTAGTAGGAGTCCGGGTCGAACCAAGCTGGGGGTTGGCTATATTTGGGGTTGCACAAGAGCCGGGAGTGCAGGAGGCGAGAGAGGCCGATGTTTTGGCCTTTGCGTCCCTAGTAGCCCGGCGCAGGATATTGCTAATGTGGAAAGAAGCCAAGCCCCCGGGGGTGGAGACCTGGATAAATGACATGTCGGGGTTTATAAAGCTAGAGCGGATTAAGTTCGTCCTAAGGGGGTCGGCTCAAGGGTTCACCAGGCGGTGGCAACCGTTCGTCGAATACCTCGCAGAAAGATAGACGGAATGGGAAAAAGAAGGCAGCAGCAGCAGCCCAGGATCGAGGGGGGGGGGGGAGGAGGAACCAGAAGGACTCTCAGGGTTGTTAATATATACTGTATAGTATGTATAGGTCGTTGCTACAGATAATTATATATTGGACTGTTAAATTATATTTTTGGAGAGTGTTACTTGTGACAAGGCAGTTGCCAATTAGGGCTAGTTTTCATTTTTGTTATTTATTATTTATTCATTTTTTGTTTATAAAATAGGTCATTGTTATTTGTGTTGTTATAATATTGTGTAAAGGATGCACAATGTACTGTGTTGGTTGACCAAAAATTTTCAATGAAATATTTAATTTAAAAAAAAGTGCTTCACAGCTAATGAACTATTTCTGAAATCAGTAATTGTTGTAATGGAAAAAGCTCAGCAGCCAATTTGTACATAGAACGTTTCTACAAACATCACTGTGATAATGCCCAGATAATCTGTTTTTATGATATTGATGAATGGATAAATAACGGTAAGGGCATCAGGACAACTCCTGTTCTTTGAATTAGTGCTATGGGATCATTTACGTCCATTTTAGAGAGCAGACAGGACCTCAATTGAAAGATGCCATGTCTAACATTGAAGCGTCAGCCTAAACCTTAGTGCTCCAGTCCATGGAGTGGAACGTGAACCCACAACCTTCTGACTCAAGAGTTGAGAGTGCTACCAACTAAGCCACAACTGATGCATCCTACTAAAATTAGTCCACAAAGCTAAAACCGTACCTGCACTTGTGCCTAATCAGTAATTTCTATGGACAAAACTACTTTAGTCCACTCACCATGGGAAATTCCTATCTGACAACATAAATGCATACTCAGTTTTACACTAATATTTTCTTCAGTAAGAATTTTTGTGAATGGGCACATGAAATTCAATAAAAATTGTAAAAGAAAAGTATACTCATCCGGCAAACCTTTAATAATTAGCTTGACATTATTATAGCTCTGTAATTAATTTCACATGGTTCTCTGCTGTGGTCTTCACAAATCAATTCAGGTGGTTAACAAATGCTTAAAATATCATGTGCATATACATGCTTTGAAACTATTCTATAATTAGTGAAATTATTATTGCACTCGTTGTTAACTATCAAATTGCAGTACAGTACATCATTCCAATGATTTGACAAATAATTTACTTCCACATTTACAAAAATACAAATGTAATGGACGGGTAAAGGCCAAATATTCCATCCAACCTGTCCTATATAGTTGTGATGCTTTATGCATCTCAATACAGACATTGTGTAATCACCAAAATTCACAGAGCAAAATACCAAATAGAAAAATCACACCAATTTGGGGGGGGGGGGGGGGGTATTTTGTTAACCACAATCAAATCCTAGAGACTATGGGCGCGATTTAACCACCCTGTTCGGCCTGGCGCAGATCTAGCCGCAATTAAGAGCAGGAAAGACCAAAATAGAGATTCACGCCAGGCACAAATCAATTTGCCCTGGAACTGGCCCACTCATGATCGTAAGTTCTGGATCTCACCCAAATTTGGCAAGCATATCATGAACGCAATTTGCACTAATTTCAATCTCATTAGTGGGATTGACGTTGAATGCAACGACTTCCTGGGAATTAACTGGGGGAGCCGTCAGGGGGATAGTGAGTGAGGAGCTTTTCATTTGTGAGGCTTTCAAGCCATCTTTAAATATTATGGATACCCATAGAGGCAACTACAGCTGCCTGTCTGACTTTCCAAACACTTCCAGGACAGAGCCTTGTTCTTGTTTCTTTGGTCACTTTAACTCCCTTTGACTGTGAGCAGCCTCTAGCTTAACAGCTGAAGATTACTGCTGATAAGGAATTGGCCTTGTTAGTTGTGAGAGCATTTCTCAACTGCAGGTTATGTTTGTTCCTGCTTAACTGCAAATGCCTGGAGGCTGTTGCTAAGAATTTGTTTGCTGCTGCCTTTTCTGCTTGCCTGTTGCCTCTTTCCATTGGACTTAGTTGCTGCTTTTTGGATGGAGAGAAGGAAGAAAGACGGTAGTTGTCTTTCGGTGCCTTTTACCTGTGATGCGGCGAGGGGAGGATTTGGGCAGGCTTACTACTTGCTGAGGATGCATGATGGCTTGCTCGAGCAGTCGGTGGATGGTTTTAAAGGTCTGTTTGGTGTGTTTTTTAAATAAATTTAAAGTGGCCAATTCTTTTTTTTCCCCAATTAAGGGGCAATTTAGTGTAGCCAATCCACCTACCCTGCACATCTTTGGCTTGTGGGGAGTGAGACCCACGCAGACACGGAGAGAATGCAAACTCCACACGGGGCCTGCCTGTTTGGTATGTTGACTGTGTATTCAGTTCTGGACCTGTGGGTCACCCGTTAATGCCCCGTGTGGCCTGGTCCTTGGACAGGCTGGTGATGGAAAATCCGATGCCGATACCGCAGGAGGGGGGGCGGGGCCCCGGCTCGACTGTGCAGCCCGGAGCTTGCACTGTGACAATTACATGGACTACTGGCGACTTTTTATGTTCCGTACCCATCTGCTGGACCTGTGCAGGTCGCTGGTGTTCCTTGGTTTCCTTTTGTACTGCATTTGGTTTATATATGTCTTGGAAGGGAGGGGCGCGGGGATGGATTTGATAAGATACTATGTAACTGCGGTTTATCTTTTTGCCAGTTGCAGTTCCTCCTGCCTCTGTTGCCTGGAAGTTGTTGGAATGAGGTGCTGGAGAGGGGGTGGTTGTTTTCGCTTTCTCTTCTTTATCCACTATGCTCCATGTCAGTGCAACCTTCTGGTGGTTGTCTTACTAAGCGGCTCTCCACTGATCCAGGTCCACTGCGTGATCTTTTCCAATCATCTGAGCTGCTCGTTCTCATGCACACATACTTGAACAGGCATGCACGCGCAGTCATTCATTCAGATACTCCTTATACATGCACACTCTTACCGAAGAAGAACCAGGCAACGTGCCTCAATGACTACCGTCCAGTGACCCTGACTTCAGTCGTAATAAAGTGCTTCGAGAGGTTGATCATGAAGCGCATCACCTCCATACTCCCAGAACGCCTTGCTCCACTGCAATTCGTATACCGTTGCAACCGGTCCACATCAGACGCCATTTCCCTGGCCCTACACGCTGGCTTTGAAAGCAGACCAAGGCAGGCCAGCAGCACGGTTCAATTCCCATACCATCCTCCCCGAACAGGCGCCGGAATGTGGCGACTAGGGGCTTTTCACAGTAACTTCGTTTGAAGCCTACTTGTGACAGTAAGCAATTTTCATTTCATTTCATTCATCTCGAAAACAAGGTCTCCTACATCAGACTCCTATTTACTGACTACAGCTCCGCCTTCAACACCATAATCCCAGCCAAGCTCATAGCAAAGCTCCAAAATCTAGGACTTGGCTCCCCACTCTGCAACTGGATCCTCAATTTTCTGACCAACAGACCACAATCAGTAAGAATGAACAACAACGCCTCCTCCACAATAGTCCTCAACACCGAGGCCCCACAAGGCTGCGTACTTAGCCCCCTACTCTACTCCTTCTACAAGTTTGCTGACGATACGACCATAGTGGGCCGGATCTCGAATAACGACGAGTCAGAATACAGGTGGGAGATAGAGAACCTAGTGGAGTGGTGTAGCGACACCAATCTCTCCCTCAATGCCAGCAAAACTAAAGAGTTGGTCATTGACTTCAGGAAGCAAAGTACTGTACACACCCCTGTCAGCATCAACAGGGCCGAGGTGAAGATGGTTAGTAGTTTCAAATTCCTAGGGGTGCACATCTCCAAAAATCTGTCCTGGTCCATCCACGTCGACACTACCCCAAGAAAGCACAACAGCGCCTATACTTCCTCAGGAAAGTAAGGAAATTCAGCATGTCCACATTAGCCCGTACCAACTTTTACAGATGCACCACAGAAAGCATCCTATCGGGCTGCATCACAGCCTGGTATGGCAACTGCTCGGCTCAGGACCTCAAGAAACTTCAGAGAGTCGTGAACACCACCCAGTCCATCCCACAAACCTGCCTCTCATCCATTGACTCCATCTACACCTCCTGCTGCCTGGGGAAAGCGGGCAACATAATCAAAGATCCCTCCCACCCGGCTTACTCACTCTTCCAACTTCTTCCATCGGGCAGGAGATGCAGAAGTCTGAGAACACGCACGAACAGACTCAAAAACAGCTTCTTCCCCACTGTCACCAGACTCCTAAATGACCCTCTTATGGACTGACCTCATTAACACTGTATGTTTCATCCGATGCCAGTGCTTATGTAGTTACATTGTATATGTGTGTTGCCCTATTATGTATTTTCTTTTCTTCCCATGTACTTAATGATCTGTTGAGCTGCTCGTAAAAAAATACTTTTCACTGTACCTCAGTACACGTTACAATAAACAAATCCAATCCAATCTCCACGCACTGATGTTCACACACTTTGTTGTACGCATTTGGTGCCTTTCCACCGATGTGGGTCTGCTGCTGGGGCTGGGTGGGGGAGGCGTGCAATGACTCGGCAGCTGGTGGTATTGTATTCTTTTATTTTTTGTCTCGATTTAGTCTTTGGTGTGCAGCATCCTCGTTATATTCCTATCTGTTTTGTGGTTTTTCTTCAGTGCCCGCTACCGGTGCTGGAGAGGGGGAGGGGTGTTCTCTCTCCTTCTGCTGAACCAGTGTCGGTGTGACCTTATCTGGTGGTCTGTGCTGCTCGTTCTCATGTACGAGTACTTTAACAGGCAGATTATTCTAACTTGTATGCACGTGTAGTCATTCATGCCTCTACTCTTGCACACTCTCACTGATATGCACAAACTGATTTTATTTTGATTTGTCACGTATACCGAGGTACAGTGAAAAGTTTTGTTCTGCATATGATTCAGACAGATCGTTCTATACATGAAAAAACAGGACATATATAAATGCACAAGGTAAATACATAGACACAGGTATCGGATGAGCATACGCAGTGTAGTACTACTCATTAGAGATGATGAGTGAAGGGATCAGTTCAATCCATAAGAGGGTCATTCAGGAGTCTGACAACAGCGGGGAAGAAGCTGTTTTTGAAGCGGTTAGTGCTTGTTCTCAGACTTTGCCGCAAAAGGCTGTGGAGGGCAAATCACTGGGTGTCTTTAAGACAAAGATGGATAGGTTCTTGATTAATAAGGGGATCAGGGGTTATGGGGAGAAGGCAGGAGAATGGGGATGAGAAAAATATCAGCCATGATTGAATGGTGCAGCAGACTCGATGGGCCGAGTGGCCTAATTCTGCTCCTATGTCTTATGGTCTTTTGTATCTCCTGCCCGATGGAAGATGTTGGAAGAGAGAATAACCCGGGTGGGAGGAGTCTTTGATGGGCGGTATGGTAGCGCAGTGGTTAGCATTGTTGCTTCACAGTGCCGAGGATCCAGTTTCGATTCCCGGCTTGTCACAGTCTGTGCAGTCTGCACATTCTCCCCTTGTCTGCATGGGTTTCCTCCAGGTGCTCCGGTTTCCTCCCACAAGTCCCGAAAGTCATGCTGTTAGGTGATTTCGACATTCTGAATTCTCCCTCAGTATACCCGAATATGCGCCGTAGTGTGGAGACTAGGTGATTTTCACAGTAACTTCATTGCAGTGTTAATGTAAGCCTACTTGTGACATTAATAAATATTATTATGCTGTCTGCTTTCCCAAGGCAGCAGTAGGTGTAGACAGAGGCAATGGTTGGGAGGCAGGTTCACGTGATGGACTGGGCTGTGATCACAATTCTCTGCAGTTTCTTACGGTCTTGGGCTGAGAAGTTGCCATACTAGGCTCTGATGCAGCCAGATAGGATGCTTTCTATGGTGCATCTGGAAAAATTGGCAAGAGTCAATGTGGACATGCCGAATTTCCTTAGTTTTCTGGAGTTAGTACGAGCGCTGTTGTGCTTTCTTGGTCATATTGTCAGCATCGGTGTGGGTGGACTGGGACACATTGTTGGTGATGTGTACTATTATGGGCCAGGGTTTAGAAAACTCCAAAGTATATCATGGAGTTCACCTGACCCACAACTTTTAATAGATTTTGATTATGGGAGCACAAGGGGCCACTTTACAGGTGTCATGCAACAGAAATATTTTTAAAACAAAACAATATTTATTCTATGAATTCAGTTAACACTTTATAAACTCACAGTAAACATCTTATCAACTACAATCACTGATACTTTCCCAAATACAATATTCTATAGGTAACCCTTAGCAACTTTCCTAACAACATCTAAAAGCCCAAAACATTTTTTAACAAAGACAGCAGGTTTAAATTTTCTACAGAAACAGGTAAAACTTTGAAATCATCAATGAGCTGAAGACATTCTTTAGCTTGTAGAGAGAAAGATCAAAACACACATCGCCATGGTTCACATGTAGCTCTCCAACTGAAAGTGAAACTAAACACAGCCAAAATCAGCTTTCAGCACAAAACGAAAGTAAAAGCAGAGCAGAGCCCAGCTCCACCTACACACTGACATCACTGCAGCTATTTGATAAACACCTATTTCTTAAAAGGTACATCCACCTGACAGCAGACCTAGAAATTTGAAGCCGTCAACCATCGCCACCTCGGCACCATTGATGCAGACAGGGGCGTGCACAATACTTTGCTTCCTGAAGTCAATGACCAGCTCTTTAGTTTTGCTAACGTGGAGGGAGGGATTGTTGTTGTTACACCACGACACTAGGTTCTCCATCTCCCTCCTGTAGACTGACTCATCGTTGTTCAAGGTCCAATCCACTATGGTCATGTCATCAGCAAACGTGTAGATGGAGTTGGAGTCAAATTTTGCAAAGTCATGTGTGTGTGTATAGGGAGAATAATAGGGGGCTAAGTATGAAGTATTGCGGGGCCCCAGTATGGAGGACTGTGGTGGAAGAGGTGTTGTTTACCTGACTGTGGTCTATGGGTCAGAAAGTCGAGGATCCAGTTTCTGACGGAGGAGCCAAGTCCTAGGTTTTGGAGTTTTGATCTGAGCTTGGCTGGGATTATGGTGTTGATGGCAGAGCTGATGTCCACACACACGCTTTCCTGTAGACGCATTGGGCGCCTTTCCATTGTGCCGGACATGTTCTGCACTGAACAGTGCCCCTCTTGGGAGGGGTAGAATGCTTTTCTCTCTCGCCTCTGCTGTGCTCAGTGTTGGAGCGGCCTTTTCTGGTGGGCTGGGCTGGTGAGCCTTTCCGCTGATGTAGGTCGATAGGGGGTGGGGGTGAGTGTGTTCAGGGTGCCAAGCGATTGGTGTCCTCATTGTATTGTCTTTTGTATTTTGATACAGTCGATAAACTAAAATATTTGCAGATTGTATTTGCTGCTTGTGGCAGCAGATGACTGGAGGCTGTTGTTGCTGTTTCCTTCCTTGTCTGAAGTTGGAAAGAAAGGCAATTTTTTCTAAGATACCTCCGTCCTGGAACACCGGGCTCAGGGGGACATTCAAGTCCGGAAGGCAATCCGGTTTGAAGCAAGAAGACACTGCAGGGCCTGGTGCGCGACAATGATCCGAATGGGCCACCTAATGATGCCGTTGAAGAAATACTTTTGCAGATTGCTGATGCTTTTCTTGTTGGTGTGGTGAGTGCTGCATGTAACTGCCACATCACTGTAGGTTAAACACACTGGAAGTCAATTGCACTTTGAGCTCCAGTGGGATATGTGGATGCCAGGATGGGCCGTATGGGAGGGCCTGCACAGCTGTGACTCTTGGACGAAGAGCAGCACTAATATGTGGAACAAGTAACACACTGATGGACAGATCATTTCTAGGACAAAGTTCTGGACATGATAACGCATTCTGAGGCTTAGCGTCCACTTATGTTGAGGAACACGCGAGGGGTGATACTGCGCATTTTTTAATTTTTTGTGTAAACGAGCTGATAATAATAATCTTTTTTTTAAAAAAAAAACAATGTTAATGAGGTATTTTTGGCATTACAAACAACCACTGTATAAAAAGTAGAGTACAAAGAAAAATAGTCATAATGCAACCGCCGACATATGTCCCACCAAGGCCTGCCTATTTAGCCCCCTTATCTATGCTACCCTAACCCCCTCCCCCCTGCTGACGATTAATTCTCCGCAAAGAAGAAAAAAGTAAATGAATGGTTGCCACCTCCAGGCGAACCCCGACACTGACCCTCTCAAGGCAAACTTGATCTTTTCCAGGCTGAGAAAGCTTGCCATGTCGGTTAACCAGGCCTCCGGCTTCAGAGGCCTAGAATCCCTCCAAGCCAGTAATATCTGTCGCCGGGCTACAAAGGGGGCAAAGGCCAGAACATCTGCCTCTTCCTCCTCCTGGACACCCGGGTCTTCCAACACCCCAAAAATCGCTACCCCTGCTCATTTCCACCCTGGTCTTCAATACTCTGGACATGACATCCGCAAACCCCTGCCGGTAACCCCTAACTTTTGGGCATGCCCAGAACATGTGGACATGGTTCGCTGGTCCACCCGCACATCTGACACACTTGTCTTCCACCCCAAAAAATCTGCTCATCCGGGCCACTGTTACGTACGCCCGGTGCACCACCTTAAATTGGATCAAGCTAAGACTTGCGCATGTAGCGGTCGCGTTGACCCTGCTCAACGCATCCGCCCATAGGCCGTCCTCCATCTCACCCCCCAGTTCCTCCTCCCACCTACGCTTCAGCTCCTCTATATGCGCCTCCTCCGCCCCCATTAATTCTTTGTAGATGTCCGAGATGCTCCCCTCCCCCAGCCCCTAGACACTACCCTATCTTGAATCCCTCTTAGTGGCAGGAGTGGGAAGGATGATACCTGCCTGCGCAGAAAGTCCCGCACCTGTAGATATCTGAAGTCATTCCCTGCTGCCAACCCAAACTTCTCCTCCAGCACCCTCAAGCTGGGGAAGCTGCCTTCCAGAAACAGGTCCCCCATCTTCTCAATTCCCACCATACCCGAAACCCCCCATCTAAGCTCCCCGGAGTAAACCGATGGTTGTCACATATTGGGGACCAAACCGATGCACCCATTGCACCAACGTACCTCCTCCACTGACCCCCAGATCCTCAGGGCCGCCACCACCACCACCCGACTGGTGGAATATCTCGCTGGCGGGAACGGCAAAGGTGCCGTTATCAGCACCCCCAAG
Organism: Scyliorhinus torazame; assembly: GCF_047496885.1. Classification (NCBI taxonomy): domain Eukaryota; kingdom Metazoa; phylum Chordata; class Chondrichthyes; order Carcharhiniformes; family Scyliorhinidae; genus Scyliorhinus; species Scyliorhinus torazame. The sequence goes on from NC_092708.1 coordinate 117,310,637, forward strand.
CTGGTGCCCCTGCATGAAGCTGCCTCCATCCGCTCCCAAACCACCCCCGTCCCCACTTCCTTATCATCGCAATATTGGCCGCCCAGTAATAATTAATAAAATTTGGCAGGGCAAGCCCCCCGCCCCCCGATTTCTCTCAAGCATCACCTTTTTCACCGGGGGACTTACCCGTCCAAACAAAGCCCAAAATGATTTTGTTGATGCTCTTAAAAAAGGACAGTGGGATGAAAATCGGGAGGCACAAATAAAAATCTCGACAATACCGTTATCTTAATCGTCTGCACCCCCCCTCCCACACCCCGCCAGTGACATCTGCTCAACCAACCGGGACAAGTTCAACTTGTGTAACCGGCCCCAGTCGCGCGCCACTTGTATCCCCAGATATCTAAAATTGTCCCCCACTAACCTGAACGGTAACTCCCCCAGCCGATCCCCCGACCTCTTGCCTGGACTACAAACATCTCACTCTTCATCATGTTCAGTTTGTATCCCGAAAACCGGCCAAATTCCCCCAGAATCGCCATAATCTCCCCCATCCCTGCCCCTGGATCTGCTACACATAGGGTATCGCTGTACGCGGATGGCCTATGCTCCACCCTCACAACCAGCCCTTTCCAACACCTTGAAGCTCTCGGAGCAATTGCCAGCGGCTCTATGGCTAACGCAAATAGCAGTGGGGCAAGGGGACATCCCGGTCTTGTCGCCTGGTGCAGCCTAAAATAGTCCGAGGTCGTCCTGTTCGTCCTTACACTAGCCTCCGGGGCCTGGTACAACAACCTGACCCAGTCGATAAAGCCCCTACCAAACCCAAACCGTCCCAGCACCTCCCATAGATAGTCCCACTCTACCCGGTCGAACGCCTTCTCTGCATCCATGGCCACAACTTCCCTTCTCTCCGGGGGCATCATAATCACATTAAGCAGCCTTCTTATATTGGCCACCAACTGCCTACCCTTGACAAATCCGGTTTGGTCCTCCATAATCACCTCTGGCACACAATCTTCAATCCTGGAGGCCAACACTTTGGCCAGAAGCTTAGCATCCACATTAAGCAACGAGATCGGCCTATAGGACCCACACAGCTCCGGGTTCTTGTCCCGCTTCAATATTAACGAAATGGTGGCCTGTGACATCGTCGGGGGCAGCACCCCTCTATTCCTCGCCTCGTTAAGAACCTTGACCAGCAACGGCCCTAATATCCCCGGAATTTAAAATTCCACCGGGAACCATGTCCCCGGGGCTTTACCCGACTGCATTGCCTTCAAGCCCTCAGATATTTCTTCAGCCCTAATCGGAGCCCCCAACCCATCCATCAGCTCCCTGCCCACCCTTGGGAAAGTTAGCCCGTCCAGAAAGCGTCTCATCTCCTCAGGCCCTGTGGAGGCTTCCAAGCGAGAGTCTGCTGTAAAAGTCCCTGAACGCCCTGTTTAGCCCAGCCGAATCCCCTACCAGGTTCCCATCTCCGTCGATCACCGTATCAATTTCCCTGGCCGCCTTCCTCTTCCTCAACTGCTGTGCCAGCATTCTGCTGGCCTTCTCCCCATGTTCATACAACGCCCCCCTCGCCTTTCTAAGCTGCTCCACTGCCTTGCCCATGAACAGCACCCCAAACTGAGCCTGCAGCCTCCGGCGTTCCAACAAAGAACAAAGAAATGTACAGCACAGGAACAGGCCCTTCGGCCCTCCAAGCCCGTGCCGACCATGCTGCCCGACTAAACTACAATCTTCTACACTTCCTGGGTCGGTATCCTTCTATTCCCATCCTATTCATGTATTTGTCAAGATGCCCCTTAAATGTCCCTATCGTCCCTGCTTCCACTACCTCCTCCGGTAGCGAGTTCCAGGCACCCACTACCCTCTGCGTAAAAAACTTGCCTCGTACATCTACTCTAAACCTTGCCCCTCTCACCTTAAACCTATGCCCCCTAGTAATTGAACCCTCTACCCTGGGGAAAAGCCTCTGACTATCCACTCTGTCTATGCCCCTCATAATTTTGTATACCTCTATCAGGTCTCCCCTCAACCTCCTTCGTTCCAGTGAGAACAAACCGAGTTTATTCAATCGCTCCTCATAGTTAATGCCCTCCATACCAGGCAACATTCTGGTAAATCTCTTCTGCACCCTCTCTAAAGCCTCCACATCCTTCTGGTAGTGTGGCGACCAGAATTGAACACTATACTCCAAGTGTGGCCTAACTAAGGTTCTATACAGCTGCAACATGACTTGCCAATTCTTATACTCAATGCCCCGGTCAATGAAAGCAAGCATGCCGTATGCCTTCTTGACTACCTTCTCCACCTGTGTTGCCCCTTTCAATGACCTGTGGACCTGTACTCCTAGATCTCTTTGACTTTCAATACTCTTGAGGGTTCTACCATTCACTGTATATTCCCTACCTGCATTAGACCTTCCAAAATGCATTACCTCACATTTGTCCGTATTAAACTCCATCTGCCATCTCTCCGCCCAAGTCTCCAGACAATCTAAATCCTGCTGTATCCTCCGACAGTCTTCATCGCTATCTGCAATTCCACCAACCTTTGTGTCGTCTGCAAACTTACTAATCAGACCAGTTACATTTTCCTCCAAATCATTTATATATACTACAAAGAGCAAAGGTCCCAGCACTGATCCCTGTGGAACACCACTGGTCACAGCCCTCCAATTAGAAAAGCATCCCTCCATTGCTACTCTCTGCCTTCTATGGCCTAGCCAGTTCTGTATCCACCTTGCCAGCTCATCCCTGATCCCGTGTGACTTCACCTTTTGTACTAGTCTACCATGAGGGACCTTGTCAAAGGCCTTACTGAAGTCTATATAGACAACATCTACTGCCCTACCTGCATCAATCATCTTAGTGACCTCCTCGAAAAACTCTATCAAGTTAGTGAGACACGACCTTCCCTTCACAAAACCGTGCTGCCTCTCACTAATACGTCCATTTGCTTCCAAATGGGAGTAGATCCTGTCTCGAAGAATTCTCTCCAGTAATTTCCCTACCACTGAAGTAAGGCTCACCGGCCTGGAGTTCCCGGGATTATCCTTGCTTCCCTTCTTAAACAGAGGAACAACATTGGCTATTCTCCAGTCCTCCGGGACATCCCCTGAAGACAGCGAGGATCCAAAGATTTCTGTCAAGGCCTCAGCAATTTCCTCTCCAGCCTCCTTCAGTATTCTGGGGTAGATCCCATCAGGCCCTGGGGACTTATCTACCTTAATATTTTTTAAGACACCCAACACCTCGTCTTTTTGGATCACAATGTGACCCAGGCTATCTACACCCCCTTCTCCAGACTCAACATCTACCAATTCCTTCTCTTTGGTGAATACTGATGCAAAGTATTCATTTAGTACCTCACCCATTTCCTCTGGCTCCACACATAGATTCCCTTGCCTATCCTTCAGTGGGCCAACCCTTTCCCTGGCTACCCTCTTGCTTTTTATGTACGTGTAAAAAGCCTTGGGATTTTCCTTAACCCTATTTGCCAATGACTTTTCGTGACCCCTTCTAGCCCTCCTGACTCCTTGCTTAAGTTCCTTCCTACTTTCCTTATATTCCACGCAGGCTTCGTCTGTTCCCAGCCTTTTAGCCCTGACAAATGCCTCCTTTTTCTTTTTGACGAGGCCTACAATATCACTCGTCATCCAAGGTTCCCGAAAATTGCCGTATTTATCCTTCTTCCTCACAGGAACATGCCGGTCCTGTATTCCTTTCAACTGCCACTTGAAAGCCTCCCACATGTCAGATGTTGATTTGCCCTCAAACATCCGCCCCCAATCTATGTTCTTCAGTTCCCGCCTAATATTGTTATAATTAGCCTTCCCCCAATTTAGCACATTCATCCTCGGACCACTCTTATCCTTGTCCACCAGTACTTTAAAACTTACTGAATTGTGGTCACTGTTACCGAAATGCTCCCCTACTGAAACATCTACCACCTGGCCGGGCTCATTCCCCAATACCAGGTCCAGTACCGCCCCTTCCCTAGTTGGACTGTCTACATATTGTATTCCCTTAACAGTTCCATCCCCGGGGTCACCGCATACCTCCTATCTATCCGTAAGATCTCCTTGATCAGTCGGTCCGTCTCTGCCTTCTCCGTCCTGTCCCTATGAGCTCGGATTGAGATCAGCTCCCCTCACACCACTGCCTTCAGCCACTCCCAGACCACCGCTGCTGAGACTTCCCCTGTGTCATTGACCTGCAGGTAATTCTGCATGCAACTTCCTCAGCCTCTCGCACACCGCCTCGTCCGCCAACATACCCAACTCCAACCTCCATTGCGGACACTGGAAGCTCTCCTCACTAACCTGCAGTTCCACCCAATGTGGGGCATGATCCGAAATAGTGATGGCCGAGTACCCGGTGTCCACCACCCCCGCCAGCAGATCCCCACTCAAAAAAAAGTCAATCCGGGAATACACTTTATGTACATGCGAGCAGAAAGAGAACTCCCGTCGGCTGCCTAAACCTCAATGGGTCGACCCCTCCCTTCTGCTCCATGAACCCTATCAGCTCCTTTGCCATCGTTGGCACCCTCCCTGTTTTAGAGCACGACCGGTCCAGGCCAGGGTCGATAACCGTATTAAAATCCCCTCCCATCACCAGCTTGTGCGAGTCCAGATCCGGTATCTTCCCCAGTACCCTCTTAATGAATTCAACATCGTCCCAATTCGGCGCCTACACGTTAACCAATACCACATTCCTCCCCTCCAGCCTACCGCACACCATGGCATAACGGCCCCCCCGTCCGAGACTATACTACCCGCCTGGAATTGCACCCGCTTATTAATTAAAATTGCCACCCCTCCCGTCTTGGTATGCAGCCCCGAATGGAAGACCTGACTGACCCAACCCTTCCTCAGCCTAACTTGAGCCGCTACTTTCAGGTGCGTCTCTTGCAACATCACCACGTCCGCCTTCAGAGCCCTCAGGTGCACGAACACACGGGCCCTCTTAATAGGCCCATTCAACCCTCTAACATTCCAGGTGATCAGCCTGGTTGGGGGGCACCTTGCCGCCCCCCCGCCGATCAGCCACCTATTGTTCTCTACTCCCCTCCCACCCGCCCATCGAAACCACTTCCCTCATCAACCCAAAACTGAACAATCTCCTAATTACCATAGGAGACAGCCCAAAACAGGCAGAGACCCCCACAAAGAACCCCCCTCAATAGTGCAAATTAACGTAATACAAAATAAAAAGCCCCCACCAACCACCCCCATCAAAACACCGAAAAACCCAACAAAAACCGAATAATGTTTACTCCCCCATCCTCACCCAAACTTCAAAAACATAAAAAAGGCAACAATCAAACCATATATATATATATATATATCGTTCAAGAAAAGAAAAAGATACTGCCACTTAAGTCCAAAAACTTCAGTTCTGCGCCAGACCCTTCTTCTTGGCAAAGTCCATCACCTCTTCGGGCGACTGAAAATAGTGGTGCTGGTCCTCAAGTGTGACTCAGAGGCGCGCCGGGTAGAGGAGCCTGAATTTCACCTTCTTCTTAAACAGATCTCCTTCACTTGCTTGAAGCCTGCCCTCCTTGTGGCCCTCTCCATGCTCAGGTCCTGATAGACACTCAATATGTTATTGTCCCACTTGCAGCTCCTGGTACGTTTGGCCCACTGGAGGACACACTCCTTATCTAAAAATCTGTGGAACCGAACCACCGTCGACCTTGGGGGGGCCCCCGGCCGTGGCTTCCTCACCATCGCCCTGTACGCCCTGTCCACCTCCAACGGTCGGGGAAAAGCCCCCTCACCCAGAAGCTTCTGGAACATATTTACTACAAAAGCACCCTCATCAGCCCCCTCAGGGAGACCAACAATTCTTAAGTTCTGCCGGCGCGCTCTGTTCTCCAGATCTTCCACCTTTTCTAACAGCCTTTTTCTGCTGATCCTTCAGCATCCCCATCTCCAGCTCCACCACCGTTTGGTGCTCCTCCTGGTCCGCCAGCGCTTTCTCCAACTTCTGGATCGTCCGATCCTGGACATCCAGCCTGCGTTCCAGCTGATCGATCGACTCCTTTATTGGGTCGAGACAATCTCGTTTCTGTCTGGCAAACCCCTCTTGGATGAGCTGCATCAGCTCCTCCATCGATGGCTGGGCCGTCGCAGCAGGGGTCCGAACATCGGCCATGTTATCTTCAGCAGCCACTTCAGCCCTTGCTTATGTTTCTATTTCCCTTGCGATCCCTTGGGGTTCTCCATTCCATGCACCACTGTGTGGATCCAGTGCCTAAATGTCCGCACTTTGAAAACCAAAACTCAAAGCCACGAAAAAGTCGGGGAAAAAGGTCCAAAGGCCCGGCCAGAGCGGGAGCCACCAAGTGCGCGACTTACTCCATCAAAGCCGCCACCGGAAGTCAATAATAATATTCTTTATTGTCACAAGTAGGCTGTACGGGTATACCGAGGGAGAATTCAGAATGTCCAATTCACCTAACAAGCATGTCTTTCGGGACTTGAAATGAATGAATGAAAATCGCTTATTGTCACAAGTAGGCTTCAAATGAAGTTACTGTGAAAAGCCCCTAGTCGCCACATTCCGGCACCTGTTCGGGGAGGCTGGACAGAGAGAACATGCAGACTCTGAACAGACAGTGACCCAAGGGGGAATTGAACCCAGGTCCCTGTGAAGCAACAATGCTAACCACTCTGCTACCCATATAGCTTTGTATTGGTACCGATATGGAACATCAACATTTCCTTGTTTAATGGTTAGTGTGATATGTGGAATGTTAAGTAGTTGATTTTCAAATCTTTGTTACTGTTGGCCGTTTAATAAACAAAATATTTTCAAGTGGGTTCTTGTGGGTAGTGCATCCTCACTCAATTCTGGGGTGCAGGCCAACCTCTCAGTTGATGACTGCTCGCTCCTCTGACAACCCCGCGATTTCCAGGGCCTGTTCCTCATTGGGGTGAGGACTCGGATCTCAGGTACTCTGCCCCAGTCTTGTCCCTTTCCCGCTAATTATGGGCTATCTTCTCCTGGGGGGACAAAGAGAGTGTATTGTGAACCGCACGCTTGATGGATTGGGGGGGATCTATTGCAGTAGGCTTGTGTGGGCACCGCAACTGGACATGAAAAAGTTAGGCTGGTGGATGCCAGGGGGTACCAAAGAACAAGCACGAAGGTCGGATGTGGGAAGGGTGCAAGGTGATTGTGGGGGAGGTTTTGGAATTTGAGGGGTGGCATGCTGAACTGATGCCAAGAGAGAGGTGAAAACTTACCCTTGCAGCTCGGTGGAGGTGATTGGTCTTCTTCCTACATTGTACGGCAGTCCCCCTTTATGCTGCCCACACTCACAGCTGCTGCCTCTGCCTCCCTGGCAGTATTGGTGACCCTGCTGTTGGCCCTCCTGCGGCCTCAGAGGAACAGGACACCCATCTCTCATTCACAGCATTGAGAAGCGTGTCCAGATCAGCACCCCCAAAGTGAGGAGCAGTGCGCCATGATTGGCTGTTGACTGGGAGTGAGTGATGAAGGAGCTTTTAAAAGCGGCTCTGCAATGCAAGCCTGACGAACCAGATGGCGAGAAGCTCACGGGGGCTCATTTCCAGTGCTAAGTGCCGTTAAATAGGGGCCATGATTTTGCCACCGAGAAACACCCTGTCAATTGCGCCCAAAATGACACCAAAATGTTTTTGTTAAATCACGCTCTATGTTTTTCTAAAAAAATACACTCAATTCTTTGCACCCATCAAAGATGTTTTAAACTAGGAATTGAAAATTGTGGCCCTCTTATTCACCCTGCCTAGAGCTTCACTAGCCTTCACCAGGAGAAAACAAAAACCTGGATGCAGTAACCTAACCACATTTTTGGGCACAGAGAGAATCGGGGATCGTGCTGGAAAGTTCAGTTGAAATAGATCAGCCATGAATTTGTAGAATGGTGGGGCCGGCTTTGGGGTCTTCTGCTCCCATTACTTATGTTCTTAATCAAGGTGTAATTAAAGTTTTGTACGAGAACAAGTTGTTATTATTTGTTTTGTGGTGAATTGTCCTATGAATAAAATCTGGGTGTTTTGTTTCAACAACAGCTTAAGAGAGCTAGTTATAAATGAAACTTTAGAAAGTGATGCATTCTAACAGCCAGATCCTTTTCTTTCACCACTTGATTCATTCTGTTCCTTGTAGGGTAAATACGCAAATAAGGCATTAAACCTATGAGATACAAGGAAGTGTGTTTTTAATGTACTTTACTGAGCACAAAGTACTTTCCTTACCCAATGCATGCAGAAAAATAATGTTGTGTAATTTGGGGAAAGACACACTTTGTTGACCAAGGGTTAAGATATGACTTTTGTAGTGAAGACAAAGATATATAAATATTTAGCATTTTCCTTCTTTGCCAAATGTCTCTGCAACAGTACTTAATGCACTGAAGCAAATTCTTTCTATAAAACTTTTTTGATCTCGACTTCCACGGCGACCTCTACCTAATCAAGCTTTAGCAACAGGTTATCTTTAATGTTTCCAGAAGTTGTTACTTATTTGTTACTTATAGGGCAGCACGGTAGCACAGTGGGTAGCACTGTTGCTTCACATCGCCAGGGTCCCAGGTTTGATTCTCGGCTTGGGTCACTGTCTGTGCAGAGTCGGCAGATTCTTCCTCCCACAAGTCCCGAAAGATGTGCTGTTAGATGAATTGGACATTCTGAATTCTCCCTCTGTGTACATGACCAGACTAGGGGAATTTCACAATAACTTCATTGCAGTGTTAATTGCAGTAAGCCTACATGTGACAATCAAGATTATTATTGTTATTATTTAGTTTTGAGCTTAAAATGTATTATATAAAGCTTCTTAAAATGGTAACATGGTGTAAACAATCTTTTGATCACAATAACCTAAAAACTGGCAACATTATTCCAAAGCAGCTGAGGAGTTTATACATTGGATTTTGGTGACACTTATAACAAAAAAAAAGTACTTAATTTCCGGCCGTTTTATTTGATGGGGGAAAAACTACAAACATCGGTCTTGCTGTTGACCATCAAAAATTACAGCAGTTATCAACCACAGGTTGTTGCATGTTGCAACTTCCATCAAGACCAGCTACTTTGGTCGAAGGTGATGTTTAAAAACCAGCATATACTCTCACTTCAGACTTCTTACAGGTGCAGGATTCCATTAGAAACAAAATGCTACATACACTAATACAGAAAATTTTGTGTAGATAGGGATAATTATTTATTTATGTTAATCTACTGTTGTTATCTTTATCAACCTACTAACAGGGTCTACAGCTTGGTGCAGGATCCAAGATAGTTGGAAGGATTTTTTAAAAAGTGGAGCAATTTGATGGGTTAGCTTTTTTTTTTAAAAAACTACTCTTGACAAATTTTGCTAACTATCCATCCTTGAAATTCATGTTTAATGTTTCCATTTCTGTTTGTTCCTATCTGTTCAAGTTGTGATTTGTTACTGTTTTATGAGTATTGAAGTTGAGCCAATCATAAACTAATATGGCAGACATTATTTATATACAAGCAAAAGACAATACATACACACATATGCAATGATGTCCAAAATGCCACCTAACATGGCAAATATAGATAAATTATAACACTGGTATGTTTTCTATATAAGCATACAAAATATTATGAAATCACTAAGGAAAGGGGCATTTTATATCAATATTGTGACTTCCTCAGGAAACTAAGGAAATTCGGCATGTCCACATTGACTCTTACCAACTTTTACAGATGCACCATAGAAAGCATCCTATCAGGCTGCATCACAGCCTGGTATGGCAACTGCTCGGTCCAGGACCTCAAGAAACTTCAGAGAGTCGTGAACACCGCCCAGTCCATCACACGAACCTGCTTCCCATCCACTGACTCCATCTACACCTCCCGCTGCCTGGGATATAATCAAAGATCCCTCCCACCCGGCTTACTCACTCTTTCAACTTCTTCCATCGGGCAGGAGATACAGAAGTCTGAGAACACGCACGAACAGATTCAAAAACAGCTTCTTCCCCACTGTCACCAGGCTCCTAAATGACCCTCTTATGGACTGACTTCATTAACACTACACCCTGTATGCTTCATCCGATGCCAGTGCTTATGTAGTTACATTGTATATGTTGTGTTGCCCTATTATGTATTTTCTTTTATTCCCTTTTCTTCTCATGTACTTAATGATCTGTTGAGCTGCTCGCAGAAAAATACTTTTCACTGTACCTCGGTACACGTGACAATAAACAAATCCAATCCAATCCAGCTCTGACTGGAACCTTCCAAAGTTACATGGGAAGAAATGTGCATGAGGGCTTGAAAGTGACAAATATGACATTTTTAAAAAGGAGATGAACTAAGAAATGGTAGGCTAATTGTCGGTAAACTACTGAAGTCTATAATATTTGTTGGGATGGCTAAACACTTTGGAGAAAGAGTAATGAATTAGGGTTCCTAAAGGATAAATAGAGTTGACCAACTGAAGAAACAACTGAATATGCATGGCAATAGTAGCACCCAAGAGACTCATGACAAACAAAAATGGCCACTGGAATTAGGGTAATGTAGCCATATGAATATAGAAGTGGTTGGAGGACAGAGAACAAAGTATGAGGAGGAAAGAAACCAAACGATAAGAGTAAAATGAAAGCACTTGACTGGAAACAATGAGTGGGATTCCAAAAGTTTGCGTTGTGTCTGCACTTATGTTTACTATATATGTAAATTATCTGCATTTGGTAATAGAAGGAGCAACACTTAAACTTGCTCCTGACACCAAGTTTGGGCATTTGGAAAATTATGACAAGAATTGTGAATGATTGTAGGAGGGCATGACATGGATTACATTCACAAGATGGCCAGATGGAGGTCAATGTAGAAAGCACTTGAAAAAAATAATAAGATTGAAAAATGAAATACACCAGACAAGTGAAGATGATAAATGAACTGACCAAGCCAGAGACCTGAATGTGAAGAAGTGCAGAAGACAGAGATACAACCATAATATATTTTTTAAACTGGTGGCCAATCCACCTACCCTGCACATCTTTGCGTTGTGGGGGTGAGACCCACTCAAACACAGGGAGAAAGTGCAAACTCCACATGGACCGTGACCCGGGGCCGGGATCGAACCCGGGGCCTCAGTGCCGCGAACCAGCAGTGCTAACCATGGCGCCACAGTTCCGCCAGATAAAACCATAATAAAGGCAAAATAGGAAACTATTTTTTTATATCAATGCTTTAAATACAAATACAAGGAGATAAAATAAACTGTCACAGGTCTTTAGAACATAGCTCGAACATTTTGTATGGTTTGGATGGTTATATCGTTCCTTTCTAGGAACGATATAAAAGCAATGGAATGGTGCAATGCAGAAAATTTACTTAATGTTAGAGAATGAGGGGTTACAGTTAAGAAGAGAGGGTTGGAGTTGTGTTCTTTTCCAAGAGAGCTGAAAATGGTTAAGGAGTCAACTGGTAGAGTTCTTCAAGATTATGATGGTTTATGATAGCACAGATAGCAATAGACACAAACTGTTTCTGCTGGTTGGCAGTGAGGACAAAAAATGAAGAACCATTTGAATTAAAAGGTTAGAAAAAGCTTATTTTAAAAGTGACTGGAATGTGGAATTTAATCTGTAAATACTTCAACAGTAATTAGATACCTACTCAAAGAAGAGGAATATAGCATTACAGGTTAAGGAGAATGTTAAAAAAGTGAAATTGAACAAGATGGTTCATCTGAAAAGTCATTGCAGGCTCTTTCTGGGTTATAAAATTCTGACTATTATTGGAGTAACGTCTCGGAAGTTTAGTCACTTTTGAAACCTATGCACTGGACAAGACCAGAATACATTAATCAATTCAAACCTTTACAGAGGTTTCTTTACACTACACTATCTCAACAATTTTATATAAATTTTATATATATATATATATATATATATATATATAACATAAATGGCAAAAATTAATCAACTTCAATAGACAACCGTACATTGTTATAATTTGTACACCAGCAAGACCAACTCCACCTCATGATCTCTCTCGACTCCTCCACTGTCTGATGTGTCACACTGCTAGTCTGACATCCAGTACTGAATGAGCAGAGGTTTGCTTCATTCCCAAACCATCGAACTCCATCCTTCTCCCTAACCACTGAGGTTGAACCGGACTTCTTGCAACTCTGGCACTCTATTTGAACCAGAAATCAGCTTCCAATCACATATGCACTCTACCATCAAGACTGCCTACTTCCACATCCACAAAGTTCTACCTGCTTCAGCAGGCCAGCACAGACACGATGGCCAGATGACCTCCTCCTCTGCGGTAACCATCCTATGGCCGGCAGGATCTTCTGGTCCCACTGAAGTGAATGGAAGTCAAATGGAATGGCTCGCTGCAACCGCCATGGGGGAATTCACCGTGGCAAAGCCGTAAAATTTTGGCCTATAATTCTATGACTCCGCTCCTGCTTAGTCTCGTGTTGAAACCCCATTTGTGCCTTTGTTACCTCTCAACTTGACTATTCCAATCCTCTCCAGGCTGGCCTCCAATCTTCAACCTCTGTACATATGAGGAAATTCAAAACTCTGCTGCCTTGTGTACTTGCATCAATTCTGGTTCATCATCACTAGTGTTTGCTGACCTAAATTGACTGCTGGTCTAGCACCGACTCAAATTCTAAAATTCTCTTCCTTGCTTTCAAATTGCTTCATGGTTTCACTTTTCTCTATGTCTGCAACCTCCTCCAGCCTTACAGCTCTCCGAGATCTCTCTACTCCCCAAATTTTGTCCTCTTGCGTATGCTCAATTTTTATCATTCCACGACTGGCCTTGGAGTTCAGCTGCCTTGGTCCCTAGCTCCAAAATTCCTTCCTAAACCTCTCCTCCTCAATACTCACCTCTTTGACTGAGCTTTTAGTCACCTATCTGAATATCACCTTATATAAAAGCAAATTACTGCAGATGCTGGAATCTGAAACAAAACAGAAAATGCTGAATAATTTCAGCAGGTCTGACAACATCTGCAGAGAGACATCAGAGCTAACGTTTTGCTGGATGATGCATTGTGGCGAGCACTGTTGCCTCACAGCACCAGGGACTGGGTTCAATTCCAACCTTGGGTGACTGTATGTGTGGAGTTTGCACGTTTTCCCCTGTCTGTGTGGGTTTCCTCCAGGTGCTCCGGTTTCCTCCCACAGTCCAAAGATGCACAGGTTAGGTGGATTGGCTGTGCTAAATTGCACTTCTGTGTCAAAAAGGTAATGTGGGATGACTGGGTTAGGGTGGGACCAAGGTAGGATGTACTTTTGGAGGTTTAGTACAGACTCTATAATAATATAATAATCTGTATTGTCACAAGTAGGCTTACATTAACACTGCAATGAAGTTACTGTGAAAAGCCCCCAGTTGCCACATTCCGGCGCCTGTTCGCATACACAAGAGGGAGAATTCATAATGTTCAAATGACCTAACTGGGCCAAATGGCTTCCTTTTGCACTGTTGTGGTTCTGTGACACTTTGCCAAAGTTGATATTTACTGATGGAAACTAGTTCAACTTTCAATCTCATGTTAACAAAGAGTCATCCAGACTCGAAACGTTAGCTCCGCTCTCTCGCCACAGATGCTGGCAGACCTGCTGCGATTGTCTAGCATATTCGGATTTTGTTGTTGAATATCATCTTACGTGGCCTGGTCAAATTTTGTTTGATAACACTCTTGTGATGTACCTTACAATGGTATTCTATGTTATTTAAATGCAAACTGCTCTTGGAACAGTTGAGAACCTCACAAATAAATTATGACTAAAGTTAGGCTCACTCTACTCTTATGCCTGATTGTCATTAAAGAAAATACTTTTAAAACTCGATTAAGAGTAGCACATTTTAAAATCCTTTAAAAATTGCATTTGAGGGGGCAGCACGGTGGCGCAGAGGTTCCAGGTTCGATCCCGGCCCTTGGTCACGGTCTGTGTGGAGCTCGCACATTCTCCCAGTGTTTGCATAGGTTTTGCCCCCACAACCCAAAGATGTGCAGGGTAGGTGGATTGGCTATGCTAAATTGCCCCTTAATTGGAAAAAATGAATTGGGTACAAAAAATTGTATTTGAAGTTCAATATCATTGGGGATTTTCACTGTAACTTCATTTCTGTATAACATAAGCCTACTTGTGACAATAATTAGAATTATTATTGAGGCCCCAACGAGGGCTTCGCCAACACGATAAAACTCAATGATATTTACTGACAGAAACTAATTCAATTTTCAACCTCATGCTTAAGTTAATTACAAGAGATGTTATGGATTCAGTGTCAAACCATGTATGCATATTAGGATGGCTGTCAACTAACTCTTCTCCACAATCAACCCAGACCCCCAACCAAACTCCATCGATTATCTAGAAGTATTTGGCTGTTGAGTCTGCGATGAACACCCGGGGACCATCTATTGGGACCAGTCTGCAACCAAATTGAAGTAGCTCTTAGATGGAACTGGAATATTTTGGTTAGGCTGCCAGATCAGTTCAAGTCGTTCATCATCCGAAGTTTGGAAATAGAAACGAAAGGAAACGCGCGCTGATGGAACAAGACATTCGGAACCTTGAGTTGTTTGCGCCACCCTCACCCAATAAACTAAAGACGTTTACACATGAATTTTGAAACGTATTTAAGCAAATGCAGACGCTGTAAGAAAATACCAGACAAGACCCCGTTTCCAAGCCAGTTAAAAAACTCACATTGCGGAAACAACGTTCGCCCCACAGCTCCCCAATCTGAGGCAGGCCACCGAAGGACGAGTGGGCCGTTGTCCGGGACACCGATTTGGTGGTTTAACCCACTCGCGATCTCACTTTGGGCCTCGGTTGGTACCAACGTTGTCCTCATTCAGCAGGCACCGAACTGCTACAACCACACATGATGCATTAGTCCCGCGCCCGCTGCTCGGATTGGCTTACACATATAACCCCGCCACCTTAAACTGACATTCCACCTCACTATTGGACGAAAGGGACGTCAATCATGTCCAGGTGACCGCCCTCCCCTCTGCTATTAGGTTAGGTTGCGCGGCAGTCGCTCTCTGGTGTTAGCGCATGCGTCCTGTGGGGGGGGGTCCAGTATCTACTCGAGGCCCCGGATTGTGGCCTAGCCAATGGTGGCCCCAGCTTTCAGGTAAAGTCAGCACAGGGACGGAAGGGAGGACTGGATTGGATTTCAGAGTGGGAGATATGGGGGGCGGGCGGTGACTGACCGATTGCCGTGGGGTGTTGGCCGCCGGAGTTATGGTTAAAACTGGTCACCAACTCGCTGATCCTTCCCGGCCTCTAAAGATGGCGCTGTCGCTAACGTCAGTACTTCTGGGGCGCTCGGAACTGGCGAGGTTGCGGCCGGGGCTCACTGAGCAGAGCGGGATTTAGTGTCTGCCTGTTGGGGGCAGAGCAGTTCCCTGCACCTCCAGGGACAGGCACTTGGATCAACACGAGGGAGGCCGTGGCAAGGCGCCAGTGGGTGTCTCCAGCCAAAACAAGATCTTCGGTGGTCCTGGTGCAGTTCATGCTCCGCGTCCGGACTGCCCCTGCCCTTTGCATCGTTTCCTCTCTGTACCCGAGCTCGGGGATGGATGGAGGTTGTGTCCAGGCCCTGGATACCAGTGTGAGAGAACAGCTTGCTCGAGCCACTTACCCCTGCAGGAGAAGCGATGGAAGTTTGTTTTGAGCTGTCGAAGAGTCCTGGTGCCACTTCACTTAAGGTGCGATGTTGCCGGCAGAGAGGGTCGACGTGAATGGGGAACAGAAGATTTATCACGCGCGCCGAAGACTCGATAGCCTGACCGTTGAAATACATTTTGTATTTCTGTACCCCATCGAGGCGTCTAATTGTGAGAGATTCAGTAGCGCTTTTTTAAAAAGGTATATTCTTCAACAGAATTCCCATGGTACAAATATATTCTCAGGAAGAAAGATCACTAGATAATTATTTAATCATAGGACGGTTACAACACAAGGCGCATAGTGTCTTGCTCTCTGCAAAAGCAATTTAGTTGTTCCCGCTCTCCTGACTTTCCCCATAACCCTGTTATTTTTTTTCTTCAGATAATTGTATATTTTACTTTTGATAGCAGCAATCCAATCTCCCTCCGCCACAGTATATTCTAGATCTTAATCACTGATTGCATGAAAAATGTTTTTCCTTGTGTTATGTCTCATTCTTTCTCCAACGATTAAGTCAGTGTCCTCTGGTTCTCAACCCTTCTACCAATGGAAATAGATTCTCCCGATCTACTCCTGGTCGCTCATGATTTTGAATACCTCTGTCAAATCTCCTCTCAGTATTCACTTATTTAAGGGGAATAGCGTCAGATTCTCCAAATTATCCTTGTTATTACTGAAGTTGCTCATTCCTGGAACCATAGATGGGTTTTTAAGAAGGGCACCTCATTGATCATGGTTGACTTTAATCTACATGTAGATTGGATAAATCCGTTCAGCAAAGATAGCTTGGAAAATGAGTTCATGGACTGTATGCAAGTTTTCTTACAACAGTATGTTCTAGAGTCAACCAGGGCTGGTAATGAACAAGGAGATGAATGGTCAATAACCTCATGGCAAAGGAGCCTTTAGGTGACAGCGATCATAACATAATTGAATTTCGTGTTCAGTTTGAAGGGAAGAAATGTGGGTCGAAGACAGGATTTTTAAACTTGAATAGCTAATTATAAGGCTATGAAAATTGAATTGGAAAACTAGGTTAAAGAGTTGGGCAGTAGAGATACAGTGGCAGACATTTGAGGAGTAGCTTATTCCAGAGATAAAGAAAGACTCTTTGAGAAAGATGCCTGTGGTGAAATAAAGAATTTAAGGATAGTATCAAATTGGTGAGGCAGTGGTATTGTCATTGGACTGGTAATCCAGAGACCCAGGATAATGATCTGGGAACCCGGTTCGAATCCCACCATGGCAGGTGGTGGAATTTAAACTCTAGAAAATATCTGAAATTAATCTTTTAATCTGGAAGTAAAAGATGACCGTGAAACCATTGTTGATTGTCGTAAAAACTCATCTGGTTCACTAATGTCCTTTCGGGAAGGAAATCTGCCATCTGGTCTGGCCTACATGTGACTCCAGAACCACAGCAATGTGGTTGACTCTTAAATGCCCTCTGAAATGGCCTAGCAAGCCACTCAGTTGATTTCAACCACTACAGAAACACAAAACCAGACAGACCACTCTGCATCGAACCCGGCCCTGTCGAGGTCTGGGGGGTTGGGGAAGGTGTCTCTCCTGACTAGGTTGCCCAGCATTTTGGCGATGTAGCCTATCTGGTCTCTACCCTTGAAGCCTTCTGGTGGACCCACAATCTGCACATTCTGTTGTCGGGGCCTGTTCTCCTGGTCCTCTACCTTCCCCTTTAAGCTCCCTTGGGCCACTACCAACCTTTTGACTTCTGCTTCCAGAGCGACAATCCTGTCGTTCTGCTCCTTCGAGGTGCTCTCCAGGTCGTGGATTGTCCTCTCCACTTTCTTCCCCAACCTGTCGATTGTTTTTTGTAAGGCGACCATCACCTCCGTCACCACCACCTTGACAACCACCTGGATTTTAATTCTGATTGCCTCTTGCATGGCGGCCAGCTCCTTCTTGAGGAAGGTCTCCCGTACGTCTCCAGGTGGCGAGGGGAGGCTGATGCTCGGGTCGATGGTCTCCCTCTCTCTTGGGTAGCCGGGCCCCCCTCGCCTCGTGGGCCCACCGGTTGCTGTTCGTGGCCCTTTCCGCCACTTCTGCCGTCCTTTCGGCTCCTCGTGCTTCCATTTGCTGGCATTTCTTTTGTGGTCGTTTTCTTCCTTCCGCTGAGGTTACTTTGCTATCGATTTTTCAGGCAAAATTCACCTAAAAGTGTCTATTTGATTCTGCTTGGGAGAAGAGTCACCTGATGTGCATCCGGTCAGCACATCACCGTCACCAGAAATCTATGTTTAAGGTGCGAGGGGCAAGGTTTAGAGGAGCTGTACGAGGCAAGTTTTTTACACAGGGTAGTGGGTGCCTGGAACGCGCTGCCGAAGGGGGTGGTGGAAGCAGGGACGATAGTGACGTTTAAGGGGCATCTTGATAAATACATGTATAGGATGGGAATAGAGGGATACGGACCCCGGAAGTGTAGAAGATTTTAGTTTAGACGGGCAGCATGGTTGGCGCAGGCTTGGAGGGCCGAAGGGCCTGTTCCTGTGCTGTACTTTTCTTTGTTCTTTTATTTGTCCGGATTAAACTCCATTTGTCATTTCTCTGCTCAAGTCTCTATCTATGTCCTGCTGTATCTTCGGACTATCTCAACACATCTGCCACTCCACCAACCTTGATGTCATCCGCAAACTTACTAATCCGACCGGCTACATTTTCCTCCAAATCGTTTATGTACACTACAAACAACAGAGGCCCAAGCATAGGTCCCTGTGGAACACCATTAGTTGCAACCTTCCATTCAGAAAAACTCCCTTCTACTGCTACCCTTTGCCTTCTGTGACCGAGCCAGTTCTGTATCTATCTTACCACCTCACCTCTGATCCTGTGTGACTTCACCTTTTGTACCAGTCTGCCATGAGGCACCTTGTCAAAGGCTTTACTGAAGTCCATGTAAACAACATCCACCACCCTCTCCTCATCAATCATCTTTGTCACCATCTCAAAAAACTCGATCAAGTTAGTGAGGCACAACCTCCCCTTCACAAAACCATGCTGTCTATCGCTTATGAGTCCATTTGTTTCCAAATGGGTATAAATCCTGTCCCTGAGAATTTTCCAGGATTATCCCTGCTGCATCCTTAAACAGCGGTACCATATTAGCTATTCTCCAGTCCTCTGGGATCTCACCTGTAGCCAATGAGGATACAAAGATGTCAGTCAAGGCCCCAGCAATTTCCTCCCTTGCTTCCGTCAGTATTCGGGTAAATCCCATCCGGCCCAGGAGACCTATCTACCTTAATATCTTTTAAAAGACCCAATACCTTCTCCTTTCCGATGTTAACATGATCCAGATTGTTCACACATCTTACCCAAGAATCATCCTCCACAAAGTCCTTTCTTTGGTGAACACTGATGCAAAGTACTCATTTAGTACCTTGCCCATTATCCCTGGTTCAACACATAGATTCCGCCCACTGTCGTAAAGTGGTCCAATCCTTTCCCTGGCCACCCTCTTGCTTTTTACATATGAATAAAAAGCTTTGGGATTCACCTTAATCCTACTTGCCAAGGACTTTTCATGACCCCCTCCTAGCCCTCCTAATTTCCTGCTTCAGTACCTTCCTTCTTTCTTTATACTCCTCAAGGGTTTCAATTGTCCCCTCCCTTCTAGACTACAAAAGTTTCTTTTTTCTTTTTGATGCGGCTCACAATATCCCTCGTTATCCAAGGCTCCCTAAACTTCCCATACTCATCCTTCGTTCTCTCAGGAACGTGTCTTTCCTGAATCCTAATCAACTGTCGCTTGAAAGAGTCCCACATGTCCGATATTGATTTACTATCCAACCTCGCACTCAATCCAAATTCTTCAATTCCTATCTACTGTTATCGTATGACCATAAAACCATTGTCGATTGTCGTAAAAAAAACAATCTGGTTGTTAATGTCCTTTAGGGAAAGAAATCTGCCATCCTTACCTGGTCTGGTCTACATGTGACTCCAGACCCACAGCAATGTGGTTGACTTAACTGCCCCCTCAAGGGCAATTAGGGGCGGGCAATAAATGCTGGCACGCTTGCAACGCCACGTCCCATAAAAACAAATCTTTAAAAAATTGTTGGACTTCCTAATTGCCTTCTTTATGGTTTTTTTTCTTTATAAATTTAGAGTATCCAATTCATTTTTTCCAAAAAGGGGCAATTTAGTGTGGCCAATCCACCTGCACATCTTTGGCTTATGGGGGCGAACCCCACGAAAACATGGGGAGAATGTGCTAACTCCACACGTACGGTGACCGAGCCAGGATTGAACCTGAGACCACGGCGCCATGAGGCAGCAGTGCTAACCACTGCGCCACCGTGCTGCCCATGCCTTCTTTATTTTTAAGTTGCTTTCTGTTGCTAATTTCGCTTCTTACACACACTGATCTGTCTCTATCAGTGTTGTTCAAGACATCCCCAAATTTAATGTTCAGCTAATTTCTTCAAAGTAGCTGTGAACTATGTGATTGATTCACCTTTTTGTTGGTTATGTTTATGGAACCTGAACCTCTCGGCAATGACCAACATTTAGGTAAGAAGTGGCCCTATAATATCTCCACAATCTCATCCTAAGTTTTTGAGCCTGGGTTTTCTGGTTGCACCAGGCTTTGCAGGAGGTTGTGAGGAGGTTGTATGTCGTCGTCATCTCTCTTTCCCCCCCCCCCCCCCCCCCCCCCCATCGTGATGGTCCTCCTCGTGTTGGCCAGTGAAGGTCACCATTGTTCTGTTCCTGCTGCTGGCTGCTGCAGAGAGATCTTCTAAGGTAGTGCGGCGCGGCACCTTTTAACCTTCCTGGATTTCACACCCTTTTGGGTGGCCCCTGGGTCATTGCCAATCGGTTGATCAGGGCGTGATCGATTGAGTCATCAGGGGCCGTCACACCGATTTCAGAGTGTGCACTTACCGGACATGTCTGCAGGTGTTGGGGGCACGTAGGACCTTCCAAATAAGGAGTATAGGTGCCGTTGTGTCTGGTAGACATTCGTGATTGACAATGTAGTTCTATTGTCCCTGGGATGACCTGGAGATTACCTTTTTCCTGTGTATTGCAATTTCCAGGCTGCAGCCTGCTTATCAATATTCATTCAGACAATGGGGATGGGTGAAGGGATTTGATGGGGAGACTATGGGAGCGTGTGGGCATCGGTGTTGGAGGGGCAGACCCCCACAAAGGAAGAGGGGGAGTGGAGGCCCGTGGATGGGGAATTGGGGTATGGCTGCAAAAGGAGCTGCGCCCGAGGGGGCGGGTCCAGCTCAGGAAAGCGCGGGCTTTTTCCCGCGCTAGGGGGGGGGGGCGGGGGGGGGGGGATGGGCGGTGCTGGAGAGGAGCGCACACTGACTGCCAGGGAGGGGGGATTCTCACACTGGAGGGGGTCGATGGAATGGCGGGCGAGGCCGGGGTCAGCAGGAGTCAGCTGACTTACGGGAGTGTTATGGGGGGAGCAAAAGGGCTAGATGTGGATCTAGCGGGGGAGGGGGGGTATAGGATTGCTGCTGCGTTGGCCAAAGGGAAGCTGGAAGTAGGAGAGGTGGTCGGGGCGGGAGTCCGCCGTATGGGGGACTGGAGGATGCGGGGGGCACGGGTACGTGGCTGGCCTAGAAAAGGAGATGGCTAGTCGGGTGGGGGGTGGGGTGTTGAGGGTGAGCAGCCCCCCAATCCGGCTGATAACTTGGAATGTGAGGGGCCTGAACGGGCCGGTCAAGAGGGCCCGGGTGTTCACGCACTTAAAGGGACTGAAGGCAGACGTGGTTATGCTCCAGGAGACGCATTTGAAGGTGGCAGATCAGGTTAGTCTGAGAAAGGGATGGGTAGGACAGGTGTATTCCATTCAGGGCTGGATGCGAAGAACAGAGGGGTTGCAATACTGGTGGGGAAGCGGGTGTCGTTTGAGGCAATGAATATTGTAGTGGATAACGGAGGTCGATATGCGATGGTGAGTGGTAGGTTGCAGGGGGTGCGGGTGGTACTGGTAAACGTATATGCCCCGAACTGGGATGATGCCGGATTTATGAAATGCATGCTGGGTCGGATTCTGGACCTGGAGGTAGGAAGCTTGATAATGGGGGGGGATTTCAACACGGTGCTGGACCCAGCACTGGATCTCTCTAGGTCTAGGACGGGCAAGAGGCCGGCTGCGGCCAAGGTGCTTAGGGGGATTATGGACCAGATGGGGGGAGTGGATCCATGGAGGTTTGTCAGGCTCCAGGCCAGGGAATTTTCATTCTTTTCACACGTCCATAGAGCCTACTCCTGGATAGATTTTTTTATTTTGAGTAGGGCGCTAATCCTGAATGTGGAGGGAATGGAGTATTCGGCCATAGCCATCTCAGACTACGCCCCACACTGGGTGGAGCTGGAGTTAGGAGGGGAGGGGGACCAGCGCCCGCTGTGGCGTCTAGATGTGGGATTATTGGCGGATGAGGTGGTGTGCGGGGGTGCATTGAAAGATATTTGGAGGCCAATGACAACGGGGAGGTGCAGGTGGGGGTAGTTTGGGAGGCGCTGAAGGCGGTGGTCAGGGGAGAGTTAATCTCCATCAGGGC
Source organism: Scyliorhinus torazame (assembly GCF_047496885.1). Classification (NCBI taxonomy): domain Eukaryota; kingdom Metazoa; phylum Chordata; class Chondrichthyes; order Carcharhiniformes; family Scyliorhinidae; genus Scyliorhinus; species Scyliorhinus torazame. The sequence continues at coordinate 117,332,869 of NC_092708.1, forward strand.
CCACAGGGAGAAGAGAGAGAGAGCAAGGAGAGAGAGAGGTTGGTGGAGGAGATCTTAAGGGTGGACTGGAGATAGGTAGAGGCCCCCGAGGAGGGACTACTCGGGGAGCGGCGGAACCTCCAGACGGAGTTCGACCTGTTGACCACAGGGAAGGCAGAGGCACAGTGGAGGAAAGTGCAGGGGGCGACATAAGAGTATGGGGAGAAGGTGAGTCGGATGCTGGCACACCAGCTTCGTAAGAGGGAGGCAGTGAGGGAGATTGGTGGAGTTAAGGATAGCGGGGGGATACGGTGCGGAGTGCAGTGAGAATAAATGAGGTATTTAGGGACTTCTACGGGGATCTGTACAGATCTGAGCCCCCAGCGGGGGAAGAGGGGATGCGACGATTTTTGGATCAGCTGAGGTTCCCGAGGGTGGAGGCGCAGGAGGTGGCTGGTTTGAGGGCACCAATTGGGCTGGAGGAGCTGGTTAAGGGATTGGGGAACATGCAGGCGGGGAAGGCCTCGGGGCCAGATGGGTTCCCAGTCGAGTTTTACAGGAAATACGTGGACCTGCTTGGCCCGTTGCTAGTGAGGACATTCAATAAGGCAAGGGAGGTGGGGCCTTGCCCCCGACAATGTCCGGGGCGCTGATCTCTCTGATCCTGAAGTGGGACAAGGACCCACTGCAGTGTGGGTCGTATAGACCGATCTCGCTCCTCAATGTGGATGCTAAGTTGCTGGCAAAAGTGCTGGCTACGAGAATTGAGGACTGTGCCCCGGGCATGATTCATGAGGACCCGACCGGATTTGTAAAGGGCAGGCAGCTAAACACCAATGTGCGGAGGCTCCTCAATGTGATTATGATGCCCTCGGTAGAGGGATAAGCAGAGGTAGTGGCAGCTATGGACACGGAAAAGGCCTTAGATCGGGTGGAGTGGGAGTATCTTTGGGAAGTGCTGCGGAGGTTTGGGTTTGGGAGGGGTTCATCAGCTGGGTCAGGTTGCTATATAGAGTCCCGGTGGCGAGTGTGGCTACGAATCGGCGGAGGTCGGAGTACTTTCGGCTGTACCGAGGGACGAGGCAGGGGTGCCCCCTGTCCCCCTTGCTGTTTGCATTGGCAATTGAGCCTCTGGCCATGGCACTAAGGGAGTCCAGGAAATGGAGGGGACTGGTCCGAGGGGGAGAGGAACATCGGGTGTCGCTATATGCGGATGACCTGTTGCTGTATGTGGCAGATCCAGTGGAGGGGATGGCAGAGGTCATGCGGATCCTAAGGGAGTTTGGGGACTTCTCGGGGTATAAGCTCAATGTAGGGAAAAGTGAGCTCTTTGTGGTGCATCCAGGGGACCAGGGAAGGGGGATCGACGACCTGCCGTTGAATAGGGTGGAAAGGAGCTTTTGGTACTTCGGGATCCAGGTGGCTGGGAGTTGGGGGGCCCTGCACAAACTCAATTTGACGCGGTTGGTGGAACAGATGGAGGAGGATTTCAAGAGATGGGATGTTCCGCCACTCTCTCTAGCGGGCAGGGTGCAGTTAGTTAAAATGATGGTCCTCCCGAGGTTTCTCTTTGTGTTCCAGTGCCTTCCCATTATGATTCCCAAGGCCTTTTTCAAACGGGTAGGTAGGAGTATCATGGGTTTTGTGTGGGCAAATAAGATCCCGAGGGTAAAGAAGGGTGTTTCTGGAGCGTAGTAGGGACAGGGGAGGGCTGGCTCTGCCGAATTTGTGTTACTGTTATTGGGCTGCCAATGTGGCGATGATCCGTAAGTGGGTAATGGAGGGAGAGGGGGTGGTGTGGAAGAGGTTGGAGATGGCGTCCTGTGTGGGCACGAGCCTGAGGGCGCTGGCGACGGCACGCTGTTGCTCTCACCGACGAGATACACCACGAGTGCGGTGGTGGCGGCGACGTTGAAGATCTGGGGGCAGTGGAGACGACACGGGCGAGGTAGGAGCCTCGGTTTGGTCCCCGATTCGGGAGAACCATCGGTTCGTCCCGGGAAGGATGGATGGGGGATTTTGGAGCTGGCATCGGGCAGGGATTAGAAGAATGGGGGACCAGTTTATAGATAGGACGTTTGCGAGCCTGGGGGCGCTGGAGGAGAAGTTTGGGTTACCCCCGGGAAATGCTTTCAGGTATATGCAAGTGAGGGCGTTTGTGAGGCGACAGGTGAGGGAATTCCCGCTGCTCCCGGCACAGGGGACTCAGGACAGGGTGATTTCAGGTGTTTGGGTTGGAGAAGGCAGGGTTTTCAGCGGTCTGCCAGGAGCTGAAAGAAGAGGAGGAGTTAAAGGGCAAGTGGGAGGAGGAGCTTGGGGAGGAGATAGATGAGGGTCTGTGGGCTGATGCCCTGAGCAGGATTAATTCTTCCTCCTCTTGCGCCAGGCTCAGCCTAATACAATTCAAGGTTATTCACAGAGCGCATATGACAGGGGCGAGGTTGAGTAGGTTCTTTGGGGTGGAGGATAGATGTGGGAGGTGCTCGGGAAGCCCGGCGAATCACGTCCACATGTTCTGGTCATGCCTGGCACTGGAGGGGTTTCGCGAGGACTATGTCCAAGGTGGTGAAAGTCCAGGTCAAGCCGAGTTGGGGGTTGGCACTATTTGGGGTAACGGACGAGCCGGGACTGCAGGAGGTGAAAGAGGCCGGTATCCTGGCCTTTGCGCCCCTGGTAGCCCGGCGGAGGATCTTGCTATTATGGAAGGACGCGAAGCCCCCCCAGTGTGGAAGCCTGGATAAATGGCATGGCAGGGTTCATTAAGCTGGAGAGGATAAAGTTTGCCTTACGAGGGTCTGTGCAGGGGTTCTTCAGGCAGTGGCAGCCTAGGCTATCTCGCGGAGCGTTAGGAGGAGATCAGCAGCAGCAGCAACCCAAGGGGGGGTCTCTTTCGGGGGAGGATTCGGGTGGGTGGGTGGGGGGGGGGGGCTTCCCTACAGGTACCTTTGAATGTCATATGGGGGGGGGGTACTGTATATGGGGAAACCCAATGTAAAGGTTTTGTATAATTTTTGACTTGTGTTTGTGTTTCTTTTTATTGGGGGGGGGGGTTGTTAAAAATGTTGTTGGAAAATTTGAATAAACATATTTTTTTTAAATAATAATATTCATTCAGACTGCAGCCTTCTTGTTCTTGGCTAAATTTCCCAGCATCCTTTGCAGAACACCATCTTAAGTGGTTGTTCGGCTACATGTGCCACCCCAACCTTTTTTGTAAAAGGTATTTTTGTTTCAATTTTCTACATTTTACAGTAACAGAAAACATACTCAGCATATTTGAAGACCCCCCCACCCCTTTAACAGTTGCCGGTGACCAGCTCTCCAAAATGCTAAATGAACAAACCCCAACTCTTATGGAACTCATCATCCCCCCCCCCCCCCCCCCCCCCCCTCAGTGCAAATTTCACCATCTCCACCGATAAGAACTCCATTAGGTCTCCCAGCCACACCGAGGCACAGGGTGGAGAAACTGACCTCCACCCCAACAGAATCCGCCTGTGAGCGATCAACGATGCAAAGTCTAAAACATCTGCCCCCGCATCTTTCTGCAACTGCGGCAGGTCCGACACCCCGAATATAGCCCCCAGGACCAAGCTCCATGTCTACATGTAATACCACCTGCATGGCACTTTATTTAAAAAAAAAAAAATGATTCCCAAAACCTTGCCAGCTTCGAGCAAGACCAGAACACTTGTACATGGTTAGCAGAGCCCCTCCCACACTGCTCACAGAGGTCCTCTACCCCCTCAAACAGCAGGCTCGTCCTTGAATTCGTCAGATGTGCCCTGTTCACCACCTTCAGCTATATCAGCCCCAGCCTTGCACACGAGGTTGAGGCATTCACCCTCTGCAGCACCTCACACCACCTTCCCTCCTCTAATGCCGTCCCCAACTCCTCTTCCCACTTGACCTTAATCCCCTCAATGGACACCTTATCCTCCTCCAGAATCCTCCCCTCCACCACTGACAGCAGCTCCTCCAAGGCGGGTGACTACGGCGCTGAGGACCCAGGTTCGAATCCCTGTCCATGTGGAGTTTGCGCATTCTCCCCGTGTCTGCGTGCGTTTCACCCCCACAACCCAAAAGATGTGCAAGTTAGGTGGATTGGCCACGCTAAATTGCCCATAATTGGAAAAACAAATAATTGGGTGCTCTAAAAAATTTTAAACAAGGAGGCAGGCATTACTGGAAAAACCTTTGCAAAGTCCCACCCCTGCATGTACTGAAAGCTTTCCCATGCCAATCCAAACTTCTCATTCAAATCCTCCAAGCTCGCAAACCGCCCCTCCAGAAATAGAACCTTCAGCTCCCTGACCCCTCTCTCCTCCCAGCCCTGGAACCTCACATCCATGCTCCACGACTCAAATCCATGATTCCCCCTGATCGGCATCACCCTCAACCTTGCTCCCAACCCAAACTGCTGCCGTAATTGCCTCCAAATCTTCAGCGTGGCCACCACCATAGGACTTTCCGAATACTTTCCTGGAACTAATGGAGCGGCGGCTCCACCAGTGCCCGCAACCCCGGCTCCCTACATGAGCCCACCTCCGTCTTTACAAACACTCTGCCTCCCTATTCCAACCCCGTATCTTCTCCGCATTCGCCGCCCCACCAGGCTCGATTTCTGAAGACCTGCCCAATCTGGGGCCACCTGCACCCCAGATACCTAAAATGAGAAGCTGCCATGTGGAATGGAAACCCTCCCCTGCCCTAACCTCCATCCCTGGAGCGGATACAACAAAATACTCACTTTTCCCCAAAGTCAGCTTGTCCCTCAAACACCCCAGCTTTTAAACAACCCCTTATCCCCCTCCACAACTCTGAACTCCGCGTAATGACCAAGGACTCTATCGCCAACGCAAACAGAGGAGGGACATAGGGCATCCCTGTCTTGTTCCCCAATGCAACAAAAAAATGCCTTGAGTTCATATCATTCATACATGCACACACTATCAGATCTTTATACAGCAATTTCACCCATGCCGCAAAGTAGGCCAAATCCCAAACTTCACCAACACCGCTCCACTCTACCCGATCGAACGCCTTCTCCACATCCAGTGGCACTCCTAACTCCTTCCTTCTGACAGAGAATGCACCACGTTCAGCAGCTGCTGCACATTCAAAGACAGCTGTCTGCCCTTAACGAACCCCGTCTGATGCTCCCCAATCATCTTCGATAGGCACACCTCCAACCTTAGTGCCAGCACATTTTTATTTGTTTATGGGAGGTGGGCATTGCAGTCTTTGCCAGCATTTATTGCAATTGCCCTTGAGGGGCAGTTGAAAGTCAATCACATTGCTGTGGGTCTGGAATCACATGTCGGCCAGACCCGGGTAAGGATGCTGATTTTGTTCCCTAAAGGACATTAGTGAACCAGATGGGTTTTTCCGACAATCGACAATGGTTTCATGATCATTCAATTTTTATTTTTTTTAATTCCAGATTTTTATTGAATTCAAATTTCACCACCTGGGTCCCCAGAGCATTACTCTGGGTCTCTGGTTTACTAGTCCGGTGACAATATGACTATGCCACAGCCTCCCCTCCACCTTTACCACTATCTTAGTGTCTACATTCAGTAGAGATATGACCCACACTCCACCAGGTCCGTATCGTTTTTTAGCAGCAATGATGTGGAGGCCCGTCTGATTGTTTTCAGCAAAAAAACCCTGGCCATTGCGTCCTCTAACATTTCCACGAACAACGGGGTCAGCTTATCCTTAAATTTCTCAAAGAATTCCATCAGGAAACTATCCGGTCTGCTGCCTTCCTCGTCTGCATCCTTCGGATTGCCACCTTCACCTCTTCTACCCCCACCGACTCCTCCAATTCTGCCCTCTTCACTTCATCCACTTTTGGGCACTCTAGCTTCCCGAACAAACTTCCCAATCTCCAGCTCCTCCTCTGGCGGTTCCGTCTTATAGAGGTCTGTGTAAAACTGCGCAAATGCCTTATTAATACGCTCTGGTGCCACCATGAACTTGTCCGTCCTATCCCTCAGCCGAACTATCTGCCTCACCACAGCTTGCTTATGGAGCTGACCTGCCAACATAGGTCTGGTGTTCTCCCCGTAATCCCAGACGGCCCCCCACTCATTTCTCAGCTGACACATCGCTTTCCCTGTGGACAATCAATGAAACCTTGCCTGCAAGTCCATCATCCTCACCAAAGGTCCCGGGTCCTCCGCATACCTCACCACCTTACCCACCCTAGCCTTAAACAAAATAACCTCACCCCTTACTCCTTCAGAGCCTCCAAAACCACCGACAGCGGGACCTCCACCATGCAGTTAAACCTCATGTATTCCTCGATTACCTTCCACATTCTAACACAGAAACACTGGTCTGCCAACAATCCCACATCCAGCCTCCACCCTGGTCTCTGAGTTAACCCCTTCTCCAGGGCCACGTCCATCCAATGTGGGGCATGATCCGAAATCACAATTGCCTTCTTAAATCCAGCTAATATCGCCTTTCCCACCATAAAGAGGTCAATCCTCGAGAACACCTTATGCATCGACAAAACAAAACAAACACTCTGGGTTTCTCAGGTGCAAACATTTCCGTGGGTCAGCCCCCCCCCCCCCCCATCTCCCTCATAAACCACACTAATGCCTCCCTGCCCCCCTCCCAACCCCCGAACGGGGTCAGCGAGCGTGGCTTGGACCTGTCCACTCTCGGTTCCAGCACTGTATTCCAGTCTCTTTCTCCTCCCACTCCCCCAAAATCAACTCACGGGTATCCAGATTCAGAATGTCAGCCAGCGTTTTTTCACTGACCTGCTTCATTCCATTTGGGACATGTATGCTCATCTCTCCTCCAATGCACCCGTTACAATCACGTGCCTACCCTCCCCCACCCTGGGCAGCGCGGTAGCATGGTGGTTAGCACTATGGCTTCACAGTGCCAGAGTCACAGGTTCGATTCCCGCTTGGGTCACTGTCTGTGCAGAGTCTGACGTTCTCCCCGTGCCTGCGTGGGTTTCCTCCAGGTGCTCCGGTTTCCTCCCACAGTCCAAAGATGTGCAGGTTAAGTGGATTGGCCATGCTAACTTGCCCTTGGGTTAGATGGGGTTGCTGGGTTACGGAGATAGGGTGGAGGTGTGGGCTTAAGTAGTGTGCTCCTTCCAAGAGCCGGTGCAGACTCGATGGGCCAAATGGCTTCCTTCTGCACTGTAAATTCTATGATCCGCCACGACTTTCTCCATCTGGAACCTCTACCTCTTGCCTACCGCAATTGCCATCCCCTGGGCTCTACTATCAAAACCCAAATGAAACATCTGGCTTGCACCATTCCTTCCTCAGTGTTCACCCTCAGCTGGGTCTCCTGTAGCATCACCACATCGGCTTTCAAACTCTTCAAATGCGAGAAAACTCTCGCTCTCTTCACCGGACCCCCAACCCACACATGTTCCATGTCACTATTCTGACCGGGGGGGGGGGTTCTCTTTCTCGCACCCCCCCCCCCCCTCCCCCAATGTACCTTCTATCCACCATTACCACTACCCCAAGCCCTACTCATCCGTCAGGACCCACACCATTCTCCCGTCACCATTACTCCCTCACCCCTTCCTTCCCAGAATCCCCAACCACTTCCTCTTGCAAACACCTCGCACAGTATCAATTCTCCCCCCCCCCCCCCATATCACCATCACCACCACCACCATTCTCACCTCCCAGGCCCATCAAAACCTGCCCATCAAGCTGCAACGACCGTGGAACCTCCCCACACCACTCTCCTGTTCACTAGCCAACCTTCATTTGTTAACGAGGTGACACCTGCCAGAGCCGCCTCCTCCTCCCAGCAACACCATCAGCAACCTGACCCCCCCCCCCCCCCCCCATCCCCAAACATGCAACCTCCCCACCCCGCACTGCCACAAAGTGAACACCAACCCCTCAACAGCACAACCAGAATGGGGAGAATACAACTGTGAAGAAACGAAAAAAGAAAAATTAACAAGATCCAGTGGAAAAGAAATCAAAGAAAAATGATCCCAGTCCACACCATCAAAGTCCAAATCCCAACATGTCCCAGTCCTTCAGCCTTCACGAACACCTCCAACTCCCCCGCTGCCTCAAATTTAAACTTTTAGAAGGAGGACTCTTTCTCCCTCCTCCATCAACTTGTCTGCAAAGTACTCGGTCGGCCTATGGCTCTCCGCCCCTTCGGGCAAGTCCACGATCCTCAAATTCTGTCTTCGTGACCTGTTCTCCAGGTCCTCCAATTTGGCTCTTAGGCCTTTATTGTTCTCTGCCGCTCCTCACCCTTGGAGGTGAACTGGTTGCTATACTGCGACAATGCTTCCTCCACCCCCTTCGTCTTCATCCCTTTCCCCCGAACCTCCATCAACGTCTTCGTTAATGTCGCCTTTATCAGGGCAATTATCATCTCCACCCACTTCTTGAGTAAGGTCATCATCTCACTGATGCACCTCCTAGATGTTTGGCGAACAGACTTTTAAACTCCCCCAAAACCACCTCAGTCAGAGTTTCAAACGTAATGGGAGCGGCCCTACCTGACATTTTGCCTCCTGTTGGACTCCCAGCAGCACTTGCCGGCGGACCTTCGCTAGCCCCCTTCCTTCCTTGACCTTTCGTCTGGGACATTGACATTCTACCAATTCCTTTGAACTTCCCACATCAGATCATCCAACAAGTACCCCTAAGACCACTAAGTTCCAAAAATAGAAGACTAGCTGAAGCCACCGAACGTGTGACCTCCACCTCCTTGCCGCACCGGAAGTCGTGTCTTCTCTCCACCACTACCACCACCACCACGACCTGTGTTATGTTCCTATTCTTCTAAATAATTTCTGCACCCTTTCCAATGTCTTCACGCCCTTCCTTAAATGTGATGCCAAAAATTAGATGCAATTCTTTAATCAAAGGATAGAGGCTTCCCATAACTTCCTTGCTCTTGTACTTTGTCTCCATTTATAAAGCTCAAGATCTCTCGTGCCTCAACAAGCATCTACCCAGCAATGTAGAACATTGCCCAGCAGTCATATCCTGTACACAAAAACAAGGACAAATCCAACCTGGTCAATTGCCATTCATTCAGTCTACTCTCGATCATCAGTAAAGTGATGGAAGGGGTAATCAGTAGTGCTATCAAACAGCACTTGCTTAACAATAGCTGCTCACTGATGTTCAGTGTGGGCTCCACCAGAGTAACTCCGCTTCTGACCTCAGTACAGCCTTGGTTCAAATATGGACAAAAGAGCTGAACTCGAGAGGTGAACGGGAAGTGACTGCCCTTCATATCATGGCAGCAATTGACCAAATGTGGCATCAAGGAGCCCGAGCAAAACTAGAGTTAATGGGAATTGGAGAAAACTCTCTACTGGTTGTTTGTCATACCTAGCACAAAGGAAGATGGTTCTGGTTGTTTCCGGTGAATGATTTCCATTCCAGGATGTCTGCAGGAGTTCCTCAGGGTAGTGTCCAATACTCAGCCATCTTCAGCTGCTACATCCAGTCTTGAGCTGAGTCGTCACCTGATGAAGGAGCAGCGCTCCAAAAGCTTATGATTTCAAATGAACCTGTTGGACTTTAACCTAGTGTTGTGAGACTTCTTACTGTGCCCACCCCAGTCCAGCACCGGCTTCTCCACACCAGTCTTGAACTGGACCAGCCATAAAAATACTGTGGCATCAAGAGCAAGTGAGAGGCTAGGAATCCTGTGGCGAGTAACTTGCCTCCTGACTCCCCAAAGCCTGTCCACCATCGTAGACAGATGTGTTATGCAATATTCTGCACTTGTCTGGATGTGTACAGCTCCGACAACACTCTAGGAACTTGACACAATTCAGAACACCCCACCCACAAATAGTCACTCCTTCCACCACTGACGCACTGTGGCAATAGTGTGTACCATCGAAAAGATACACTGCAGAAGCTCACCAAGACTCTTCCGACAACACCTTCCAAACCCACGACTGCCAGCATTTAGAAGCACATGGGGAGCAGATGCTTGGGAACACCACTACCGTGAAATTTTCCTACAAGTCTCACACCCCCTTACTTGGAACTATATCACTGTTCTTTCACTGTCGCTCGGTCAAAATCCTGGAATATCTCCCTAACAGAACTGTGGGTATACCGACGTGCACATGGAATGCAGTGGTTCAAGAAGGCAGCTTGGCTCCACCTCGGGGGCGAAATGGGATGGGCGATAATGCTGGCCCAGCCAACAATGCCCACATCCCATAAATGAATATTAAAAAGAATTGTTGAAATATAGGAGTAACATTTTAAAACAAAGGCAGCTGGACTGGGAACAAACATAGTTCTATGAGCACAGAGACAAATGAATTTCATGCTACTTTAGATATGGATGATTTGGAGATGCCGGCATTGGACTGGGGTGGGCACAGCAAGAAGTCTTACAACATCAGGTTAAAGTCCAACAGGTTTGTTTCGAATCACTAGCTTTCGGAGCACTGCTCCTTCTTCAGTGAATGAAGAGGTGGTTCCAGAAACATTAGATATGGATGACAAAAGCATTTATATAACTTCTTTCTCCCTTCGCGAATATTTGCAGACTGATTAACAATCTGTTTTGAGCCATGTGGATGCTCCTCCGTGGCCAACAAGTTCTGAGGTGAGACTTGAAGTCGGGGCCTGCTGGCTCAGAACGAGAATTGCTACCAGCTCACTCGAGCTGCTTTACAGCTGGCTTTAAATTAAAAGGATTGTAACTTTTGGACAGCTTCAAATTTTGATATTGACTTTGGTGATACATTAAAAATAATTTCTTCCAAATAAGTATTGGTTTTATGTGACTTAACTTGATTTCTCTTATTTTTGCAGGGAATGAATATATCCTAAGTGCAATCCTCAGGAACTGTGACCTTTCTGCAGATGTGCATTTTCAGTACACAAGAGAAACATTTTGGTTGTTACTTTCTTCACTGAAAGAAGATCTGAAAATATGCCTTAAGCTAGAAAAAAGACATGCTCCCATTAAAAATTATTCGTTTGAAGCACTTCTGCCACCCACGGCCAATGGCTTGTGATTTCTTGCTAGATCAGTTGGGCAGCTGCTCAACTGAGGACGAAATATTTGATGTTGTAGGGAAGAACAAAGCCAAGCTTTCAGTGAAGCATGTGGGGCATGCAATAAATTTACTCTGGCAATTTCAAAAAGAGAGGCCACAAATGCTGAGGGCCATAGATTTCATTAGAAAGCATCCACAATTCATGGTTCTTCGTGTGCTAGCTGAAAACAAGATTGACCTGATGGATGATGAAACGTTGGTGGATATGTTATACAATGCACTGAGGTAACTACAGGTACTGAAGCTCGTTAAGCTATTGAAGGAAGATGGTACAATCATTTACACATACTTCAGCCCTTCTTAGCATATTAACATTCACCCATTAAGCTTGTTACATTGAATGTCAAAGAATATACCCCACAAGAGCAGGCCTTTTGTCTCAATGTTCGTACTGATGGTTATTTTCAATTTGAGTCTCCTTCCCTTTTTTCTTTTTAAAAAAAAATATATTTTCAAGATTTTTTGGCCAAACATTACAGTACGTAGTGTTTCTTTTAAACAACAATAAAGCAATATAAATAAGAGTGGCCAGTTTTAAACAAATAAATAAATAATATATGAACAGAAACAAAAACCAAACTAAATGGCAACTGCCTTGTCAAAAATAAATACTCTCCAAAGATACAATCCAACAGTCCAATATACATTACCTAAAACAAGTGCCTATACATATACAATAACATCCCTGAGAGTCCGTCCGATTCCTCCCCCCCTCCCCCTTCCCCCTCCCCCCTGGGTTGCTGCTGTTGTCTTCTTCTTTTCCATTCCCTCTATCTTTCTGTGAGGTAGTCGACGAACGGCTGCCACCGCCTGGTGAACCCTTGAGCCAAACCCCTTAGTACGTACTTAATCCGTTCTAACTTTATAAACCCTGCCATGTCGTTTATCCAGGTCTCCACACCCGGGGGTTTGGCTTCCTTCCACATTAACAATATACTGCTACTAGGGACGCAAAGGCCAAAACATCAGCCTCTCTCGCCTCCTGCACTCCCGGCTCTTCTGCAACCCCAAATATAGCCAACCCCCAGCTTGGTTCGACCTGGACCCCCACCACCTTCGAAAGCACCTTTGCCACCCCACCCAAAACCCCTGTAGTGCCGGGCATGACCAGAACATGTGGGTGTGATTCGCTGGGCTTCTCGAGCATCTCGCACACCTATATTCTACCCCAAAAAATTTACTGAGCCGTGCTCCAGTCATATGCGCCCTGTGTAACACCTTAAATTGTATCAGGCTTAGCCTGACACACGAGGACGATGAGTTTACCCTACGTAGGGCATCAGCCCACAGCCCCTCCTCAATCTCCTCCCCCAGCTCTTCTTCCCATTTCCCTTTCAGCTCATCTACCATGATCTCCCCCTCGTCCCTCATTTCCCTATATATGTCCGACACCTTACCATCCCCCACCCACGTCTCTGAGATCACTCTATCCTGCACCTCCTACGTCGGGAGCTGCGGGAATTCCCTCACCTGTTGCCTCGCAAAAGCCCTCAGTTGCATATACCGAAATGCATTCCCTTGGGGCAACCCATATTTTTCCGTCAGCGCTCCCAGACTCGCAAACGTCCCATCTACGAACAGATCTCTCAATTGTGCTACCCCTGCTCTTTGCCATGCTCCAAATCCCCCATCCATTCTCCCCGGAACAAACCTATGGTTATTTCTTATCGGGGACCGCACCGAGGCTCCCGTCTTTCCCCTATGCCGTCTCCACTGCCCCCAAATTTTCAATGTAGCAGCCACCACCGGGCTTGTGGTGTATTTCTTCGGTGAGAACATCAACGGTGCCGTCACCATAGCTTGAAGGCTAGTCCCCCTGCAGGACGCCCTCTCCAATCTCTTCCACGTTGCTCCCTCCTCTTCTCCCATCCACTTACACACCATTGAAATATTGGCGGCCCAGTTGTACTCACTTAGGCTCGGTAGTGCCAGCCCCCCCCCTGTCCCGACTACGCTGCAAAAATCCCCTCCTCACTCTCGGGGTCTTCCCGGCCCCACACAACTCATAATACTCTTCTCAATTCTTTTGAAAAAAGCCTTCGTGACCACCACCGGGAGGCACTGAAACACAAAAAGGAATCTCGGGAGGACCACCATTTTAACCGCCTGCACCCTACCTGCCAGTGACAGGGACATCATGTCCCATCTCTTAAAGTCCTCCTCCATCTGTTCCACCAACCGCGTTAAATTAAGCCTATGTAATGTACCCCAATTCTTGGCTATCTGGATCCCCAAGTACCGAAAGTCCCTTGTTACCTTGGGCCGGATTCCGGACCTGGAGGCAGGGAGCTTGATAATGGGGGGGGAGGGGGGACTTTAATACGGTATCGGATCCAGCATTGGACCGCTCTAGGTCCAGGATGGGTAAGAGGACGGCGGCGGCTAAGGTGTTGAGGAGGTTTATGGACCAGATGGGAGGAGTGGACCCAAGGAGGTTTGTTAGGCCGGTGGCCAGGGAATTCGCTTTCATTTCCCACGTCCATAAAGCCTACTCCCGGATTGACTTCTTCGTTTTGAGCAGGGCACTGATCCCGAGGGTGGAGGACACGGAGTATTCGGCCATAGCCATCTCAGACCATGCCCCGCACTGGGTGGAGCTCGAGCTAGGGGAGGAGAGAGACCCGCGCCCGCTGTGGCGTCTGGAGGTGGGTTTGCTGGTGGATGAGGAGTGTGCAGGCGGATCCGGCGGTGCATTGAAAGATACCTAGAGGTTAACAATAATGGGGAGGTGCAGGTCGGGGTGATCTGGGAGGCGGTGATTAGGGGAGAGATAATCTCCACTGAGGCCCACAAGGAGAAGAGGGAGAGGTTGGTGGGGGAGATTTTAAGGGCAGATAGGAGGTATGCAGAGGTTCCTGAGGAGGGGCTACTCCAGGAGCGACGAAGCCTCCAGGCCGAGTTCAACCTGTTGACTACCAAGAAGGCGGAGGTGCAGTGGAGGAAGGCACAAGGGGTGGTGTATGAGTACGGGGAGAAGGCTAGCCAGATGCTGGCACACCAGCTTCGGAGGTGGGAGGCAGCGAGGGAGATTGGGGGAGTTAGGGATAAAGGGGGGAACACGGTGTGGTGGGAATAAATGGGGTATTTAGAGACTTTTATGAGGGGCTGTATAGGTCTCTGCCCCCGACGGAGGAGAGGGGATGCGTCGTTTTCTGGACCAGTTGAGGTTCCCAAGGGTAGAGGAGGGGCAGGTGGCGGGGCTTGCGACACCGGTAGGGCTGGAGTAGCTGACTAAGGGGCTGGGGAGTGTGCAGGCGGGGAAGGCACCAGGGCCAGATGGGTTCCCGGTGGAATTTTACAGGAAGTATATGGACCTGTTGGGCCCACTTCTAGTGAGGACTTTCAATGAGGCGAGGGAGGAGGGGGTCCTACCCCCGACGATGTCCAGGGCGCTGATCTGAAGCGGGACAAGGACCCTTTACCGTGTGGGTCGTGTAGGCCAATCTCGCTCCTCAACGTGGATGCAAAGCTGTTAGCGAAGGTGTTGGCTACCAGAATTGAGGACTGTGTCCCGGGGGTGATCCACGGGGACCAGACGGGTTTCGTGAAGGGAAGGCAGCTAAACACCAATGTGAGGAAGCTCCTAAATGTAATCATGATGCCTGCAGCGGAGGGGAGAAGCGGAGATAGTGGTGGCTATGGATGCAGAGAAGGCCTTCAATAGGGTGGAGTGGGGGTACCTGTGGGAAGTGTTGAGGAGGTTTGGGGAGGGGTTCGTTAGTCGAGTTAGGTTACTGTACGAAGCCCTGGTGGCGAGTGTGGCCACAAATCGGAGGAGGTCGGAATACTTTCGGCTGTACCGGGGGACGAGGCAATGGTGCCCCCTATCCCCCCTGCTATTTGCATTGGCAATTGAGCCTTTGGCGATGGCTCTGAGGGGGTCCAGGAACTGGAGGGGGCTGGTGCGGGGGGGGGGGGGGGGGGGGGGGGAGGAACACCGGGTATCGCTGTACGCCGACGACCTGTTACTGTCTGTGGCGGACCCGGTGGGGGGGATGCCGGAGGTCATGCGGATCCTCGGAGTTTGGAGACTTTTCCGGGTATAGGCTCAACATGGGGAAGAGTGAGCTATTCGTGATACACCCAGTGAAACAGGGAAGGGGGATCGACGAGCTTCCACTGAAGAGAGCGGAAAGGAGTTTTCGGTACCTAGGGATCCAGGTGGCCAGGAGCTGGGGGGCCCTACACAAGCTCAACATGACGAGGCTGGTGGAGCAGATGGAAGAGGAGTTTAAAAGGTGGGATATGCTGCCACTCTCCCTGGCAGGTAGGGTACAGTCGGTGAAGATGACGGTGCTCCCGAGGTTCCTTTTTTATATTCCAGTACCTCCCCATCCTGATTCCTAAGGCCTTTTTTAAGCAGGTCAGCAGGAGCATCATGGGGTTTGTATGGCCGAGAGTGAGAAGGGTGTTTCTGGAACGGAGCAGGGACAGAGGAGGGCTAGCGTTGCCTTATCTGCGTGGGTACTACTGGGCTGCCAATGTGGCGATGATATGCAAGTGGGTAATGGAGGGGGTTGCATGGAAGAGGCTGGAGATGGCGTCCTGTGTGGGCATGAGCCTGAGAGCGCTGGTGATGGCACCGCTGCCGCTCCCGCCGACAAGGTACACCACGAGCCCAGTGGTGGCGGCGACCCTCAAAATTTGGGGGCGGTGGAGACGCCACAGGGGTGAGGTAGAGGCTTCGGTGTGGTCCCTGATCTGAGAGAACCATCGGTTTGTCCCGCGGAGAATGGATGGCGGGTTCCTGAGCTGGCACAGGGCAGGTATTAGAAGGATGGGGGACCTGTTTATAGAAGGGACGTTTGCGAGCCTTAGGGCATGGAGGAAAAATTTGGGCTCCCCCCTGGAAATGCCTTCAGTTACATGCAGGTAAGGGCGTTTGTAAGACGACAGGTGGGGGAATTCCCGCTGCTGCCAGCACATAGGGTGCTCTCGGGGGTGTGGGTTGGAAAAGACAAGGTCTCGGCGATCTACCAAGAGATGCAGGAGGAGGAGGAGGAGGCCTCGGTGGAGGAGCTGAAAGGTAAATAGGAGGAGGAGCTGGGGGAGGAGATAGACGAGGGTACGTGGGCGGACAACCTGGGTAGGGTAAATTCTTCCTCCTCTTGCGCCAGGCTTGGCCTGATACAATTCAAGGTTCTGCACAGGGCGCACATGACTGGGGCAAGGCTGAGTCGTTTTTTTGGCGTAGAGGACAGGTGAGGGGAGTCCAGCAAATCATGCACACATGTTCTGGGTGTGCCCAGCGCTGGATGGGTTCTGGAGGGGCGTTGCGAGGACGGTGTCTAAGGTGGTAAACACCCGGGTTAAGCCGGGTTGGGGACTCGCACTATTTGGGGTATCGGTCGAGCCGGGAGTGCAGGAGGCGAAAGAGGCCGGTATTCTGGCCTTTGCGTCCCTGGTAGCCCGGCGGAGGATTCTGCGACAGTGGAAGGAGGCGAGGCCCCCAAGCGTGGAAGCGTGGATCAGTGACATGGCAGGGTTCATTAAACTGGAGAGGATAAAATTTGCCTTAAGAGGATCTGTGCAAGGGTTCTTCAGGCGGTGGCAACCGCTCCTAGACTTTCTAGCGGAGTGTTAGAAGGTGGACAGCAGCAACCGGCGGGGGTACTTTGTGTTTACTATTGTGTTGATTATCGTTTAATGGGAGGCTTGTATATTGGGGGAGTACATGACATAGCTATAAGATGTTTATTTATATGTACTTTGTTTTTTTTCTTATTTCTGTAACGGGGGGGGTGGGGTTTGGTTGAAAATATGTTAAAACTTGAATAAAAATTTTTTAAAAAAGGACACCCTCTTACCTCCTTTGCTTTTGTGCCAGACAGGAATAAACAGTCGCTGTAGTTCCCCCATGCGTTCCTTGAATGTTTGCCATTGTCTAGCCACTGTCATCCCTTTAAGTAACTCCCCCCAATCTATCAAGGCCAACTCACACCTCATATCCTCATAGTTTCCTTTATTAAGATTCAGCCTAGTCTCCGAATCAACCACTTCACTTTCCATCTTCATAAAACATTCTATCATGTTATGGTCACTCATCCGCAAGGGGTCTCGTACAACCAGACTGGCAATGATTCCCTTCTCAATACACAGTACCCAGTGGCCTGCTCTCTCTAGTTGGTTCCTCCATATATTGGTCAAGAAAACCATCCTGTATACACTCCAGGAATTCCTCCTCAATGGCATTGTGGCTAATTAGATTTGCCCAATCTATGTAAAATCACCCATGATCACCGATATTCCCTTGTTACATGCATCTCTAATTTCATGTTTAATGCCATTCCTAACCTCACCACTGCAGTTTGGGGGTCTATATATGACATCCACTAATGTTTTTTGTCCCTTGGTACTTCTCAACTCTCCCCATACAGATTCCACATTTTCTGAGCCAATATCCGAATGTGGTGACTCGGGGCTTTTCACAGTAACTTCATTGAAACCTACTTGTGACAATAAGTGATTATTATTATTATATATTTTATTTTATTATTTTTGGTCTGTGGACCCATAATCGGAATGTGAGAAGACTTGAGCTGCAGCAGCCTGCTTGTCAGGACATTGTGTTCCCAGGTTTTATGTTTGGAGAGGAGAGGCCAGACTCTATGGCGTTGAGTGAATCTTAGGAACGGGTTTTGGTCAATGTTGGTCCGATTGGCTAACCGGCAACTGGTGGGTTGGCCAGGGACATTGTTCTGCCTAACAAAAGTCAGTGATTGGTGTCTGTGTCAGTCTGTCTGTCTGTTTCTCTGTCTGTCTCTTTCTGGCTCTCTCTTCACCCACCACCCCGCTCCATTTCTCTCTCTTGCATGCTGAAGTGAACAAACTGCTTTATTGTTCCAAAACAACTTGAGATGATCCTGAATCTACAGAGAAAGCAGACAACCTTGCCAGAGAAAACATCTCAAGCCAAGAAGGAAGAAATACCAAAGCCTGAACTTCACAAAGATATTAACCGGAAATCATCCCAGTGCATCAAAGATCCTTTTATTGTATTAATATTATCTTTACCTTTCAACCATCCTTTCTCTGTCTGTTGTCTGTGTGTTTATAGAGAGTGAGGGTAGTTAGAAAGAGGGGATTTTGAAAGAGTTAGTAGATAGTCAACTATATCTTCTGTCCGTTTACATGTAATACTGTGCATAATAAAAGGTTACTTGTGTTTTAAAGTTACAAACCTGGGACTGTAGTTTAATGGGTTCAACCAAGGACCTCGGGTATTTTATATAAAATGTAACTTGTGTTGCGACTCTGGGTCAAGTGGGACTGGAATTGACCACGCACTAGCCTAGAGTGTGATGGCACTTTTCTGCATATTCTGTTGTGTAAAAGGATGAAGGTTTTTTCTGTCATTATCGATGGACATCCTTTTGAGCATTTTTGTGACAGATATATATCACTGCATCAGAATGTACATTACAACAGTAAAGTAAATGTTGTAAGTCATACTACAGGCCGAATACCCCACATAGCTATCTGCAAACTTTTATGAAGAGTTATTTTTTGTGTTCCGATTGTTAAAAACCAAAATAATAATAATCTTTACTAGTGTCACAAGTAGGTTTACATTAACACTGCAATGTTGTTACTGTGAAAATCCCGTAGTCGCCATACCCCAGCGCCTGTTCGGGTACACAGAGGGAGAATTCACCTAACAGCACATCTTTCAGGACTTGTGGGAGGAAACCGGAGCGCCCAGAGGAAACCCACGCAGACAAGGGGAGAACATGCAGACTCTGCACAGCCAGCGACTGAAGTGTCCATAACACAGCATTAGAAAAGTATGTTGAGACTGAAGCTGTGACAATAGGACAGAATGTAGAATCCCAAAATTGACCTGTAGTGACAGGAAGTCGGTGAGCAGCACCAGCAAGGAGTGTGTCTAACTAAAAACCTAAGTAAGATTCTGATTTAGAATCCAGCCCTCTATGATCGGTGAGCCACGTCAATCTTTTTTTGAATTTATGAATGAAAAATTGGATGTTTAAGAACCATTAAAACATTTCCCATCTGCAGAATGTTAGATGGATAAGCATAGAAGTGCAATCATTGTAGACACTTTTTGCAATTTTAGATGCACACATTTGAACTTATTCATGTTCAATCAACATTGCTTCAAGCATAATGGTTCATATCTAAAAATATATTTCTATTTTTACCAAAGGTTGAATGTCGAATCTCATGATTCTATGGTGCAACAGCTTATGGTTGAAGCATGGGGACGGATTGAAAGGTAAATACAGCAGATTTTCTTTTCTTTATAATTATAGTAAAGTGATGTTCTTTCTAACATTTAGCCTCTTTAATGACTTGAAAAAAGATTTCACCTTGAAAATGCCACAGTATGAACAGACCAAAACTACTGGAAAATAGAATCATAGAATTTACAGTGCAGAAGGAGGCCATTCGGCCCATCGTGTCTGCACCGGCCCTTGGCAAAAGCAACCAACTTAAGCCCACACCTCCACCCTATCCCAGTAACTCCACCTAACCTTTTTTGGGCACTAAGGACAATTCAGCATGGCCAATCCACCTAACCTGCACATCTTTGAATAATTGCACAAAAGAATGCAAGTATATGATAAAATGCTAACTTAGTAAAGGATTCATATTTGATGTTGTATTTTCAATAGATGTGACTGGGAATAATGTGCAGCTTCCTTTTATGTTCATTACAATGTTTCCTTTCAGATAATAGTTACTATATCAGGTACACCATGTGTAGAATAAATTTACGGTGGATACAACCAATAAATCATCTGACTTATCTTGCTGAAAACGCATGCCTTTTGTACTATATTGCCGGATATGAGCATTTTGATACAATGCCTTCTCTGCTGCCCCCTCTGTTAGAGAGGTGTAAATAAAGTTAGTTCAATAAAAGCTGCCTGCAGTTGAGCATGTTAATCTTGCTCCGTGCAGTACTCAAACCCCATTTCTTCGAGGCATTCCCAGACAATCTGAGGCATGAACCTTCAAAGGCTCAACCTGAACGTTTTTTTGTTCATGGGATGTGGCCATTGCAGGGAAGACCAACATGATGCCCAATGTAGGCTGATACTCTTATGCTGCATTGTGCACTTTTGAATGAGATATTAAACTAATGGCCATCTTAAGTGGAATTAAGAAGAGCGTCACGGTCTATCTGGTACCCTGGCCAATATTTACCCTTCAGCCAACATCACCGATTCAGATTTTTTGGTCGGCCCATTTATATTTGTGGAACCATGCTTTATGCAAATAGTTACCACATTTCCCTTTATTACAACAGTGCCAAAGCTTCAGAAGTTCTTCATTGATTATAAAATGTTTTTCAACATCCTGAGACCACATAGCACATAGTCTTTCTTTATACAACGTTAACCTGAAATGATGGGAAGAATTATAATAAAATGAATTAAAGGAATTTTAAAAACACACGAGTGTATGAATAACCCGGGAAGTGGGACGAGCGATTGTCGCAAAATCCAACAGTCTTAGAAGAGTCTAGGATGGACCAAGAGTAAAAAATAGATCACAAAATATAGGAATAGGCTTTTTGGTTCATCAAGCCTACTCCATGATTCCTCAAGATCATGGTTGATCTGTTGTGGCTTTAATTCCACTTTTCTGGTTGTTCTCAGATGGTCCTTCTTTCTGTGGACTTTGGGCTTGAGGTGGTTAGGAGATGGACAGTAGTCATACTCTGGTGTCTGTTCAACACTTGTTTATTTGTTCTACATCTAATCCCCCCCCCCCCCTTGAGTCTAACACATGACTGACTGATGTCAGTGGTACATCATCATCTATGTCATACATTAGCATCTCCCATCTGTTAACCCTTTACACTACATTGCCTGCCTCCACACCCCCTCCCATAACTCACATGTCAATGAAAAATATGTCTAACTCAGTCTTGAATATATTCAATGACCCACCCTCCACTGTTCTCTGGAACAGCATTCCAAAGACTTCCTCATACTTTTTCTCCAATGATTGTGATTACATTCCTCCTTTTACTTTTTCATTTCCCACTATTTTGGGGGATACTTTCTGTCTTCTACTGTGAAGACAGATGCAAAATACTTGTTCATTTCCTTGTTTCCCATTATTAATTCCCCAGTCTCATCATCTAGGGGACCAATGTTTCCTTTAACTACTTTCTTCCTTTCTATATATTTGGGGAAGCTTTTCCTGCCTTTAAATATTTTTTGTAAGTTATATATTTCTTATTTGTTTCCACTCCTACTCCGGTTTCTCTTTTTTTAGTCATTGTATGCTTGGGTTATCACTAATCTTTGTACATCCTTTCTTTCAATATCATTGCTTATTTTACCTTTTATCCTTCTCTCTGCATCTTTCTTTCTTAATGGAATATCACATAGTGTTATGCAATATCTCTTAAATATATGCCACTGCTTTGCTCCTATCTTACTTTTAATCCATTTTCCCATTCTGTTTTCATACTCTTGTAATTACCATGGTTTAAGGCACTAGTTTCAAATGCAAATCTCTTTTCCTCAAAATGAATGTGAAACTCTTATCATGTTATGATCACTCCAACCAAGAGGATTCTTTACTATAAGGTTGTATTAATCCTGCCTGATAACACTATCAGGTCTAAAACAGTCTGTTTCCTGATTGGTTCCAGAATGCATTGTTCTAAGGAACTACCCTGAATACACTGTTGAGTTCCACCTCAAGCTACTTTTGCCAATTTGACTCATCTAACTTGTATGAAGATTAAATTCATCCATGGCTATTGCAGTTCCTTTCTAAACTTGATTAACTTAAACATCTACTTTAATATTTTTCCCCTATTTCTATTAAAGATTATTAAAAACTATCAAAAAACCTACAGAGCAGAAATCCAGATCCCAGAACCTGAAACCGTAAACAACCTCAATAGTAACACAGATAATGCTAGAAATACTCAGCAGGATCAAGCAGCATCTGTAGAGAGATAAATAAAGTTACTATTTCAATTCTGTAACCTTTCATCAGAACTACAAATCCAGTTCTAATGAAAGGTCGCACACCTGAAATGTTAATTTCTGTTTTTCTCTTCACATATGGTACCTGGCCAGCTGAGTTGTTGTGCTTTTTTTAGTTGCATTTTCTGTTTGTATTTCCAATTTCCAACACCTGCAGTATTTTGCATTGGCAATACCAACAAAACTAGGATGCAGCATAATTGTAATGAAGAACAATAATTTCAAATCTTAGTTCTGGGTTCATTAACTTCCTCAAGCCATTTTTCCCAGTACTGTTATTAACATGTAAGAAAATTATGGAAGACACTGGGGAGAGTGGGGAAGGGAATTTAATGTTTAACGGTAAAAATAAATTCATAATTTTCTTTCATTAGTAGGTGGTAAGTTTCCCTACCCTCACCAGGAATGCAAAATTTTACATTTTTATTAGTATTTCTCATGGTGATCTACCACCGATTTGCTGAAATATATTTTGAATTATTTTTTAAAAGACAGACAGTTGCTAATGTACCAATACACCCTACTATAGAGCGACAGCATATGTTTGTGTTGTTAAGAGAAGTGGATAAACCATTGGAAAAGAAAGTTGTACAAAGGTTTGGGAACGTTCAGGACATTAGAATTAAGTAAATCTCTTTCACAAAGTCAGCAAATGTGATAGGCTTAACTACTGTTTCTATACTGTGAAATCTGAGGATATTTTCTATCTTTCCTTCAGGATTCAGGAATCATTATATGTGCTTGGGAGAATGGAAAATAACCAGTGTTAAATTCAGCAAATGTCATTTAAAAATCAGCAAAACCAAAATCTCACTTGTCAAGAAAAGAAAGCAGACTATAGTAATGCTGATTGAGGGTAGGTGGCAGAATGAGATGACACTGTTTCTTTAGAGAATTGGAGGGATAGGTTTGTCTGTCTCACCCACTTAGTGCAGACGAAAATGTGCTGATCCTGTCTGATTTGACTTCCCAAATGGAATAACCTCTACCCAAGCACAGACAAAAATCTATTCCATCCAATGCTGAATAATGCTACGGGGGTCACAGGATAATTGAAATGCCATGAATAAAATGTCATAGAATTGGAAATTATAGAAAATATAAGACATGGGAAACCATCGTGTCTATGTCAGTAAATAAATTTGTCCGGCATATTTGGTGCAGTGTTTATTTTCAGGCCAAATTGCATCCTAGAAAGCAATCCAAATCTGATGAAAAGATAAGTGTATTAATTAGTGTAGGAACAGATGTATGTGTGCATTTAGCCCCGCAAGCTTGTTCGGCCATCATTCAATAAGATCATGGCTGATCTGTGACCTAACTCCATAACTCCTTTGTCTCATTCCCTAATATATTTGATTAATAGCAATCTATCAATCTTGGATTTAAAATTGACCTAGCATCAACTGGCATTGTAGAAGACAGTTCCAAACTTCTATCAACTTTGCAGGTAGAAGTGTTTCCTAATTTCAATCCTGAAAGGTCTGTCTCTTTATTTTTAGGTGATGTCCCATAGTTCTAGACTCTCCAATCAGTAGAAATTGTTTCTTTATCTGATCCACTTATTCCCTTTAATACCTTGAAAACTTTGACCAAATCACCCTGTAATTTTTGAAATTTCAGAGAATTTAACACCAGTTTCTGTAAACTGCTCTTGTAATTTAGCCATTTGAAGCCCAGGTGATTATTTCATAAATCTATGGTGCACTCATTCCGAGGCCAGTATATCCTTTCTAAGGTGTGGTGTCCAGCATTGAATCTAGTGCAGTAGGTATGGTCTAACTAGGGCTTTGTGGTAGCTATAGAACAACTTCTATTCCCTTGTATTGTAGTCCTCTAGATTTAAAGGTCAGCATTCGATTAACATTATTGATTATTATGGAGGCATCTATATTATTGATGCTATTTTACATTGTTGCTTTGCCAATTCGGATTGCTGTGACCATAGCAAAAAAGATAAGTGAACACATAAGTCTGTGCTGAATAAAATATTTACATTATTGTAGTATTGTTTTCTAGTCTTGAGTGTTAAAGCTGTTTCTGTTCTAACAGGTTTAGCATGGCTACATTATCCAAGTTTGCTGTATGTCTGACTGATCAGCATATGTACCATAGTCCAATAATGGGAGAAATCACTGATATTGTTAGCAGGAAATTGGGATTTATACAGGATGCAAGGTAATGCTAATAGACAAGTAGCACCATTGTTGTTGTTTAATGGTTGCAGTGCTTGAGTCACTAATTGTGCATTGTTTTCAGGTTTGCTTACCTAACAGTAGGAACTGCACTACAGAATAATTCATTGTGTGTGAAGTGTGTTGGAATGATTCTGAGAAGCGCAAGATGCTAAATAGAAATTTTCTTTTGGGATGCAAAGTAAAGAAACTGGAATTTTGTGGATTGAAGTATTCATTAGGTGCATTTTAATAAAGCATTTTTTATAAATATATTTCATGAATTTGATCAAAAGGATTGCTGAATGTTAATTGTAGATCAATAGGTGCTCGTGTACACTACTATGTTGTAAGCGACAGTTACTTTTTATTCCAAGTAAATATTTTTCAGATGTTTTATGTACAGTCTTATAAAATGATAAATTATTCATAGCGAAGCAGAAACATGATTTCAATAGAATTTTTTTTCATATAAAGTGGCAGCATAGTGCTAGTCATATTAATATTTATCTGTGCAATTGGTATTTATTCAATCGGACATCACCTGTTAAATTAAGTATTGTGATATCTGGAAGATGGGTATAACCTTTGTTGCAATGTTGAACATAAATGTGCAAAGCAATTAATGATTTTGAAAGCATTAGTTGTCACTGATAATTATGTCTCTGTTGAATAGGATACTTTCATCATTAATGTTGAGCGTTTCTGCTATGATCTCACCACGCCTTCGGAATTGTCTGATAGAAAAGGCAGAATTTCTGATGGATACCAGTGATTCCTCTGAATTTAACACCTCTCGCCGGATAGCCCAATTTCTACGCAATACCAAGTTCAGTTATCGTCCTCTGTTGGAAAAATGCAACCAGATTTTTCTTCAAAACATAAAATGTCTGGATGCTGATAATATAAGTATAATTCTTGGGGTATACCAGTCGCTACATTTTAACAATTGTGACTTTCGGTTAGCTGCTAAATGGAGACTTACTGAACTTCTGAATACTCACGCTGACCCTGCCAGTTTTGTCAGGCTGTTTGCAGCATTAGGACCTTTATCTGGGCCGGAGGTTAGAGAAAGGTATGTTACTGTGGTGGCGATGGCATCGGAAGTAACTTCTGACCTCTTCTTTCCCTACTCATTGTATAAGAAAAATGTGAATTTTTTGGATTTCTATTGTTGCATGGTTTAAAAGAAATTCTTTTAAAAATCCGATAAATGTAATTGTTTTGTGATATTAATTTCATGATCTTTGTCCATTTAAGAAATAATGAATTAAATTCCAGTAAAATGATTGGAAGTCATTAATATAAACTTAATATGATTAAATCCAACAAATGTTTTTAAGACCATCTATATTTGAACTAATTGCAAATACTGTAAACTGAATTTCAATCAGAAATCAAGTTATATATCTTTGTGTTATAATAATAATCAGAATCTTTTATTAGTGTCACAAGTAGGCTTTTATTAACACTGCAATGAAATTACTGTGAAAATCCTCTCGTCGCCACACTCCGACGCCTGTTTGGGTACTCTGAGGGAGGATTCAGAATGTCCAATTCACCTAACCTACATATCTTGTGGGAGGAAACCGGACCGCCCGGAGGAAACCCATGCAGACACGGGGAGAATGTGCAGACTCCGCACAGACAGTGACCCAAGCTGTGAAGGAACAGTGCTAACCACTATGCTACCGTGCCACCCAAACTATCACAGGTCCATTAGTTTAATATCAATACTGAATAAAATAATTGAACCTATTCTGCGAGCCTACACAATAATAACTTATAAGCAGTCAACATGGATTTAAAATGGATAATTATGATTGACAAGGCACTTCAGCTTCAATGAGCTTATTACAGATAGGTAGTATTACTCACTAATGTAGTTATTTGGACTTTCAGAAAGCCTTTTGATATGAAAACCACAATCTGGCTTTGAACATGGAGCTAGACAAGAAACTAATTTAAAAAGAAACTGGAATATATCAAAACTCATTAAAATATAATTAACTTGCAAAATAACTTGTTTTTCCTCCTCCCTCCTCACTCTTGCCCCATTGTATAGGCTTGAATCTGCTACCTTGTTAATGGTTGAAGAATTTAGCCCTTCACAGACATTAGCCGTCATAGAGACCATGGACGAGATGGAATGCAGGAATGTGCAACTAATTCAAAAGTAAGTATATATTCTGCTCACAAAAAAATGTACCTTTTAATGGTTGTAAGAAATACTCCATGCAATTACTTCAGCAAATTTTGTATTAACCTTTGACCAGAAAATGCTTGTTTTCATCCCTGTCCTCACTCAGAATTGCATTAACTTTGCACAAGCAATTGGATCTATACAAGCCAGTGGATATTGCAAGGATAACACAGGCATTGTTATCGCTTCGCTGTCAAAATCCAGAGTTATGTGCAGAACTGAGACGACTGTTAGTAAGGTAAAATATTTAGTGGGAAAACTGATCATAATTACTTGTCACAGAAATATTGTTATCATGTTGCACTTTAGTGTACTTTGGATAGCCAAAAATGCGTCCTAGTAACTTCAAATTATTCTGTGTAGTTTTCTTTCGGAACACATACAAAGCAAATTTTCTGTAAATTTTCTAAAATTGGTGAAATATAGAATTTAAGTTTATTGAAATACAGAGCACTGCATTTTCTGAATAAATTTAATGCTACTAGAAGTTTCAGCTGACCTTTGTTATTAAACATTAATCAACAATAGTATTGAATAGTTTATGCTACACTTTACTGAAAACAATGTGCTGTTTTGGTAACTAAGATTTTATACGCTTTGCAACAAGTACTCAGTATTTTTCCAGAAACTCAGTGCAAATCATGTAGCAGTCAGGAAAAACAAAATTTGGTACCTTCAAAAATTGCCCCAACAAATAAAGTAAGTTATTTGCTTTTGATAAGTTTGGCCCAAAGTACTATTTCATGTTAACCCATGTTTGCAGCATTCATAATCTTGTAAATGAAGCAAATTCTGGTCTGATTTCAGAAAGTTTTTCTTCAAGTAAAGAGTTGATTAATGGGTGAAATAAATTTGCGTAGAATAGTGAAGGTATTCACAACGTAGTCAAAGGATGAATGGAATGCCCCTCCCCCCCCCCCCCCTCCTATTTACTATATGGTCCTACTGTTTCAACAAAAAACAGCTGTACTTCAAACTGTAATCATGTATCCAACTTAATATGTAAAATTTGCTACTGGCAAAACTTGCATTTACATACCACCTAAAACAACTCGAGGCACCGAGCTACTAAAGGTGATTGGAATTGGTGAAGAGATGGTTTTTCTGGCGTATCTTAAAGGAGAATAGAGAGAATTATGGAGGATATTCCAGAGCCAGAGATTATTGATCGATGAGAGCCAAAGCTCAGCGTGAGGGCGAATTGGATGCCAAGATTATGAAAGGTCTGGTATAGCTTCCACCAATCGCCAGGGAGGAGAATGGAGTTGTTGGCTAAGGAACCCAATTTAAACCTGCAATGTTTTGAAAGCGGTGACCAGCATGTGAACTAATTGTTTCCCATTGTACTTATAACACTTGCACTGTTCTGCTGCCCCCATGTGGGTTTTCTTGGGATATACAATCACTTTGATCTTCCAGTGACATCGATTAGATACCCTACATTCCCAGAGTTGGTAAACTGTAAACTGAGAATGGAGTTCTAGGAACATGTGCATCTCTCAGTCCTTCAGCTGCATCTAAAAAGAAAAAGAGCTCCACGTGGTCCCTGGCCTATACTATGAACACCACTGTGCTAATAAGTGGCCCCTGGCATCCATTGAAAGAGATGGTTATGTGTAAAGTATGCAAAGTGGTTTTCAGCAATTCGGACAGTGTTGCAATTATTGTCATTCCCAGATTTGCGGTAGAATAGTTTCCAAGTTATCTGTGTTTTAAAAAGGGATATCATATCTGACCCAAACAACCACAAGTCCATTAGTTATTTTTTTGTTTATCCATTCACAGGATGTGGGCATCATTGGCTGGGCCAACATTTATTGCTCATCCCTAATTGTCCTTGAACTGAGTGGCTTACCAGGTTATTTCAGAGAGCATTTAAGAGTCAATCACATTGCTGTGGGCCTGGATTCACATGTAGGCCAGTCCAGGTAAAGATGACAGATTCCCTTCCCGAAAAGATATTAGCGAAACCAGTGGATTTTCATGACAATTGCCAATGGTTTCATGGTCATCATTAGACTTTTAAATCCAGATTTTTATTGAATTCAAAATTCACTACCTGCAGTGATGGGATTCAAATCCAGGGATCTCCAGAGCATTACCCTGGGTTTCTGGACTACTAGTTCAGTAACAATATAACTACATTACCACCTCCCCTGCCCCAATACAGAATAAAGTAATTTAATCTATTCTGAGGGCCTACAGAATATCAATAACTTAATAAGCAATCAACATGGATTTAGAAGTGGGTGGTTCTAATTGACGAGCCACTCCAGCTTCCTTGAACACATTATAGATGGATAGTATTACTCATTAATATAGTTACATTTAGTTAATTATGAACTTTCAGCGAACCTTTTGACATGAAAACCACAATCTACATAGAAAACCACAATCTAGCTAAGAAGCTAATGTAAAAATAAATTGGGATATATCAAAACTGATGGGGTGTTAACTTGGTTCGGTGTTTTTAACCTCAGCTGTTCTTAATCTAAATAAATGACTAGGAATAACTAAATAACTAAGTTGTAACATTAAAGTAGAGACTAATAGAGACAACGGATACAGCTAAATCGGGTCCGATTCCCAGCTTGGGCCACTGTCTGTGCGGAGTCAACACATTCTCCCCATGTCTGTGTGGGTTTCCTCCGGGTACTCCGGACTCCTCCCACCAGTCGCGAAAGGCGTGCTTGTTGGGTGAATTTGACATTCTGAATTCTCCCTCAGTGTACCCGAACAGGCGCTGGAGTGTGGAACTAGGGGATTTTCACAGTAACTTCATTGCAGTATTAATGTAAGCCAACTGTGACGCTAATAAAGATGATTATTATAAAACTACTAGATCCAAGAAGGATATGTTGATCAGGTTATAAGAATGGAAGACTTTTACATAGTGTATGTGATGATGACCAGGTAATCTGTTTTTGTAATGTTGATTGAGGGATAAATTATTGGCCAGGATATTGGGATAGCTCCCCTGCCTTTCTCGATATAGTAGGGCCATGGGATTGTTTACATTCATGGTTACATTCAGTAGGCTGGGTAGAGGCTTGTGTAGAGCCTAAATACTGGCTGAGACTATTTGAACCAAATAACCTACTTCTGAAACGAAAGAGAAAATGCTGGAAAATCTCAGCAGGTCTGGCAGCATCTGTAGGGAGAGAAAAGAGCTAACGTTTCAAGTCCGATGACTCTTTGTCAAACCTACTTCTGAGCTGTGAATTCTGTCACTGAAGATTAATCTTGAATACTCAGGTTTTTTACAAGATATCACGCTTTGGGCTTCATTGCAGTGGAAATTCACATGTAAGGCAATGCATCTAATATTTTCTTCCTTTCGTAATGGCAATGTGAAATCACACTTTTTAAAAATAAATTTAGAGTACCCAATTAGTTTTTTTCCAATTAAGGGGCAATTTAGTGTGGCCAATCCCCCTAACCAGCACATTTTTAGGTTGTGGGGGTGAAACCCACATAGGCATGGGGAGAATGTGCAAACTCCACACAGACAGTGACCCAGGGCCGGGATTCGAACCTGGATCCTCAGCACGGTAGTCCCAGTGCTAATCACTGCGCCTCGTGTCGCCCCGTGGAAGTCACACCTGAAGTATAAAAATTATAGGTTAGTCATCTCTGCATGTGCAACACTGAGCTGTTTTGTACATTGCATGGACGACAATGCCGATATTCCAAGATTCCTGAATCAAAATGTTAGCTCATTTCTCTCCCTACAGATGCTGCCAGATCTGCTGAGATTTTCCAGCGTCTTCTCTTTGGTTCCTGAATTGCTTCCGTTCTTGTTAGTATAACTACATTGTTGAGCTCTTCGTAAACCTTTTAGAGCTATTTTGTTTTGAACTTGCCAACCTGAGTTGCAGTTCATTCATATTTAACTAAAGTGTGGTCTAAGTCTTATTCCTATCAGATGTGTTGCATAGTGGAGAGTTACCAGCAGATTAAGCACTTCTAAATACTAATTTTGTCATGGTTCTCTTTGCTCCCACCCCTTAATTCCCATCCACTTCAGTTATCTTCATCGCAGTGTTGTCCCCTATGAGGTGTCCATGTTAACTCGGGTTCTCTCCCTCCTTCCCTCTCTACGAATTGACCACTTGATCCTTGCACGAATTGATGCTGTCTTGGCCCAGTGTAATTTAAGTGACTTGAATGCACTGGCCATTGCCATCACCAAGTGGGTACGAATAGGCTCCTCGTACCAATCTGGCACATCAGCAGTGCATATGAAGCTACTACAACGGCTAAATGAATGTGGTTTGGAGAGACTGCAGAAGGCAGACCGTATGGACCTGCTGCTGGAAGAACTAAAATACATCTCTGGAGAATGGTTTGAAGAAGTACTTGCTGAAGAAACAATGGCAACGTTTGAACGACTGATCTGTCAGATGACTGGGTCCAATGTCCCAGAATTTGCACTATTTTTAGCCAAAACAAATTGCTTGCATTCTGGTCTGCTGGATCAAATAGCATCTGTCACGCTTGAACACATCAACAAGGTATGTAAAAGTTAGTATATTATATAGGAAAAAGCCTTATTGTTCCTCCCCTTTGACCACCTTTTAAGTATACCTGTAAACTATAATGCTATCCAAAGGTGAAACTTTCAACTTTGTAGGGGGTTTAAACTGGCTGGAAAGAATCAGCTACCTGTTACACAACCTGTTTTATTTTTATTTTTATTTTCATTGTTTTAAATTGAAAAGAGAATTATTGTCAGGGCATATTAATGGGTAATCTGTTTTATGCTTCTGGCGAAGTTAAAGTTCTGTTCTGTAACATTGCTATGACTTCTTCATCCTCAAAGATTTCTGCACAGTGGGTGAGATTTTACGCGCAACCTGCCATGCATTTTGTGGAGGTGTCCCGCCATTGGCCAGTGGTGGGATTTAGTGCTCCCGCCATTGTCAACAAGGTTCCCACTGAATAATAAATTGAATGATAAATTGCCCTTCGTGACCAAAAAGGTTAGGAGGGACTGTTGGGTTATGGGGATAGGGTGGAAATGAGGGCTTAAGTGGGTCGGTGCAGACTCAATGGGCCAAATGGCCTCCTTCTGCACTGTATGTTCTATGAATGCATTCCTCATCATCGTGAGACTGGGGATGTGCTGTCCCGCCAGCATGAATAACCACAAAGTTCCCACCAATGTCTTTATTTGCTAATCCTGACTCAATTGTAATCAAATTTCAGTACGACTATTTGAATCAGTAATCCTAATTCCTAATTTTGTTTCACATACTGTATGCATTAATGATCACTCTTTCCTTGCTTAGCAGGTCCATGTTTTATGTTGCTTTTACTATTTGTTCTGTTTAGCCATAATAATAATTTTTTTTAAAATTTAGAGTACCCAATTCATTTTTTTTCCAATTAAGGGGCAATTTAGCGTGGCCAATCCACCTATCCTACACATCTTTTGGGTTGTGGGGACGAAACCCATCCCAACATGGGGAGAATGTGCAAACTCCACATGGACAGTGACCCAGAGCCGGGATCGAACGCCGTGAGGCCACAGTGCTAACCCACTGCGCCACCGTGCTGCCCTTAGCCTTAATAATAATCTTTATTGTCCCAAGTAGGCTTACATTAACACTGTAATGAAGTTACTGTGAAAAGTCCCTAATCATCACATTCCAATGCCTGTTCGGGTACACAGAGGGAGATTCAGAATTCTCAGCTGTTCTGCATCACAAACCAGCTGTCTAGCCCACTGAGCTATACAAGCCTGTGGTTCTTAACCTTTTTACTTTTCTTGTCTAGGTGCATGTGATTTACTGCCCTGCCAAGTTGCCAATTCTACACTCCTGTTCTCCCCATTCTTTTTGCCATACCCATTTAAGTTTGCAACTCCCATCCCCGAATATGCACACTAATGCACCGAATTAAATTCTCTGGTCCCTGCTTTGTTGTGATGTAAACTGACCTGGCAATACAGTTCACTCTGTTCCAGAACTGACTAATGCCTCTGAAGTCTGATTTCCCTTCTACATCGCAAGCCATATACTTGGCTCCCTAATCTATCTGTTGTACTGGCTAATATGTAGCACTGGTAGTAATCATGAGGCTGCCAGCTATGAGACTCTACTTGTGTGTTGAAGGGGGTTTCTTTATTTTCCTGGGACCAGGCAGGGGGGAGGGGATTGGAGGGGAGTGAGGCCTCCTCCACACTGGCTAGTTCAAGCTGGACCGTGAACCGGGGGGGGGGGGGCTGCGACCATCAGAGCCTGGTAGAACAGGTTTCGATGTGCTTAGGGGGTGTGAAAAGCTGGGGGAGGGGACCGATACTGGGTGAGGTGTTTTCAAGAGGAAGTGGATGGGAGGGGCTCGATGGTAACAATGGGACGGGGCGGGTCAAGCCCAGTGGGCAGGGCTTACATTAACACTGCAATGAAGTTACTGTGAAAAGTCCCTAGTCACCATATTTTAATGTACTTCCTAACTAATGGAACTTTATTGTTCATGGACCTGCAACCCATTTTTCTCCATGTTGGTTGCAATGTGAACTATAGTTTCCAACTGGTCTTCTTGCAAGGACTTCTGTATGTGCTTTGATATGGCCCTAACCCTGACCTTATGGTACAAAAGCTATTTGGTACTTGCATTTGTGGTTGAAAAAGTTACAGTTTAATCTTCTGTACATCAATTTTCTCATTATCATTGATTCTGCACTCTATTTTTGATCACTTTTCTCCATCCCTGAAACCATTATTTCCATTGTACCATGGCCTTCGCCTGAATTTACTGTTTAATCTAACAGTTTAATTGGTAAAACTGTGACCACGGGACCCCTGCACTGCTTCCTACTTCTTTTCCAATCTTGATTGCTTTCTGTCATAAACCCTTATCACGATCTCAGCCTGTGAGGTGACCATCTCTTGGAACATGTGTTTCAAAAACCCTTTCCTCTACTTCATATAGATGACCAAGTATTCCCTGCTGTTCCTTGTTGTTCGTTGAGCCATGTAACCTTTGACCTTGAGTAGGTGAGGCTGGTGACACGTTTTGCAAAGGTATTTGTCCTAGACGCTCAAATCATCCAGAAACACTTGTATCTAGCCATGTTCACGCTTCAAATTAGCAGACCTCCAATTGTAGCTTTTTTGAATTTTAATATTACACAAAATTATTAAAATAATTTAATATATATTCAGTATATGTATTCAGTGAGTTGCTATGATCTGGAATCTACTACTTGAAAACATGAAGAAGGAAGGTTCAGCAACTTTCAACGCAAAATTGGATATAGACTTATGCAGGTCTAAAGCACAATGGGCCAAATGTCCTCCTGTGCGATATAGAACATAGAACGATACAGCGCAGTACAGGCCCTTCGGCCCACGATGTTGCACCGAAACAAAAGCCATCTAACCTACACTATGCCATTTTCATCCATATGCTTATCCAATAAACTTTTAAATGCCCTCAATGTTGGTGAGTTCACTACTGTTGCAGGTAGGGCATTCCACGGCCTCACCACTCTATGCGTAAAGAACCTACCTCTGACCTCTGTCCTATATCTATTACCCCTCAGTTTAAAGCCTATAGAAAACTCCCAACAGGGTGACCTCGGGTGACCTCTCCTTTCCTGTTTCTAACCTCAGCCCATACTACCTCGGAAGATGAGTCCCCATCTAGCATCCTCTCCACCACCGTAATACTGCTCTTGACTAGCAGCGCCACACCTCCCCCTCTTTTGCCTCCTCCTCTGAGCTTACTAAAAAACCTAAACCCCGGAACCTGCAACATCCATTCCTGTCCCTGCTCTATCCATGTCTCCGAAATGGCCACAACATCGAAGTGCCAGGTACCAACCCATGCTGCCAGTTCCCCTACCTTATTTCGTATACTCCTGGCATTGAAGTAGACACACTTCAAACCACCTACCTTAACACTGGCCCCCTCCTGCGACGTCAAATCTGTGCTCCTGACCTCTATACTCTCATTCTCCCGTACCCTAAAACTACAATCCAGGTTCCCATGCCCCTGCTGCATTAGTTTAAACCCCCCCCCCCCCCCAAAGAGCACTAACAAATCTCTTTCTCTCTCTCTCCCCCCCCCCCCCCCCCCCCCCCCCCCCCCCCCACAGGATATTTGTGCCCCTCCGGTTCAGATGTAGACCATCCTGTCTGTAGAGGTCCCACCTTCCCCAGAAAGAGCCCCAGTTATCTAGAAATCTGAATCCCTCCCGCCTGCACCATCCCTGTAGCCACGTGTTTAATTGCTCTCTCTCCCTATTCCTCATCTCATTATCACGTGGCACGGGCAACAACCCAGAGAGAACAACTCTGTTTGTTCTAGTTCTGAGCTTCCATCCTAGCTCCCTGAAAGCCTGCCTGACATCCTTGTCCCCTTTCCTACCTATGTCGTTAGTGCCAATGTGGACCACGACTTAGGGCTGCTCCCCCTCCCCCTTAAGGACCCGGAAAACACGATCCGAGACATCACGTACCCTTGCACCTGGGAGGCAACATACCAAACGTGAGTCTCTCTCGCTCCCACAAAATCTCCTGTCTGTGCCCCTGACTATCGAGTCCCCAATTACTAATGCTCTGCTCCTCTCCCCCCTTCCCTTCTGAGCAACAGGGACAGACTCCGTGCCAGAGGCCCGTACCCCATGGCTTACCCCTGGTAAGTCTCCCCCCCCCCTCTTCCCCCCCCCCCCCCCCCCCCCAACAAGTATCCAAAGCGGTATACTTGTTTCTCAGGGGAACGACCGCAGGGGATCCCTGCACTGACTGCTTCTTCCCAGTCCCTCTTACAGTTACCCATCTATCTACAATCTTTGATGTAACTAATTCCCTGAAGCTGCTATCTATGACCCCCTCTGCCTCCCGAATGATCCGAAGTTCTTCCAACTCCAGCTCCAGTTCCCTAACTCGGTCTTGGAGGAGCTGGAGATGGCTGCACTTCCTGCAGGGAAAATCAGCAGGGACACTAACGGCATCCCTCACCTCAAACATCCTGCAGGAGGAACATTGCACTCCCTTCCCTGCCATCCCTCTAACTTTCAAACAAGATCAGGCTAACAAATAAATAAATTTAATAAAAAATAATAATAATACTATAATATGGTACTTACCTCACACCAATGGGTTTTATTATTAGGTTCGAGGAGGAGGGCGGGTGGGAGACACTACACGTGTAGTGTCTCGGGTTTCCTCTCCACCAGAATTTATTGGTGAGGGGAGGGGGGGAAACCTTCCCAGAAGTCCGCGGGTCGAACTTCCGGTTCCCGCCTTAAGAAATAATTTTTTTTTAAAAATTCAACAGCAAAGAGGAACAGAAACGGGACCAGGTAAGTGTTTCAAACCTAAATACTCACCCACCGGCAGCCCCTGCACTCCGCTCCCGCCGAAACTCCAAGTGCTCCAAGATATGATTCAATAATAATAAGTCTTGCAACACCAGGTTAAAGTCCAACAGGTTTGTTTCGAATCACTAACTTTCGGAGCGCAGCTCCTCACCAGGTGAATGAAGAGGTGGGTTCCACGTCTTCTATGGAATATTGTGTATGCACACCGACAGCGCAGTTCACATAATGAAGATTAATATACACCAGCTATTATCCTACACATGATGCTAATTATAATAAAAGAAAGCCACTTGCCAGTCCTAGCCCTGTAGCTTCACACCAAATGATCTTCTTAAAAAAAATCTTTTTATTCTCCTCATTTTCAACA
This sequence comes from Scyliorhinus torazame, assembly GCF_047496885.1. Classification (NCBI taxonomy): domain Eukaryota; kingdom Metazoa; phylum Chordata; class Chondrichthyes; order Carcharhiniformes; family Scyliorhinidae; genus Scyliorhinus; species Scyliorhinus torazame. The sequence continues at coordinate 117,368,961 of NC_092708.1, forward strand.
ATAAACAATCAAAGAAAAAAAAACAATACAAAAAATAACAATCCCCACACACAAACTGCCCCCGCCCCAATATACAGACCAAAACATCCACCCATACATTCCAGGTTAAAAAAAGAACACAAATTAACAATCCGTAAACAGTGTAACCAAAGTCAACAATACCCTTAGTGTTCAATGGCAACCAATTCTCGGAGGTGTATAATAAACAGCCCCCATGAATTGTGAAACCCTTCCTTCTTCCCCTTCAGCTGAGACTTCACCTTCCATAGAGTCAAGGGAATTAAACTGGGTCTCTGTAGTGACTAGGGGCTTTTCACAGTAACTTCATTGAAGCCTACTTGTGACAATAAGCTATTATTATTATCCTTCACGCAGTACCTACGGAAACAAGTAATCACTGCTCCTGGCGGCTCATTTGTTTTCGTTTAGGCCTCCACGCCCTATGAGCCCAATCCAGTTCGTACCGAGAGGGATCTTCCCCCTCCCCCAACAGCTCCGCCAACATCTTGGCAAAATACTCCGTTGGCCTCGGGCCCTCCACCCCTTCAGGCAGGCCCACGATCCTCCAATTTTGCCGCCTAGATCTGTTTTCCAGGTCCTCCACTTTGGCTCCCCAGACCCTTGTTGGCCTCCACCACCCTCTTCAGCTCCTCACCCATCGAGGTGAGCTGATCATTGTGTTGCAACAAGGCCTCTTCCACTCCCTTCAGTTTCTCGCCCTGCTCCCGCACCTCGGCCGATGTCTCCGACATCGCCGCCTTCACTGGGGCAATCGCCTCCTCCATCAGCACCTTCAACGCTGCCATCATCTCCTTCCTCATCACCTCCGTGTGCTTTGTGAACTGTTTTTCAAGTTCCACAACCATCACCTTGGTCATCTTTTCTGCCGTGAACAGTGCGGCCCCACCCAGCGACTCAACCTCTGCCATCCTTCCACTTGCTGAGCTGATCCTTCCACTCAACGGTGAGCCTTCATTCGCCCCCTTCTTCATGGCAGCTTTCCTTTGGGTTTTGGACATCTTTCTTCCTTATGTCTTCCTGCACTTATTTAACCAAAAATTGCTCCTGGGACCGAGCATTAAATTGTAAAAAATAAAGCCTCGAGCAGGAGCCATTCAATGTGCGATCTTTCTATATACCGCTACTGGAAGTCATCACATGATCTTTTCAGTGCTAAATCCTGAATTGAGACAAAACTTTACCAGAAGTAAAAAGCAGACTTTATATTGATGCGTGTATGAGGGAACACTCGCCTTCTGCAAATTATACAAATAAATAATTGAGTGCTGGAATAAACTATCAGCATTTACCTGCTTTCCACTTGCAGGCGAGGGAGGTTAGCTGTTTTTCACACTTGAGGATTGTTAGATTAATAAATACTTGACCACAAGCAACCATTGTGGAAGAGTCTATATAACATTATTTAAGATAATTGGATAATTATTTGAAAAGCAAGACTATTAAAACTAATTGAAAAAATTATGAGGGACATAGGATAAATAGGAAAAAACTTTTCCTCCTAGTAGAGGGGTCAATAACATGGATTGACGATCAAGGGGCAGGAGATTTAGAGGGACTGAGGAAAAACCTTTTCACCCAGAGGGCGGTGGGAACCTGGAACTCACTGTCTGAAAGGGGGGTAGAGGCGGGAGCCCTCACACCATAGCATTACAAGGGTACAGACCAAGTGCTGGAAAATATGATTAAAATAGATGGGTGCTTGATGGCAGTGCAGACACGATGAGCACAAAGGCTTCTTTCTGTGCTATAAAGCTCTATGACTCTAGGAATGGGCATGGAGGTGGGACTAGAATAAAGTTAACAAGTCAGGACTGAGGACAATAAGCCAAAATGGCCTGTTCCTATGCTGTAGTTCCTCTGATTCTGTAATTCCAAACTTTAATTAATGTGAAGCATTATTCCTGAATTTGTACTAATTCTACACAAAACTGTTTGACCAAATAGTTTCTAGGTTTGCATATGAAGAATAGGGCGATGATGTGAATCGGGTAACTAGGGCTGTAGATGGAGCTTTAAATTAAATTGGGGTGGGGGGGTGGCAGATCAGATGTAGGGAAAATAGAAAACCCAATTTAAAGGAGGAGGTAAGAGTGCAGGTTAGCAATGTGGTGGATTGTTACCAGAAAATAAAACTTGAGGGACAGAACAGGTGATTGTCTTTAGGCACCAAGGAATTATAGAACAAAACAAATTTTAAAGCTTTGCATCTAAATGCAAGAGGCATTTGTAACAAAGTTAATGGGCTAACGGCACAAGTAGAAACAAAAGGTTATGACTTGGTGAGGATTACTGAAAAGTGGTTACAGGGAGACCAGGTCTGGGAATTGAATATCCAAGGGTACACAGTATTTCAGAAAGATAGGGTTAAAGAAAAGGAGGTGGCGTAGTCCTGCTGGTGAGGAAAGGGATCAGTGCTATAATGAGAAATGACATAAGCACTGGAGATCAAGATATCAAACCAGTCTGGGTAGAAATAACAAAGGGAAGAAGTCCTTGATAGGAGTAATCTATAGGTCCCCAAACAGTAGTCTACTGTGGGGCACAGTATAAACCGTGGAATTCGCTACCCCAGAATGCGGTGGATGCAGGGACAGTGAGTAAATTTAAGGAGGAGTTAGATACATTTTTAATTGGTAATGGGTTGAAGGGTTATGGGGAATGGGCAGGACAGTGGAGTTGAGGCCATGATGGGATCAGCCATGATCACATTGAGGGTGTTAGGCTGGTGGGGTTAAATTGCCTACTCTCGTTCCCAGGTCAAGGGAAGAGATGCTCTGGCTGATTTCACAATCCAGTTCTTGGCCTGTAACATTGTAGGAAGCAGATGAGAAATATATCAGCTATCAGCCATGATAAAATGGCGGAGCAGACTCAATGGGCCGAATGGCCTAATTCTGCTATATCTTATGAACTTATGATCTATAACTTGCAACCACTTTCCATGAAATGTCAAACTCAGGACAAAATCAGGACAGAAAAATGGATAAAATTTACTTAACTTGATTTTCATTTAATCTATACTTACATTTCCTGGACCATGTCTGTATTGAGATATTTAAAAAGGAATTGGAGTATTCTTTGAACAATAATATAGGGAAATGGGAAGACAAGGTAATCTGACTTTGCTGAAATGTTGTAGATTTATGGAACTGTCTGTGGCTAAAATATTTTTGACAAGAACAATATGATGGTGACTTTCTTTTAATAATTTAGATCCATTATACAGCCATTTATGCAGTGCTGCTTCCATTCACTATCCTGAATTATGATCCTCCACAAGCTGAAGAGTTTTTTGAATCCTGCATACAGCGTATCAGGCCTTATTTGAGTGAGTATTGTATGGCATTCTCTGCCTTGTCTCTCGCTCATCGATAAGTCAGTAATATTTATTTCTTCAAGTACACAGTTTGGTACATTCACACGGAATGAATGCTTTTTTCCTGTGTCTCTCGAAATGTCCTTGAGACTCCGAGTGGAAGCAAAAAACTTCAAGATAAAAGTGACTTCAGATTTACAAAATTAAAAGTCATTTCAACCAAGCCTTTAAAAGTAACTTTTACCAATGCTTCAAGGATTCTCCGACGGCTATAATTTCTCTGCTAATCAGTTAAGCAGATCACATTCTTGAGGGAATCCTTATCTTAATGATCTGTTGAACTGCTCGCAGAAAAATACTTTTCACTGTACCTTGGTACACGTGACAATAAACAAAATCCAATCTGGGTTTAGCCCCTTACTTAGTTTCATTGGTTCGAATTCTCAGCTGTGACCCCCTTGATTCGTTCAGGAAAGTGTCAGTCACTTAACAGGCGATTAATTAATTAGACATTAATCAATTACTCCAAATTAATTAATTGACTGTCCCACGACTTTTGTCCCACGTTCAAACTCCCTACCTCACGTCTTGTCTCAGTTACGAGATTGTTTTAAGCTTATTGAATGTACCTTCATACCAGTACTTGTAGTACATTATACACATTTGAGACAGTCATGGATCGTATTCAAATGATTGTAACTTACTCATATCTCTACAAATTCAGTAATTTTCAAGAATCATTTTAGCTAATATTTTAAAGGACCCCCCCCTATAATTGTTTAATCCAACAGTATTTCTGGGAATGCAACAAATAATGTCCACAAATACTAAAGTCAACGAGTTGTTTGACTTCTTGTATGCAAACAAAGAATTATTCTTGATACTCAAGTGATTTGAATACATGACAAAATTATATAATTGTGTAAACTTTTGAACTCGCCTATAATCATGTAAAACTGAACTACAGTGGTAATGTCATAATATTGGATTTTTTAATTACAATAGTTGGTTGACAGCCAAATGTCTGTCTTCTGCTCATTCTTTCTCAGTCTATTTAAACAACACCTGCGGAATTGGAAGACTTGTGGTGTCTTGAGCACTCTGCTATATTGCAAATTGGTAGAAAAATTTGTCTGGACTAATTTCTGACAACTATTAGCTAAACCCACTCAGCTAGTTGCCTACTGCATTTAATGGTAGACCTAACTTTGCAGATGATTGGGAATGCTGGAATAAAGATTTATGAGGACAGCGAATCAGTAAACCAAGATAAATTTTGGAATTCCTGTCCTTTTTGAAACATTAAGACCAGTGCCTTATTTGTTATTTTTTGTATTGGATCTACTTATTAATGTGGTGATGGATCGATCTACTTGTCAATGTGGGAGTATAAGCTGTTTAATAATTTTGTATTCTCAATTAAGTTTCCGAATTTATATAATTAACATTTCTAGTTATCAGTTCTAAGATAACAATTACCATAAGCAACTATATTTTCATGTGTAGCTTGACGTTAATAATTACAGTAGGGATCCAGATTGGCTCTCACTTTCCTCAGTTTTTACTTAATTACTCAATGTGAGGAGCAATAATGTCTGTCACATCTTCAAGGGTGAAGCATTTTGTAGAATTATTTTGGATAGTGTATGTCTAAGTAGTATTGGTAGAAATTTGGAAAATCCACCCTATGCCCAGGAAGGTGCGGAAAACTGAGTTTAAATTTGAATTTTGATGATCTTTAACACAGTTTAGCTCAGTTGGCTAAACAGCTGGTTCAGGATACAAAGTGAGGCCATCAGCGTGAGTTCAATTCCCGTACAGCTGAAGTTATTCGTGAAGGCCTGTCTTCTCAACCTTGCCCCTTGCTTGAGGTGTGGTGATTCTTGGGTTAAATCACCACCAGTCAGCTCTCCCCCCTCAAAAGGTGAATGCAGCCTAGGGTCATCTGGGACTATGATGATTTTTTAACATTACTCTTAACATACAGATAAGTGCTGTAATGCAAAAATACCAATTGGGTTCAAGATTTATAACATTAGTCTTGTTTAAGACTAATGGTAATCACAGGAATGCAAAATCATTTATCTATAATATTTTTTTAAATTTAACATATTTCATATCTTCATTGTACTGATTTAGATTATTCAATGATATAATGGATTTATTTTTGCCTACATTATGACAGTGATTACATTTTGTAAGTACTTGATTAGGTGTAAAGTGCTTTGGGACACCCAGAGATCTTGAAATGTGCTATATAAATGTAACTTTTTTTTCTTTACCTAGATTTATGTGACCCTCATCTTCTGGTGCTATTTGCTTACTCACTAGCTCTTGCAGGCTACTTTCCTGAAGATATAATAAAGACAATTTTTCGTGTCGATTTCCTAGCGAAGTTGGACTCGCAACTGGATAGTAAGTTTCTTTTATCATTTAAGTTTTGGCACATATAGATTTTAACGGTATCTGTATTCATCTATCCTTACACTCTAAATGATATTGTTGTGCAATTTTCACCCCCCACACCCTCCCTCTACAATATAATTTTAGAAACAAAGAACACCTGCCTTTGAACAAACAGATATTTTGATTAGTTTTATTTTTCAGATGGGATTTAAAGCATTAATTACCAACTTTCGATTTCCTGCATTTTGGATGTCACTCCAGAGTTTTTTTCCACATGTGGGACAAGCCTGAGATTGACTCTGTTATAATTGGGTTGAGGGTAAATTTCTAATACATCAAACTTTGAAAAAAATTAAATTTAGAGTACCCAAATTAATTCTAATATATCAATCTTAATTAAATATTTTGAAAAACAAAAGGATTGACCTTTGGGCATAAATTATCACTGCATAATGCAACATTGACTTAAAATGAGGCAAATTTAATTCCCACTGTTGGGAATGAAACCTGTCTTCTTTAACCAGCCTGGCCTATATGGGACTATGGTCACACACCAACATAAGTTGACCCGTGGGCAGCACGTAGCGCATTGGTTAGCACTGGGATTACGGCGCTGAGGGCACGGGTTCGAATCCCGGCCCTGGGTCACTGTCCATGTGGTGTTTGCACATTCTCCCGTGTCTGCATGGATCTCACCCCCACAACCCAAAGATGTGTTGCTTAGGTAGATTGGCCACGCTAAATTACCCCTTAATTGGAAAAAAATAATTGGGTACTCTAAATTAATTTTTTTTTTTTAAATTAGTAGACTCTTAACTACCCTCTGAAGTGGCCAAGCAAATCACTAAGTTGTATCCGAAAGATTACCAGCACCTTCACGAGGCAACAATGACCGGGTAATTAATTTTGGCCTTTTCTGGCAAACCTATATCTTGGGAATAGGGAAAGGAATGTCATTCATAACCTGAATTACTCTAGTGTTATCTTATTATTTTGCCCAGCAGCCAAAATCTCTTCTGCTTATCATTTTTTGAGACAGTTGGATTGCTCGTTTTGTAAACATCCAGCACTGGGATACTATTGGGTTTTGCACTCTCAAATGCATTCATCTGCTGCAGTTTGCTTCATTTTAATCTTCAGGCCTTATGTCTTAAAGGTGATTTTAGGATTCATGTACCTACTGTCAGATCAACTGATTAAGCAATTAGAAGGTCTCCTTTGATATTATTGGATAATCTCCATTGTAATGGTACAACAATTTTCCTTGTTGCTCCTGGGTATTGGAAAGAACAGACCCACAGCTGATGTTATCTGTTAACTTCATCTGAGTCTGCATGTGGCCTTTGTGTGAGGATTTTATCAGTCTTGTAGTCAAATAGCTTCCCATCCCAGTGAAGAATGTTCTTTTGCATAAGATGCCAAATGATCATCTTCTGAAGAAGGAAAAATTGGTGGAAAAAGAAACTGCTGTAATCTATTATAATAACTTGTTTCTAATGCTAGCATTGCCCAGTGCTCTGAACATGCGGATCCGGTTACGTTTAATGGAGCTGAACAGAGCTGCCTGTCTGGAGTGTCCGGAATTCCAGACCCCTTGGTTTCATGACCGTTATTGCCAGCAGTTGCTAAATAAAGGTTGGTGATTGCTGTAGTGAGTAGAACTATATTTTTGAACCTTTTTCTTCTTCCTCAGTTTTTATTCCCCTCTTCTCGATCTGTACTGCCATGGCATGAAAAGCTAATAATTAGGGCCTTTTGGATAGATTATGTCTGGCTGCATGAACTGTGCAAGAGCCAAATATCCAGTACTTACTTATCCTCTTCATCCCTTGAGGGATAAAGGCTGCCAAATATCCAGTAGTTAGCCCAAAATAAGAAACTTTGTCTCATGGAAATATCATTAATCATACTTGTGCTGCAGAACAGGGCAAACTCAAAACAATGGTTGCCAGATTTTCTACACCTGTTTAAACAACACAACTATTGGGTTGCAAGATTGCAGTTATAAGTCCCTTTTTTTATGGTACTCCTACAGTTCACATAATAAACATACTGAAAATTTGCAGCATGGCAACATTAGCAACAGATTCCATAAATGTAATTGTTGTGCTTTCTGATCTTCCAGTGGCAAATTACTGGGAAAATAATTGAAATATGTCATAGTGAGCATAACAGCAGTGCAGCCGATGTTTGACGCATAACCAAGGCACCGGGGGCAGGCACAGAACTGAACATCAGATTATTTAGCAGGAACGCATGTAGGAGCGATGTTTCCAATCAGATAATATGGGTAGGTGTCATAGCATGTGTGACTAGAATGTCCAGGTCTGCTTTAATACAATTGGGTTTGTATGATGTTATGGTTTAAGAAGAGACCCCAAATGGATAGAGTTGTCTTCTAAACTATGTGTGATGTGATCCCTTGCCATATTTCATTACCTGTTGCAATCCATGTTTAGCATTCAAGTTAAATAAATAGAATGTTCGAATATCCGAACAACATAGGCTTTCAGAAGTTTTATTTTATTACATAATTGGGGTTTAAAATTCCAGTGAAGTGTTCTCAACATGTCAGTAAAACTTTGCCCTGGAGTGAAAATTGGATTGAATTTTTTGCTGATTGGTGCTTCTTAAGTGGTTGTAGTAACCACACTTAGGTTGATTCAGCAAACTTGACCTCTCCATCAATTTTACTCTGAGGTGGAGCAGCGATCATTTATATTGTGAGGTAAAAGATTACTGTTAATAACTCAATATAGACAGTCACCTGCCATAACAATGGGTGTTGTAAGTGGTGGGGGACTGTGCCATCCTTTTGTTTTATCTTGTATTTTTAACCTCATCTGGTGTATTGAATTTATACATTATTTATACTATGCATTCAAATATGCCAATTTATAAGTACAACGCATTGTTACTTTGTAATGTAAATGATTTATTTTAAAGGCAATATCTCTCTCAGTCCGCTCCAGCAGCAAATCCAAGAAATACTGGGGCAGTTATTGGGAGGAAGTATCTATGCCAAAGCCTCTGTATTCACCCCATATTATTATTTCATAGGTATGTCTTTTTAACCTTTTGCAAAGTCCTTTAGTTATGATCATTGTATTCTGCCTTTTGAAGGAAAGGTAATTTAAATGTCTTGTTTCAATTAATTTCTGTTCTTGCTAATTCCAGTGATCTCCTCTATTCTCACTGATTTCTGGATTATATGTGTTCTTGCATTTTGATGTAAGGGTTTGTTGGTTGAGAACATTTTATTTTTATATGAGATCTTTTAAGTCTAATTATTCTTTCGATTCAGTAACTAAGCAGAGACTTCCTTTTGAGTGCAACATTAATGTCTAAGATTGTAATACTTAATATGACAGTTGAGACTGACAAGTATTTTCATATTGCAATGCTCCAAGTTGCTGGTGATTTGCCCGCATTAAATATGTTTAGATTGAAATTGCTAAATTATCTCTTACAGACTTTGAATGTGTCCTTGACAAACACCAAAAACCTCTTCCTTTTGTGGATCAGAGTACTATGCTACTGTCTAAAAAAGAAAAAATGCCTTGGGAACCAGACAACAAATTTATTGGAGAGAAACAGCTACCACCAGGGGCACAAAGGTTTGTGCGCAGTCAGTTTGTGTATTCTCTTAAAGATATTCTTGAAATAGTTATGAAATTTGAAACCGTACTTTTCAAAATATCTGCAGATAGATCATCTTATCAAGATATAACCTGCGCTTTTTAAAAAAAACTTAAGAGGGCCCAATTCATTTTTTCCAATTGAGGGGCAATTTAGTGTGGCCAATCCAACTAGCCTGCACATCTTTGGGTTGTGGGGGCGAAACCCCCGCAAACACGGGGAGAATGTGCCAACTCCACACGGACAGTGATCGAACCTAGGACCTCGGCACCGTGAGGCAACAGGGCTAACCCACTGCACCACCGTGCTGCCTTAACCTGCACTTTTAATGAGATTGTACTTGATTAATATTTAAAACTTTTGAATTCTGCCTGCTCCTATCTTAACTAATCAAACTAGTACATAGCCAGAATTGTGTGACTTTATGTATGGTCATTTCTGTACAGCCTCTTTCAGCACTATGCTCCAATCTGTGATATAATAAGGTTAGTTCTCCATGGAATGACTGCTGAATTGTTTTTCTCTTTACTTTAAAATAGAGTTCTTTGTCACAAATATCTTATCAAAATGCTGTGCAAGCTCTGGAGGTCGAATGACCTACTCCTCCTAATTCATAAGTTTGTAAGAGGCTTTTTAATGTAAATGATTTATTTTAAGCCAGTCTGCTCCAGCAGCAAATCCAAGAAATACTGGGGCAGTTATTGGAAGTATCTATGCCAAAGCATCTGTATTCGCCCCATATTATTATTTCATAGTTATGTTATTTAACCTTTTGCAAAGGTAAAACCTACCATGTTGACCAAGCTTTTGGTTAGCTGTCCTAATTTTACCTTTTTTTTACGATGGATGTAAATTATTTTATCTGAATACGCTTCTGTGGATTGCCTTGGGATGTTACCATGATAATGGTGTTATATAGATGCAGGTACACTCCTTCTGGCCACGTTAACTTTTCTTCCTTTATCTCATGTAAAACTTTCACATAAAACCTGAATGACAATTTGTCACAATTACTTTTTTTTAAATCGAGACTGTCTCATAACAATGCAAGAAAATAGGTTAAACCACCAGATGTTTGGTGACATCTTAGTGACAGCCTGTGAAGCAGTTGTAGCTTTAGTTGATATTAAATTTTACTCTATTCCAGAAACTGTCCCATGTTTACACATGTATTTTTAAATCTTTATTTTTTAATTCAAACAAGAACGGTAAATGGCCCATATTATTTGTTTGGTGTGAACATTTGTATCACTTCTTACGATCCCAGCTGATGTTACAACTGGATAGACCGATCCCAGAGCGGGCCTGGCTCGATAGAAAATATCTTTTATATTTTTGTCTAGCGATGTTGAGTAGCAGGATTGTTAATGAACCTCTAACAAAAAAAACTTTATTAAACAAGAAAAGATCAACTATAAAATACATCACGTCACCTATATCTTTACAGATGTACACTGATTTGAACGGATAACACAAGTTACAAAATAAATCTTGTACTCTAATGTTCTCAGTAAGTACACAGTCAATGTAAACCAACAGGCCAACTGTGGTCAGACACGCCACATTACACCACATACTGAAACTAAGTAGCAGATGCCACCCAATACAACTTTCTCATCAACTTCTTTCTCTCTCTCCTATCCCCCCCCCCCCCCCCCCCCCCCACACACATGCTTATCACACTGAACCAGTTGGCACTGGAACTCTGACTTCCACAAAACGTTTTCTTTTGGATACCTTCACCAAGGATTTCAATCTCTCCTTTCAGTATTCCTCTGCCATGGGTTGCCACATGCCTTCCATTTTCCACACAATCTCTCCAGTACCTAGCCATGCCATCAGAACACTACTGCTTCACAGGCTGTACTAAGATGTCACCAAACGTCTGGTGGGCATCTAGCTTCTTACCTAGCTGACGTTAAATCAGGTTCTTGCAGCGGTCTCTTTAACTTGGGGCATTTTCTCTACTTTTTAGTTGGATTCTCCTGAACAGGACCTTGTTCCACTTCTTGTTCTTTGTTCCTTTAATTTAACTTCCTGAGACAGGTTTTCTGGACTTTCCTTTGTTCTTTTGGGAAGTCTGCTTTCTGTGGATCCCTTGAGCTGTCCAGATTCTCCTGGATCTAGTTTACAGCTAACTCAAAAGTTCTTTCTATCCTAGGTCGCTAGGCAACCATCTTGTTTTCCTTTTAAGCCTTGTTTGCTTTCATGTCGCAAACCCCCATTATCATTCATGCATTAGACCAAACTAAAGTCGTTACCCCTTTCAAATACAGAAACCCCCAAAAATTAAACTTGCTACAGCACGCAAATTCTCCATCTGTGATGCCCTCACCTCCGCCAACAACTTTGCGTCTGTATTTAACAGTGAGACTGGGGGTTATGCTCCACACTGCTCCGGGTCTTTGTCCTTCTTTAAAATGGGCAATATAGAGGCCTGCGACAGCATGGGGGGGGAGCTCCCCCTCACCATCGACTCATTTACATCCCAACTAGCAGGGGACCCACTAAAATCCCGGCTGGGAACCCATCCTTCCCCGCTGTATCACTCCCACGTAATCCATCACCTCCCTCTGCTCAATCGGGACCTCCAATCCCTGAACCTTCAACTCCTTAACCCTCAGGAACTCGAACCCGTCCAAATATTGTGTCACCCCCTCATCCCCACCAGAGGCTCCGAGCTATACAACCTCCGATAGAAGGTCTCAAAAACCCCATTCACCCCCTCTGGCTCTGATACCATTGTGCCCCTCTCATCCCTCACCCTTCCGGTCTCTCTCGCCGCTGCCTGCTTCCTCAACTGATGCGCAAGCATCTACTCTCTTTCTCTCCATACACATAAACCGCCCCTCTGGCTCTACATAGTTGACCCATCACCTTTCCTGTGGACACCAGCCCAAACTGCATCTGGAGCCTCTGCCTCTTAAATAACTTCCTCAGGCCACCGAATATCTCCAGTCCATCCTCCGAGCCAACCTCAGCCTCTCAGACGGCTCCGCTCTCTCCCTGTGTGCCCGAATCGATATAAATTCCCCCTTACCACCACCTCCAGCGCCTCCCACAACGTGGAGGCAGAAATCTTCCCCATATTATTCAGCTCCACAAAGTTTTTGATGGCCACCCTCACCCTTTCACAGACTCCCTTGTCTGCCAGTAACCCCACATCCAACCTCCACTGCAGCTGTTGCGCCTCCCCTGCACCACTTGCAAATCCACCCAATACGGTGCGTGGCAGAAACCACAACCGGCGAATACTCCAATCCAACCACAACCGCCAACAATGCCTTGTATAAAACAAAGATATCAATCCGGGAGTACCCCCGGTGCACGTGCGAGAAGTACAAAAAGCCTTTTGCCCTCCTCCGCCCCCCCCCCCCCCCCCCCCCTCCCCAATAGGGGACACGGGTGGCGTAGTAGTATTGTAGCTGGACTAGTAATCCTGAGACCAAGGATAGTGCTCTGGGAATCGGGTTCGAATCCCTCCATGGCAGGTTCTGAAATTTGAATTTGATAAAAAACTGGAATTAAAAGTCTCACGATGACCAGAAAACCATTGTCGTTTTTTGTAAAAATCCATCTGATTCAATAATGTCCTTTGGAGAAGGAAATCTGCCATCCTTACCTGGTCTGTCCTACATGTGACAGAATGGCAGCAATGTGGTTGACTCTTAAATTCCCTCTGAAATGGCCTCGCAAGCCACTCGGTCCAAGGGCCATTAGGGATGGACAATAAATGCTGGCCCAGCCGGCGAAGTCGAGATCCCCTGAACAATTTTTTTAAAACTACACTCCGTAAACCCCAACAACTCTCTCGCTATAGCCGAAACCTTCAGGGACTTAGAACGGTCCAACCTAGGGTCCAAAACCGTATTTAAAATCTCCCCCATAATTAGCCGACGTGCATTCAGGTCTGGAAGCTTCCCTAGCACCCGCCTTAAGAAATCCGCGTTATCCCAATTTGGGACATATACATTTACTAGCACCACAGGCATCCCCTCTAGCCTCCCACTAACCATCACAAATCTAGCCCCCGGATCAGCTACAATACTGACGACCTCAAAGGCCACCCTCTTGACCACCCCCCTCGTCTTCATATCCAACCCCGAGAAGAACACCTGACCCACTCAGCCTTTCCTCAACCTCATCTGATCCCCCAGCTTCAGGTGCACCTCTTGAAGAAACACCACGTTTGCCTTCAAACTCCTTAAATGTGAGAAAACGCATGAGCGTTTTACCGGACTGTTTGAACCCCGTACGCTCCATGTAATCTGCTCCCTCCCCACCGATCAGACAGTCCTCCTCTTTAGCCAGTTTACCCAGGTCCACGCCTCGCTCGCCCTCAGGCGATCCCCAAGATGTCCACCACCATCCCCACTTAGCCAACTGTGCCACATCAACACCATGCACATCAGCACATCCCCCTCACTCCACCCCATAAACAAAAACAAAGAAAATCCAACCGCCCCATCGCCACCCCCCACTTCACTCCTATTAATTAGCCAACCAGCTAGCATTATGGCCCCCACTCGAGGCCTCCGCCTACCCTCCTTCCCCACACCACCCTTCACCTGCAAATTTCCAAAACCAGTAAAAATCAAAATAACACACTCACCAATTCCGCACCCATATTCAATAAATACAACAATCTGCCCGCCGTGTAAACACACATTCCCACCAGCCCCCTCCAGCATGTCAAAATAAAACTCTTGATTCTGGTGTGTGATCCACAGATGAGCAGCATACTTCACCCTTTCTTTGTAGAGGTCTGCCTTGATCAGATTATAACCGCCCGCTGCTGGCCAACTCCGCACCCAGGCCCACCCAGGTCCTAGTAGATCCTTAACATGTTTAAGTCCCAGGTGCCCTTTTCTGTTTGCTTCACCCTCTTCAATATTTTCTCCTTGTCAAGTAAGCAATGCAGACTCACCACCATCGCCCTCGACGGTTCCCCCGCATTCGACCTCTTCCTCAGCACCCTGTGAGCTCAATCCACAAACACTCCTTCCCCCACCAATGTCTCCAACTTACTCACCACATACTTTGCAGCCTGCGTTCCATCTAACCCCTCAGGCAGTCCCACAATCTGGAGATTCTGCCTCCTGGAGTGGTTCTCGAAGTCCTCCACCTTCTCCTTCAACCTCTTATGGCTATCCGCCACGAGCACCATCTCCACCTCCAACAAGGCTAGTCCTCCTGATTCCCCATCAACGACTCCACCTTCTGGAGTCCCATACCCTGCACCTCCAGCCTCTGCTCCACACTCTTGATAGCCTTTCTTGATAGCGGCTCCACCACCTTTGCCAGGGCTTCTGAGGCCACCTGCCTCTGCTTATGGAACTTTGCATTCAAAAAGTCCACAAGCTGTTCGGTACAGGCAATGGGCAGGCAATGACACCCCAGCGCCCTTCTCCATCTTTTCCTGTTTCGCACCTCAAGCAAACTTTTGCTCAAGCTGCTGCCTCTTACTTGTTACACTCCTCGTCTGGTAAACCATAAACCGGCCCCACCAATGGAGTCCTGCAATTCCTCAGTGTTCATACACCTCACACCAGCAAACATCCCCTAAATTGGGTAGGAAAGGACCAAATATTTCCACCTCGAGCAGGAGCCACCAAATGTGCGACCCCTCACTCCATGGCCGCCACCGTAAGTCCCGTCAGTGTAACTCTTAGACCACACAGGATTATTTAGCAGAATCACATCTAATGTTGGGCACTGTTTTTGAGTTTTGCAAGCACTGGTGTTTGGCTATGGTCTGTACCTTGCCTGTTGTAAACGGGCTGGAACATGTTGTTCGATACGATCCAACAGTCTTTGGGATGTATGGCTTACATACCTAGCATCTCACTGGCACTGAAATTCATATACCACATTATTCATTTTTGTGATGGGCACAACGTCTATTTGGTTTGATAGCTGCATCCTGTTAGTGATGTATTTTTGTATTTTTACTGCATGGTGGAAGCATGAAACAGCTAGCTTCACCTCTTGCTCAAGAGTTAATTTAGTTTGCTTCAGAATACGAATATCAGTAAAACTTAATGGTTTCTGCCAACCATTTTGAATAATGTTTCTCGTCAGTTCACGGCAGAATCTCTATCTAGGGTAAATGTATACTAACATCTTGCTTTTTTTTAAATCACAGTACAGAAGGCTCATTCTCAAATGACAAAAGTAGCATATGGGATTACATTATGACTTAAAAATAAACCAAGTTATCATTCCTACAGGGTTGTTGTAGAATTTCTTGACTCTAAAGCTTTCTGCAAGAATTCTCATCACATTAAGGGAGAAACTGTTATGAAAAAGAGGCACCTGGAGATTTTGGGGTACCATGTAGTACAGGTACATTGCTATTTCTATTTCTGAGACAATGTCTTATTCTGCGTGCTATCAAAATATGGCAAATATCTTGAGAAAAGCATTTAATATTAGAATTGGCCTTGATTTGCCACCATTTTGCAGCAGTCTGTACATTAATATGACCATGTAATGCAGAAGCCTCTCTGGCCTCCCCCACCCTTTTTCAGAATTTTCCACTGGAATGACTGGATTCAAAATATGCTTTCTATGCTTTTGGTGAGCTTAGTAAAATTAAATAAAAATATATTATCCAGTGTGTCTTCTACCTGTAAGGCAGCTGTCAGCAATGTGATGCATGCCATTGTTAAAGTAATGAAGTAGTCCTTAAATTTTCAAAGACTCCATTGCATGGTACATAAACAATGTACTCATCCCCACCAATAGCCCCTCTCCCCCTCCCAATGTTCAATGGCATCCAATTCTTGAAAGTGCATGATCAACAATGCCCATGAATTGTAGAACCCTTCCATCCTCCCCCTGAGCCCCCTTCACCTTCTTGAGCATCAAAAATTCCAGCAGGTGCCCCCGCCATGCCGATGCACGAAGGTAGGGAAGCTGACCTCCACTCCATCAGGTCCCGCCTTTGGGCAATCAGCGAGGCAAAGGCTAAAACATCAGCTCCGCACCCGCCTGCAGCCCTGACCGGTCCTCCACTCCGAAAGTGGCTTCTAGGGGCCCTTGCTCCAAACTCACATGTACTACCCCAAGATGACCTTAAAAACCTCCCTCCAAAATCCTCCAGCTTCGGGCAGGACCAAAACATGTGAACATGGTTTACGGGTCTCCTCCCACAGCGCTCACAGACACCCTCCCCTCTCAAAGAGTCGGCTCATCCTCGCCCTCGTGAGGTGTGCTCTATACACTACCTTCAGCTGTATCAGCCCCAACCTCACGCATGAGGTTGAGGCGTTTACCCTCTGGAGCATCTCACACCACAGACCGTTTTCCGTAACCTCCCCCAACTCTTCCTCTCACTTGGCTTTAATCCTCTCCATGGATACCTTATCCTCCCCAAAGATCTCCCCTAGATCGCCGACACCACCCACTTCTCCATTCCCCCTGCTGTCAATACCTCTTTCTGAACCTCCTTCCTGGCTGAGTCCCGGAGTTGCAGGTACCTAAATACTTCCCACTGCCCTAGTCCATATTTCTCCCTCAACTCCTCAAGCCTCACAAAACAACCACTCAGGAACTGGTCTTCTAATACCCTGATTCCGAAATCTCCCATCCAACTTCCCTGGCCCAAACCTATGGTTCCCCCTAATCGGCATCTCTTTTGACCCCGCCCACAGCTTAAAATGCTGCCTCACTGCCTCCACATCTTCAGCGTTGCCACCATTATCGGACTCCCAGAATATTTACCCGGGGCCACCGGGAGCAACGCTGTCGCCAACGCCCTCCGCCCCGACCCGCTGTACAGATCCTCCTCCATTCTAACCCCCGCCACCTGCACCTCCAAATACTTAAAGTGCGGAATGGACGCCCCCCCCCAGCCCTGGTTGGGACACTACAAAGTATTCACTTTTTCCCAGGTGTAATTTATACCCCGAAAAGAACCCAAACATTCGGAGAAGCTCCGACATACCCCCCATTGACGCACCCGGCTCTGACACATGCAATAATAAATCATCCCCGTACAGCGACGCCTTGGGCTGGATTCTCCATTATTGGGACTATGTCCCCCAGGCCGGCATCAAAACGGTGGTGCTTCACGCCAGAAAAACTTGCATGAAAGCACCACTAATTCCTAGCCCTGCAGGGGGCTAGCAGGGACCTGGCGTAGATCTCACAGCTTTTGCTGCAGATACGGGCCCCCGCACTTCCAGGTCAGCGGCCGCGCACGCGCACGGCTGCGGCCTCCAGCGGCCGCGCAATGCTCCATGGCGGACTCTGACCACGGATCTTGACCCAAAAAAGATACCCCCGATCGGCCGCGCACCCGACCCTCAATCCCCGCAGAAGCATTCACCGGCCGCCTATTAGGCCCCGCTCTCCGATTGGCCCGCCCGACCAGGGCGGCTGCGGACTGAGTCCACAGACGGCACGCAAGAATCCCGACTGGCAGGAGCACATTACTTCCATGCCGTCGGGACTTCGGCCGGTCGGGGGCGGAGGATGGCGGAGCGGGCCTCTGGCAATGGCCCAGGTAGGTCCCGGGCGGCGCGGCATTTGCCGCTTTTCGGGGCCCGCAGAATCGAGGAACAAGTGCCTGTCCCAATTCCTTGCGGGAAAATGGATTCGCCAGCCGCGATTTCGGCGTTGGGGTGCGGAAAATCATAGATCATAGAACTTAGTGTAGAAGGAGGCCATTTGGCCCATTGAGTCTGCACCGGCCCTTGTAAAGAGCACTCTATCTAAGCCCACACCTCCACCCTATATCCCTGTAACCCCACTTAACATTTTCTGGACACTAATGGCAGTTTAGCATAGCCAGTTCACCTAACCTGCACATCTTTGGATTGTGGGAGAAAACCGGAGCACCCAAAGAAAACCCACGCTCGCCCTCAGTTCCTTATATAACCATACCCACTCCACAAATCTCAGCCTGATTCCACACCTCTCTAGCACCGCTCTACCCAATCAAATGCCTTTTTTGCATCCAGCGCAACCACCACTTCTGTCTCCTTTCCCTCAGCCGGCGTCATAACTACATTTAGCACCCTCCTAATATTCGAGAATAGCTTCCTCTCTTTCACGAACCCAGTCTGGTCCTCCTCTATCACCTTTGGGAGGCACCCCTCCAACCTATCCACCATAACCTTCGCCAATGTCTTCGCATCCACATTCAGTAGCGATATAGGCCCGTACACCCACACTCTTGTCGGGTCCTTATCCTTCTTCAACAAGGAAATTGAGGCCTGCCCCAAAGTCTGTGGCAGTACCCCCTTCACTATCGCCTCCTCAAACATCCCCACCATCAGCGGCGTCAACTGGTCCTTAAATTTCTTATAATACTCCACTGGGATCCCATCTGGTCCTGCCACCTCCCCTGACTGCATCCTCCCAATTGCCTCCTTTTATCTCCTGTTCCCCCAACCTTGGGTAGTCCAGACCGTCCAGGAATTCCTGCAACTCCCCTGGCAGCTCCGACCTATATAAATTTTCATAGAACTCCTCAAACACCCTGTTAATCTGGACCGGGGCCACCACCAATTGCCCCGTCCTATACCCGCACCTGGACAATTTCCCTCGCCGCCACCTCCCTCCGAAATTGGCCTGCCAGCATGCGCCCCACCTTCTCCCCTTACTCATCCACTGCCCCTCTCGCCCGCCTCAATTGGTGCATCACCTTCCCCATGGACAACCGATTAAAACTAGCCTCTAGCCCTCTCCTTCCATCTAAAAGTGCTGAATCTACATCCCCGTGTACACCTCCAATATCTTATCTATCAATCTTTTGCCGCTCCACCCACCCTTTCATCTTTATCCACCTTAGCCTTAAACAATATCACCTCTCTCCTCACCACCGCCTGCGATACCTTCCCAATGCAGTTAAAACTCATGTACTCCTCAATTACACTCTCGATTATTTCACAAAAAATTTAGTCCCCCAGCAACCCCACATCCACTCTCCACCCCGGCCTCTGCACTGTCCCCTTCTCCAAGACCATGTCCACCCAATGTGGCGCATGATCCGAAATTGCTATCGCTGAGTACTCTGAACCCCTAACCCCAGCCAACACGTCTTCCCTATTACAAAAAAAAATCTATCCTTGAATAAACCTTGTGGACCAAGGGAAAAAAACAAATACTCCCGCTCCCTCGGTTGCAAGAACCTCCACGGGTGCACTCCTCCTATTTTCTCCATAAGCCAGTCAACGCCTTCGTCCCCTCCTCCCGACTGGGCAAGCGAGCATGGCTGCGGCCCGTCCAGCCTTGGCTCCTGCACAAAGTTCCAATCCCCACCTACTGTCAACTTGTGCGAATCCAATTCCGGAATGGCCCCACGTACCTTCCTCATGAACCCTACATCATCCTAGTTCGGGCCATACGTACGTGCCAACACCACCAACCTCCCCTCCAATGCGCCTGTACATATCTACCCCCTTGGTCCGCCACCACCTCCTCCATCTGGAACCTCACTCTCTTACTGACCAACACCGCTACCCCTCATGCCCTGCTGTCAAACTCTGATTGAAACACTTTGCTTACCCAGTCCTTCCTGAGCCTCACCTGATCTTTCACCCTCAAATGAGTCTCCTGTAACATAGCGACATCGGCCTTTAAGAGGATACAGCAGGATATAAATGAAATGAAATGAAAATCGCTTATTGTCACAAGTAGGCTTCAAATGAAGTTACTGTGAAAAGCCCCTAGTCGCTACATTCCAGCGCCTGTTCGGGGAGGCTGTTACGGGAATTGAACCGTGCTGCTGGCCTGCCTTGGTCTGCTTTCAAAGCCAGCGATTTAGCCCTGTGCTAAACAGCCCCGTACTGGTTGGAGTCTTGGAAGGAGAAATGGCAGATGGAGTTTAATACGGACAAGTGTGAGATAATGCACTTTGGAAGGTCCAATGCATGTAGGAATTACACAATAAATGGTAGAACTCTTGCGAGTACTGACAGGCAGAGAGATCTGGGCGTGCATGCCCACCGATCACTGAAAGTGGCAACGCATGTGGATAAGGTGGTCAAGAAAGCATACGGCATGCTGGCCTTCATAGATACATGGAAGATAGGAGGAGGAGGCCTTTCGGCCCTTCGAGTCTGCTCTGCCATTTACCATGATCACGGCTGATCATCCAACTGAATAGCCTAATCCTGCTTTTACCCCATAGCCTTTGATCCCATTCTCCCCAATGCTATATCTAGCCGCCTCTTGAATATATTCAATGTTTTAGGTAACTTTCTAGTTGTGCAAACACCCTTGACCTCTTTACTGGCCCTCCCAAGCCCCTCAAGTTCCACGTAACTAACCTAACAGGGGTACCCCCCCCCCTATCCACCATCCTCATAACTCCGGGCCCTGCCCACTGGACCTGTCCCGCCTCTTCCCATTGTTACCATTGAAACCCTCCGCCTCCCAAAATCCCCCCCATCAACTTCCTCTCGAAAGCCCCTCGCTCTGTATCGATTTCCCCCCCCCCCCTTTTCACACCTCCTAGGCCCATCCTCATATTTTGCCGCCTCAATCTATTTTCCAGATCCTCCAATTTAGCTTGCAGCCCTTTGTTGGCCTCGACCACCCTCTGCAGCTCCTCCCCATCGAGGTGAGCTGATCACTACTGCGACATAGCTTCCTCCACTCCCTTCATTTTCTCACCCTGCTCCCACACCTCGGCCGATGCCTTTGACACAGCTTCCTTCACCGGGGCAATTGCCTCCTCCACCAACACCTTCAGCGCCACCATCATCTTTCTCATCATCTGTGCTATGCGAACTATTTCTACAGTTCCGAACACATCACCTTGGTCGTCTTTTCTGCCGTAAGCAGTGCCCCCCCCCCCCGGCGACCTAGCCTCCACCATCTTGCCAACTACCAGGCTGGCCCTTTCACTCGACGGCGAACCCTCACTCCCTAGGACAGCACGGTAGCACAGTGGTTAGCACAGTTGCTTCACAGCTCCAGGGTCCCAGGCTCGATTCCCATCTTGCGTCACTGTTTGTGCTGAATCTGCACGTTCTCCCCGTGTCTGCGTGGGTTCCTCCGGGTGCTCCGGTTTTCTCCCACAGTCCAAAGATGTGCAGGTTAGGTGGATTGGCTATGCTAAATTGCCCTTGGTGTCCAAAAAAGGTTAGGTGGGGTTACGGGGATAGGGTGGAGGTGTGAGCTTAGGTAGGGTGCTGTTTCCAAGGCCTGATGCAGACTCGATGGGCCGAATGGCCTGCTTCTGCACTGTAAATTCTCTGATTCTCCCTTCTTCACCACGGTTGTCTTGTTTTTTTTACATCTCCCTCCTTCCTTATGTCTTCCTGCACTCAATTGTCAAAAGATTGCCCCTGGGACTGGGCATTAAACTCCATAAAAACAAGACTTGAGCAGGAGCCACCCAATGTGCGACTTCCTCCTGCATGGCCAGAAGTCCAGCCACTTATGTTCTATGAACTTGAAATTTTCTTTTACCACAATGGAGTTGTAACAATTCTCATCAAGAGCTTTAATTTAATTTCCATTTACCAAATTGCTGAATTAAATAAATGCTTCTGATAGAGGATTCAAGTAATATTATTGCTTCACCAATTATCACTGCAGAATGCTTTGTCCATATGTTCATTGTTTTGTTCTTTTAAAAAAAATCTGAAACATGGCTTCACTAATAAGTGATAAAAATACAATTAGCCTCAATACTTTGCAATGCAAAAGTATATTTTCATTTCATTTTTAATAATATGATTCCAGTTTTGTAGCATTATTTCTTGCAATGCAATTTGGTAATAAAATATATATTGTAGTTGTAAAAATGTTGTTTTCTTCAAAATTATCTTTATAGATCCCTCATTTTGAATGGAATTCCATGGAATTGTCAACAAAGGATGCATGGGTAGAATATCTTAAACAAAAGATATTTGCAGAGGAATCTTGAAATCGTGAACCACATTTTAACAGAACTGATTATGAAATGATCCATTGTGGAAATGTATTGATGTTTTAATAAAGCCGCTTTATTCTGTTACTATTAATTTTTACAAATTCCTAAATCCCAAAACTTAATTCTGTTGTTGAAAACATGAAAATTCTATATCAGTATTTCAAAGTCATAGAAGGAGAGATTATATTTAAGAAATGTATCCTATATTAGTAAGAAGTTCCAAGATTGGAGGTTCGCCATATTGAATATGCAATATCTTGGATGAAACTTTTCTGTACAGTGTTGGAAAATAAAGTATATGGACATAATGTACTGTAGGATAATTTATTTGATTTTCTAAAAGAGATATTGACCTTAATCAAGGGAATTCTCACATGCAATTTAAGAAAACCCTGTAAATTAAGTGTTTGTAAGAGTAAAATACTAACGGGTAGTTTTAGAATCATTAAAGTTGTGCTACAAGTATTTTAGAATTCATTGAGAAGGAAATTCATTTCGTAAATGAAAACTAGAGATGGAATATAATTTTAAAGCAGGCTTGTGAAATTCACAAATTTTATTTTAAACAAAGTTCAGGCCGAAGGAATTAACTAAGGGCAAATTGTATGTTAACTGTAGAGAGAATGGATTGAATCTAATTTTAAATTAACTTTCATAATTGCCTAAATATTATATGCAATAGTTGTATTACATTGCAACTAATCTTTGTTGTGTTACTTTGCAAATAATCTTGCACTCTAGTATGTGTTTTCAACCTCTACAGCCATGCATATGTTCTGCACTCCTTCAGTGTATCACTCATCTTCCTGAGATCATTGATCGCATAGGGTATGGTGCAAAATTGACTCATTTAATTATCGTAATAGTTTTGTACAGAGTTTAATTATATGGAGTAGTAATTCCAGTTGGTACCATACACCAATTATGTTTGTCTTTAATATAGCAGCAAAATTAATAACTCTGTGAAGCTATTTATAACTTGGTAAGCCTAAAAATGTTGAGGCGCACAGCAAGACATGTGGCTCCTGCAGCATAGTTAATTTCCTTCACCATGCCACACCATTCCTTCTTGTCATCTTCATATCTAAATAAAAAGTACAACTTGCATTTTAGTGCATTCAAAGGCATAACAATTCATGTCAAATTTAGAGAAGTATTCAAAGTGTGTACAGCATCTATAGATATGCTTAATTTTTTTCTATCTTTTTACACCTTTGTTTGTTATAGTACAGGATTGCATTTCATACATAACCTGAACACTTAATTGGGATCTAAGGAATCTAAATCTATAAATAGAAAAAATATATAAATTGGGATTTAGAGTACAAATATAAACATGAAATGAAGTTGCATTAAACATTGGGTAAACCATAGTTAGACAATGATGTATAGTTTTGGATACATCATTATCAGATCTGGTTTAGCACCGTGGGCTAAACAGCTGGCTTGTATTGCAGAACAAGGCTAGCAGGGCGGGTTCAATTCCGGACTCCCCGAACAGGCGCCGGAATGTGGCGACTAGGGGCTTTTCACAGTAACTGCATTGAAGCCTACTTGTGGCAATAAGCGATTATTATTATTATCGGGCTACCAGGCAGCAAGGTAGCACAGTGGTTAGCACAGTTGCTTCACAGCTCCAGGGTCCCAGGTTCGATTCCCAGCTTGGGCCACCGTCGTGCGGCGTCTTCACGTTCTCCCCCTGTCTGCGTGGGTTTCCTACGGGTGCTCCGGTTTCCTCCCACAGCCCAAAGATGTGCAGGTTAGGTGGATTGGCTATGCTAAATTGCCCTTAGTCTCCAAAAAGGTTAGGTGGAGTTACTAACGGGGATAGGTTGGAAGTGTGGGGTGCTCTTTCCAAGGGCCGGTGCAGACTCGATGGGCCGAATGGCCTCCTTCTGCACTGTAAATTCTATGATACCCTATTACAGAGAGAGTATCAAAATCATTGAGAATGTACAGTGTACATTCACCAAGATATGATGCTAGAGATAGGAATCTAAGAGGAAATATTGGCAAGTCCTACTGGAGAAGGCCAATCTACTCAAAATTTTAAAAGATACAATGTGATATCTAATTTTTTTTTTCTGCGGGGAAAAGTTGGAGATTTTCAAACTTATTCCTGGACAATCTCCCAATTATTTTCCATTAATCTTAAAACAATTCTATTTAGAGCACTTGTCTACAGTTGAACACATCTGCTCCTTCGCAGCTAAACATTGCAAGTATGTTCCAAACTACCTATGCTCAAAGAAATGTAAGGCCAGTAGACCTTTAATAAAGACTTACTTCCACACGTCAGTGAGTTCTGACGGAGTAAATTCTTTATTTTCCAACTGAATCATAGCAAAACCTCCAATAGCATAAAGTAATCCAGCTATACTGATGATGTTTATAGAACTTCTCTCTTGTGGGAATTCAGGCATAACTTCCCATCTGTGATAGTCAAACAATAGAATAATATAACAATAGTAAATGTACAAATCGATATGCTCACTTTCTACAATCTCTTGTATGACTTTTTAGTTTGCGCTGGCTTATAGAGCCATTGGCAATTGCTCTGAGAGCCTCGAGGGGCTGGAGAGGACTAGTACGGAGTGTGTGGAGCACAGAGTTTCGCTCTATGCGGATGACCTGTACGTTTCGGACCCAATGGAGGGGATGGAAGACATCATGACGATCCTCAGAGAATTTGGCTGGTTTTTGGGGTATAAGCTTAATATGGGAAAGAGTGAGATGTTTGGTCCAGGCAAGGGGACAGGAGAAGCAACTGGGAGAGCTGCCGTCTAGGTTAGTAAAGGGAGCTTTAGGTACCTAGGCATCCAAGTGGCGTGGGAATGGGACCGGTGCATAAATTGAATCTGGCCCAGCTGGTGGACCAAACTAAGGACTATTTTCGGAGATGGGACACGCTGCCGTTGTCTCTGGCTGGGAGGGTGCAAACGGTGAAGATGACGGTCCTCCCGAGATTCCTATTTGTATTTCAGTGTCTCCCCATCTTTATTCCGCAGTCCTTTTTTAAGCGGGTCAACAGAGTGATCACGGGCTTCGTCTGGGCGGGCAAGACCCCGCGAGTAAGGAAGGTAATGTTTGAGCGGAGTCGGGAGAGGGCGGGCTGGCCCTGCCAAATTTTAGTAGCCATTACTGGGTGGCGAATATAGCCATGATCAGGAAGTGGGTGGTGGGGGAGGGGTCGGCATAGGTGCGTATGGAGGCGGTTTCATGTAAGGGCACCAGTTTGGGGGTGTTGGTAACTGCACCTCTGCCGTTCCCGCCGGCACGGTACTCCACCAGTCCAGTGGTGGTGGCAGCCCTGAGAGTTTGGGGCCAGTGGAGGCGGCATGTGGGAGCATCGGTCTGGGCCCCAATCTGTGATAATCACTGGTTTGCCCCAGGGAGTATGGACGGGGGGTTCCGGTTATGGCGGAGAACGGGGGTTGAGAGGATGGGAATATGTTCATCAAGGGGAGCTTTCCGAGTATGAGGGCGTTGGAGGAAAAGTTTTGGTTGGTGAGGGGAAACAAATTCAGGTATCTGCAGGTGTGGGACTTCCTTCGTAAACAGGTGTCAACTTTCCCACTCCTGCCGCTAAGGGGGATTCAGGACAGAGTAGTTTCCAGAGGGAGGGTAGGAGAAGGGAGCGTCTCGGACATTTATAAGGAGCTTATGGGGTCGGAGGAGACGCAGACCGAGGAGCTGAAGCGCAAGTGGGAGGAGGAGCTGGAGGGTGAGATAGAGGATGGTCTATGGGCAGACGCGTTGAGTAGAGTCAATGCGTCTGCAACATGTGCCAGGCTCAGCCTGAAGGTTGTTCACAGGGCTCACGTGACTGGCCCGGATGAGCAGATTCTTTGGGGTGGAGGACAGGTGCGCAAAATGTGCGGGAGGACCAGCAAACCATGTCCACGTGTTTTGGACATGTCCAAGGCTTAGGGGATTTTGGCAGGGGTTTGTGGACGTCATGTCCACGGTGTTAAAAACAAGGGTGGCGCTGAGTCTAGAGGTGGCAATTTTCGGGGTGTCAGAAGACCCGGGAATCCAGCAGGAGAAAGAGGCAGATGTTCTGGCCTTTGCTTCCCTGGTAGCCCGGAGACGGATACTATTAGCATGGAGGGACTCAAAGCCCCCGAAGTCAGAGACCTGGCTATCGGACATGGCTGGCTTTCTGTTTGGAGAAAATAAAGTTCGCCTTGAGAGGGTCACTGTTAGGGTTCACCTAGAGATGGCAACCGTTCGTCGACTTCTTTGCGGGAAATTAATCATCAGCGGGGGGGGGGGGGGGAAGTGATTATAGTAGGGGATTTATTAGAGTGGGACCTGTATGAGAGGTAAATGACTTTTGCACTATGTTTATAGTTTCATGTATATTGTTTCTTTTATTGTTGTCACTATACCAAAAATACCTCAATAAAATGTTTATTAAAAAAAAATTCAAATACAATGAGTCTTGCACTAATTGGAGGACATTTCTGATGTTGGATAAGCAGTTTGGCAAAGCACAGTGGAGGGATGGAAAGAAATGGTGGGGTGACTATGTGTAGTTTGCACTTTCTCCCCATGTCTGCATGGGAATCCTCCCACAGTCCAAATATGTGCAGATTAGGTGGGGTTGAGGGGGTGAGCCTAGGTAGGGTGCTCTTTTAGGGGGTTGATGCAGATTTGATGGGCCGAATGACCACCTCCTGCACTGTAGGAATTCTATGTTGCTGCTGATGGTCCACATGCCTCATGGTTGCCTAATTTTGAACTACTGGATCTGTTCTGAGTATTCCATTTGGCATGATTGTAATGTCACAGAACAAATTGGAGTATGGTCTCTGAAGGAAGATAGGACTGTGTCTCGGCAAGGACAATGCAGTGATCACTCTTGCCAATCCTGGGACAGGTAGATTGGTGAGGATGAGTTCAAGTAGGTTTTTCCTCTTTTGCAGTACCTGCGATAAGCTCGGCCTGCCAGATTTGATCTTCAGGACTCGTTATCAACTCACATTCATCATAAATTCTGACCAAATGGAGGATATAATTGGTGACTTTGACAAGGGCTGGCAGGGAGGAATCCTGATTGAAGACTGAATTGTGGAGCTGTGAGAAAGATGGGCATGAATTTGGGGGACGACAACACATTCAGGCTTTGCAATAAAAGAGAAGTGGTGGTAGTGTTCAAAATCACAGGGATGAAGGGTATTTTTCAGGTGATTATGACAGATGGGGGGGAGGGGGAGGGCCACAGTACTTGAGGGAAAAGAACTAATAACAATATCAGCTGACATGGGTGGAGGAGGCAGGGCAAAGGATGAAAGAATATGGTCTGTAGTGGGAACCAGAAGCCAGGTATCATTTGGCCCTGAAATAGTTTGCAGTTTTGACGAAGGAAACAAGGACTCTAGCGCTTTATAAAATTCAGCCAAATATGGCAATGAATAGCTAAACCAGTTCTGTGTTCCAGTTTGTATCCCTTGAATTTAAGGGAACCAAGATAAGGGCTGCACCTGGGGCAACAATCAGGGTAGGATCTGTGTATGTACTGGTGTTAGTGCAGACAAGGACATCAAAGTGGAGGTGAGAGTGTGAATGAGCAGATCAGTAGCTGCAGAAATGCCTTGGTGAATGAAGGGCAAAGTACCTACCCTGCTGAGAGTACAGTGGGGAAAATCAGACATTTATTTAAATTACCAGGAAATCATGGGCATGTTGTTGTGATTTTCTTGTCTCTGCTTTGTGGGACAGGTACCACAGGTGAGGACTTGGAAAATCTACTCGATATTTCTTAACATTAAGACTATTAGGCAGGGCAAGGAAAGGAAGTGTTCAACTCATGCTTGACATTGAACTAAATACTAATATTACTGCAATAAAGCTGCTCAATATCTGGAATAGCTTTTACTGGCAATTTTAAATTAAGCATTTCTCATTTCTGCCTTTTTATCTCTTTTTAAAGCACATAATGCTATTAGCAAGGGTGTCCCAAAATGTTGACCCAATTCGAGATGGAGCAGCAATATAGTTGGGGTGTATGACTTGGAGGGGTACTTGAGGGAGGGGGGCGGGTGTTTCACGCATCTGCTGTCTTTGTCCTTCAAGATGGTGGGGTCACAGTTTTGGAAGGTACTGTCACCGATGCCTTGGCGTGTTGTTGCAGTGCATCTTGTAAATGATAGATACTTCCTCCATTACCGATGCACAGTAGGAACGAATATTTAGGGTGGTGTATGGGGTGCTGATCAAGCAAGCTGCTTTGTCTTTGATGTGGTTGTGTTTCTCAAGTGCTGTTGGAGCTGTTCTCATCCAGTTTTGTGAAGAGTATTCCATTACACTCCTGACTTGAGCCTTGGTGGACAGACACAGTGGTTAGCACTGTTGCTTCATAGTGCCAGGGACCCGGGCTCGATTGTAGTTCACTGTCTGTGCGGTGTCTGCACATTCTCCCTGTGTTTGCGTGGGTTTTCTCCGTGTGCTCCGGTTTCCTCCCACAATCCAAAGATGTGCGGGTTTGGTGGATTGATCATGCTAAATTGCCCTTCGTGTCCAAAGATTAGGTGGGGTTTCTGGATTACGGGGATAGGGTGGAGGTGTGGGCTTAGGTAGGGTGCTCTTTCAGGGGCCGGTGTAGACGCGATGGCCGAATGGCCTCCTTCAGCACTGTAAATTCTATGATTCTATGAGTCAGGAGAGGTTTTACTTGCTCCGACATTCCAAGTATTTGATATGCTCTTGACATCAACAATATTAATATGTCTGGTCCAGTGAATGGACCTAGTCAATGGTAATCCCTGGACGTTGATGGTGGATGATTCAGTGATGGCAATGAAGTTAAAAGTCAAGGAAAGCCTATTAGATTTTCTCTTGTTGGAAATAGTCGTTACCTGGCTGCACTGATATGGCATAAATGTTACTTGCCACTTATCAGCCCAAGCATGATTGTTTTCTAGGTCTCATATTTTTTACATGAATTCTCATCCAAGATTATACTGTACAGTTCTGATGGCTTCTTGTGATATTACATGGCAGGATCAAGGGAATCCCTCTGTTCGTCCGTTTAGTAGCCCTAGTATTTCACCCCCATTCTCCTTGACCCCAAAATATGGAATCACTTCCTTCGTACTATTTCAGAACCCTGGTCTTTAACCTCAGAGCTTGCCTGCTTGTTTGATATTGTTGATATCTTACTACCATTGAATAAAAAAGGTATTTTTAAATAAAGTTTACAGTAGAATTAACAATATCTTCAGAAAGATCCTAAATCCCTCCATTGCAACATCCAATCATTTGCTGAAAGATTATAGAATTTTTTCCCTTCATTATTCTTGTGGAAATAAATGAATGTATTGATCACCCGCTGTCTGAAGAAACATTTTGGACATCTATCTTTTATCAGTTTAAATCTGTACTTCCCCACCCTTCTGTCATAATTTAAATTAGGATTCCAGATTCCAATCCCTTAACTGTTTTACATGCCACAAGATCCCATCTCAGGTCGAAAAGGCCAAGTTTTATAACTCTTTTTGGTTTCACTCACTTATTATTCATGATGTCATATGCTTCAGATGCAGCTGTCAGACCTTCATCAGTGACTCCTCCAACAATCCAGATTTTGCTTTGATGCACAGCAACTCCAAACATAGCACGTGCTGTCTTCATAGCTGCCAGCTCCCTCCACTCAGATTTTTTAGGATTGTAGACAAACAATTTGTTGACACACTTACTGTGGATAAATTAAAAATAAGCTTGAAATGATCAATTACGCCAGTTTGGAATAAATCCTTAAATGTGGGATATTTACATAATATTACCTGTCATCTGTTTTCCCACCAATAACATAGATTAATCCATTATGCGAAACCACAGAGTGGCCATAAATCTTCAGTGGGAATGCTTTGGATTCATTCCATTTTAAGTCGCTGCCAAAAAAAAGTTACATTTGCATTAACATTAAATTCTTCTTATACCCTTTGACAATCAAGGTAATATTTATCAGATTTTAAAATTGCAATATTAGTTCTTGAATGTTGCTCAAAAGAGACATGTCACTGAAGTTTTTAATATTGCATTCAGCAGTAAGAATGCAAATTTGAAACCAACAATTTCTACCGCAAGAGAAAAGAGTGCTGATTGGTTGCTAAGTTTTGTTTTCTTTTATGAATTTAGAGTACCCAATTCTTTTTAAGGGGCAATTTAGCGTGGCCAATTCATCTACCCGGCGCATCTTTTTGGGTTGTGGGGGTGAGACCCTCGCAGACACGGGGAGAATGTGCAAACTTCACTCGGACTGTGACCCGGGGTCGGGATCGAACTCGTGTGAGGCAGCAGTGGTAACCACTGCACCACGGTGCCGCCTGTGATTGGTTGCTAAGTATTGCCATAAAGAAAGTAAAGAGGAACCATAAGCTTCCCAACTGCAAGGCTTGAACATATTCCTTTTATTTAATGTGAACCACGTTAGGAGCTTGGCTTAAATTGGCTGTTAGCATAGCTATCAGAGCAGGCAGTTGTTCCTCTCCGGCACATATAGCCTTCCTCGGGTAAGGAGATTGAAACTGAATGCACAGTAGTAGTGTGCAACAGCTTGTTTAACCTGTTCAATATTTTGAGATGCTTTGTCAGGCCAGGTTAATATGAGGTAGACGGGGCAGGTCAATGCTCCTGGCCCCAATAGCAGAGATGGTATTGGGTAGAAAGAGTTGTATCTGAAGAAGTAACGTTCCCTTCTGGAGCTGCACCTTGTGAATGCCACATAATATAAAGTTACTAAATTTAAATATTGCAGGCAATTCCCCAAACTGACCCAACCCATCCGATTGTGGGCCTAACTATTGAAATATGCTAATCGAGGCTAGAATAATCCTATTATGGGTGGACTCGCATTCTTAATGACAGTATTATTTTATATAGATAGATCTTATTCAATGTGATTTATTCTGGTAATATAAAATGATAACAAAGATATGACAACGAACAGTACACAACCTTTCAAGATAAAGAAAGGCCATGATTGACTACAACGGGGTTGTAGCAGCATTTTGTTATATTGAATTAATTTTATGCATTAATTCAAAGATAATATTTAGTTTAAAAGAAAACCAATTCTGACTTTACTTCATGTCATAGCAAAATACTGAATCCAACGATTGCTCATTTGGAAGATCCTTGCCACCAATCACATAAAGGAATTTATCGGTTTCTCCCATCCCGAAGAGGCATCTGGCAGAAGGCAGCGGTGGCAAGCCGTCCCATTCACCAGCGATGCTGTTAAACTAAAGCGTCAGACAAGTTAGTTTAATTTGTGACCTATTTCTGTACAGATTTAATTTATTTACACATGTATCCAGAAACCCGATTCAGAAATTTGTGAGACAGAACATTCATTTGTAAGTTACTACATTTTGCTCCAGATCTTTCAGACACCAATTTCCACAGAGCAGAATAAAGGGAGAGAGAGCAACTAAAACGTTTATCCCTTATTTTTTTAAATGAAAACCCTTATTTTTGTGGCAGGATTAGGTGGAATGCTTGAAATGAATTAACATTTACAAAAAAACCCGGTAGATTTATGCGTACCTGGTAGAAATAGCAGTGATAAGGATGTTCTTTAACTTCTTCATCCACATATAATCCACCAACCACAAAAATTGCGTTTCCCTTAGTAACCAAGCTAACGTGGTTTCTGGGAATCTGATCAGCCATTGCAGCCAGAAAGCATTGATTTAGGTTTGGATCATAAGCAACCGCCCCCGTATCATTAATGAACATGATCATCTCCTTGACGAACATGCCATGCCTGGGAATGTCATTCAGGAAGCCTGGGAGCAAATCTTCATCACCTACGTCCCCATTAACCACATCTTCACCGCCTTCTCCCTTCTTTGCGCTTTGGTCTCCTCCTTTGGCGGGCTCGGGGAGTTTCCCGGCAAAAGCATCTTTAACGGTTTGAACCTTCTTCATCAGATCTGGGTTCGCCTTAACAATGTCATTTTTTTCGACGTGGTCTTTGACATATTTCTCAGCCATCAGACGAAAACGGATGCAGTCGAAGATTTCTCCAAAACTTTCGAGCCTGTTCTCTTTATCATTCCGGACCCACCTCATGACCGCTTCGAACACAGCCTCTTCCTTCTCCACGTTTAAAGTGTCATTGGCAATTAGACCGATCAGCTCGTGTGCGGCAAGTTGCAGGAAGTCTTCACCTTTACAGATGTGTTCAAAGCGAGCGGACGCGTACTCGCGGGCAGCAAACACAAGCCGGGGGCAATCGAGCAGCAGGCCGAGCCTGAACATGGCCAGGCAGTTGGTGGTAGATAAGTTCTCCTGAAGGTAGGTGACACACAATGTGAAAACGGAGGGGATCTGGAAGCGGCTGGACGCGGCAAAAATATCCTGCACGTTCTCATCGCTCAGCTCTATCTCGGAGGAGTACAGGTAATTGAGCATGAGCTCCACCACGTTTTCATCAACATCTTCCAGAACCACCTCACCTTTCTTCTTCTCACTTTCCTCTGAAAAGAAATACTCTCGGAAGTAAGGGCTGCAGGCAGCCAGGACCAGGCGGTGACAAGCGAAGGACCTATTGCCCACCTTCAGGGAACAATCAACGAATTTGTTCTCGTCCAGTAATGTTTTCAGCCCATCCTGCAGTAGGGTGGTTTGGTAAAGCCGAGATTCTTCCACTACACCTTTAGCCGGGTCCATGGTCAGGGAGCTTCGGAAGCGAGCAGGTGGCGTCTGCCTCACTCGGGTCTGGCTGGAAAAAGACAGATCGCAGTGGCTTGCTGCACTTGACGAGCTTGTAATTTAACTCTCCAATCTAAATATAGAGAGAGATCCTGCACGCTGGAATTCACATTAACCAATGTGGAAAATCGAGCTCACTTTGGCAGCTGCTGGCAGACGGAAAGGGACAACTGTATCGGCATAGGAGTAAAACAAGACAGGCGGGCAATCACTATGGGGAACGATGACTGGGGGAATTAAATTTAGTTATTTTTATCATATTGAGACAGCGTCATAGCCAGTGTATTACACAGCCATGAAGATCACACGTTACTGAATAAACCCTTCCACTAACTTCTAGTAGGAACTGACACCCATACAGCTGCCACTAGTTAATCACAAATGCTCTTTGGGCGCTGATTTATGGCTTTTGGAATTCTGAGAACCGGTTTTTAATATTTGCAAATATTAAGTTATGACAACATTAATAGTTAGTACAATGGAATGTAAACTGCTCAGATTTCTCATGCGGTGTTCATCACTGTAAATTTAGTCTTCAGGTAACTGGAATTTACAAACATGCTTTTCAAATGTTAATCCTTCAGTATTTATAAATCTGACTAAAGCAAGATGTTTATGGATTGCTATCATCAACGCTAAGCGAAATAAAAATATCAAATATTTCAATATACAACTAAAACTAAGCTACCGAACACTTGTTTAAAAGCGAATCGAGCAACAGACGATATGAATACGTTTGCAATTTATTATTTGCCTACATCAGGGATAAGGCACCGATTTTGTCCAGGATAGAATGGATTCCTTCGTTGACAATTCTCAAATATAAATGCGAAAGTCGAATGACAAATCTACATGAGACGGGAAACAAAATCGTTTGCCAACAACCTACTGTGGGACTGAATTCATCCAGGGGATATTCTAAACTTTTATAACCCCCCCCCCCCCCCCCCCCACCACCTAAAATACATATTGCTTTATATTTCTGTTCTGAAATTGTGCTTCCGAATACCCTGTTTTCATCCTCAAGTAACTTGCTGGAGTCTTCTAGAAGCAAGGTCAACTGCTTGAACAGCTGAAAGTGGTGATCACCTAGGCTCATGCCCATTTTTAGGTTTAAAAGTTGATCAACTTTACTCATTCGCAAACTTAACATTTATCTCACCACTTTGATAAAATCATGTGACTCATTTCCCAGAACACATATTTTAGCATCTTTAAAATTTGGAAAGTGTATAATGCAACGTTTTTGTATGTAAATATTTTATTAAAATAGTATAGTTAGAAGACCATGCTGTTGATTTCACAAAATCAAAATGTGCCATCTTTTTTAGTGCTATCAGCTAAGTAATTTTAAAGTGAAGAATGTCTTGTTTGGACCTTTATTGGTCTGCATGCTGCACTGGACTTCAAAGATTCAACTATTCCCAAATCATCCTGGGCTGACAGCAGACTGAACAGCCTATAGTCAGACTATCAGGTTGAGAAACTATCTCATTCCTTTCCCATCAGTGCTTCAGTCTAGTTGTGTCTTTTCACTTTACTCCTTTCCCAGCTCAGCCTGATGTATCAGTTCTGCCTAGAGAAAAAACAAAGTAAAATAAAACTGGATCGTTGGCTGTTGCTTCCCCCTCTGACCTTCCAGATTCCTTAATTGCCAATATGCTTTTCAGTCAATTTGTTTGCAGCCCATCCAAAGTCTTTGCCGCCTAGAATTATAGAATCCCTACAGTGCAGAAGGAGGCTATTCGGCCCTTCAGGTCTGTACAGCCCTCCAAAGGAGCACCCCACCCAGGCCCACGGCTCCTCCCTATCCCCATAACCCCATCAAAGCTTTCTTTTTTGGACACTAAGGGGCAATTTATCATGGCCAATCCACCTAACCTGCACATCTTTGGACTGTGGGAGGAAACCAGAGCACCCGGAGGAAACCCATGCAGACAAAGTGCAAACTCCACACAGACAATCACTCAAGGCTGGAATTGAATCCAGGTCTCTGGCACTGTGAGGCAGCAGTGCTAACCACTGTGCCACCGTGCCTGCTTGCTGATCCCCACAGGAAGCCATCTCCATTCATTCACTTTGTATCCAATGCTTCAAAAGCTTTCTAGTCCACCTGGGCACTTGTTTTCCTGAATATTTTTTAGTCTACCCCACCTCCCATGTTTACAAATTCATCTCCTCACTCAAGGATTCAGCCCGGTGAATAATGAACGAGGATGGAGAGCTGATGGTGGCTGTGGAAAGAAAATGAGATGTGAAAGGACAAGAAATGAAGGATGAAAGCAAGGCAGTGACAGTAAGGGAAGCAAGATTTTGAGAAGGGAGGAAGACAAAGGAGAGAATGTGACAGGTTGAAAGAAATGGAGACTTACAGATTTTCACTGATTAGAGCAACCAGCTCCCTCTCCTATTTTGTTAGTCCCTCTTAATGCTTCTCCTTCTCAATACTCCCAGAACCCATCTCAGTGTTTTCAATTCGTAGCATTCCCGCAAACCCATACTGCAACTTGTATAGCTTAGCACACTGTATTTTTTCTATGTCTATATTTGGGCACAGATCCCACAGCCAGCACCCAGAACCTCCTCTCTTGACTGTACAGAACTCTTGAGTGCTCCAGGTGTACCAACTTTTCTCTAGCCTTTGCCTGCACCAAGCCTTTTTCTCCCATTTCCTTCAGGACTCACATCCTGCTCCACAATTATTTCTGAACTCATCCCTCATGAGGAGCTCAGTCACATCCACATCTTCCCAAACCAGGACCACAAACCTATGGCGTGTCCTTGGTCTCCAGACCAGGTTCGATTCCGGCTTGGGTCACTGTCTGTGCGGAGTCTGCACGTCCTTCCCGTGTCTGCGTGGGTTTCCTCCGGGTGCTCCGGTTTCCTCCCACAGTCTAAAGATGTGCGGGTTAGGTGAATTGGCCAATGATAAATTGCCCTTAATGTCCAAATTGCCCTTGGTGTTGGGTGGAGGTGTTGAGTTTGGGTAGGGTGCTCTTTCCAAGAGCCGGTGCAGACTCGGAGGGCCGAATGGCCTCCTTCTGCACTGTAAATTAATCTATGATTAATCTAGGACAAAGGTTCGGCACAACATCGTGGGCCGAAGGGCCTGTTCTGTGCTGTATTTTCTATGTTCTATGTTCTATGTAGGTGTTAATAAAGGAGGATAGAAGCAGAAAGTTCTATGGAAGGAACTCTAGAGATTACCACCTAACCAGCTGAAGGCATAGCCACCATTGATGGAGTGAATAAAATTGGGGAAGCGAAAAGGGCGGAATCAGAGGAAGGCAGAGATTCCGGGTTGTAGTGCTGGAGGAGGTTATTCTCAGGCAGTCCCTCGGCACATGCACAGTCGTGCTGCCCTGTCCCATGTGCTGACTGTGAAACACGGCCTCATCAGAGGGGTGGAGTTTGGAATGGGTCTGGCCTAGCACTCAGCGGCCCCTCCTCCCGATCGGTGCCTTTAGGGCCCTGGGATCAATATTGGGCTGTAGGAGCAGCTGGTTTGAGTCCCGGCTGCCGCTGCACCATCTGGCTTTGCCAGCCCTGGCGGTTCCCCATGATCTGCACCATGGTGTTGACGCCCTCGGCGATGCTCCTCAGTGATTGGGCCGGGCTCTGCAGCGCCTCAGCAATGCCCAGCTGCGACTGGGACAAGCTCCAGGGCGACTCGGCCATTCCCATTTGAGAACGGGACATGTCCCGCAGACCCTCATCAAGGTGGGCCTGGTACTGGGTCACATCCCCCAGTGAGGCGTTCATTCTGCCGAGGCCCTCAGCCATGGCTGTCACCGACTGGACACCTTGGACACCTTCACACATGATGCCAATGGCTTGCACTAGCCTATCCACTTCGGATGCCACCCTAGCAGTGTTGGCCTCTGTGCCACTGATTGCCGGTGCATCTCCTGCGCCAGTAGCCTCTGGAACTCCTCCAAGCGGCTGTGGATCTGCTGGAGTGACGCTGACATCGCCCTCTGAACATCCCGGCTGCTCCCTATCGTCTCCATCAGCTCTGGGTAACCCACTTCCAGAGGCTCAGCATGAGGCTGGGACCAGCTGGGTCCTGGGATCCAGCAGACCTCCGATTGCTGTCTCACCTGAGGGTTCCTGCCTCCACCTGATGTACACCATTAGCGGTGCAGTCCTCACCAGATTGTGCCCCAGAAGCCTGACCACTAACGTCCCACCGAGGTATGCGTATCTGCGCTGGTGGAGGGTGGGGATGACTATAAAAGTTGCATCCTTGGAGCTCTCCTCCAAGGTGGTCTCCTCGGAGTCAGGAAAGGGTGTCTCCCGGGTTGATCCGGCGCCGTCGGCTGGAGGACCAGCGGGAGAATGGACATTTGATCAGTGGGATGGATGGGTCAGTCAGTGAGGCAATCACATTTGACAGGTCCC
The DNA here is from genome assembly GCF_047496885.1 of Scyliorhinus torazame. Lineage (NCBI taxonomy): Eukaryota > Metazoa > Chordata > Chondrichthyes > Carcharhiniformes > Scyliorhinidae > Scyliorhinus > Scyliorhinus torazame. Next base: position 117,406,358 of record NC_092708.1, read on the forward strand.
TCAGGTTCCTCACCTCTGCGGCATCCGCCAGCCTCTGCGTGGCTGACCAATCTATCCTCGGCCACCCCAGTCACCTCCAGGGCCTGCTCCTCGAAGGAGGTGAGAACTCTTATGTCCGGCATCCCTCCGCAGGTCTAGGCCCTTTCCCGCCGATTGTGGGAGAGCTTTTCCTGCGGAGACATAGGGAGGGCATCGTTAGCCACACGCGTGGTTCACAGTGGTGGTTGAGGGGATGTGAAGGCAAGGTTGGGGGGAGGAGTGAATTGCATGGCGAGTTGATGGGTGGATGCTCCCGTGGGGGTAGAATGGTCTCCGGGGGTAGAATGGTCTCTGGGAGGGGGGTTTAATCTACTCGTGCAGCACGGTGTGGGTCATTGACCCTCTTCCTGCACTGCTGTCCAGTCCTCTTGGTCATACTATTCAAACTTGCTGCTGCTGTCACCTCATCCCAGGCAGCACTGGCTGCCTTGTGGCTCTCCCTCGGGGACTCTCAGGGGAACAGGCCATCCCTCCTGGCCTCCACAGTGTCAAAGACCCTCCTCAGGTCAGCATCCACGAATCTTGGGTCTGATCTCCTCGGTGCCATTGTTGCGAGCTCGCTGGGGTTGGCTGAGTAGCTTAAGTATTGCTTGCTCTAGTAAGCGGGGGCTGGTGAACATGTCCCTGCGAATCAGCTGGTGGGTCTTCCTTTGCAGCAAGAAGCCCGCAAGCCTTTGTTAAGTGGACTTATTAACGTTGAATTGTGTTGCCGTCCTCGCTGGGCCGAGTGCCAGGAAGCTCGCGGTCACACTTAGAAATTGTACCGTTGAATCGCGCCCTGAGTTTTTTGAAATTGGCTAAACTGGGTTTTCTGTACCTGGGGGTGAGCTTTAGTGTCTTTAGTTTCAGAACATATAAACACAGGCTCTCGGTGTGAATTTGACCAAGAGGGTTGAGAGTTGGGTGACTGAGGGAGTTGGGGAATATAGGGGAAAGAGCTACTCCTTTGCTTTTTCTAACTTTTTTTCACTCTGTAGTAATTAGTTCTTACTGTGCTACAGGGGAAGAAGGTAGCTGTTTGGTGAGTCTCTGATAAGTGGTTAAGGTTTAAAATAGCATATAAACTGGTTCTAAGTATAATAAAATATATTAAAAAAGGAAAATAATTAATTGAATAAAATAATTAAGTAGTTCATTAAAACACATTAAGGATGGCAGGACAGGTGATGTGTCACGGCTGTAACATGTGGGCATTCCTGAATGCCATTGTGGTCCAAGGCCAACGTGTTTGCAGTAAGTGTTTGTGGTTTGAGGAGCTTTGGCTCAAAGTTATTGAGCTGGAGACCAAGCTACCGATACTGAGATGCATCAGGGACAGAGTAAGTTTTTTTTTTGAAAAACATTTTATTGGAGGCATTTTCAAATATATACGTAACAAAGAAAAACACAAAAAAGTCAAAACATCCTTACACTGCCCCCCCCCAACAATCTCCCCCCCCCCCCCACTTTACCTGCTGCCTCCACAGCACTTGCCCCCTTTATTGAATTTTAAACCAATCCAAATAGAAAAAAGGAAACCTCCCTCCCCCCTGCTGACAACTCAGTATTCCTTAAAGAAGTCAATGAACAGCTTCCACTTCGATGTGGACCCCTACTGTACATTTCTGATGGTGAACTTGATTTTCTGTAGTGCAGGAAAGGGACAGGGTAAGTTACCTGGACATTTGTACAAGGATACAGTCACACCCCTTAGGATAGGGTCCTCTGATTTGGTGTGATTAAGGCAAATAAGGGAACCCAGATGATAGGAGTGCAGCCTTTGCGATTGTCTGAGAGGTTTGAGGTTCTTTCAGCAGTTTGGATGAGAGTGTGGGCTGCAGGATGGATGAGCTGACTAGCCATGGCACTGTGGTACTGGAAGCCATTCAAGTGGGGGGACCAGAAAGGAATGTGGTGGTAATAGGGGACAGTGTACTGAGGGGGATTAACACTGTTCTCTGCAGCAAAGAGCAGGAGTTCAGAAGCCTGTGTTGCCTGCTGGGTATCAGGGTTCAAAACATCTGCTTAGGACTGGAGAGGAACTTGGAGTGGATCCAATTGTTGTGCTCAATGTAGGTACAAACAACCTCTTTCTGTTCCCTGTCTTTATCCCTGCCTGGGTCTTTCTCCTGGGACCTCTCCCGCCAGTATCCAACTCCCCGGGACATCTTCTCTGGAATGGTACTCTGGTTCAGGTCACCTGACCTGCCGTTACATGTCACTTTACTTCATTTCATCCATTCCATTTGCGCAGGTGCGCAGAGCCGCTTCCCAGTTTCAAGAACATGAACACCATTACCTGTGTATTGTAAAAGTAAAAATGGGAAAATATGTCATTTGAAACATGGAAGTCTGGCAAAACCTGACCTAAAGTGTTGCCTTTTTTACCTGCTATAAATATGGCAATCAATAAGGTTGCCCTTCTTTCTTTAGATATCGATCAAAGAGCCAAACACCAATTAGTTAGTTCAAGATCAATGGTACTTTATTTATTTTACACACACAGTTAACATGCAACATAAACACTACTAGTTAAACTACACCTATCAACTATGACAACCTGTACATAACTTCAGGCATCCAGCTTAGGTCAGAGGAACTGTGGCCTTTGTTCAAATCTGGATCTACTGGGTCTGGAAAAGTAACTGCTGCTCAGCTGGGCTCATCCGTCTGGTAGCGGGTGTTGAACTTGAACTTGCTTCTGGTGGTGCTGCAATTGGAGGTGGACGTTGCCGGAGCGCCAGGTCAAAGAGAGGTCAAACACATGGCGGTGTCTCTCTTTATCCTTGGGGAGTTTCGCGCTCTTTTGGGCGGTCCTTCGGTTTGGACTCCACTAATTGTGTAGTTCTTGATCACTGTATTCGATTTGAGCCAATAAAGAGGCGGTGCCTTGATGTTGTTGATGCTTCCTGAGTAAAGGGAGTGGCGCCGAAATGTCTGGGATTGTATCGGTTACTCAAGTATCAGTCTTTTGTCTTACGGAGATGGGCCATCAAAATGCTAATCGGTTGGGGGTTTCGATGCTGTCTGGATTCTTTGCTCACAAATATATATTCATGCTCTGAGCCTGCCTGAATCTTACATTGTCCACATTTCCCTTTAGGCTTTGCGAACATCCATGTTTCTTGCTGTAAGTGGCCATCCCAGATGGCTACAGTCCGTCCTCTTGATCCTCAACGCGAAGTGTGAAGGATCACACTACTGAATCTTCTCCTGTTCTCTGGTATGCCGGGTACCCTCAGTCAAGGACAGGTTCTACCCTACTCTGTCCTATGGGTCGAAACATTTACCTAAGTTTTCCCTAATACAACATATATCTATAAAATTCTAAGGGGGTGCTATAACATTCAATCATACATTCCAATTTCTTTGCACAAAAAGGGGAACCTCTAACTGTCCTTAACTAAACTACACTCATGCTGCTATCTAATAACCAAGGGAACTTATATTACAGTACAAAATAAACAATAGCGGCATCACATTCCTACTTAAGACTTATGTCAATTTACAGAGAAAGTACTTTTATTTAAAAAAACGCAGAATTCATTAGGGAGTAAAAGGTTCAAAAAGAGTGTGGGGTCTGCTGAAGTCCGAGGAAAGGGGCTCTGATTGTGTATACTGGAGTGCGGGAGGCTCTCCTTCGCCATTTCCGAAGTCTGAGTGTCTGGATGACACTGCAAAGTATCGCTATAATCAATAGGGCTTCTACCGTGTACTTTATGATATTGTCGCACCATGTGGGGGTATCAGTGTCTGTTTCTATGTGTGGTGTAGTGTCCGGGCTAGGCTTATCGTGTTGGGTGGTCATGTTTAGTGCCTGTGTGGTGAGGGGTGTAGGGGCGGATAACGCACGCAACTGTATTGATCCAACGACGATCATGATGCAGATCATCAGGTCCGTCTTCATCTTGTCTGTGTCTTCCTCTGTCTCCTGGTATATTCGTATCTTCCTGGGGGTACAAGCATAATATCTGTCATTATCTTGTTGTTTAATGTCTCGTTTGTCTGTCTGTTTCTCATTAACGTCAATTTCCCATTTAGAATCGTCACCATCCGGGAAAAAAAAAAGAATTCTGTCACAGTGCGAGCACTCTCGTAGCCTGTGTCTGATGGGCTGAGTGGGCGGACAATTTTCCATCCGGTGCAAAATCGTTTCAACCAAGTGTTTTAATCATGTAAATAGCAGGTGGGGGTTAGCGACCGAAGGGTCACCGGAAAGGAAACAAAAGTTGTGGCAAAGTGCATTCTTTAAACCACATTATTAAAAGAACAGCAAAAGTGTTTCAAAAAGAACTTTCCGAATGGGGTGCGTATGAGCCGCGGCAGGGCAAGAATGGGTGGAATCCCCGGGTAGGGCGGTGACCAGTGCAGTTACTCCACTACCCGAGCTTGGCTGACCAAATACATCGGGGGTCCTCGGGCAGGGCGGGGATCAGTGCCATTATTCCACTGCCTGGGTGACCTTACAAGAACGGTAAGAATTTGAATATTTATGGACTTTCAACAAACTTGTGCCTTTAACTACCATGTGGCGTCGAAATTTGCATGAGATCAACACACAAAGTCGTACAAGAGAGAAACATTCAACATTAAAAAAACAAACTAAAGAAGAAAGCGGGCAGATTCCATCAAGGAATAGGACACCGTAAATCTCAATCAGTTCCTTTCTCGCATCTGGACACCTCAGGGTTCCATTCCAAAAAGGGCCATAAAGGGGTTAGCGTGGTGGGAATCAGACTCTGAGTCATCACCATCTCCTGGTTGCCAAACTCGTGACTGGAGTTTCTGTGCCAAAGCGGCGTGGGACGATGTGGGATCCATCTTGTTGTTTCTTATCAGTCGATAAGAATTGTCGTGGTGCCATTGTTTCTTATCCTGTAGGGCGATAGGGGTGCCATTGTTTCTTATCCTGTAGGGCGATAGGGGTGCCATTGTTTCTTATCCTGTAGGGTGGTAGGGGCGAGGGGGTGTCGCTATCATCGGATGGTGGGTCAGGTTCTCGTAACGGCAAATAAATTGTCTCTGATGGACCGAATATATTGTGGTCGGTGTCACTGGGGCTGTAGTGACTGGGGCCTAGTCTGTTTTTCCATTGGTCAGGAATATCAAGGGCGTTCATTATGCTTTCACTGTCCGAATCAAGTGTGAGGGTGAAATTCGACTCTGGGGGCGGAGTCAAGGTAGTTTCTGTGGACGTGCTGTCCTGGCTGGGGGAGGGCTGGATTGGGTTGCCAGAGGGCAGGCCTTCGTTGTCTGCCATTGCCAGTGAGATGTGGTGTGAGTGGCTGCACTGCGTTCCATAACCCTTAAGCTGGTTTATATGAAACCATCCTGATTTTCCATTTGGTTATGTAATCTTGTAAATTGAGGGGCTTACTTTATCGGAAATTGAGTAGGGTCCTTCAAATTTTGGGGAGAGGAATGAACTAGGATTGTACAGGGAGATCATGACTTGCTGTCCGACTGTATATTCTATCGGGTGTACTGTTCTCTCAAAGCAGGCCTTACTCTGCTTTTTCCTAGTGCCTAGTCAAACAGCTGCAGCTTTAATATTCTCCATTATGTTTTGGACCGCTTTTTCGTGGGTAAGGGCGGTGACTGTGTGTGGCGCACAAAGACTCCGTGAGACGAATAGAGTGAAGTCGATGAGGCTTTATTAAGCGTGTCTGTTCCCCAGCAGCCCGATAGTAAACTGGCCTGCGGGGGAAGGCACCAGCTTCTTATACTTCGCCTTCAGGGCGGAGTATGAGGTCAACGGCCAACCAGGACCCGGGATCTGTCAGCCAATGACATTAGGGCTTCCAGTCCCACATGACCCCCAATACATACTACCACATTCACCCCTTGTCAAAAATGGACCCGGCGGGGTGATGCTTCGTATGGTGGTAAGGGTTTACAGGGCTGGTCCTGAGGATAGAACAGGGAGCCATACAGGCAGTCTATACCTCCCAACCCCCCCAGTACGCCATGTGCGACCCGCAGGCGCCGCCATTTTGGGTCCCGACCACCGCGGTCCCGGGAGAACTGGGAGCCCTGCACGCCGCCTACACTCCCCAACCCCCCTCCCCGCAGTCCATATACGACCCGCCGCCGGCGCTCCCGATTTGGGTGCCGGCCAACACTCTCCACAGAGAGGAGGGGGTTTTTCGCATCCCGAACGCCACCCTCACCCCCGTCCCGCGCCCCACGCCTGACCCGCCGGCGCCACCTACCTTGACCCCGACCACCGCTGTCCCCGGCCTGCCGCGCGGTCGGGGCCGTAGGCGCGGGTATTACGCGCGGCTACGTCCAGCGAGGCTGCCAGGGCCCGTGCCTCTGAGAGTCCTAGCGACTCTTTTTCTAGAAGTCTTTGGCAGATTTGGGAGGATTGCATACCTGCAACAAAAGCATCGCGCATTAACATGTCCGTATGTTCGTTTGCATTCACCGACGGGCAGCTGCAGGCTCTTCCCAGAATCAGCAGCGCGGCGTAGAACTCGTCCATCGATTCTCCGGGAGCTTGCCGTCTTGTCGCGAGCTGGTAGCGAGCGTAGATTTGGTTAACTGGGCGAACGTAGAGACTTCTCAGTGCTGTGAACGCCGTCTGGAAATCGCGGGTGTCTTCAATGAGGGTGAAAATCTCCGTGCTCACCCTCGAGTGCAGGACCTGCAGTTTTTGTTCGTCTGAGACTCGGCCTGTGGTCGATGTGATGTAGGCCTCGAAGCAAGTCTGCCAGTGTTTGAAGGCTGCTGCCGCATTCACTGCATGGGGGCTGATCCTCAGGCATTCTGGAATGATCCTGAGCTCCATAGTCCTTTTTAGGCACGCTTAATAAATTGTGGCGCACAAAGACTCCGTGAGACGAATAGAGTGAAGTCGATGAGGCTTTATTAAGCGTGTCTGTTCCCCAGCAGCCCGATAGTAAACTGGCCTGCGGGGGAAGGCACCGGCTTCTTATACTTCGCCTTCAGGGCGGAGTATGAGGTCAACGGCCAACCAGGACCCGGGATCTGTCAGCCAATGACATTAGGGCTTCCAGTCCCACATGACCCCCAATACATACTACCACACTGTGGGGCTGGCCAAATCAAGTCCAAATAAATACTCAGTACCCTTCATGGGTCATCCGGTCAAGAGGGTATGGGGGGTGTATCCTGTCGAACTTGATACGGTGTTTCTAATAAACATCAGTGTGAATGGGAGCACTGTGTCCCATGTCGTATTGTGCTGCTGTACCATCTTCCTAAGTGTTGCCTTTAGGTTTCTGTTCATACGTTCCACAATGCCACTGGACTGTGGGTGATAGGCAATGTGAAACTTCTGTTTTATTCCGAAAATCGCCAGGATGTTTTTCATTATTCTGCCTGTGAAGTGCGAACCTTGGTCCAACTCAATATTACGGGGGAGTCCCCATCTAGTAAAAATGTGCTCGGTTAGAATTTGTGCCATGGCTTTGGCCATGTTTGTTCTTGCAGGAAATGCTTCTACCCATTTTGTGAAGGTGTCAATGACGACCAACACATACTTGAATCCATTTCTGCAGGGGGGTAGGGGACCAATATAGTCTAACTGCAAGTTCGTCCATGGGTCATTAACAGAGCGGGTGTGTCTTAGCTGACATTTCTTTGCATATCTGTCTGGGTTGTTCTGGGCGCAAATCAAACAATTCTCAATGTAGTGGGTTACATCAATTTTTAAATCGGGCCACCAACAGAGAGGTCTGAGGTGGGCAAGGGTGGATTCTATCCCTTGGTGTCCGTCATGGAATTGGCAATTAATCTGGTTCCTGTCCTGGGTGGGGACCACATAAATACCATCCTTTAATATGATTCCCTTGTGTATCATTAACGTGTCTTTAAACCTATCATAGGGAGCTGGGAAGTGTCCTTTTAAAATTTCCTTTAGCGTGTCGTCTTCCTTTTGTGCCTGTGCCAAATCTTGAATATTGGTCTGTGAGACCTGGACCACGTGTACTGGGGCACTCTCGGGGGGTTGCCAAAAGTGGCCATGTCGTGAGCCTACTTTCGCTAGGGCGTTTGTTTTCACGTTACCGGGTGTGGAGGAACGATGGTGGCTTCTAACTTTTATGATTCCATATGTTCGACCTTTAGCTTCCTTAAGAATGTGTTTTAGTAATGGCGCTGAGGGTAGGGGATTTCCGTTGGCAGATATAAATCCTCTAGATTCCCACAGGGGCAGGAATTGTTGTAAACATACAAACTGTCTGAATATATGTCTGCTGGGGTCAGGAACGAATCTGGGTGCTGCACAATGTAAGCAATGGCTGCTAACTCGGCTGCCTGCGAACCTCAATATCCAGGCAACTTTAACGAGATTTCCTCTAAAGCGCATCCCTGCGCATCCTCTACATAAATGCTGAATCCTGTAATCTTTTTTCCATTTAGAATGGTGGAGGAGCCATCTACATAAATTTTTAGAGCTTTATCTGTGGGCTGGGTTGTCTGTGGTCAGATGCCTGTCTTTTTTGGCACCGATTTGGGAACAAAGGGGCATGTGTTGTGCCTGGCTGCAATGATCGCACACTCATGTGGGGTTCCTGCATACTGTAAATTGTCGGCCAGAAACGTGTGCGTCTTTGTCCCCTTTTCCGTAATGTCACGTCCTTGTAGGAGTAAGGTCCAGCGCGCTGCTCGAATTTGGCTTACTGTGCCGTCTTTTAGCGTACCGTCTAATAGTAGCTGTGCCGGGTTCTGCTCGTCAAAATGGTTACGGGGTTGAGTCCTGTTATGTATGGGAAGTGTTGGACAGCCCAAAAACCTGAGAGCAAGTGCCGTTCGCAGGCTGAAAATCCCTGCTCTACGGGATCTAAAACTCATGAGGCATAGGCTACGGGTCCTAAGCGATCGTGCCTTTCCTGTAGAAGTAAGGCCGAAAGGGTTCGGTCGGTGGTCGCTACCTCTATTGCGTATGGGGAGTGTGGGTCTGGTGCCTGTAAAACGGGAGCTGTGCTTAGGGCGCGTTTCAATGCATCTACAGCATCCGTGTGCTGTGGAAGCCATTTCCATGGGGCCTGTTTCTTAAGGAGCTCGGAAAGTGGGGCTGCTTTTGTGGCAAAACCGTCTATGTGGTTCCTGCAGTAACCGACCATTCCTAAAAATGACCGGAGTGCTGTAACATTTTGGGCCAAGGGCAATTTTACAATTGAATCGATCCGTTTCTGTTCTATCTCACGCTTACCATGCGTTATGACCGTACCTAAATAAGTGTCCTTTTCCTGGAGAATTTGGGCTTTTTAGGGGTTGATTTTGCAGCGAATTTCTTTTAGGAGTCTTAATAGTCCGAAAGAGGTGAAATGTGCTCTTCCTTGGTGTCAATCTGTAGGAGCAAGTCATACACATACTGAATGGGGCATTCGGGTCGGGAAAATTTTGCTAATCCGTTCGTCAATTGTCTGTGAAAAATGGAGGGGGAGTTGTGGAAGCCTTGTGGAAGGCATGTCCACGTGTACTGCTGTCCCTGGAAAGTGAACGCAAATTTGTACTGGCACATTTTGTCCAAGGGAATGGACCAAAAGCCAGTGCTAATGTCCAGAACCATGAAAAGTTTTGACTGTAGTCCCTGCTTTAACATGGTCTCGGGACTCGTGGCAACAGTGGGGGCTGCTAACGGAGTTACTTTGTTAAATTCCCTATAATCGATGGTCAGTCGCCATGAACCATCTGGTTTTCTTACGGGCCAAATCGGGGCATTGTTCGTTGAGGCTACGGGCCGAGCTATGCCTTGGTCCAATAAACTCTGGATTACTTTAGCTATCTCTCCCTCGGCTTGCTGTGGAAAACCATATTGTCTCTGGGGCTTAGGATCGGGACTTACAATGGTGACCATTCCTGGAATTTTACCGCAATCGTGCTTGTGCTAGGCAAACAATGCTTTATGTCTCTTCAAGACTTCTCTAACTGTTTTGTCCGTGGTAATGGTTTGTGGATCAAACCAGTACTCTCCCACTGAGCTAATCCTGTGTGCGTAGTCTCCTACTGTGAGCGTGGCGGGGGCTCGTGCTGCTCTAGCCATTTTCCACACACTTATTTACGGGGTGGAAAGAAAGGTTGTGAGAGCTCATATAATCTATTCCCAAGATGTGCTCTGCTGTCTGGGGTAAATCTACCAAAACGACTGAGTGCTTAGTTTTGATGTTACCGATCTGGATACCACAGGAGCTGTAATGTGTCCCTGCTGGAGATGTCCTGTAAAGCCACTAAGAGTGATGGTGTCTGTAGTGGGCCATATATCTCACTGGTACGTCGTGGAGGAGTTAATGTGGTTCGGGACCCCCCCCGTGTCCCAAAGGAACTCTACTGGGTGTCCCCGGAGTGTGCCTGCAACTACCGGTCTTCCGGACTTGTCCCAAGGTGTGTCGCAGACCCAAGTTGGGGAGTCCGAACACCGTCAATTGGTGCCATTTATGGCCAAATTATCTGCACGGGCGCTAATGCTGAGGATAGGTCTGGCATTGTTCCTAGGGGGGGCATTTGTGGGATGATTCTGTTGCTGTTTCGGGGGGGGCATTGCATTCTCGGGCGTAATGTCCGTCGTGTCCACAATTGTAGCATTCCTGCGCTTTAGGGTGCTGCGTGTTACTTCTACCTTCATTTACCCATGCGGGGTCTTGGTGTGCCCTTACGGGGTTCATGTTTGCCACTACTCTCGCCTGCTCTGTCTTTGTCTGTAGGGATTGTTCCCAAGCTCTAGATAGTTGCTTCAGTACCCACACTTCGTTGTGTGCCGGGTCTGAGGGGTCGTAATTCGCACATGCCTTTTGTCCTGCCTCCGTGGCGTGGGCGACTAAATTACGAGTCCATTTGGCCGTATTGTCTTTGGATAAATGGGCGAGTGTTAAATCACCGAATACTGCGGTGAAGTGGATCCAGAGGCATCCACCAAATGCTGTTGGGTGCGCTCCCTTTTTCTGTCTACACTGGTTGCGTCCTTCTACTGGATCTCTATTATAGCCAATTGCATCTAAGATGGCTGTTTTCATATCTTGGAGGCTACCTCCTCCTACATTTTGTGGGTCGGGAAGGGTCAAGCCTCATTACAATGAGTTTTACTTCTTCCTGCTCGTCCAGACCGTACATGACGGTCTGTTGCTTAACTCGTTCAAAAAAGTGGTGTGGGTCTGACGTGGGGTGAAAGGTTTCAATTTTATCGCGGGCATCCCTTAACTGGGTGATGGTTAGTGGGGTGGTGTACACAAAATCAGGTTGGTCTTCGGTCGGGACTCTACGTTGCGTGGTGACTGGATACATAGGGTTGGGTGCAGTCGGTGATGCGGGTGCTTTCCTTTTCGGGGCCTGGGGGCTCTATTCTGACTTTCTGTTTCGTTCACATATCGATGGGCCGTTTCATTAAGTTTGTGCCAATCGGGGCCATCTTCCTGATCTAACTGTGGGCCAAAGGTATCTCTGAACCCATTCTGAACTGAGAGCAGTGATTGCAATCTTGCAATTTGCTGCCTGCACTTGGCATGGTCTACCAAACTCTGCTTCTGTTCCGTGGTGGAACTGTGGAGTGCTCGGAGGGCTGCCTTTAAGTCCTCGCATTGTTTTTTCAACTGTTCTGCTTGGTGTTCTGTTTCCTCTCTTACCAAAACCGCACATTGCGTGTCTTGGTAGGCCTTATCATATTGGATCTAAAAGCTACTTAGGTGAGCGAAACAAGATTGGTGTGCCTGTTTGGCATCAGCCATCTCCTTGTCCTTCGACGCTAGCTGCTCTCGGAATTGCTCATTTACTCTCTCACACTCGCTAACATCTCCCTCACTACTCCTCTCTTTCTCCTCAAGCTGTCTACGGAGCGTCCTCACAATCTCCTCTGTGCCTCGCAATTGTGCCAAGCAGGACACGATTGCCATCGGCATACGAACTCTACTTAAATTCTTCTTGTGGATCTCGGTCAGGTCATCCCACCAGGTTTGTCCTATACTACCAGGCCCTGTTTCCTCAGTCGCACAAAACTCAGAACATAGGGGCAATCCTTTCCCCTTTAGGTACTTCCTCATTTCCTCTTCCCATATGGGACACTGTTCGGTTCTGTTGGTCGCTGCGACCTGGGGTTCTTGGGGGTGCATGAGGCGTTCCATTGCCTTCATTGCCATCTCCAAGATTATCTCTTTATCTTTGCCGGGAATTTGTTCAACCGGATATCGATCAAAGAGCCAAACACCAGTTAGTTAGTTCAAGATCAATGGTACTTTATTTACACACACAATTAACATGCAACATAAACACTACTAGTTAAACTACACCTATCAATTATGACAAACTGTACTTAACTTCAGGCATCTGGCTTAGGTCAGAGGAACAGTGGCCTTTGTTTGAATCTGGATCTACTGGGTCTGAAGAAGTAACTGCTGCTCAGCTGGGCTCATCCGTCTGGTAACTGGCGTTGAACTTGAACTTGCTTCTGGTGGTGCTGCAATTGGAGGTGGACATTGCTGGAGTGCCAGGTCTAAGAGAGATCGAACACATGCGGTGTCTCTCTTTATCCTTGGGGAGTTTTGCGCTCTTTTGGGCGGTCCTTCGGTTTGGACCTCATTAATTGGGTAGTTGCCGATCACTGTTTTCGATTTGAGCCATTAAAGGGGCGGGTGCCTTGATGGCTGGGCGTGTCCTAAGCGGTCATTGACCCTGTTGTTGATGCTTCCTGAGTAAAGCGAGTGGCGCCGAAATGTCTGGGATTGTATCGGTTACTCAAATATCAGTCCTTCGTCTTACGGAGATGGGCCATCAAAATGCTAATCGGTTGGGGGTTTCGATGCTGTCTGGATTCTTTGCTCACAAATATACATTCAGGCTCTGAGCCTGCCTGAATCTTACATTGTCCACATTTCCCTTTAGGCTTTGCGAACGTCCATGTTTCTTGCTGTAAGTGGCCATCCCAGATGGCTACAAAGGGTACATGAGAAAATGTAGGGAAATATCCCACGAAGGGTTAACAGCAGCTGCAAAAGAAGGTTTTGAAATGCAGATAGCCTTTATCAAACAGGCGTTAAGAAAACAGCTTGTGACTATTCAAGCTGTAAAACCGATGCATGTCATTTAAGTCACAGCAGATTGAGCTTTTAGATTTATGGAAAAAAGCAATATTTCACACCTTTGAAGTTAATTATTTTAGTAAGCAGCTAAAAAAGAATTGCTAGGATGTTCAGTTGAATTGGGTGACAAATGTTTAGGTGTGAAATCCTGCTGACACCAGGTGAATATGGGAAGCTGGAGACGTGCCCACGAGAACACACGTTAACCCCAAATCGGAGTCAGAGTTCTGACAAGCTAAGGGCACTATTTGGTAATACGGCAACTTTAGAAGTGACAGAAACCTGATGTAACACCCCTCTAGGATCAAAGCACTTTTGAACATTACAAAGGAAACGATGTAATCAGAGTTCAATGAGCTGAAGTTATGCTCAACATGAATACATAGTCGTGTTAGAAATAATTCAGATTAAAGGTACCTTGAACAATCAAGAGTAAAATAAAGTTACTTTACGATAAAATCATACAAACTTAATAACTGCTAGAAGGAGAATATAAATCCTAAAAAAGGGGACAACCAGCAGAGTCAGCTCTCATAGCTCCGTCACGGGAAGGATAGAGCACAGAAACTGAGCGGAACAGCGAATCCATCTGAGGAAGACCAAAAGCTAAAGAAGAGAGATTGTCAAGGTAGACCTGAAGGTCTTTTCAACCAACCAGGAGAATCCAGAAGCAAGATTTTTTTACTTTTCTGTGAAGACAGTGATTGCATCTTTTAAAAGAAAAAATATAATAATAAAATAACTTAAAGTTTTAACCTGAAACAGTACAAAGAACAAAGAAAAGTACAGCACAGGAACAGGCCCTTTGGCCCTCCAAGCCCGTGACGACCATGCTGCCCGACTAAACTACAATCTTCTACACTTCCTGGGTCCGTATCCCTCTATTCTCATCCTATTCATGTATTTGTCAAGATGCCCCTTAAATGTCACTATCGTCCCTGCTTCCACCACCTCCTCCGGCAGCGAGGTCCAGGCACCCACTACCCTCTGTGTAAAAAAATTTGCCTCGTACATCTACTCTAAACCTTGCCCCTCACACCTTAAACCTATGCCCCCTAGTAATTGACCCCTCTACCCTGGGGAAAAGCCTCTGACTACCCCCTCAGTTTTGTAGACCTCTATCAGGTCGCCCCTCAACCTCCGTCGTTCCAGTGAGAACAAACCAAGTTTATTCAACTGCTCCTCATAGCTAATGTCCTCCATACCAGGCAACATCCTGGTAAATCTCTTCTGCACCCTCTCTAAAGCCTCCACATCCTTCTGGTAGTGTGGCGACCAGAATTGAACACTATACTCCAAGTGTGGCCTAACTAAGGTTCTATACAGCTGCAATAATAGTAGTTATTACAAAGTCTACTTTACTTACTTAGCAACACGGGACCCAGGATCGATGCTACTAAGTGGTAAGTAGATTAAATCTCCGATGAAGATATGGGTTATACCGGGGGATAACTTGAAAATATAGATTGACCCGAATAGCACCCACCTAAGTCTGCATAGGAGTTGGGGAGTGAGAATCCCTGTTCACCATTTAGACTGTCTTATTGACCCTCTTTGTTATAGGGTGAATTCTAAGAATAGAGGTGAGTTTTTTTACTTCATGGCGCCCAACGTGGGGCCTAGAATATTAGAAGTTTCGAGTTAAGCAGAGTGGAGGCTAGAAAATTAGAAGTTTCTAACCGACACAGGGGCTAGAATATTAGAAGTTTCTAGTTCCCAAACAACGGTTAGAATATTAGAAGTTTCTAACCGGCACAACGGCTAGAATATTTGAAGTTTCTAGTCTATGTGTGAGTCAAACTTTACCTGCCGAGTTTAGTTTGGAAAGTCATGTGTGATTGACTTTTGTAAGGATATTCTGTGGATCGGGGGGGATATAAAACTCAGGTTGGGTATGAAAATCAGTAGACGAGAAGATACTGACCCTGGGAAGAAGTCTGCAAGACATCTTGGTGATAGCACTAAAAATCTTGCATCAATTACTGGTAAAAGGAGGCCAAAAAATAAATCTTCCATAGAGTCAGGCAGATTGTGAGGGAAAGCCTAGAGAAATAGGGACGCCTAGAAACCTTTAGAGACCAATAACCAATCGACCCTTAACTAAAACAGGAAGATAGTGCCTTAGTACCCTTGGATAGGGCCCGGAAAGGATACTTATCCTTAATTTCAGAGTGCACCTGAAAGGGACAACCAGAAACAGAAGTTAGAAATCCAAAAAATGGCAATTAGGATAAACCTCTTGCTCTCAAGAGAGATGAGGCAATGAAACAAGAGTGGAAGAAATTAACAGAGGCAAAAAACTCCTGCATAAGAGAGACTTATCAGAACGGAGGGGTCTCAATTTTTGTTCGAGTACCTAAAACCCTGCAGAATAGAGATCCAAGATTTCAGTGGATAAATGAGTGTGTGTTTAATAAGGATTTGTGAATCCCTACAGAGTAGAGACCCAAGATCTCGGTGGATGAATGAGTGTGTGTATGTTTAATAAGGACTTGTGAATTTCCTTTGGTGTTTGTAGTTTTTAAGATGTTGTAATTTGCAAAACCGAGTTTCACATCAATTAGAAGTTCTAAATGGCAGGCAGAAATGTGATCAGTATTATGAGGTAGTAAATCAGTATGTTCAGAACTAAATTGGTCTTAGCATAAACACATAAAGAAGTTAACTCTGGAGCAGTCAGAACTGCTTGCAGGAAATTACTTTGAAACGAATGTGTTGAAATTGACAAGGCACAGCTCCACCAGGGTCCTAGTGCCCGATGGCTCACAAGAAAGTCACTAGCAGGAAAAATGATGTTTAGAATGTTAAATGTATGGTGGAAGGAGCTTTAGGGAATAAAGATATTAGACCAGAAGTTAGATTATGAGAATTACTTGCACTATCAGGAAATGAGAATCTGATGGCAAGGAAAGATTTAATAAAAATAGATGTAGGAAAAATTAAGATATTAAAACCAATTGATAATCCAGAGGAAGTTTGGGTGAAGCTACCAACTACAACTGCAGGAAAGTAATCAGTGAAGCTGTAAAATGTAAAGACAAGATTGTTCAAATTCTGGGTAAACATACAGTTGAATTAGAGAAGCATGGTGTCTTGAGCAAAATAAATTATATCACAACTAAAACACATGGCCCTATTGGTGGGAAGACAGTGAATTAAAACCCATTAGCAGCATTGATAGGACAGATGATGAAGTTAAAATGTCATGTTCGGAACTTACCTTTCATAAAGATCCGGTCATAATAAAAAATAAAGAAATTGAAGTAAAAGCAGTAGCAATACCCGAATGTATCAGGGTAAGGTTTCAACCAGATTGGATCACTGAGTGAGCAAAACAGGAGGAGTTTGAGATTCTGCAAATCTCACTCAGGGGGTGCAATGACAGAAGGAGGAGGCTTAACAGGCCTTAACTGTATGATATACATAAATGATAAGGAAAACAAACCAGTTTAAAAAAAAAAAGGAAAGAAATGGTGGCAAAGGAAATCCGGAAGTCCTGGAGAGGGCACTTCTGGAGTATCCCAAAAAAATAGCAAATACAAATTAAAGAATAGGGCCCTCTCCACCCTTGACCTGTTCATTTGATTTTTCAGATGGAAAAAATAATACAGACATACTTGTTCGGACAAAGAAAGAGGACGAGACTCCAAAGAAAAATAAGGATTAAGTTTGAAGAAGGAAGGGAAAAAGTTAGGACTAGTAGTAGGCTAGATGGGTTAAAATGTGGGGAGCACTTACAAGCAGCCCGGGATACGTACTAAACCTATCAGATAAATTAAAGATTTTTAGACAGTATTCGGGGAAAACTAATGATACTCAATGGGACCTCGAGAAAGGGCAAGTTAATACAGGAAATGCGTTACAAAACAAAACCACAAGTAGGAGTAATAGTCGCCGCATTGCTCTGGAAATTGGGAATTTTTAAATTACGTCAAAACTTAATTTTGGTATAGGGGGAATTCTAAGAATAGTGGTGAGTTTTTTTACATCAGTATGTTTGCCTGTTTTGTGGCTGATGCATGCACAGCAGGCCCGAGGATCATTAACAAAACCCCGAACTGTGACTACCAATTGAGAACTACGGTAAGTATTGGATTTTGTTACACCTTTACCCTAAGGTTTCTTTACAATGGCTTTACACAAATTTTACAACATAAACTTCCAAGAAATAGCGAATTATATATTAGACAGATAGATAACCGCTTCATTTTGTTTAACTACATGTCATACAATTCCAAAAGTTTAACCAAAACATAAACCAATACATGTAATAAGTATGATCGCAGAATTTAAACATCATAGATTATCAGAACTCAGAGTTTGCCTTTTCTCTTACACCCTCTCTTTGAACTCTGAATGGAATATCGACAATAATAAGGTTTTGGGCCATATTCTTTTCATGGTCAACAAAAGACAGAAGATAAATTTTCTTTCGCAATATCATGGCTAGCTTGTATTTCCATTTTGTACCCGAGTTTTTAACCTTGCTGGTGTGACTGCAAACCAGTACTCTGGTCTTGCCTTCTTCAAATAAGAATGCATGTCAGTTATATTATGTGATACAAGTGACTTTTGCCTCGGTTTCTCAACTATAATACAGAAGAATGTGGGAATCTTCTTACTCTTCTCCTCTGTTAATGGAAACATGCCTTCAGTGGGTCCTTTATGTTTGCGATGGACACCAGTCTGATTGGCAGCCAACTTCAAAATTATTTTCCTCATTCATTTCTTCCATAACAGATATTTTCTTTTCATTGTTTTGATCAACACCAGATGAATAAACACATACCGAGGGTTCTTTCCTCTTTTTACTCAAATCATTTTCTACTTTATCCATGAGATGTTCCATATTCTTCCGATTGACATTACAATAGTGGAACTTTTATTTCTACTTCTTTTATCCAAGTATTTGTTTACTCTCTCTTTTTCCAAGTTTGCCAATCTTTTCATTCAGATCAGCAACTCCTCTGGTGATTTCACTTGCCTTTGCTTCGGAATCGTTTGTGGAACCATTAAACAAGGTTAACAACTTCATATAGGCATTCAATTCATTTTCAGAATTTTTCTTCCATGATCACGGACTCCTTTGTAGACTTCTTCAATTCATTTGTTAGATCCCCAATCTGTTTCTTAAAATCTTCCTTATCCGATTTTAAATTCTAGATCTGCTGTTCAATAAGTTACCTAGAAACAATTCCCACTGTAACAATTCAATTTACGAAGTCACTAAATTGACTTGATACAAAGGAACATGTTTTTAAATTCCATGACTAGCTCCTATTAATGTATTTTCTTTCATCAACTATGAAACACAAATAGTATCAGCCACCATCAATGATTGATCTGCCCCAGTATCACTCAAAATCTACATTTTTTAATGTGTTTTGTTGGAGGAATAAGGGAATATGTTGGAGGAATAAGGGTCCCTTTGAGACGAAACATGTAAAACTTCCAGAAGCCTGACTCTATTTATCATAGAATCATAGAATTTACAGTGCAGAAAGAGGCCATTCGGCCCATCAAGTCTGCACCGGCTCTTGGAAAGAGCACCCTACCCAAGCCCACACCCCCACCCCATCCCCATAACCCAGTAACCCCACCCAACACTAAGGGCAATTTTGGACACTAAGGGCAATTTAGCATGGCCAATCCACCTAACCCGCACATCTTTGGACTGTGGGAGGAAACCGGAGCACCCGGAGGAAACCCACGCACACACGGGGAGAACGTGCAGACTCCGCACAGACATGACCCAGAAGGGAATTGAACCTGGGACCCTGGCGCTGTGAAGCAATTGTGCTAACCACTATGCTACCGTGCTGCCCTAAATGAGAATTGCTTATTGTCACAAGTAGGCTTCAAATTAAGTTACTGTGAAAAGTCCCGAGTCGCCACATTCCGGCGCCTGTTCGGGGAGGCTGGGACGGGAATTGAACCGTCCTGCTGGCCTGCCTTGGTCTGCTTTCAAATCCAGCGATTTAGCCCTGTGCTAAA
This sequence comes from Scyliorhinus torazame, assembly GCF_047496885.1. Classification (NCBI taxonomy): domain Eukaryota; kingdom Metazoa; phylum Chordata; class Chondrichthyes; order Carcharhiniformes; family Scyliorhinidae; genus Scyliorhinus; species Scyliorhinus torazame. Next base: position 117,425,404 of record NC_092708.1, read on the forward strand.
CCAGCCCCTTATTTAGCAGTAGCCAAGGAAGAATCTGAACTACCCTGAGCCATATCCCCCTTTCTAGTAGGTTTTGAAAGAAAATGTTTCACCTATACCGTTGCTTTGGCTTTAAAACCAATTTTCTGAGGATTCCTTAAGCATTCCTATGACTGCCACCGGTTTACCATCCAGCACCAAACAATGAGGAAACCCACACAGGCACGGGAGAACATGCAGACTCCGCACAGACAGTGACCCAAGCCGGGAATAGAACCTGGGACACTGGCGCTGTGAAGCAACAGTGCTAACCACTGTGCTACCGTGCCGCCCGTGTGTGCACAGCCATAGCTGTACCTAACAGGATACTTTGTAACATTAAGATTCAAACATCTTTTGGCCACTTCATCATTAAAGATATCTTTTCAAATGAGGTGAAATAATAATAATCTTTTATTGTCACAAGTATGAAGTTACTGTGAAAAGCCCCTAGTCGCCACATTCTCACCTGTTCGGGTAAGCTGGTATGGGAATTGAACTCGCGCTGCTGGCCTTGTTCTACATTACAAACCAGCTGTCTAGCCCACTGGGCTAAACCAGCTTATCAGATATTTTTCAACTCCATGCTCTGTAAACTTAGGCAGTAAACAGAGATTTTTAGTTAAATCAAAATCCTTGGTAGGATCAGAATCATCCTAATTTTTGCCTTCTTATGTTAGGAAAACAAAGGTAGTTTTCTGGGATTTATATTTGTATTGATAAACATTAGAAATAAGGTGTAGTTTTAAGTCTTTTTAATGTTTCTGTGCCTGGAAGTGTAAAACCTGTATTTAGATTCATGCTTGTCAAAGGTGTTTGGAAATGTGGGGATTGGTTAAGTTCCAACTGGGCTTCTATTGTGCTTAAAGACTGTGACATGAAGAATGAATTATAGCAGCAGGGGTATTCCTTAGCAACTGTAGGCCATCTTCCTTTGTTCTTAGTTTTAACTAGAAGCTAGAGCAGTTGGAGACAACATCTCGGGGAGTGAACATTTCTCAACTCTGCCAGAAGATTGAACAGGACAGAAGCTGCAAACAGGCAGGTTTCCTAAAGTACAAGTTACAGACCAGATAACCAGGGAATTGGGACAGAAAGAGTCACTGAGAAGTCTGGAGTTAAGTGACTGAGAGCAAGGTATTGTTCAGAAGAAGTTAAAGAAGAGTAAATAAAGTGTTCGGAGTTAAAGAGAGAATTGCAGTAACTCGATTTAACGTGGGACAGCAGACTTCCGAGGTAGAAGAAACATTTGATGTAATTTTAATACAGTCTGGGAGTCAAGAGTTAAAGCAATTGCGAGCAGTTTGCACAGCAGTCAAGACCAAGAAATCCTAAAGGGGTCGGTAAGATATCCTGGACTGGATTCAGTTAAAAGTGGAGTGGAAGCTTTGTTTGGAAGTGTTGTGAAACCTGGACTGGATTTAGGAATGCAAACAGCCAAGGGAAAGTTTTATTAGGAGAAAAGAATTTAAAGCATGTTTTTGGGCGTGGAGTTTGGAAACTGTCATGTGACAATCATCTGCGGGTTGGGGTGGGGGGGATTCTGCGGAGAAAACTACAGACACTAACTTGGGTTCAGAGCGGATTGGCCACAGTCATCTGTGTGCTCAAAAGGAACTTTTTTTGAGTTAATGAGGCCAGGCCATTGTAGCTTAAGATGTACATTGTAAGCCATGTTAATCTTTAAAACGGTGTATTTATTAAGCTTAGGGGAGAGTAAAGAAGTACTATATTATATTATAATTCATTTTTTAATGTTTAATAAATGTTATTTCTTGCTGTTAAAACAAAGTAACAGTCTGTGACTGTTCCGCAATGTTTTAGAAAAGAAAAGTATCCATCTTTTGAGCCAGGGTTCCATTTTAGGATCTTCCCGCCCAGTTATAACATCAACTGGGATCATAACACTAAGGTTTTCTCTAGACATGTCATGCTGCCTGATTTATTTCTCTCTTTGAAACTCAAGTTCAAGCTTTCACATCCCCAACGATTTCCACCTCGGCCCCGTTGATGCTGAAAGGGGTGTGCACAGTAGTTTGCTTCCTGAAGTCAATTACCAGCTCTTTAGTTTTGCTGGCATTGAGAGAGAGATTGTTGTCGCTACACCACTCCACTAGGTTCTCTATCTCCCTCCTGTATTCGGACTCATCGTTATTCGAGATCCGGCCCACTATGGTCGTATCGTCAGCAAGCTTGTAGATGGAGTTGGAACCAAGTTTTGCCACGCAGTCGTGTGTGTACAGGGAGTAGAGTAGGGGGCTAAGTACGCAGCCTTGCGGGGCGCCGGTGTTGAGGACTATTGTGGAGGAGGTGTTGTTGTTCATTCTTACTGATTGTGGTCTGTTGGTCAGAAAATCGAGGATCCAGTTGCAGAGTGGAGAGCCAAGTCCTAGGTTTTGGAGCTTTGATATGAGCTTGGCTGGGATTATGATGTTGAAGGCGGAGCTGTAGTCAATAAATAGGAGTCTAATGTAGGAGTCCTTGTTTTCGAGATGCTCTAGGGATGAGTGTAGGGACAGGGAAATGGTGTCTGATGTGGACCGGGTGCAGCGGTATGCGAATTGCATTGGATCAAGGCGTTCTGGGAGTATGGAGGTGATGCGCTTCATGATCAACCTCTCGAAGCACTTCATTACGACTGAAGTCAGGGCCACTGGTCGGTAGTCATTGAGGCACGTTGACTGGTTCTTCTTTGGTACCGGTATGATGGTGGTCTTCTTGAAGCAGGTGGGGACCTCGGAGTGGAGTAGGGACAGGTTAAAGATGTCTGTGAATACCTCTTGCAAGTTGATACTCAACCTGGTGATTGCATTGGGAACTTTGTCATCAAGTCCTGGGGTGGGACTCAATCCTGGAACCTGGGGTGGGACTCAATCCTGGAACTTCTGGCTAAGAGACAGGGATGCTACCCACTGCACCACAAGCCCGCCTCACTAACTACATGTGTGTAGCAAAATTCAAGGAATTAAAATAATCTACTGTTAAGTTGTCTTGTCAGGTTTCACAGTGCATGTAGACAAGTTATTAACTCTGTAGTATCTGTCAGAAAAGGTTTAGCAACAATCAAAACCATATTTGAGTTCGAACCAGTGTAATATCACATATGAACCCCTGTTCATATGCCCAGCACCTCCATGTACTCGTTTCTTTAAGGATTCACAGACCCACTTAAATTCAAGGATTTCTGATCTGCACGTGCCACAGATTTGTTAAGATCCCAGCTGATATTAATAATGGACAAGTCAGGTCCCAGAGTAAAAACTAACTTGACAGATCCTACTTTTTGTTTAGAAACCGTGGATGAAAGTTGCTGAATAAATTCACAGGAGTCTTTCGTGAGTTTTTAACACAAAACATATTTATTAAACGTGAAAAATGAACTATATTACACCAGACTAAAAGGTTGGAAAAATCTCATTACAAGCACAAGGAGATGATTCATATATTCACTAATCCTATACCTCAGCAATATCTCTACAGACACATATAAATTCAGAAAGACAAAACAATTTAAAATTAACTTGGAGCCTATTGCTCTGCTTTCCTTTATCCGGACATCTGGGACCACTTTCTGACACCTGTCTTTGTCCCTGTCTGGGATTTTCTTCTAGTGCCTCTCTCTGTCCTCTTCCCCGTGTCCTGTTCCATTGGACACCTCTGGAATGGCGCTTTGGTTCAGGTCACCTGACCTGAAGTTTCATGCCATTTCACTTTTCATTTTTTCTTTCTGTAAAGTAATACAGGACTGCTTCCCAGCCTCAAGAACATAAAAGTCACTAATTGTACATATGCAGCCATTTTCTGGATGGCGCATGCGAAGACCCGAAAATTGTAAAAGAAAACCCGAACTGTGACTGTTGATTCAAAATCAAGGTAAGTATTGACTCTCAGTACAATACATTCCAATGAAAAGAAAAATTCCACCATCCGAGGTTAAGTAAAAAAGTTAAAGATAGTATAAAACTTAGAGAAAGCATATAAGTGCGCAAGGATGGTTGGCAGGTCTGAAGATTGGACAGAATATAAAAAGTGCAGTGTATGACTAGAAGGAGGGAGAAAAATTAGAGTATGAGAGAAAACTAGCTAGAAATATAAAAACACAAAGTAAGAGTTTCTATCGATATCTAACAAATTGGTCCGAGAAAGTGAGTCTGTACCTGGGGATCCAGATAGCCAGGAGTTGGGGGGTCCTACACAAACTGAATCTGACGAGGTTGGTGGAGCAGATGGAGGAGAACTACAAAAGATGGGACATGTTACCGCTCTTGCTAGCAGGTAGAGTGCAGTCGGTCAAAATGGTGGTCCTTCCGAGGTTTCTTTTTGTGTTTCAGTGCCTTCCCATCGTGATCACCAAGGCCTTTTTTTAAGAGAGTAGGTAGGAGTATTATGGGGTTTGTGTGGGCGAATAGGACCCCGACGGTAAGGAGAGGGTTTCTGTAACGCAGTAGGGACCGAGGAGGGTTGGCGCTGCCAAACCTAGGGAGCTACTACTGGGCAGCAAATGTGGCGATGATCCGCAAGTGGGTGATGGAGGGAGAGGAGGCGGCATGGAAGAGGGTGGAGATGGCGTCCTGTAAAGGAACGAGCCTGGGGGCGCTGGTGACGGCATCGCTGCCGCTCTCGCCGTCAAAGTATAGCACGAGCCTGGTGGTGGCGGCAACGCTAAGGATCTGGGGCCAGTGGAGACGGCACAGAGGTGCAATGGGATCCTCGGTGTGGTCCCCGATCAGGGGTAACCACCGGTTTGTCCCGGGGAGGATGGACGGGGGGGTTTCAGAGCTGGCATCGGGCGGGGATTAGAAGAATGGGGGACCTGTTCATTGATGGGACGTTTGCGAGCCTAGGGGCACTGGAGGAGAAGTTTGATATACCCCCGGGAAATGCTTTTAGATATATGCAGGTGAGGGCGTTTGTGAGGCGACAGGTGAGGGAATTCCCGTTGCTCCCGGCACAAGAAATACAAGACAGGGTGATCTCGGGTGTATGGGTCGGGGAGGGCAAGGTGTCGGCAATATACCAGGAGGTGAAAAAAGAGGGGGAAGCGCTGGTAGAGGAGCTGATGCGTAAATGGGAGGAGGAGCTGGGGGAGGAGATTGAGGAGGGGTTGTGGGCTGATGCCCTAGGTAGGGTTAATTCCTCCTCCTCGTGTGCCAGGCTCAGCCTGATACAATTTAAGGTGGTTCACAGAGCGCACTTGACGGGGGCGAGGTTGAGTAGGTTCTTTGAGGTAGAGGACAGATGTGGAAGGTGCTCAGTGAGTCCGGCGAACCATGTCCATATGTTTTGATCATGCCCCGCACTGGAGGGGTTCTGGAGAGGAGTGGCGGGAGCAATATCTCAGGTGGTGAAAGTCCGGGTCAAGCCAAGCTGGGGGCTAGCAATATTTGGAGTAGTGGACGAGCCGGGAATGCAGGAGGCGAAAGAGGCCGGCATTCTGGCCTTTGCGTCCCTAGTAGCCCGGCGAAGGATCTTGCTAAAGTGGAAGGAGGCGAACCCCCCAGCGTGGAGGCCTGGATAAACGACATGGCTAGGTTCATAAAGCTGGAGAGGATAAAGTTTGCCTTGAGAGGGTCTGCGCAGGGGTTCTACAGGCGGTGGCAACCGTTCCTAGACTATCTCGCGGAGCGATAGAGGATGGTCGGTCAGCAGCAGCAGCAACCCGGGGGGGGAGACGTCCTGTGGAGGTGTGTGTGGGGGGGGGGGGGGGGGGGGGGCTTGCCTGGGGGTGGGGGGGTAGATGAGCAAGAGAAAACATGAAGGATTTGGGAAACTGGCACGTGCGGGAGAGAGCCAGTGTACAAAGCTATGTAACATATCGTTTTACCATGTATATATCTTGCTCTGTGCAATTTCTTGCTATTTTGCTACGAGGGGGGGGGTCATTGTTTGTAAGGCTGAAAAATTGTGTTCAAAAACTTCAATAAATATATTTTTTTTAAAAAGAAAGTGAGTCTGGGGAATTAATAATGGAAAATAAGGAGATGGTAGAAGAATTGAACAGGTATTTTGCATTAGTCTTCATTATAGAGGATACAAATAACATTCCAGAAAAGCTGTAAATCATTAGTTGGAAGAAAGAGAGGAACTCAAGAAAATTACAATTACCAGGGAAGTGTTAGCAAATTGTTGGAACCGCGGCTGACCAGTCCCTGGATCCTGATAGACTTCATCTTAGGGTTTTAAAAGAAGCAGTTTGTGAGATAACTGATGCGTGGGTTTAAATTATCCAAAATTCACTCAATTTTGGAAGTTTCCATTGGCGAATGTAACTCCTTTATTGAAAAACGGAGGGAAACAGTAAAACAGGAAACTACAAGCCAGTTACTTAACATCGGTCTCAGGGCCAATATTAGAAAATATTATTGAGGACGTTATAGCAGAGCATTTAGATAAATTCAAGGTAATCAAGCAAAGTCAACATTGTTTTGTGAAATGGAAATTATGTTTAACCAATTTAATGGAATTCTTTGAAGTCTCATGTGGTATGGATAAAGGGGAACCAGTGGATGTACTGTACTTAGATTTCCCGAAAGCATTTGATAAGATGCCACATCAAGTTGTGAAGAGGACATAGGAAGACTACAAAGGGATATAGATAGGTTACGTGAAATCTGGCAAATTAAGAATAATGGGGGGGAAATGTACGATTCTGAGGGGCTCTTGGCAGGATGGATGTGGAGAGGATGTTTCCTCTTGTAGGAGGATCTAGAACTAGGGGTCACTTTTCAAAAAATAAGGGATCGCTCATTTAGGACAGAGATGAGGAGAATCTTGTGTTCCTGGAACTCTCCCCCCAATAGGCAGTGGAAGCAGGGTCTTTGAATATTTTAAAGGCAGAGCTAGATAAATTCTTGATAAGTAAAGGGGTGAAATGTTATTCTGGGGAGGTGGGAATGTGGAGATGAGGTTGCAAACAGTTCAGCCATGATCTTGCTAAAAGACGGAACAGGCTGGCAGAGCTGAGTGGCCTATTCCTGCTCATACGTACGTACGTATGTGTGTATGTATGATCAAATTCATGAGGCCTTGAATTCTGCATTAACAAAATGGGAATAGGTCTGCTCTGTTATCCAGAGCTCACCAATTCCATTGGAATCACATGGCTTTGATAAGCGTGCAATCTAGATGTCCGGTCATTAGTAATGGAAAATAAAATTCCCTTTCACACATCTGGAACAGTGCACAACTGCATTACGCTTCAGGTAGTGTTATGCCTTGGGGAAAACACACAAGTTTTTACATAATGAACACGTGAACAATTCTCACTAATAATGAAGGAGACAAACAGATACAATATTTTCGCAATTATATTAGCAGTAGTTATGAACAGTAGCATTCATCAAAAGCCCAGTTACACCTCATTCATCAAAGTTTAACTTTCCATAGAGTTTTTACAGTGAGACTATCAAGGTAAAAGTGGAAGCTTTCTTCAATTAATTGATTGCTTAGGAATATCACTCGGGTGGGGTGGGTTTGTGGCATGGGGGAAGTTGTAATGGTGTCCTCAACAGCGCACACACTGGAAAATCATAAAACCACTATGAGGAATGTCTGGATTTCTGTATTATTCTGCGTATGTGCAAATTTCCAAAGTTGCTGTGAATTTCACTGGAATAATGACAAATATTGATAGCACCACAGTCATTACCACTATAAAATTCTGGCCAGTAAAAGGACTGAATAGCAAGCATATGACTGTTGCTAAGATTACAGGACCACAGTTTAGTAAGAGAGTAGAATGTGATTATAGCCATATCCCAGTGCGTTTTAAAATTTAACTCTTTGAATTTCTAATATTTGGAAAGTAAACCTACAATCTAAATGATTAAATAGATTTTTAAAACATTTTGTATTGGTCTAATTTTGCCTGGATCAGATGTGGTTTTCCTTCAATTCTGACTTGAAACTTATGGGCAGAATATTTTCAGTATTATTCAGTGTTCTCAGCAGCTAAATTCTTAAGGAGGGTTTAAAATTTAAAAGATAGCAGGCAGTATAACTATTGAGTAAGAGGACAATGATAAAAACTTACAACCCACACTAATCTTGATGTTTTTAATAATTGAAACAGAAAGATAGGACGCCATTTTTAATTGTTAGATTGTAGTCTGTGCAATAACTTTTTAAAATAAACCAAAAGAAAAGTAAACTTGAAGTTCAACTCATCACTTCCCAAAGTCCTTGAAGAGTGAAACCATCTTTCAATTTTTCGATTGCAATCCCCAGTTCCTCTGAATAAACAGGTTCACGGTCTTGTTGCTAATGTAAAGAAAATATATAACATTAAATTTAGTTCCATAAAATGTAGCAGTAGCCATATTCAGGATATAATCGCAGTAAGCAATTGGCTAATCAGAAGTTGGGAATACCTTATTAGTATCAGCAAAGTAAGCCTAGAAAAGAAGAGAAAAATTAAATTTGCACCATGAAATTTTATAGTAAGAAACAGAAAAAGAACCTGCATTTATGTCTTTTTGTTCTGAAACAGAGTTGTTGGCGAGAAATGTTAACCGTTTATGTCTCTTCAGATGATGTACGATTTTCTGACTATTTCTGGCATTTTCTATTTTGAACCCTTCTTGCTGGTTGACACCAGAATATTTTCATAAAGAAAGGCAAGGGAAAGAAACATGGTACAATAGTGTAGACGTCAAAATAAGCTAGTCCTGCATAAGGTTTCCTGTTGGTATTGGGATTTGTACTTATACGAGTGTCTGAACTACCTGTACAAATTCTGGCCATAAATTAACAAAGGACAAAAATCTGTAGCTCACATGGAGCATTCGCTACTTTAATTGTAAAATGAAGGAAATAGTTACAATGGATAATAAATATTTCCAATTATGTGGTATGAGGAGACAGTAACACCACTTAGGCACCTGTCTTAGCCTGTTTGCAAAAGTGATCTTAATGGACAGATACTACACTATTTTATTATGAGATTGCAAATCAAAATATACATGACTATTGTAATGGAAGAGCTTTTTTATTCATAGTACTAATTACAACCTCTAGTCAATATTTTTGTTTTCAATTAATATATTTTCCAAAAACTTGAATTTAACATTGAATGATATAAAATTCTATATACCCTCTAGATTCTTTTCATGCAGTGAGTGAATTTATTTTTAATGAGCACTCACCACAAATGCATCAGTCTGTTCCTCTGGTTCAATTTCTACATCATCTTGAACTTGCTCAACAGTCAAATCCTCAAGTGGCTGAGGCTGTAACACAACCATTGACACAGTACATACAGATCCATCATTTTATCTGTATTATTTAGCCCTTGAGACATCCGAGAATAAATTAATTCATTTTCAATTAGTTTTGTTCTATTTCCTCATTAACCAGCAGAATGAAATCTAACCCAATGTCAACAAAAATAACCGTGACCAATCACTATGAGAAATACAGCTATGCTTTTATAAGTTTTACTGCTATTTTACCAAGTAGCATGATAGCTTACAGATTTATTGATTTACTGATTTATTTATTCGGTACGTTTAAGAATTGATGCACAAGGTAGCGTGCCTTAATGACTACCGACCGGTGGCCCTGACATCTGTGATCATAAAATTCTTCGAGCGGCCAGTCATGAGATGGATCAATGCCAGCCTCCCAGATAGTCTCGATCCATTACAGTTTGCCTCCCGCGGCAACCGATCCACAGCAGATGCTATCTCTCTGGCTCTACAATCAACACTCGAACATCTCGACAACGACATCTACGTCAGACTACTGTTCATACACGACAGCTCCGCCTTCAACACCATTATCCCGACAAGACGAATAACCTAACTCTGCAACCTTGGACTTGACCTCTCCCTGTGCAGCTGCATCCTTGACTTCCTCACCAACAGACCACAATCTGTCAGGATAGGTAACAGCACCTCCTCCACAATAGTCCGCAACACCGGGGCCCCGCAAGGATGTGTGCTCAGTCCTCGACTGTACTCCCTATACACACACAACTGTGTGGCAAGATTCAACTCCAATTCAATCTATAAGTTTGCAGATGATACGACTGTGGTGGGTCGTATCTCAAACAACGACGAATCAGACTACAGAAGGGAGATAGATCACTTGGCTGAATGGTGTACCAAAAACAACCTCTCACTAAATGTTGGAAAGACCAAGGAACTGATCATCGATTTCAGGAAGCGTAGCATGACCCCCCCCCCCCCCCTCCTCCCCCGTCTACATCAATGGCTCCGAAGTGGAGATGGTCGATAGCTTTAAATTCCTCGGGGTTACCATCACCAACGGTCTGTCCTGGTCCACTCACGTTGATGCAACAGTCAAGAAAGCTCAACAATGTCTCTACTTCCTACGGAAGCTAAAGAAATTCGGCATGTCTGAATCGACTCTCACAAACTTCTACAGATCTGCCATAGAGAGCATCCTACCCGGCAGTATTATAGCTTGGTATGGCAACTGCTTGGCCCAAGGTCGTAAGAAATTGCAGAATATGGTGAACTCACCTCAACACATTACAAAGGTTTGCCATCCTTTCATTGATTCTGTCTACACCTCCCGCTGTCTCGAAAGGCAGACAGCATTGTCAGAAACCCCTCACCCCCAGGCTTTGCCCTTTACCAAACCCTTCCACCAGGCAGAAGGTACAGAAGTCTGAAGACCCGCACATCCAGACATAGGAACAGCTTCTTCCCTACAGCTACTAGACTCAACGACTCTCCCTTGGACTGATCTGTTCCCTGTAAGAACACTACTCACGACGCCCTATGCTGCTCGTTTGGCCCTTGTTCCGCACTGTAACCAATCACTATTTGTTGATGTACCATTTGTCAATGTACGCTGTTGATTATTCTTTTGTCTACTATGTACGTACTGTGTACGTTCCCTTGGCCGCAGAAAAATACTTTTCACTGTACTTCGGTACATGTGACAATAAAAATCAATCAAGTATAATTCTTAAATTCAGTACATAGACAGAAAATGGAATATCCACAAGGCTAAAGTCATTGTTTCAGATAAAAATATGAGAATTGCTGTAAAAATCTAACATTGTTCAAGTTGCATAAAAGCCCTCGTAATGAATAAGTCATTGCTCCACAACACATTTAGTAATGAGAAAGTATCAGAATCTTAGCAACAAGCAAGGTTAATGCAGAACACCTTATCTTTGTAGGATTGGTACAAATATAAAGTGGCTAACAATATGATCTTTGGCACTAGTAGTTTTACTGCACAGTGTACTGGCTCCCTGCTTCATGGGGCATCTACACTCTAAGATGAGAGACTAAGGCTTACATTATTACCATAGTCTCGGCAAGTATACCATTGTAATCCTGGAACAAGAATCAGATATCAGCACCACTAAGGGTGCTCTGTTTCCTACAGTTTGCCCTGCAGATAAACTATGGTATCACACAGGTTGCAGAAAGTGCAGGCAGTCTCAACAAAGCTTAGATCATCAGAGAATAGAATTTACAGTGCAAAGGAGGCCATTTGGCCCATTGAGTTTGCACCGGCCCATGGAAAGATCACCGATCTAAGCCCACATCTCCACCCTATCCCCGAAACCCCATCTAACCTTTTTGGGCACAAAGGGCAATTTAGCATGGCCAATCCATATAACCTGCACATCTTTGGAGTGTGGGAGGAAACTGGTGCACCCGGAGGAAACGCACGCAGACACAGGGAGAACGTGTCGACTCTGCACAGACAGTGACCCAAGCCGGGAATCGAAGCTGGGACCCTGGAGCTGTGAAGCAACTGTGCTAACTACTGTGCTACCCAAAGGTGATACCAAGCAAGAGTCAGATATCTTCCCAAAGAAGTGCTCCATCAGTTTTACTGGTGTTACAATTAGGCACGGAGTAGAATGGCTCTTACTCCTTTTTTGACGGCAAGTTTTTTTCGAAAGGATATGCTTGCCAATTCAGTGAGTGTGGAAGTGTTCAAAGTGTTGTGACTGTAAAAAAACATACATGGACAGGTTTCCTCAAGTTTTTTTTTTAAAGCAGAGGATAGTATTTATTGTACTTAACTCCAGCTAAATAAAAATAATAAAAGAGCTCTCACTTCCACATTCCCACACACCTTCAAGGGTCACACACACCAATAGGTTACAGAGTGGGAAGAATAGATTAATTAGTCTTTTTAGAGTTCAGTAAAAGATGAAGGTCTTGTGGCTGATGATTTGAATGGTTCCAGGCAGAGCTCGCTAGTCCTTCTCAATCTGGTGCTGAGTTTATTTAAATATATTGACAGATAATTTATCTTTTCTTCTGGTGACAGCAGCTGCTGGGTTGATTTTAAAATAACTTTGCCTCTGGCATGTGGATAGTCAAACAACAAAAAGGGCTCAAGTTTGGAAGATGGGGAAGGGGAGAGGTAGAGTGTCTACTCTGGGACCTTCTGTCCTCTGGCTCGTCTGTTCGGATCTGTGATCTGGAGAAAACAGTCTTTTACACACAAAATATTGCTAGTTAACTTGTCACATGATCCTCTTTCTCCAACTAACCAGTTATTCAAATTTGGTTTGTTTAGTGGATTCCAGGTGCATGGTTTCAACTTGGTTAGAATATGGCAGGGTGATTTTTTTTCCACATAGAGTCCTTTGTTTGAAGTGATTATGTCTAATGCTTGTTCCCTATTCAGGTGCTGTTTGGATGCTCTATGAATGGAGATTTTGTTCATTAAATTTCTCCAGGGTAATTATCTCTGATGGTGTTTTCCTAGACAGGCTCACTTCACTTATAACTTTAGAATTTGTTATGTACAGTGATGCAAATGTTCTTCTATCTTAGAAACGGCTGATTCAAGTCATTGGAATGTGATTTCACACTTTTTAAAACTCAGTGTTTTTCAGCCACAGTCATTTTTGATATAAAGCGTGACTTTATCATAGAATTTACAGTGCAGAAGGAGGCCATTCGGTCCATCGAGTCTGTACCAGCCCTTGGAAAGAGCACCCTATTTAAGCCCACACCTCCACCCTATTCCCGTAACCCAGCAACCCTATCTAACCTTTATGGACATGAAGAGCAATTTACATAGAATTTACAGTGCAGAAGGAGGCCATTCGGCCCATCGAGTCTGCACCGGCTCTTGGAAAGAGCACCCTACCCAAGGTCAACATCTCCACCATTTCCCATAACCCATTAACCCCACCCAACACTAAGGGCAATTTTGGACACTAAGGGCAATTTATCATGGCCAATCCACCTAACCTGCACATCTTTGGACTGTGGGAGGAAACCAGAGCACCCGGAGGAAACCCACGGGGAGGATGTGCAGACTCCGCACAGACAGTGACCCAAACCTGAATCGAATCTGGGACCCTGGAGCTGTGAAGCAATTGGGTTATTCACAATGCTACCGTGCTAACATGGCCAATCCACCTAACCTGCACATCTTTGGACTATAGGAGGAAACCAGAGCACCCGAAGGAAACCCACGCACATACGGGGAGAATGTGAGACTCCGCAGACAGTGAGCCAAGCCGGGAATTGAACCTGGGACCCTGGAGCAGTGAAGTAACAGTACTAACCACTGTGCTGCCTGTTATAACACTGACAACATATTTACTTCAACACATGACACTGCGGAAGCACAAACATACTGTATTGTGCGTACATACTCAACAGGTTAGTCAAATAAAAGCTTGGCTTCATTGCTCTGGCCTTAACATTGAAAATTCTGAATTCAGCAACATTCTCAGTAATTATCTTAATCTGCCTGAAAGGAAAAGAACTCTCAGAACATAACAAACAGCTATGAAAACTGACTGACTGCCAATGAAGAGCACTGCTCAAAGACAGCATTGCAAGTAGGAGCACATTACTATATTGTTGGTTCTCTAATTGCTTTTGCTTTAACCAAGGATGGATGGTGAAAGTTTGTATCTGTTGTAATTTGTAAAAGGTGATAAAGACTGGCATGGACATATTCTGCACATGGACTGCATTATCAGTCCCAAAATGTATTTTGTATTTATAACTGTGTAGCCCTATCTTGTGTCCATAATAAGCGGAATCTAATTCCCGACTCCAGAGAGGCAGGCTGGGTGGTGTTTGAGGTCCCATATAATTGGGTGCAAAGGCATGGGGGGAGAGCCCATCCATTGCCTTCCTGAATTCCGATTAGGTCAGGGGCTAGGAATGTTGAGGACTACCTTCCTGCCTGGAGGACAACTGAGGCCGTTAAATGACCAGCATTAAGGCCACTCAAGGACATCATCCCAACGCTCCTGGCACTTTACCAATGGGGGGAGGGGTGCAACGAATGTGGAGGCCAGAGGAATATTCTGATGGCCAATTCTGGGTTCCTTTCCAACTGGGCACCCTGTGGCCTACAGGGTATCTGCCTAGTGGCAGATGCCAGCTCACTGGAAGAGTCCCTCACCCCTCTCCACAGATGGCCACCATACCTGTGTGATATGGTACGAATAAAGTAATGGCATGATGGGAAAACTGGTCAATGGGAAGACTGGTCAAAATATTTGATACAATGTAAGAAATGCTGCCCTAACCATTTCAGACCCCTGTAAGACTAATAAGGCCGACTCTACATAATTTGAAGTATGAATAAGATCAGAGAAGGTCAAGCCATTCCAAAATACCGGACCTCGGCAACTCCTGATAAGACTAACTCGTCATAACCCAGGGCCGTAGGAATAAGACAAGATAAGGTCAGGAAGAAATAAGTCTCCTCCGACCGCTCAATGTTCCCTCCATGGACAAGATAATGGTGTGAGTGATGCGACAAAGATCCCAATAAAGTCAGCAGGCATTGCTTCCATTTCTACTTCCGATCGAATTCCTGACTAAGCTGTAGTCACGTATTCTTGATAATGATAATGTATAAATACTGAACTGATTTCCTGTAAAAGCGCGGACTTGAGAAGGAATCAGCAAGTTTCACTAATTGCTCTCTGACCTCAAGTTTCAGCCATTACTACATGCAATCGTTTTGTAAATAAAGCCTTGTTATTTTGTCTCAACGAGCGTTGTTGAATCTTTCTACTACAGAAGCGGGAAAATATTGACTACAACACCTGGTTGTGCTGATCGGACTGCAGTGCTGCTGGTCCTCCAATTGTCTGACAGCTCTTAGAGGTGGGCTCACCTTTAAAGTTCAGGGAACTCCAAAGGCAGGCAGATAACTGCCTGATTTTAAAAAAATGTTCCCAATTAAGGAGCAATTTAGTGTGGACAAATCACCTACCTTGCACATCATTGGTTGTGGGGGTGAGACCCAGACATAGGGAGAATGTGCAAACTCCACATGAACAGTGATCTGGGACTGGGATCGAACACAGGTCATCGGTGCCATGAGGCAGCAGTGCTAACCACTGTCCCATTGTGCAGTTGGATGACTGCCTGAATGGCATTTATTCCCATCAGGGTTCTTGGAAATGGCCGCGAGGTTGTAACCAGACTGGTGGCTGGGGCGCCACCACTGCCATTAAATTCAGCCCATTGCAACAGTTGTTTTTATTCTACTAAAAATAATCACAACTTACCAAATTTAAATTATAACTATAATGAATATTAATATTAGAATATAACAAATAATGGGATTTCCGGTGGCGTCATGTAGGAGGAGGTCATGCATTGGGTAGCTCCCACCAAGGTATTTATTTTGTGGCCTTTTTTGCCCAGTTCCCGGGTTTTGTTTGGTGGTTAATCTCTTCCTATAAGAAAGTACAGGAGGTTGGGCAGCACGGTGGCACAGTGGTTAGCACTGCTGTCACATGGCGCCAAGGTCCCAGGTTCGATTCCTGCTCTGGGTCACTGTGTGGAGTTTGCACATTCTCCCCGTGTTTGCGTAGGTTTCGCTCCCCCCCCCCCCAACCGAAAGATGTGCAGGGTAGGTGAATTGGTCACACTAAATTGCTGCTAAATTGGAAAAAATGAATTGGGTACTCTAAATTTATTTATTTTTTTTAAAGTACAGGCGTCCTGGTGTGAAAATATGTCCAAAAAAGACCACAACCAAGAAGTCTATGGGTGGAAATACCTCAAATGATTCGGAGCTTTCGCGTCGAGCCTCAGCAGGAAAGCTCAGCAGTTGCAGCCACCCTGATCATGGCAAATGAGCTAACTGGGGTGCTGACTGCGGAGATTGAAAAGCAGTTGGAAAAACAATTTTAGAGACAACGGAGAGCGATGGTTGATATTCTCCATAAGTCGATTGAGGCGATGCTGGGTCCTGGCTGTGAGAAAGTGGAGAGGACTTTGGAAACTGTAAAGGAGCATGGTGAGGTGTTGAAAGGGGTGGAAGAGGCTTTGTCGAGGCACTGCGACCAAATTGTCTCGTTGAAGGCTGAGATCTTGGTGATGGCAGACAAGAATAAGAAGCTGAGGGCGAAAGTGGATGACCTGGAGAATCGGATGAGAACCTCAAGATTGTGGGGTTGCCCGAGGGTGTGGAGGGCCCAAATCCAATTGCCTATTTTTCACAGATGTTTGGTGAGGTGATGGGGGAAGGGTGTACTGGCATCCCCTCCAAAGTTGGATAGGGCCCATTGAACACTCCAGCAGAAGCCCCGGGCAAATGAGCCACCACAAGCTGAGGTGGCCAGTTTCCACAGCTTCCAGGAGAAGGAGCGGATCCTGAAGTGGGCCAAGGAAAATCACGACCTGAGATGGGAAGGAAGCCATGTTAGAAAATATCAGGATGTCAGTGCGGAGCTGGTGAAGAAGGGGCATCCTTTAATAAGGCCAAAGGGGTTTTATACAAGAGTGGAGTGAGGTTTGAATTGGTGTACACGGCAAGTCTGCGTGTTACCTTCGGGTCACAAGACCATCACTTCGATACTGTGGAGGAAGCAGTATCTTTTCTGTGGCTGGTTTAGCACAGTGGGCTAAACAGCTGGCTTGTAATGCAGAAAGGCCAGCAGCACGGGTTCAATTCCCGTACCGGCCTCCCCGAAAAGGCACCAGAATGTGGCGACTAAAGGATTTTCCACAGTAACTTCATTGAAGCCTACTTGTGACAATAAGCAATTATTATTATATTATTATTTTGTGACAGAGCATGCATTGGGGTTGGGTTAAACAGGCTCTGAGTGGACTTGTTATGGTAGTTTATGGGAAGGTTTTGGAGTATTTTGTACGTATTTGTTGTTGTTTCTTTGCTTTTTTGGGTTGGGATCAGGTTGCTTTGCTTAAGTTGTATGGTGGGGGATGGAAGGCTAACTGTTTTGTGGGATATTGTTTAAGTCAGAATTTCTCTTTTCTTCAAAATATATGACTCCCAATGGGATGGTACTGTTGGTGGGGGATTTTTGTTGTATTTTTGAGCCGGGACAGGTAGGGGTATTTCTTTCTCTTTTTTCAGCCCTGGGAAGGGGCTACCTTGCTTGCTTTAAAGTTTTAGCTTGCGAATGGGAGCGAGGTGGTGGGAGACGCGGTGGCCTGTTGAACCTGTTTTTGTGGTTCAGTGAGCCTAGCATTTTTGTTTGGATGGGGGTTGGTTTGGGGGGGGGGGAAAGAGGGTTAGTTTTCTGACGGATTTTCTTTGGTTCCTTTTGTGGGTTGGTTTGTTGGCCATCTTGCGTGGGCTTTAGGGAGGCGCTTGTTAATCCTTTGTGGTGAAATGGCTATTTCCGGGTTCAGGGCGGGTCGGAGTCCCCCGGTTCAGTTGGTCACCTGGAACATAGATTGGGGGGCCCAGTAAAAAGGTAAAACGTTTTCTCTCACCTAAAGACTCTGAAGGCTGATGTGGTGTTATTGTAGGAGACTCAACTGTGGGTGAGGGACCAGACCAGGCTGCAGAAGGGGTGGGTGAGCCAGGTTTTTCATTCAGGCTTTGACAGCCGGGCCCGGGCCTGGGGCCACGGGGGGGTGGGACACAATTTTAATCAACAAGCGGGTTCGTTTTCTGGCGGGCAAGGTAGTGGCAGACCCATATGGTGGGTATGTGATGGTTACTGATTTTTGGGGGTGATTTAAATTGCGTGCTAGATCCGAAGATGGACCGTTCTAGGCCGCAATCATTGGCGCTTTCGGGGGTGGGTAGGGCACTGCTAGCATTTATGGAACAGGTGGGATTGGGGGTGGGGGGGGGGGGAGGTCCATAGAGGTTTATACACCCAGGGGGGTAAGGAATTCTCGTTCTTTTTTTGATGTTTGATGTGTAGACCAGGATTGACTTTTTTCTGTTGGATAGGCTCTTCTCCCTTGAGTGAAGTAGGCAGAATATTAGGCCATTGTCATCTCGGATCATGCCCCTCATCTGGTGGACTTGGTTTGGAGTTGGGTCTTGTTCAGTGCCCGTCGTGGAGTTTAGATGTAGGGTTATTGGCAGATTTGGGGTTTTGTGGGTGCATGTCCAAGCCAATGGTGAGTATGTGGAATTCAATAGCAATGATTCTCTCTTGACTCCTATCTTTTGGGAGGCCTTGAAGGTGGTGATTAGGGGAGAGATTATATTGTACAAGGTGCATATAGAGAGGAGGTAAGGGCGGAATGGCAGAGGTTGGTGAATGAGATCTTAGGGGTGGACCACAGGTACTCGTGTGACCCTCCTGTTGAGCAGGTAAAAGCTGCAAACACAGCTTGATCTGTTGTCTACAAGGTAGGCGGTGAGACAGTTGCATTGTTCAAGGGGGTCTGTTATGAGTATGGGGAGGTCACCCATTTGTTAGGTCGTCAGCTGCTGTGGCCTCCTGGGAGATTATTGAGGTTAGGGATTCGAGTGGAATCACCCCAGACAAAGTCAACATGGCACTTGAGGCTTTTTGCAAGAATCTTCATAGGTCGGAGCCATTGGTGGTGGTGGTGATGGGGGGAACATGCCAACATTCATAGAGGGTTGGAGATGGGGGTTGAGACACGTGAAGGATTGGCGGCCCCATTAGGCCCTGAGGAGAATTTGGCTGGTATTGGGCAGATGCAAACGGGTAAAGACCCTGGGCCAGATGGGTTCACAGTAGAATTCTATAAGAGGTTTGCAGCTCAGTTGATCCCGTTGCTGGTAGACATGTTTAACGACTCTCTATCTCCCTGCGGTTATATTTTTGCTGACCTCACTGCAGTTGAAAAGGATAAGGACCCAACGGGTGTATGGGTCATACTGGCCTATCTCGCTGCTAAATGTGGATGCCAAGATACTGGCTAAGGTACTGGCAGTAAGGCTGGTGCCCTGTCTCCCGAAGGTGATTATGATGGACCACACCGGCTTTGTCAAGGGTCGGCATTTGTCAGTCAATATTTAAAGACTGTTGAATGTGGTTCTCTCCCTACCTGAGAAGCACGCACCGAGGTGATTGTGTCTTTATATGCCAAGAAGGCATTCAACAGGGTGGAGTGGAGGTATCTCTTTGAAGTTTTGGAGAGGTTCGGTCTTGGGCCAAAATTGATTTCATGGGTATGGTTATATAGGGCCTCATTGGATGGTGTTCATACCAATGGACACTGTTCTTACCTGGACACTGTGTTTCAGGAGGCAGTCACACCTGTCAGAGTAAGTAAGTTTAAATCCTGCCAGTGGCCAGGGACAGCAGGGTGTGACTGCAAGTCAGGCAGGTAAAGGGAACCAGCAGTCAGGAACTCAGGAGCCTCAGCCCCTGACTCTGTCCAACAGGTATGAGGCACTTGCTCCCTGTGTGGATGGCGAACAGGGCTGCAGGAAGGATGAGTCAGCTGACCAAGGCACCATGGTTCAGCAGGCCATTCAAGGGGAGGGAGTAAATAGGCAAGTTGTAGTTGTAGGGGATTCTATTATCAGGGGGATAGATAGTATCCTTTGTGAGCAGGATAAAGAGTCCCCCGCATGGTATGTTGCCTGCCCGGTGCTAGGGTGCGGGACATCTCTGACCGGCTTGAAAGGATACTGGAGAGGGAGGGGGAGGATCCAGTTGTTGTGGTCCATGTCGGTACCAACAACATCGGCAAGTCTAGGAAAGAGGACGTGTTTAGAGATTATAAAGAGCTAGGATTCAAATTAAAAAACAGGTCCTCAAGGGTCATAATCTCCGGATTACTGCCCGAGCCACGTGCAAATTGGCATAGGGAGGCAAGAATCAGGGAAGTTAACACGTGGCTGAAAGAGTGGTGTGGGAAAGAGGGGTTCCTTTTCATGGGACACTGGCATCAGTTTTGGGACAGGGGGGACCTATACCGTTGGGATGGTCTCCACCTGAACCGAGCTGGGACCAGTGTTCTGGCGAAAAGAATAAATAGGGTGGTCAATAGGACTTTAAACTAAAGATTGGGGGGGGGGGGGAAAAGGGAAAGTCAGGGAACCAAGAGGTGAAGTAATCAGTGGGAAGCGTAGCTGCTTAGGAATACAAAAAAGCACGAAAAGACAGAACTCAGGAGAGGTTACGAAAGTCCCCATCCCACAAAATATGACACAGTGTATGGAAAGGCTCAGTAAACCAAGGTCCACCACACTAAGAAAACAAAAAGGGACGGTCAATAGAGAATTAAAGGTGCTATATTTAAATGCGCGCAGTGTACGGAACAAGGTAGATGAGCTTGTGGCCCAGATTGTGACTGGCAGGTATGATGTGGTAGGCATCACAGAGACATGGTTGCAGGGGGTTCAGGACTGGCATTTAAACATCCAGGGATTCACAACCTATCGAAAAGACAGGGAGGTGGGCAGAGGGGGCGGGGTTGCCTTGTGAATTAGGAATGAAATTAAATCATTAGCACTAAATGACATAGGGTCAGATGATGTGGAGTCTGTGTGGGTAGAGTTGAGGAACCACAAAGGCAAAAAAACCATAATGGGAGTTATGTACAGGCCTCCTAACAGTGGTCAGGACCGGGGGCACAAAATGCACCACAAAATAGAAAGTGCATGTCAGAAAGGCAAGGTCACAGTGATCATGGGGGACTTCAATATGCAGGTGGACTGGGTAAATAATGCTGCCAGTGGACCCAAGGAAAGGGAATTCATTGAATGTTTACAGGAGGGCTTTTTGGAACAGCTTGTGATGGAGCCCACGAGGGAACAGGCCATTCTGGACTTAGTGTTATGTAATGAGCCAGACTTGATTAAAGATCTTAAAGTAAGGGAACACTTAGGAGACAGTGATCATAATATGGTAGAATTCAATCTCCAATTTGAAAGAAAGAAGGTAGGAGGCAGTGATCATAATATGGTAGAATTCAATCTCCAATTTGAAAGAAAGAAGGTAGAATCAGATGTAAAGGTGTTACAGTTAAATAAAGGTAACTACAGGGGCATGAGGGAGGAACTGACGAAAATCGACTGGGAGCAGAGCCTAGTGGGAAAGACAGTAGAACAGCAATGGCAGGAGTTTCTGGGAGTAATTGAGGACACAGTGCAGAGGTTCATCCCAAAGAAAAGAAAGGTTATCAGAGGGGGGATTAGGCAGCCATGGCTGACAAAGGAAGTTAGGGAATGCATCAAAGCAAAAGAGAAAGCCTATAATGTGGCAAAGAGTAGTGGGAAGTCAGAAGATTGGGAAGGCTACAAAACCAAACAGAGGATAACAACGAGAGAAATAAGGAAAGAGAGGATCAAATATGAAGGTAGGCTAGCCAGTAACATTAGGAATGATAGTAAAAGTTTCTTTAAATACATTAAAAACAAACGGGAGGCAAAAGTTGACATTGGGCCGCTCCAAAATGACGCTGGTAATTTTGTGATGGGAGACAAGGAAATAGCTGAGGAACTAAATAAGTACTTTGCGTCAGTCTTCACAGTAGAAGACATGAGTAATATCCCACCAATTCCGGAGAGTCAGGGGGCAGAGTTGAATATGGTAGCCATCACAAAGGAGAAAGTGCTAGAGAAACTAAGAGGTCTAAAAATTGATAAATCTCCGGGCCCAGATGGACTACATCCTAGAGTTCTAAAGGCGATAGCTGAAGAAATAGTGGAGGCATTAGTTATGATCTTTCAAAAGTCACTGGGGTCCGGGAAAGTCCCAGAGGATTGGAAAATCGCTGTTGTAACCCCCCTGTTCAAGAAGGGAACAAGGAAAAAGATGGAAAATTATAGGCCAATTAGCCTAACCTCGGTTGTTGGCAAGATTCTAGAATCCATTGTTAAGGATGAGATTTCAAAATTCTTGGAAGTGCAGGTTCAGATTAGGACAAGTCAGCATGGATTTAGTAAGGGGAGGTCGTGCCTGACAAACCTGTTAGAGTTCTTTGAAGAGATAACAAATAGGTTAGACCAAGGAGAGCCAATGGATGTTATCTATCTTGACTTCCAAAAGGCCTTTGATAAGGTGCCTCACGGGAGACTGCTGAGTAAAATAAGGGCCCATGGTATTCGAGGCAAGGTACTAACATGGATTGACGATTGGCTGTCAGGCAGAAGGCAGAGAGTTGGGATAAAAGGTTCTTTTTCGGAATGGCAACCGGTGACGAGTGGTGTCCCGCAGGGTTCAGTGTTGGGGCCACAGCTGTTCTCTTTATATATTAACGATCTAGATGACGGGACTGGGGGCATTCTGGCTAAGTTTGCCGATGATACAAAGATAGGTGGAGGGGCAGGTAGTATGGAGGAGGTGGGGAGGCTGCAGAAAGATTTAGACAGTTTAGGAGAGTGGTCCAAGAAATGGCTGATGAAATTCAACGTGGGCAAGTGCGAGGTCTTGCACTTTGGAAAAAAGAATAGAGGCATGGACTATTTTCTAAACGGTGACAAAATTCATAATGCTGAAGTGCAAAGGGACTTGGGAGTCCTAGTCCAGGATTCTCTAAAGGTAAACTTGCAGGTTGAGTCCGTAATTAAGAAAGCAAATGCAATGTTGTCATTCATCTCAAGAGGCTTGGAATATAAAAGCAGGGATGTACTTCTGAAGCTTTATAAAGCATTAGTTAGGCCCCATTTAGAATACTGTGAGCAATTTTGGGCCCCACACCTCAGGAAGGACATACTGGCACTGGAGCGGGTCCAGCGGAGATTCACACGGATGATCCCAGGAATGGTAGGCCTAACATACGATGAACGTCTGAGGATCCTGGGATTATATTCATTGGAGTTTAGGAGGTTGAGGGGAGATCTAATAGAAACTTACAAGATAATGAATGGCTTAGATAGGGTGGATGTAGGGAAGTTGTTTCCATTAGCAGGGGAGACTAGGACCCGGGGGCACAGCCTTAGAATAAAAGGGAGTCACTTTAGAACAGAGATGAGGAGAAATTTCTTCAGCCAGAGTGTGGTGGGTCTGTGGAATTCATTGCCACAGAGGGCGGTGGAGGCTGGGACGTTGAGTGTCTTTAAGACAGAAGTTGATAAATTCTTGATTTCTCGAGGAATTAAGGGCTATGGAGAGAGAGCGGGTAAATGGAGTTGAAATCAGCCATGATTGAATGGCGGAGTGGACTCGATGGGCCGAATGGCCTTACTTCCGCTCCTATGTCTTATGGTCTTATGGTCTTAATACCTTGAGTTCGGGATACTTCCATTTGAAAAGGGGGACCAGATAGGGATGTCCGATGTCTCCCCTCTTATTTGTGTTAGCGACTGAGCCTTAGCCATAGCTTTGAGGGCTTTTGGTAAGTGGAAGGGGATGAATAGGGGTAGGGTGGAGCATAGGGTGTACCTATATGCAGACGATCTGCTGCTTTATGTTACAGATGGAGTCCCCACTATGGATGATATAATGGAGCTCTTGAGGAACTTTGGTTCTTTTTCGGACTACAAGTTGAATCTGGAAAAGATGCTTCCCGGTTAACCCCCCCTCAAACCAGGGAGGGGATCCAACTTGTGTATGTTGCCTTTTCCTTGGCCAGCTCTAAGCTTCAGATATCTGGAAGTCTGGGTGACCCATGATTGGGCTCGGTTGCATAAATTGAGCGTTGCAAATATGGTGGACAAGATTAAGTCTGATCTGCAAAAGGGAAACAGCACTCCTCTGTCCCTGGCGGGCAGAGTCCAATCTATCAAAACTAATATTCTTCCAAGGTTTTTGTTTCAATGTCTTCCTATTTTTCTCCCCAAATCTTTCTTTGGGAGGATTAATACGTTGATTTTGTTCTTTATAGGGACAGGCAAAACTTTGAGGATCCGTAAGGTCGTTCTTCAGCGGGATAGGCAACCAGGTGTGCCTAGCACTGCCGAATTGCTTTATTATTGTTGGGCGGCCAATGCTGAGAAGATGCTGGGTGGTGTGGTGGCCCAGATTCCGTATGGGGATAAATAGAGGTGAAGTTGTCTAGTCTGGGGGAGTTGGTGATGGCCTTGCTTCAGTTTTCCCCGGCTAGGTGCTCTTCGAACCCGGTGGTTGTGTCTACTTTAAGGGTAGGAAACAATTGGGTGGCACAGTGGTTAGCACAGCTGCCTCATGGTGCCGAGGACCCGGGTTTGATTCCACCCCCAGGTCACTATCCATGTGGAGTTTGCACATTCTCCCCGGGTCTGCATGGGTCTCACCCCCACAACCCAAAGATGTGCAGGGTGGGTGAATTGGCAACTATAACTTGCCCCTTAATTGAAAAAGAGAGGATAGGAGACAATTCAGGCAACATTTTAAGCTTGGAGCCGTATCGAAACTGTCCCCTATCTATGCCAATCATTTATTGAACCGTCGAGATTGGATGCTACATTTGGGTGTGTTTGAAGGAACTGGAGAGATTTGGGGATTTGTTTGCAGAGGTACGGTTTGCCAGCTTGGAGAAGTTGTCAGCAAAGTTTGAGAGAGGGGGGGGGGGGGGGGGGGGAAGAGGAGGAGGACTTGTTAAGGTAACTTAAGATAACAAATTTTGTGTGGGTGGCCCTTCCCGACATTTCCCTAGGCACCATGGGTGTCTTTGTTAGAAAGGGTGCTTTTGCTGGCAGTGTTGGAAGAGGTTAGCACAGCTGATATTTGTGGGCGAATTGTGTTTGAGAACTCGGACTTGGTAAATGGAGTGGGAGCTGGGGCCTGTCTTGGATGATGAGTTGTGGAGTGAGGCCCTGCGCATGATGAACTCCATATCTTCTTGTGCATGGCTTGGTCTAATCCAGCTTAAGGTGGTGCACAGGGCGCACCTGACCAAAGGTAGGTTGAGTGTTTATTTCCAGAGGCAGAAGACAGGTGTGAACAGTGTTCCGGTGGGCCAGCCAATCACACACATGTTCTGGTCTTGCCCCAAATTGGTAAGCTGTTGGGTCTCCTTCTTCAACACCAGGTTGGTGATTCTGAATAATGAACTGGAACTTTGACATCTGGTGCCCATTTCTGGGGTGTTGGATTCGCCAGGGCTACAGATGGGAGTGAAGGCCTTCGCCTCGCTGATTGCCCGGAGGCGAGTTATACTTGGAGGCCCAGTCCCTCAGCATGGTTAGGTGACCTAATGGAATTTTTGAACTTGAAAAAGTCAAGTACACCATTAGGGGTCGGTTGAAAGATTCTACCAGAGGTAGCAGCCATTCATTATTTAGTTAAAGGTGTTAGTCACCGTCAGTTGTTGGGGGTGGGGGTAGAGGGTGTTTAGCTTATTTTGTTTGTTTTTTCAATTGCCTTTTTTCAATCTCGGTGGATGGAGTGGGCATGATTGGTTGGGGTTTTTGTTATATTGGATTTTTGTGCATCATCTGCTGTAGGAAAATAGGTTTTGTTGTAAAATTTATTGCAAAATTGGAAAATCTTTATTAAAAATATTTTTAAAAAATAAAATAGCAAATAATCACCTTTTCCTCCATTTCATACTGAACTCCAAAGATAGGGCAGGCAGAGTAAACTTTATGCAAAGAATTGATCTCCTTAACTGCTTCTTGAAGTTTCTCCACAGGATCAATTTTAAAACCAAGCACATAACCTCCACTCTAAAGTAAATGAAAAAGGCATTACATTTAATAATTCTGATTGTAGTCGCTTGGTACTACAGAACTAGAATATTGTTGAAAACAAGACCCGCTGTCAAAACTTTTCACCTTGCACTCATCAGGACATATGCAGGAATGCTAAATTTTAAAGGGAGCAACAATTTATACTGTACGATAAAAGGGTGTTGATTGGCTAGCTGGTCAACTAGGATTGATTGAGGCATTGCCATAGGCAATGTTCCAGGGAGCTATTGTCCCCTATGCTTTTATTTAATTCCAAAAAAGGTGCAATGCCTGGACATATTCCTTTTGCCTGCAGAGGCGAGGTCCCGCATATGAATATATGTACCTTCCAACATATTGATGGCAATATCATGGCAAAGTGTTTGTTTGATAATGCAAGCTTATTCACTAATGTGCTGCTCAAAGGAGCTATAGACATTTGCGCCATGCTGCTATGGCAACCCAGACCTGCTGCCATTTTGTGAATCTGTGTTCACTGAGCTTCTGATCTTAGTTTGCCCACTTGAATTCAGCTTTATTGTCCCCATGTATGTCCAAATGGATTACATTGTCATGTGTTTGTTGAATCCCAGGTTTCTTTACCCGTCAGTCTGGCCTCAATAAAAGTCGAGATGGATTTGCAGGTATAACATTAGTTATTTTATTTAGCTTGCAAGCGTTCCTCAATTCTCAGGAGCACGAAGCACATTCTGCTCCATGGACTTCTGGAATCAAGTGAGGATATGGAACAAAGGAATCTGTACTGATACATTCAAATGGCATCAAGTTTCACATACACGATGCCCATAGGTCATCCTATATCCCTCCTGACCTGTTTGATCTATTCTGATTGGCTCACTTCCAATCCCTTCCTCTGGCCCCTATTATCCAGCATCACTCTCGTAGACACACCTCTTCCTGCTGTTTCCATGCGGTCTGAAATCCTTTGTCTATGAACTAACCAGAATCAAAGTGGCCTATTTCTACATTACATTAACTAATATCTCTAAAGTAACTATTTTATATCACATTCGTCATGTTCACTTTCAGGGCCAGCTTTCGATAATATTTTCCATGAGAAATGTGTCTTCAAAGGAATGACCCCTAACCTACCTAACTTTGATATGTGGATGACGTGTTAGCTATATTTGAATTTGCAGCTACTTATAAGAATTTTCTTACACACCTTAATGGGCCCTACGCACACTCAAATTCTACCTTTGAAATGGAGCAGCCTAACGAACTCCCATTCCTCGATGTGCATTCCTGCGTACTGGGTAATGAACCAGGACAGGTGTTAGATTTGGAGGTAGGTGAGCACTTTGGTGATAGTGACCACAATTCGATTACGTTTACTTTAGTGATGGAAAGGGATAGGTATATACCGCAGGGCAAGAGTTATATCTGGGGGAAAGGCAATTATGATGCGATGAGGTAAACTTAGGATGCATTGGATGGAGAGGAAGACTGCAGGGGATGGGCACAATGGAAATGTGGAGCTTGTTCAAGGAACAGCTACTGCGTGTCTTTGATAAGTATGTACCTATCAGGCAGGGAGGAAGTGGTCGAGCGAGGGAACAGTGGTTTACTAAAGCAGTCAAAACACTTGTCGAGAGGAAGAAGGAGGCTTATGTAAAGATGAGACATGAAGGTTCAGTTAGGGCGCTCGAGAGTTACAAGTTAGCTAGGAAGGACCTAAAGAGAGAGCTAAGAAGAGCCAGGAGGGGACATGAGAAGTCTTTGGCAGGTAGGATCAAGGATAGCCCTAAAGCTTTCTATCGATACGTCAGGAATAAAAGAATGACTAGGGTAAGAGTAGGGCCAGTCAAGGACAGTAGTGGGAAGTTGTGCGTGGAGTCCGAGGAGATAGGAGAGCTGCTAAATGAATATTTTTCGTCAGTATTCACACAGGAAAAAGACAATGTTGTCGAGGAGAATACTGAGATTCAGGCTACTATACTAGAAGGGCTTGAGGTTTATAAGGAGGAGGTGTTAGCAATTCTGGAAAGTGTGAAAATAGCTAAGTCCCCGGCCGGATGGGATTTATCCTAGGATTCCCTGGGAAGCTAGGGAGGAGATTGCTGAGCCTTTGGCTTTGATCTTTAAGTCATCTTTGTCTACAGGAATAGTGCCAGAAGACTAGAGGGTAGCAAATGTTGTCCCTTTGTTCAAGAAAGGGAGTAGAGACAACCCGGTAACTATAGACCAGTGAGCCTTACTTCTGTTGTGGGCAAAATCTTGGAAAGGTTTATAAGAGATAGGATGTATAATCATCTGGAAAGGAATAATTTGATTAGAGATAGTCAACACGGTTTTGTGAAGGGTAGGTCATGCCTCACAAACCTTATTGAGTTCTTTGAGAAGGTGACCAAACAGGTAGATGAGGGTAAAGCAGTTGATGTGGTGTATATGGATTTCAGTAAAGCGTTTGATAAGGTTACCCATGGTAGGCTACTGCAGAAAATACGGAGGCATGGGATTCAGGGTGATTTAGCAGTTTGGATCAGAAATTGGCTAGCTGGAAGAAGACAAAGGGTGGTGGTTGATGGGAAATGTTCAGACTGGAGTCCAGTTACGAGTGGTGTACCACAAGGATCTGTTTTGGGGCCACTGCTGTTTGTCATTTTTATAAATGACCTGGAGGAGGGCGTAGAAGGATGGGTGAGTACATTTGCAGATGACACTAAAGTCGGTGGAGTTGTGGACAGTGCTGAAGGATGTTACAAGTTACAGAGGGACATAGATAAGCTGCAGCGCTGGGCTGAGAGGTGGCAAATGGAGTTTAATGCAGAAAAGTGTGAGGTGATTCATTTTGGAAGGAATAACAGGAAGACAAGAGTACTGGGCTAATGGTAAGATTCTTGGTAGTGTGGATGAGCAGAGAGATCTTAGTGTCCATGTACATAGATCCCTGAAAGTTGCCACCCAGGTTGAGAGGGTTGTTAAGAAGGCGTACGGTGTGTTAGCATTTATTGGTAGAGGGATTGAGTTTCGGAGCCATGAGGGCATGTTGCAGTTGTACAAAACTCTGGTGCGGCCGCATTTGGAGTATTGAGTGCAATTCTGGTCGCCACATTATGGGAAGGATGTGGAAGCATTGAAAAGGGTGCAGAGGAGATTTACCAGAATGTTGTCTGGTATGGAGGGAAGATCTTATGAGGGAAGGCTGAGGGACTTGAGGCTGTTTTCGTTGGAGAGAAGGTCAAGACGTGACTTAATTGAGGCATACAAGATGGTCAGAGGATTGCATAAGGTGGACGGTGAGAGCCTTTTTCCTCGGATGATGATGTTTAGCACGAGGGGACATAGCTTTAAATTGAGGGGAGATAGATATAAGACAGATGTCAGAGGTAGGTTCTTTGCTCAGAGAGTAGTAAGGGTGTGAAATGCCTTGCCTGCAACAGTAGTGGACTCGCCAACACTAAGGGCATTCAAATGGTCATTGGATAGACATATGGACAATAAGGGAATAGTGTAGATGGGCTTGAGAGTGGTTTCACAGGTCGGCGTAACATCGAGGGCCGAAGGGCCTGTACTGCGCTGTAATGTTCTATGTTCCTGTCTACTGTCTACCTTGGCCTGTCAATATACATGTTAGGATTCCTGCAGCGCCATATACTACAAGATCAGTATTATCGGCAATCTCCTAAATATGGCCTGAGCTATTTGTTCACCATTTAAACTTGTCACAAAACTAGGGCACATCAAAGCTATCCCCCTGGCTACTCTGATCAGAGGTTGGGTTCAACGGCGGCGGGATGCTCCGTTTTGCCGGCAGCCCGGGGATTTCCCGACGGCGTGGGGCTGCCCCACAATAGGAAACCCCATTGACCGGCCGGCGGGGTGAAATAGAAATGTGTCACGGCGGGGCGGAGAATCCAGCCCCAGATCATTGTTCACTGCGTAAACACTCAAATGCACCTAATGCCACCACTTTTGGACCTGAAAAGTGCCCAGTATATTTCAAATTACCCTGACAGGTTAAGGTATCTCAAAAATTTGAGCTAGCCATTTCACACTGCTCCTGGTGCAGTAGCACCACTAACAGGATGCTGACATCAAGCCAAAAAGACAATGTCCACCAAGCGAATGATTAATGTGGTGTATGGATTTTAGTGTTTGCGTGATTCCAATGACTGGCGGATTGTATCAAACAGCACATTCATTCTGCTTTTCGCAATAGGCAGAGTAGTGACTATATGAAACCAACCCGTGCTTGCGAAACTCAGAACATAATGTTTGACATCAGCTGTGATTCCACAATTGGGCAGCACTTGCTGAATAACTCTGATCGTTGTAACAATTACACGAACCACCAATTTATGATAATCATCAGACAGGCTCACAATGTAACTCACTTGTTAAAAGCTGCATATATTCACATGTTGAAATTGTAGTTGTTGAAGTTAACCGAAGGTTTAAGACATGGCAGGAGATCTCAGACCCGTGTCATGCTCCTCGTGTGCGATGTGGGAGCTCAGGGACACGTCCACTGTCCCTGGCTCCTTCACGTGCAAGAAGTGTGTCCACTTGCAGCTCCCGTTAGACCGCTTGACGGCTCTGGAGCTGCGGATGGACTCACTTTGGAGCATCCGCGATGCTGAGGATAGCACGTTTAGCGAGTTGGTCACACCGCGGGTGAAAGGTACTGAGGGAGATAGAAAATGGGTGACCAAAAGACAGAGCAAGAGTAGGAAGGCAGTGCAGGTGTCCTCTGCGGTCATCTCCCTGCAAAACAGATATACCGCTTTGGATACTGTTGAGGGAGATGGCTCACCAGGGGAAAGCAGCAGCAGCCAGGTTCATGGCACCGTGGCTGGCTCTGCTGCGCAGCTGGGAAGGAAGAAGAATGGCAGGGCTATAGTGATAGGGGACTCAATTGTAAGGGAAATAGACAGGCGGTTCTGCGGACGCAATCGAGACTCCAGGATGGTATGTTGCCTCCCTGGTGCAAGGGTCAAGGATGTCTCGGAGCAGCTGCAGGACATTCTGGGGGGGGGGGGGTGAACAGCCAGCTGTCGTGGTGCACATAGGCACCAACGATATAGGTCAAAAACGGGACGAGGTCCTACAAGCTGAGTTTAGGGAGCTAGGAGTTAAACTAAAAAGTAGGACCTCAAAGGCAGTAATCTCAGGATTGCTACCAGTGCCACGAGCTAGTCAGAGTAGGAATTTCAGGATAGAGAGGATGAATGCGTGGCTCGAGAGATGGTGCATGAGGGAGGGATTCAAATTCCTGGGACATTGGAACCGGTTCTGGGGGAGGTGGGACCAGTACAAACCGGACGGTCTGCACCTGGGCAGGACTGGAACCGATGTCCTCAGGGGGGTGTTTGCTAGAGCTGTTGGGGAGAGTTTAAACTAATGTGGCAGGGGGATGGGAACCGATGCAGGAAGTTGGAAGGTAGTAAAACAGGGACAGAAATAAAAGGCAGTAAGGGGGAAAGTGTAAGGCAGAGAAGCCAGAGTCAAAAATCAAAAAGGGCGACAGTACAAGGTACAGTGACTGAGGGGAGCTCAGTGAATAGGACCAGGAATACTAAAAGAAATAAAACGGGAAGTGAAAACATTAATGGTAAGCGACGCGGCAGGTTGTTAAATGAAGATATGGGTTCAACGACTAGGAAAATTAGGAGAAAGGTTAAGAGGAAATATAACTAAGGAGAGGTTACTGATCGAGGTGTTAAGATTCAGAACAGGACTTCCGGGTGCGGCGATGACCAGCTAAGTCGCACGTTTCGGCAGCTCCCGGTGGAACGGACTTTTGGGCTCTTAATAAGAGCCCCAACGGCAATTTTATCGGCTAAAAGCACTGTGCGGTAAACCAGAAGGGAATCCCCCCTGGATACGGATGGAAAAAGGAGAGGAAAGTGGCCGGATTGCGGTGGATCCTTTAGAGCAGCGGCAAGGAAGGCAAGCAAAAACCAAGATGGCATCGGAAGGTGGCAGTTTAATATGGGGCCCTGAACAACACGAGTTTTTGAAACGCTGCGTGGAAGAGCTTAAAAAGGAGATGAAGAAGGAGCTGTTGGCCCCGATATTACAGGCGATCGAAGGGCTAAAGGATGAGCAAAAGACCCAGGAGCGGGAGCTTCGGGTCGTGAAGGCAAAGGCTGCCGAGAACGAGGACGATATACAGGGCCTGGTGGTGAAGACGGAGATGCACGAGGCACACCATAAACGATGTGTGGAAAGATTGGAGGTGCTGGAGAATAACGCGAGGAGGAATAATTTAAGGATTCTTGGTCTTCCTGAAGGTGCAGAAGGAGCAGACGTCGGGGCATATGTGAGCACGATGCTGCACTCGTTAATGGGAGCGGAGGCCCCGGCGGGTCCGCTGGAGGTGGAGGGAGCATACCGAGTGATGGCGCGAGGACCGAGAGCAGGAGAAATTCCTAGAGCCGTAGTGGTGAGATTCCTCCGTTTTAAGGACAAAGAGATGGTCCTTAGATGGGCAAAGAAAACTCGGAGCAGTAGGTGGGAGAACGCGGTGATCCGCGTATATCAAGACTGGAGTGCGGAGGTGGCGATAAGGAGGGCGAGCTTTAATCGGGCCAAGGCGGTGCTTCACAAAAAGAAGATAAAATTTGGAATGCTGCAACCGGCAAGACTGTGGGTCACATATCAAGGGAGGCACCACTACATTGAGACGGCGGATGAGGCGTGGACTTTTATTGTGGAAGAAAAACTGGAATAAGCGGGTTACTAAAAAAGAACATTTGAAACAAAGTGGTGGGGCGAGTATGGGGGGCGAAGAGGGGGGAAAAAGGGGGGGAAAGATGAGTTTTATGTTATTAATCCTGCGATGCGGTAACTTTTCTCTCTTCCACCGGTGGTGGTGGAGGGAGGAAGGGAGGTGGAGGAGATGGGGCGTTGGTCATGGGGGGCGGGGCCAAAAGGGAAGCGCAGGCTTTGTTCCCGCGCTATGATAATCATTGCGTGAACAGGGAAGCAGGAAGGAGGGGGCGTCGCACGGTGCGAGCCGAGGTCGGCCAGAGTTTGCTGACTTCTGGGAGCAACATGGGGGGTGTAACTACGCTAGTGGGGGATCTAGCGGGGGCGGTGGGAGGGGGGAGTTACTGGGTTGCTGCTGCTGGGGAGAGGGGGGAGCCGGAATGGGGTGGGGTGGGCGGGGGGGCGCCGCCTGGGGGGGGGGGGACACAGCTGCGTGGGAACCGGGTGAGGAGCTGGAATAAGGGGATGGCTAATCGACAAGGGGGGGGGGGGGGGTAAAAAGCCCCCCAACCCGGTTGATCACGTGGAATGTGAGAGGGCTGAACGGGCCGATAAAGAGGGCACGAGTACTCGCACACCTTAAGAAACTTAAGGCAGACGTGGTTATGTTACAAGAGACGCACTTGAAACTTATAGACCAGGTTAGACGACGCAAAGAATGGGTGGGGCAGGTGTTTCATTCGGGGCTAGATGCGAAAAACAGGGGGGTGGCTATACTAGTGGGGAAGCGGGTTATGTTTGAGGCAAAGACCATAGTGGCGGATAGCGGGGGCAGATACGTGATGGTGAGTGGCAAATTACAGGGGGAGGCGGTGGTCTTGGTAAACGTATATGCCCCGAACTGGGGTGATGCCAACTTTATGAGGCGCATGCTAGGACGCATCCCGGACCTAGAGGTGGGAAAGTTGGTAATGGGGGGATATTTTAATACGGTGCTGGAGCCAGGGCTGGACAGGTCGAGATCCAGGACTGGAAGGAGGCCGGCTGCAGCCAAGGTGCTTAAAGATTTTATGGAGCAGATGGGAGGAGTAGACCTGTGGAGATTTAGCAGACCTAGGAGTAAGGAGTTTTCGTTTTTCTCCTATGTCCACAAAGTTTATTTGCGAATAGACTTTTTTGTTTTGGGAAAGGCGTTGATCCCGAAGGTGAGGGGGACGGAGTATACGGCTATAGCCATTTCGGATCACGCTCCACATTGGGTAGACTTGGAGATAGGGGAGGAAACAGAAGGGCGTCCACCCTGGAGAATGGACATGGGACTAATGGCAGATGAAGGGGTGTGTCTAAGGGTGAGGGGGTGCATTGAAAAATACTTGGAACTCAATGATAACGGGGAGGTCCAGGTGGGAGTGGTCTGGGAGGCGCTGAAGGCAGTGGTTAGAGGGGAGCTGATATCAATAAGGGCACATAAAGGAAAGCAGGAAAGTAGGGAACGGGAGCGGTTGCTGCAAGAACTTCTGAGGGTGGACAGGCAATATGCGGAGGCACCGGAGGAGGGACTGTACAGGGAAAGGCAAAGGTTACACGTAGAATTTGACTTGCTGACAACGGGTACTGCAGAAGCACTGTGGAGGAAGGCACAGGGTGTACAGTATGAGTATGGGGAGAAGACGAGCAGGTTGCTGGCCCATCAATTGAGGAAAAGGGGAGCAGCGAGGGAAATAGGGGGAGTGAGGGATGAGGAAGGAGAGATAGAGCGGGGAGCGGAGAGAGTGAATGGAGTGTTCAAGGCATTCTATAAAAGATTATACGAAGCTCGGCCCCCGGATGGGAAGGAGAGAATGATGTGCTTCCTGGACCGGCTGGAATTTCCTAAGGTGGAGGAGCAGGAGAGGGTGGGACTGGGAGCACAGATCGAGATAGAGGAAGTAGTGAAAGGAATTAGGAGTATGCAGGCGGGGAAGGCTCCAGGACCGGATGGATTTCCAGTCGAATTTTATAGGAAATATGTGGACTTGCTTGCCCCGATACTGATGAGAACCTTTAATGAGGCGAAGGAAAGGGGACAGCTGTCCCCGACTATGTCGGAGGCAACGATATCGCTTCTCCTAAAGAAGGAAAAAGACCCGCTGCAATGCGGGTCCTATAGACCTATTTCCCTCCTAAATGTAGGCGCTAAGATTCTGGCCAAGGTAATGGCAATGAGGATAGAGGATTGTGTCCCGGGGGTAGTCCATGAGGACCAAACTGGGTTTGTGAAGGGGAGACAGCTGAATACGAATATACGGAGGCTGCTAGGGGTAATGATGATGCCCCCACCAGAGGGGGAAGCGGAGATAGTGGTGGCGATGGATGCCGAGAAAGCATTTGATAGAGTGGAGTGGGATTATTTGTGGGAGGTGTTGAGGAGATTTGGCTTTGGAGATGAGTATATTAGATGGGTACAGCTGCTGTATAGGGCCCCAATGGCGAACGTGGTCACGAATGGACGGGGGTCTGAGTATTTTCGGCTCCATAGAGGGACGAGGCAGGGATGTCCTCTGTCCCCATTATTGTTTGCACTGGCGATTGAGCCCCTGGCAATAGCATTGAGGGGTTCCAGGAAGTGGAGGGGAGTACTCAGGGGAGGAGAGGAACACCGGGTATCTCTTTACGCGGACGATTTATTGGTGTATGTGGCGGACCCGGCGGAGGGGATGCCAGAGATAATGCGGATACTTGGGGAGTTTGGAGAATTTTCAGGATATAAGCTGAACATGGGGAAAAGTGAGCTGTTTGTGGTGCATCCAGGGGAGCAGAGCAGAGAAATGGAGGACTTACCGCTGAGGAAGGTAAGGGACTTTCGCTACTTGGGGATCCAGATAGCCAAGAATTGGGGTACATTGCATAGGTTAAACTTAACGCGGTTGGTGGAACAGATGGAGGAGGACTTCAAGAGGTGGGACATGGTATCCCTGTCACTGGCAGGGAGGGTACAAGCGGTTAAAATGGTGGTCCTCCCGAGATTCCTCTTTGTGTTTCAGTGCCTCCCGGTGGTGATCTCGAAGGCTTTTTTCAAAAGGATTGAGAAGAGTATCATGAGTTTTGTGTGGGCCGGGAAGACCCCGAGAGTGAGGAAGGGATTTTTGCAGTGTAGTAGGGATAGGGGGGGGGGGGGGGGCGGGCGCTACCGAGCCCGAGTGAGTACTACTGGGCCGCCAACATCTCAATGGTATGTAAGTGGATGGGAGAAGAGGAGGGAGCGGCGTGGAAGAGATTGGAGAAGGCGTCCTGTAGGGGGACTTGCCTACAAGCCATGGTGACGGCGCCGTTGCCGTTCTCACCGAAGAAATACACCACAAGCCCGGCGGTGGTGGGTACTCTGAAAATTTGGGGGCAATGGTGACGGCATAGGGTAAAGACGGGAGCCTCGGTGTGGTCCCCGATAAGAAATAATCATAGGTTTGCTCCGGGGAGAATGGATGGGGGATTTGGAACATTGCAAAGAGCAGGAGTAACACAATTGAGAGATCTGTTTGTAGATGGGACGTTTGCAAGTCTGGGAGCGCTGACCGAAAAATATGGGCTGCCCCAAGGGAATGTATTCCGGTTTATGCAACTGAGGGCTTTTACGAGGCAACAGGTGAGGGAATTCCCGCAGCTCCCGACGCAGGAGGTGCAGGACAGAGTGATCTCAAAGACATGGGTGGGGGACGGTAAGGTGTCAGACATATATAGGGAGATGAGAGACGAGGGGGAGATTATGGTAGACGAGCTGAAAGGGAAATGGGAAGAAGAGCTGGGGGAGGAGATTGAGGAGGGGCTGTGGGCTGATGCCCTAAGTAGGGTAAACTCATCGTCCTCGTGTGCCAGGCTAAGCCTGATACAATTTAAGGTGTTACACAGGGCGCATATGACTGGATCACGGCTTAGCAAATTTTTTGGAGTAGAGGATAGGTGTGCGAGATGCTCGAAAAGCCTAGCGAATCACACCCACATGTTCTGGTCATGTCCGGCACTACAGGGGTTTTGGGTGGGGGTGACAAAGGTGCTTTCGAAGGTAGTGGGGGTCCGGGTCAAACCAAGCTGGGGGTTGGCTATATTTGGAGTTGCAGAAGAGCCGGGAGTGCAGGAGGCGAGAGAGGCTGATGATTTGGCCTTTGCGTCCCTAGTAGCCCGACGCAGGATACTGTTGACGTGGAAGGAAGCCAAGCCCCCGGGTGTGGAGACCTGGATAAATGACATGGCAGGGTTTATAAAGCTGGAACGGATTAAGTTCGTCCTAAGGGGATCGGCTCAAGGGTTCACCAGGCGGTGGCAACCGTTCGTCGAATACCTCACAGAAAGATAGAGGGAATGGAAAAGAAGAAGACAGCAGCAGCAGCCCGGGGGGGAGGGGGGGGGGGGGGGGGGGGAGGAACCAGAGGGATTCTCAGGGATGTTAATATATAAGTATATAAGTATAATATGTATAGGTTGTTGTTACAGATAATTGTATATTGGACTGTTAAAACACATTTTTGGAGAATATTTATCTGGGACAAGACAGTTGCCATTTAGTTTTGTTTTTGTTTATATATTATTTATTTCTTGTTTATAAAACTGGCCATTGTTATTTATATTGTTATATTACTGTGTAAAGGATACGCAATGTACTGTGATGGTTGGCCAAAAATTTTCAATAAAATATTTTAAAAAAAGATTCAGAACAGAGGTAAAAAAGCCAACATAAGTGTACTTTACCTGAATGCTCGTAGTATTCGGAATAAGGTAAATGAGTTGATGGCGCAAATCATCGTGAATAACTATGATTTAGTGGCCATTACTGAAACATGGTTAAAGGATGGTCACGACTGGGAGTTAAATATCCGAGGGTATCAAACTTTTCGGAAGACAGAGTGGATGGTAAGGGAGGTGGTGTAGCTCTGTTATTTAAGGATGACATCCGGGCAACAGTAAGGGATGACATCGGTGCTATGGAGGATAAGGTTGAATCCATTTGGGTGGAAATCAGGAATAGTAAGGCGAAAAAGTCAGATAGGAGTAATCTATAGGCCACCAAATAGTAACATTATGGTGGGGCAGGCAATAAACAAAGAAATAACAGATGCATGTAGAAATGGTACAGCAGTTATCATGGGGGATTTTAATCTACATGTCGATTGGTTTAACCAGGTTGGTCAAGGCAGCCTTGAGGAGGAGTTTATAGAATGTATCCGCGATAGTTTCCTAGAACAGTATGTAATGGAACCTACGAGGGAACAAGCGGTCCGAGATCTGGTCCTGTGTAATGAGACAGGATTGATTTAGGATCTCATAGTTAGGGATCCTCTCGGAAGGAGCGATCACAATATGGTGGAATTTAAAATACAGATGGAGGGTGAGAAGGTAAAATCAAGCACTAGTGTTTTGTGCTTAAACAAAGGAGATTACAATGGGATGAGTTGAGAGAAGAACTATCTAAGGTAGACTGGGAGCAAAGACTTTATAGTGAAACAGTTGAGGAACAGTGGAGAACCTACCAAGTGATTTTTCACAGTGCTCAGCAAAGGTTTATACCAACAAAAAGGAAGGACGGTAAAAAGAGGGAAAATCGACGGTGGATATCGAAGGAAATAAGAGAGAGTATCAAATTGAAGGAAAAAACATACAAAGTAGCAAAGATCAGTGGGAGACTAGAGGACTGGGATATCTTTAGGGGCAACAGAAAGCTACTAAAAAAGCTATAAAGAAGAGTAAGATAGATTATGAGAGTAAACGTGCTCAGAATATAAAAACAGATAGTAAAAGTTTCTACAAATGCATAAAACAAAAAAAGAGTGGCTGAGGTAAATATTGGTCCTTTAGAGGATGAGAAGGGAGATTTAATAATGGGAGATGAGGAAATGGCTGAGGAACTGAACAGGTTTTTTGGGTCGGTCTTCATAGTGGAAGACACAAATAACA